>NC_079190.1:278920137-279520137 GCF_029499605.1 Hyla sarda
AATTTTTCGTGCTGAAAACACCCCCCTCGGCTTATACTCGAGTGAACTCTCCGCCCTCAGTGGTCTTCAACCTGCAGACCTCCAGAGGTTTCAAAACTACAACTCCCAGCAAGCCCAGGCAGCCATCGGCTGTCCGGGCTTGCTGGGAGTTGTAGTATTGAAACCTCTGGAAGTCCGCAGGTTGAAGATCACTGCGGCATTCGACATCATCCAGCCCCCTCTCACGCCCTTTAGTTCTGTACTCACCTCCGCACGGCGCTGGTCCGGTGCTGCAGGACTGTCCGGTGAGGAGGTCGTCCGGTGGGACAGTGGTTCCGGGCTGCCATCTTCACCGGGGAGGCCTCTTCTCCGCGCTTGGGGCCCGGCCCCGGAATAGTCACGTTGCCTTGACGACGACGCAGAGGTACGTTCATTACCAACGTCCCTCTGCGTCATCGTCAAGGCAACGCCTCTATTCTGGGCCCGAAGCACGGAGAAGAGGCCTCCCCGGTGAAGATGGCAGCCCGGAACCACTATCCCACCGGACAACCTCCCCAGTCCTGCAGCACCGGACCAGCGCCGAGCGGAGGTGAGTACAGAACTAAAGGGGGTGAGAGGGGGCTGGATGATGTCGAAGGCCGCAGTGGTCTTCAACCTGCGGACCTCCAGAGGTTTCAAAATTACAACTCCCAGCAAGCCCGGACAGCTGATGGCTGCCCGGGCTTGCTGGGAGTTGTAGTTTTGAAACATCTGGAGGTCCGCAGGTTGAAGACCATGATGATGACATGTGGTGATGATGACAAGGGAATGATGAAGGGGGGGGGGAGATTATGACAAGGGGATGATGAAGGGGGGGGGATTATGGCAAGGGGATGATGAAGGGGGGGGTGGAATGATGACAGGGGGATGATGAAGGGGGGGTGGGATGATGACAAGAGGATGATGACAAGGGGATGATGACAAGGGGATGATGAAGGGGGGGGTGTGGGATGATGACAAGGGGATGATGACAAGGGGATGATGAAGGGGGGTGGGAATGATGACAAGGGGATGATGAAGGGGGGGGTATGGGATGATGACAAGGGGATGATGACAAGGGGATGATGACAGGCGGTGATGATGAAGGGGGGATGATGACAGGCGGTGATGATGAAGGGAGGATGATGACAGGGTGATGATGACAGGGTGATGATGATGAGGGTGTTAATGACGGGGGTCTGGATGATGACAGGGGGGGATGATGTATTTCCCACCCTAGGCTTATACTCGAGTCAATAACTTTTCCTGGGATTTTGGGGTGAAATTAGGGGCCTCGGCTTATATTCGGGTCGGCTTATACTCGAGTATATATGTTAAATATTTCATTTTTTTAAATATTTTTTTGCCTCTTACTGTTTAAATAAACCTATCATTTAAATTATAGACTGATAATTTATTTGTCAAGTGGCAAACGTACAAAATCAGCAGGGGATCAAATATTTTCTGGTTCATTATATGTACTGCATTGATCCATGAAATCTCCGCTTTATTGGTAGAGCCTGCTACAGACAGACTCAATCAATAGGAGCACATTGGCAGCCAGGGAGGCTAAGGTAAGCCCTCTGGCTGCCGGGACAACGGATCTCTTGGGCACAATAGCACCATGACCAGGAGATCCTACCCACTGCACCATCAATAATACATCTAACATGCATTTAAATGCCACTGTCAAATTTAACAGCAGCACTTGAAGTGTTAATAGCCAGTCAAGGTGATCATCACGTGTTGGCTAATAGCCGTGGCACCCAGCTGCTGATATCAGCTAGGGGTCAGCAAGTATGTAACTGGCTTGAGTCAGAATCCCGCTCCATACACCTTTAACAACACCATGATGATTTAGAACCATCATGGGTCACCATGGAGTTAAGTTTATGTGCCTGCAAAGGAACCACCATATATGCATATTTCTTCAGATATCCACCTATTTGTGGCTGGCCAAAAAATGTAGTTAAGGAAGAATTTTGCCAGGGTGGGTTACAAAAGGCTGGAATGAGGTGAGGCATGTTGATATAGAAAATTGTACTTTCCCTCGAGCATTATGATGCCTTCTAGGTGTAGAGAAATGTATGGCCAAATTTGTTCAAGGAAGGAAACTTGATTTTGGCTAGAGATGTAATTGGAGATGATTGAATTTTGTATAGTACCAGTGATCAATAAATATCCTCTAATGCTATTTGTTTCTGGGTAAAATGAGCATGCCTGGAGAACATACTGTGACCCCTCTCCTGGGGAGAAACAAGACTGGACACAGAACATGTGTTGTGTTATCTTACACTGTATAAATGCGCCTGGGTGTGTGATTCACATTGAAGACTCTCTTTTTCCTTTTGTTTAAGCACAGTCTCTGAAGTTAGGAATCATGCAGAGGCCAGCTTTTATACCACAAACATGTTGTTCACTTTATCTTCTTTATCCGACAGATAGTATAATAACACCATAGAATAATAATCACCGATGGTACAATGATTAATCGCCCAAAGTGCTCACCTATTGGAGCGTTGCAATCCTGCTGTTGTATTCTATTTGGCATTAGTATCTTGCAGAAAATTTACACTTAGGGTAACTCTATAACTAGGAACACTGCTGCTGTGTTCCAAGGGACCACCCTCTTTCTTAAAATCATATTTACAGGCTTGTCTATTATTGTACTACTTAAAAAAAATCATCCCTTTTAGCCCTTAGACGAAATAGGCCATACATGTCATCCCTGGTCAGGGTTGGGGTGTATGAAGCATTCTCATAAGCTAAGTGCGCTTCTTACCGGGTAAATCCCAGATGTTATCAGCAGCCGGGACATAGAGCTAATGCTGCCATCAAAGTTGATCCTGACGACTAAAGTGGTTAAAATTCTGTTGCTGTTCCATTGATGGGGCTGATAAGGACCTCCGCAGCACATTTGTGGGATCCTGATCAGCCTGCATGATGGCCAAAGTGTCCCTATCTGCCTTTTTGCTTTTTGATCTTTTTTCTGCTTTTCCAGCCTGCTGCTGCTGCTTCACTGTAGATTTTGTGATAAAATGAGGCATGTTATTACAAAGTACAATTGGTCATGCATAAAAACAAGACCTCATAGGTGAAAATATTAAAGACTTTTGGCTATTAAAAAAAAGGAAAACTTTAAGGATTTAAGGCTAAGGGTTAACAAAATACCATATATACTCAAGTATAAGCCGGCTTGAATATAAGCCGAGGCCCCTAATTTCACCCAAAAAACCTAGGAAAACCTATTGACTCAAGTATAAGCCTAAGGTTTGAAATCCATCATCCCCCCCTGTCATCATCCATCATCCCCCATCCCCTGTTATCATCCCACCCCTGTCATCATCTAGACCCCCCTGTCATCATCCCCCGTCATCATCCCCCGTCATCATCACCCCCTGTCAATATCCCCCCTGTCATCATCCAGACCGCTCCCCCTCTGTCATCATGCAGACCCCTCTTTCGTTGTCTACTCACCTTCCAAGTTGTTGCTCTCTCGGTCCTTTCCTGTTGCCTAGTAGCTGCAGGGACCATCCACAATTTTTTTTCTGTTCACCATACGGGATTCTGAGCTAGCAGGCTCTGTACAGTCAGGAGTAGTATCTGATGCTGTACCTTTGGCTTTGCCTGGATGGTAACATTCTGATGGGGCTGTTCCAGCGGAGCAGTAGTGAGGTGTGTCTTTCTACTTGCTAATAGTAGCCTGCATAGCCGGACTGGATTAAAACAGGGGAATCATTGCTGCTGGTGATCCTTAGACACACTTGGGCTACGTGTTGAGATCTAGACAAGGCTAAATGCGTTTCTGGGTACAATGTCAAATATAAAATTACCCCTTTCCCAGTAGCGCTATTAAGGAAGGGGTCATTTTATATTTGCAGTTGTACCACGAAACGCGTGTACTATTGACTATATGACTTGTACTATTGACTGTGTGGTTTGTACTATTGACTTGCACAAAGTTTGTTAAAAGACAGTGCCCATTTGAGAACTTTTATTTTATATGTGACAATAACAAGTTTGTGCATGTTGGTGCTTATAAAGGACTATTATTGCTGACAAGTTTCTATGTAGTTAGGCTATACACCAGCACAAGATTGTGTTACTGTTAAATGTTTGTAAATTGTTTGCTTATTTCCTTTGCTCCCAAATAGTAAAAATGACCATATATCATGATATTGCTAAATGTTTGCTGTTTTGTTTGTTTATTTACAGAGACATTGTTATTTTTATGATTTGTTTTGGCCACCATTTTTGAAAATAGAACAACAGGAAGTAGAGCCATATTGTTGTCACTTTTGAATTGACTTCTCAGAAAATGGCATTCTGTTTTTTTTTTCAGTCAATGTTTACCATCTGCCAGCTAGTTACTGAGAAGCTAATTCAAAAGTGACAACCAATATGGCTGCTGCATGCAACAGAATGCAATGCTAATATCTCTGTAGGTGAAAGAAACCAGACTTTGCCTAGTGCTCCAACTTCTGATTTACTGATATAGAACCATTACAAATTTTCTTTTATTGTACATGTTTATACTAAGGCATTAAAGGAGTCTGTTAGTAGATTTATGCTACAGACAGAATGAAATCCCACAGGGTCCCTTATTACTAACTACTAAATTTTACTTTGAAATGCTGCAGCAGGTTAAGAGAAAAACATAATTTAGAACCAAACTGTGGCACCAGGGAAGTGTCTGGGAGATGGTCTCCCCAGATTCTCTCTACCTATTTCAACTTGATTGATAGATCTCTCCCTATAGACAAATAAGAAATGCTTGCCAAGCAGGTGGAGCTGTTTGTCGAGACCACCTCTTAACAGATGCCCCCGTGATTTTTAACTATAATTTTAGTTTAAACATTTTTTTTATATTTTTCTCAGAGTTTGAGTAAAACTAAATTTTATATAATAAATGAGCAAGTTCATATCTCATGCTGTATATAAAGTTGTTTAGTACAAATCCACTGACAGATTCGCTTTAATGCCTTAGCATAAACACATTCAATACAAAAAGTTTTGACGCCAACTAATTACTTGCCTCCGCTGCCGGGTTTTACTTTGTGCCCACTTTTGTACTCCAGAGCGCCACCATGCTACTGCTGCTTTTTCTTCTGGATTCCTTTGTGTGATGTGACAACTCTTCAGGGCCTTAGACAAATTGATGACCCAATGATTTTTATTATGTAATAAGATTTCATCTACACCAAGTCCATACACATACTTGTACTTTTGCTTTTAAAGGTGGCCATATATTTGGAATAACTGTTGTCCTTCCTTACTCCTTCATACACATGGGGGAAGATTTATCTAGAGAGTTAGAGCAGTTTTTTTGCTTACAAAAGTCGCACAAAAAGTTGCATGTGCGCCTAAGCAAATTTTTTCCGACATTCGGCTGTAAGCAAAAATGAACAAAAGAGCGAAAGTCACACAAAAAGTCACAACTGCCTCCAAAGCAGCGTAAATGAAAGCCAGCCATGAGCTGGCTTACAAAACTTGCTTTGGAGAGTGGTATTTCATATTTCCCGCTGGGAGCTGAGACCACGGCTCCAGTGGGAAATATGAAATCCCAGCTGTACGAAGGAGCCCAGGCTGGCATCGCTGTGCAGTGTCAGTTTCATCTTGCCACCTGTACATCTCCCATCCTGCCGCTTGCTGTTACAGGACTACAACACCCAGCATGTCCTTTCAGTGAAGACATGCTGAAAGTTGGAGTTGCAGTGGGCCGGTGGTAGATGCAGGCCGGCCGGCTCCCCGGCCGAGACCGACCAGCTAATCACAGCTCAGACCGGGAAGTATGAAATTACACTGTAGTTTTATATTCTGGGGAGCCAAACTACAACTCCCATCATGGGAGAAGTAGTTTAGCTACAGGGTGCCTCCAGCTATTGCTAAAACAACAACTTTAGGGGAAGCCCCCAAAGGGGTACCCTAAACTAGAAACCCCCCAAAAACAAAATAATAAAATTTAACTTTTATTAAGCATTTAAAATCAGAAAACACATCTAGTGATTGAACTGAATCGAACTTTAACACACTTTGTGTGTGTACCACACAATAACACAGGGTCTGTCTAGCACATCTGTATTACTATGCAACCAATGCCTCACAGTATGTGTGGCGCTTATAGATGTAGGGCCACTGTTGAGGCTATTAATAGATGGAAATAAAATGCTGACAGAAGCCACTGCTCTTTAAAAGCTAACACTAATCCAGCATCCTGACGGCGTTTGGCTGCAACCCAGCGTCATCAGAGGACTGGCGGCTAGTGATGCCCGGAAGCGCGGCCTCCCTTTATATAGACTTCCCCAAGTGTCATCAAAAAGAGCCCCCCCCCCCCCCTCCTATTCCAGCTGTTGCTAAACTACAACTCCCATTACCGGAGTTGTAGTTTAGCTACAGGGTGCCTCCAGCTGTTTCTAAACTACAACTCCCATCACGGGAGTAGTAGTTTAGCTACAGGGTGCCTCCAGCTGTTGCGAACTACAACTCCCATCATGGGAGTTATAGTTTAGAAACAGGAAGACTCCAGCTGTTGCTTAATTACAAATGATGGGGGTTGTAGTTTAGCAACAGCTAGAGGCCCCTTGTTTGGAAACACTGGTTTATGGATGTTTTCCCTAAGGAAGGGCGCCATAAGTGTACAAACCAATTTCCGTGTTTTTTTTCTTACGTTCAATAGTTTTTATTAAGAAGGTTTTTAGCAATTACAACAACTCGTCAGCATCCTGTACAGATAATGACAGAAAAGTAAAACAATAACTAAACATATCCTCTTAGACATCGAGAAAGATATATCTGAATATAAAGTAATAGAGGAATATCCTAACAATAACATTGTCTAGTAACAACAAAGAACATAGACCACTCATTTCAAGCACTAGTGATGTATTAATCAGAAATGTCAGGATGTGTAGTATAGAAGGGTATGGGAGAACGCAATAAGGAACAACGTCTGCCTTGTAGAGGAAGAGATAAGTTTATGGTAGGTAAGTCTGGTTATAAGTGATGAGTGCATTAGGTCTGAGTGCCAATTGTCCATAAGAGGGGATCTCAAGGGTTCATACCTTGCCGAACCAAGAGCCAAAACTTTTTCAAAGGAGTAAGTAGTGTTAACTTTATGAATGACTGTAGTAAGCCCTGGAACCTCAAGAGTTTTACAATGTGCCACTAGAGTCGTCTTTGGTATGATACAAAGTATACAAAAAAGATCCCTATATGGAGGTGGGATATGTGCCATATCTTGGAAAAGTAGAACTAGTTGGGGGGACCAATGAATCGTGCAAGGGAAGAGGGAAGAAAACAATCTTTTGCAGGCTATCCAAAAAGGTTGGATGACCGGGCAGCCCCAGAGAATATGTAAAAGGGATCCTCTCTGACCGTACTGCCTCCAACACTTGGGAGAGCTAATCGGGTACATCTGTGCAAGCTTTACAGGGGTAAAGTACCAACGTTGGATGGTCTTAAAGGCGCTTTCTATGTGGGAGGAGCATTGGAAAGCCCTGTGAGTGCGATGAAAGGAAGTACGCCAGTCCTCTTCAGTGAATGTCAGGCCTAATTCCCTTTCCCACAATCTAAGGGGATGGTGTTTCTGGAAGGTATGGTTTTGTGTTGCAGTGGAATAGAACAACTTAAGACCCTTAGTTCCTGAGGAGAGAAATCTGGCAGTTTAAGAGGGGAGACATAACAAGGTTGGTTTGAGAGAGGAATAAAAGTGTCTAATTTGCAGGAATTTATAGAAATCTTTTACAGGTATAGAGTGTGCAATACGTATAGACTCAAAGGACAACCGTCCGAGATGAGGTCAGAGATAGTTGTAATCCCCTGGGCCCTCCAATTGGTTAAGTCGAGATTGGGAACAGAGGCCTCGATAATGGTCAATGGGAGGTCCATCGGGGTGGAGGGTTGGGGGGTATAGAGAGAGAGAGAGAGATAGGATGTCCAGTATGTGAGTGTAGCCATAATAATGGGATTATGGGTTGAGGGTGGGGAGAGGTTCCACAGTGGTAATAGCATGGTGTCTCTAAGCGTGAATGGAGTAGTCAGGTGAGTTTCACTCTGAGCCCATGGGATGGATAGGTCATTATTCCACCAATGTTTCAGAGAGGAAACCAGTGTAGCTAGATAATAACCCTTAAGGTCAGGAAGTCCCAATCCACCTACTTTTTTTTATCTTTGGTCAGGATAGCTCGGTTAAGCCGCGGCTTGGAGTCAGACCATGTAAATTTGGAAAGCGTGGAATGTGCGGTTACAAAAAAAGGATGGGGGAATAGATATAGGCAGGGTGCGAAACAGGTATAAAAGTTTGGGCAAGAATAGCATTTTATATGTAGCTACTCTCCCTATCCAGGAAATAATAGCCGAGGAGAGGGCAGCCGCTTCTTTGGAAATAGAGGCCAGAAGGGGGACAAAGTTTTCCTTGTAGATTGTCGATATGGGGTAGGAGAGATGTACTCCCAAATATTGGATGGAGGAAGTTTGCCAATCAAAGGAATAAGAAGAACGCAGGGTATTAATTACATCTGGGGGGAGATGGAGAGGGAGGGCTTGGGTCTTGGAATCGTTTAGATGGTAATATGATATAGAACCAAAAAAACTAATCTGTGACATTAAAGCAGGAAGTGAAACTAAAGGTTTGGACATGGATATAAGTAAGTCCTCAGCATACAGGGATACAGTGTGGTCTAGGGATCGAGCGATTATCGGTATGGCTGATATTATCGGCCGATAATCACGATTTTGGGCATTATCGGTATCGGCAATTACCTTGCCGATAAGCCGATAATGCCACGCCCCTCGCACTGCCCCCACCGCACCGCGACCGCCCCCACCGCACCGCGACCGCCCCCCCGATCCGCCGCCCCGCGACCGCCCCCCGTAGTGCTGAGCGGTATACCGGTATGGATTTTTGCCCATACCGCTATACCGGTCGGGCCCCTCCCCCACCCTCTGAGTCAATAAAAAAAATTAAAACTTACCCGTAATGGGGGTGGTCCGGGCCATCCATCCTGTAGTGTCCGGCGGCATTTCGGGTGGAGGGTGCACCGGTCCGGGCTGTCCTTCTCCGGGGGTCCCCTTCTCCACTCCGGGCAGGCTCCGGCCTAGTACGCTGCATAGACGCCGCTACAACGTGACGTCAGGTGCGTCACTGCGCACGGTCGTCACTGCGCAGCGGCGTCTATACAGCGTACTAGGCAGGAGCCTGCCCGGAGTGGAGAAGATGACCCGCGGAGAAGAAGGACAGCCCGGACCGGTGCACCCTCCACCCGGAATGCCGCCGGACACTACAGGAAGGGAGGATGGATGGCCCGGACCACCCTGACAGGTAGGGGGAGAGAAGCAGGTGGTGGCGGCGGCGGCGGCCTTTGGCACCGCAAAAGCAACCGCAGTGCATTGATTTAAAGCGCCCGCTTTAAATCAATGCTCTGCAGCGGTGTCGAGGGGGGATAAATAGCCGATAACTTATACCGGAATATCGGTATAAGTTATCGGCTATCGGCCCTAACCTCCACCGATTATTGGTATCGGTATCGGCCCTAAAAAACCAATATCGGTTGATCCCTAGTGTGGTCCGTTGGGCCTATTTTTATTCCCGTAATGTTGGGGTCGAGACGGATAGCTTGGGCTAGGGGTGTTAGGATTCGGCAGGCTGGATGTGGATCCTCTGTGTCAGCGAGGGATTGGCGTGGACCATGTCGGTGGACCGGTTCTAGGTTGCTACTGGTATTCACCAGAGCCCGCCGCAAAGCTGATGGTCTTGCTGCAGCGGTAGCAACCAGGTCGTATCCACCGGCAATGGCTCAACCTCGCTGACTGCTGAGAAGGCGTGGGACAGAAGGACTAGACAGAGGCAAGGTCAGACGTAGCAGAAGGTCGGAGCAGGCGGCAAGGTTCATAGTCAATGGAGATAGCAAGAGGTCAGGAACACTGGAAAGGCAAACACTGTAAACGCTTTCTCTAGGCACAAGGGCAACAAGATACGGCAAGGAAGGGAAGGGGAAGTGAGGTTATATAGGGAAGTGCACAGGTGGAAGCTAATAGACTGATTGGGCCAGGCACCAATCATTGGTGCACTGGCCCTTTAAATCTTAGAGAGCTGGCGCGCGCGCGCCCTAAGTAGCAAAGCTGCGCGCGCCAGGACGTGACAGCCGGGGACCGGGACAGGTGAGTGACTTGGGATGCGATTCGCGAGCGGGCGCGTCCCGCTATGCGAATCGCATCCCCGCCGGCAGTGTCAGTGCAGTGCTCCCGGTCAGCGGGTCTGACCGGGGCGCTGCAGAGAGAGGAACGCCGCAAGCGCTCTGGGGAGGAGCAGGGACCCGGAGCGCTCGGTGTAACAGTACCCCCCCCTTAGGTCTCACCCTCTTTTTGTCCGATTGTCGCTTCACATGGGATGAGGACATTGGGAGCGATTCTAGAGTTTCCTTCTGGAAGACAGAGAAGTCCTGGGTAAACTCATCAAAGGCAGGCAGTCCAGAAGGAGTGGGAATGGGGAGGGGGGGCAGAGGGTGAAGCTTGGCACGGGGCAGAGTGTTACCAGGACGGGGGCAATGAGGAGGCAAAATTTCTGCTCGTTTATTGCAAAAAACCTCGGCATAGTCCTGATAGGCCTTGGGAAGACCAGGTATAGGAGGAGACACTGAGGTTTGACTGATGGGACTGGGAGCAGACGTGAGGCATTTTTTGTGGCAAGAAGCACCCCAGCTCTTGATCTCCCCGGTGGTCCAGTCAAGGGTAGGAGAGTGGCGTTGGAGCCATGGCAGACCAAGGAGGACTTCAGAGGTGCAGTTGGGCAAAACAAAAAATTCTATTTTTTCGTGATGCAGGCCAATGCTCATGAGCAGGGGTTCTGTGCGGTAACGCACAGTGCAGTCCAATTTTACTCCGTTGACCGAGGAAATGTAGAGCGGCTTGACGAGACGGGTCACAGGGATGTTGAACTTATGAACAAAAGAGGCCAAAATGAAATTTCCCGCAGAACCAGAGTCCAAGAAGGCCACAGCTGAGAAAGAGGAGTTGGCAGAAGGAGAAATCCGCACGGGCACAGTGAGACGTGGAGAAGCAGACTTCATTCCAAGAGACACCACACCCACGTGAGCTGGGTGCATGCGTGCGTTTCCCAGACGTGAAGGACGAATAGGGCAATCCACCAAGAAATGTTCGGTACTAGCGCAGTACAGACATAAATTTTTATCTCTGCGGCGAGTCCTCCCTGCATGGGTCAGGCGAGACCGATCCACTTGCATAGCCTCCTCGGCGGGAGGCACAGGGGTAGATTGCAAAGGATACTGTGAGAGAGGTGCCCAGATATCAAGGTCTTTTTCCTGGCGGAGCTCCTGGTGTCTTTCAGAAAAACGCATGTCAATGCGGGTGGCCGAATGGATAAGTTCATGCAGGTTGGCAGGAATTTCTCGTGCGGCCAGCACATCCTTGATGTTACTGGATAGGCCTTTTTTAAAGGTCGTGCAGAGGGCCTCATTGTTCCAAGATAATTCAGAGGCGAGGGTACGAAATTGGATGGCGTATTCGCCTACAGAAGAATTTCCCTGGACCAGGTTCAGCAAGGCAGTTTCGGCAGAAGAAGCTCGGGCTGGTTCCTCGAAGACACTACGATCCTCAGCGAAGAAGGACTGTACAGTGGCAGTGACAGGATCATTGCGGTCCCAGAGCGGTGTGGCCCATGACAGGGCCTTCCCAGACAGGAGACTAGCCACGAAAGCCACCTTCGACCGTTCTGTAGGAAATTGGTCCGACAACATCTCCAAATGTAGGGAACATTGTGACAGGAAACCACGGCAGAGTCTAGAGTCCCCATCAAATTTGTCCGGCATGGACAAGCGGAGGCCAGGAGCGGGCACTCGCTGCGGAGGAGGTGCAGGAGCTGGCGGAGGAGATGGTTGCTGGTGTAGCTGTGGCAGAAGTTGCTGTAGCATGGTGGTCAACTGCGACAGCTGCCGTCCTTGTTGGGCGAACTGTTGTTACGGTGTTAAGGTCCCCACATATTACTAAGGGGCCCCTTGAAATCCGTCGTATTTTACTAAGTGTACGGTGAAGAAATCTTAGTTGGCCTGTATTGGGAGCATAGAGTGAGACCAGTGTCATAGGGATATTGTTAAGCGTGTATACTAAAGCGATGTCCCTGCCATTATCATCTAGGATAACATCATGCAGAGAGAACGATAGGGAGTTTTTTATGGCCAACATCACTCCTCTCGATTTAGTGCGATATGTGGAGTGAAATATATGTGCAAACTGTGGATGGTGGAGTCTGTGGGTGTCTTTGGCTTGCAGATGTGTCTCTTGTATACAGAGGATATCCCTATGGGAAGAGATAGCATCTTGCCATAGTTGTTTCCGTTTATACGGCACATTTAGACCATTAGCATTAATACTCGAAATTTTTATAACCATTATTATGAAGAAAACAGCTAGTGCGTAAAGCTAAAAATAGAAGAATAATCTTGAGAAGCGTGCCCCCCAGCCAGCACACGCTTCTCCGTATACTAAAAGCAGACTGTTGGAGAGAGCATCATCAGACACTAGTGCATTCAGCATAGTACAATGAGTACATAAGGAAAGGAAAACAATTATGGTCAAACTCAAAACTAAAAATAAAGGGTTCCAAACCAGTGATCCCATACCTTCATACCTTGGTGAGAGGCAAAGTCCGTCCTGAGACCTAGTGGACAACCTAAGAGTCTCCTGGAAAAAAAACGAACAGCACAAAAAAGAGACATATTAGACAGTACTAACTAGCGTAGTGGACAGCAAGTTCATGTTGTTGCCCAGTCCTTTTTCACTCGGAGGGGTCTGGATCTTTGTGGCAGGCCCAACTGGGGGACTACTTTCAGATTCTAAGTTGCTAGAAGCTCCTCTCTTTCTTTTAAAGAATGCAGGATGTGAAGCTGGTCGCCATGGCGGATCAAGAGGCGCACTGGATATCCCCATCTATACGCTATATTGGCAGAACGTAATGCATGGGTGACAGGTAAAAGTTGTCTTCTAGCTTGCAAGGTTGCAGCAGAGAGGTCTGCGTAGACTGAAATGTGGTGGAAAGGGGCAGGCAAACCCCCTTTTTTGTGGGAGTATTCCAAAACGTTTTCTTTAGTGGAGAAAAAATGTATCCTTGTAAGCTCATCTCTGGGTACACTGTTGTCTAGGTGTGGAGGGCGAGGGATATGGTGTGCCCTGTCAATTTCTAGTTCCTGAACCGAGGCAGAGGGGAGTACAGCCTTTAGGATGGAGTGGACAAATGGCAGAATGTCCGCAGGAGGTACCGTCTCCGGGATACCTCGCAGTTTCAGATTGTTTCTTCGGCTCCTGTCCTCCAGGTCAGCCACTTTAGCACGCAGGGCCGCAACTTCTTCATCTAAGTCAGTATGTGACTCCAACAGAGTGTTATGGAGGTCTGAGAATTCTTCAAGTTTGGTTTCAATGGGATCCACTCTGTCACCAATTTCCCCCACTACTGCTTGTAAGGGGTTAATAACTCCAGCAATGTATTGTCGGAAGGTTTGATGCAAGGAAAGTAGCATTGATTTCATAGCAGTGCCTGTGAGTAGTTGATCCGATACTTGGAGAGTCCAGAACAGTGCTATCTCCCTCAGGTGGGAGAAGCCTCTGCGCCCCAGCTGAGAGTGCACAGCTAGTATCTAGGGAGGACAGTTTCTGGCGCTGCTTAGCAGGACTCGTGCAGGGAGAGTCTGCAGGCGAAGCAATTACTGCGCCCGGTGGTGCCGCCCCCCCCCAGTGCCATCTCTTTCTCCCTCATCTCCCGACAAGGAGGCCGTGGAGGCAGCTAAAGGTAGGTTACCCCTTATAGAGGTGCCCGGTGAGCAGTGCAAGGAGGGGTCAGAAGTGGAGCGGCGGAGTGCGGCTCCGGTGTGGTGGAGGCTGGCGGCCGCTTCCTCCGGCTGTATGGCAGGCAGCGGTGGGCTGAGGTGAGGTGAGGCGCCATCTTGGGGCGCATGTTGTTGCGGACAAAGTTCTATATATGTATGTTTCCTCTCTGGAAAGGGCTTTGCCGGAGCCAAGCTCTTCTAGCACTGGCTTATCCTTCCCAAAACAATAGGATATGACTCTTCTCTCCACCAACATAATTTGTCTTTTGAGATTTAGCAGGCTGCCATACATCTATGACAATTGGCTGAACCTGACTGTGGCGGGTTTGGCGGACTTTAGTTTAAGGTGCATGGGTACCTTGAGGGAATTTTCAGCAATAAAATTGTTTGGTTACTTCATAGCAACATTATTAGCAGTGCTGCAGCAGTATACTTTGTTAGTAATGCCAATTTTTAAATTTTTTTGCAATTTCACATTTCAAGTTCACTGCTCGGGGTGTATGTGTTACGCCGAGCGCTCCGGGTCCCCGCTCCTCCCCGGAGCGCTCGCTACACTCTCGCTACTGCAGCGCTCTGGTCAGATCCACTGACCCGGTGCGCTGCGATACCGCCTCCAGCCGGGATGCGATTCGCGATGCGGGTGGCGCCCGCTCGCGATGCGCACCCCGGCTCCCGTACCTGACTCGCTCTCCGTCGGTCCTGTCCCGGCGCGCGCGGCCCCGCTCCCTAGGGCGCGCGCGCGCCGGGTCTCTGCGATTTAAAGGGCCACTGCGCCGCTGATTGGCGCAAGTGGTTCTAATTAGTGTGTTCACCTGTGCACTCCCTATGTATACCTCACTTCCCCTGCACTCCCTCGCCGGATCTTGTTGCCATTGTGCCAGTGAAAGCGTTTCCTTGTGTGTTCCTAGCCTGTGTTCCAGACCTCCTGCCGTTGCCCCTGACTACGATCCTTGCTGCCTGCCCCGACCTTCTGCTACGTCCGACCTTGCTTCTGTCTACTCCCTTGTACCGCGCCTATCTTCAGCAGTCAGAGAGGTTGAGCCGTTGCTAGTGGATACGACCTGGTCACTACCGCCGCAGCAAGACCATCCCGCTTTGCGGCGGGCTCTGGTGAACACCAGTAGTGACTTAGAACCGGTCCACTAGCACGGTCCACGCCAATCCCTCTCTGGCACAGAGGATCCACCTCCTGCCAGCCGGCATCGTGACAGTATGTAATATGAAAGCATGACTTAAGAATATAAATGCTAGAAATAAGAATCTTTCAACTGATACCAGATGCAATATAGGGGTGGAAAAGATTTTTAATAGTTTATTTCCATTTTATGATGTTATCCCCTATACACAGTTTAGGGAATAATGGGTTGGTTGGTTGGCACCTGACCTCTGGGATCCCAAGATGGACAAAATTATTTCCAAAATAATTGGTTGAAGCAATCAAAAAAAATCACAAATAATAAGAGACACCAGTAAGTTATCAAGTCTGACATCAATAGTGGGGAAATTAATGGATGTAATTGAGCAGCAGGAAACGCTAGCTGAATGCTTGGATGTATAGGGAGAGGTATAAACAGTAGAAGGAGAGAAGTGCTCATGCCGCTGTACAGAACACTGGTGAGGCCTCACTTGGAGTATTGTGCGCAGTACTGAAGGCTGTATCTCCAGAAGGATATAGATACTCTAGAGAGAATTCAGAGAAGAGCTATGAAACTAGTTCATGGATTGTAGGCTAAAACTTACCAGGAAAGGTTAAAGGACCTTAACATGTATATCGTGGAAGAAAGAAGAGACAGAGGGGATATGATAGAGACTTTTAAATACATAAAGGGAATCAACACGGTAAAGTAGGAGAGGTTATTTAAAAGAAGAAAAACTACCACAAGAGGACATCGTTTTATATTAGAGGGGCAAAGGTTTCTGCAGTAATATCAGGAAGTATTACTTTACTGAGAGTAGTGGGTGCATGGAATAGCCTTCCTGCAGAAGTGGTCGCTGCAAATACAGTGAAGGAGTTTAAACATGCATGGGATAAGCAAAAGGCTATAAGGCTCAGGGGTGCTGCAGGAGAGATCGCGGGGGTCCTCCGCAATCTAACATCTTATCCCCTATCCTTTTGATAGGGGATAAGTTGTTTAGCGCCGGAGTACCCCTTTAAAGGGGTACTACGGTGGAAAATATTTTTTACTTTTTCAAATCAATTGTTGCCAGAAAGTTAAACAGATTTGTAAATGACTGCTATTAAAAAATCTTAATCCTTCCAGTTCTTATCAGCTGCTATATGCTATAGAGGAAGTTAAGTTGTACTTTTCAGTCTGACCACAGTGCTCTCTGCTGACACCTATGTCCATGTCAGGAACTGTCCGGAGCAGAAGGGGTTTGCTATGGGGATTTTCTTTTACTCTGGACATATCTTAACACTGACAGAGGTGTCAGCAGAGAGCACTGTGGTCAGACAGAAAAGAACAACTCAACTTCCTGTAAAGCATACAGCTGATAAGTACTGGAAGGATTAGGATTTTTTATTAGAAGTAATTTACAAATCTGTTTAACTTTCTGGAGCCAGTTGATATATAAAAAAAAGTTTTTCACCAGAGTAACCCTTTAAAGCAGTGGTGGAAAATAATGGTGGACACACAAAATATTGACACTTTGGGCCCAATTTTTACATTTCCATGTGTGTTATTTTGAGAGGGTACAATATTAAATACTGTTATATAGGCCGTGCACTCACTGCTTTACATTGTAGCAGAGTGTCATCTCTTCAGTGCTGTCACATGAATATGATAAAATGTTTACAAAAATGTGAGGAGTGTACTCACACGTGAGATACTGTATACCAGCGTTGTGATGCAATAGCAACCGGAGATTAAAAAATAGATTTCCTCTTTTTTTTTAAACCGCATATTAGAGATGTGTGATTTAATTGTGATTTGCTATTTTGTTTTATGGCTCAGACTTTTAGCACAGGTACTGATCCGCTCTTAGGTTTTTCATTCAGACTGAAATCTAACAACACGAAAAATACTAAATATTTTGTCCATTCATATTTCTAAATCTAACTGTTACGGTTCAAAATAATCTCTTTGGTAAAAAGAAAAATGGCATTTACTGTAGTGTGAAACTTTACTTAGTAGTGCCCAGCACCACTTTAGCTCTGCCATACAAAGCCTTTATAGTACAGGGTGGGCCATTTATATGGATACACCTTAATAAAATGGGAATGGTTGGTGATATTAACTTCCTGTTTGTGGCACATTAGTATATGTGAGGGGGGGGGGGAAACTTTTCAAGATGGGTGGTGACCATGGTGGCCATTTTGAAGTCGGCCATTTTGAATCCAACTTTTGTTTTTTCAATAGGAAGAGGGTCATGTGACACATCAAACTTATTGGGAATTTCACAAGAAAAACAATTATGTGCTTTTGTGGTTTTAACGTAACTTTATTCTTTCATGAGTTATTTACAAGTTTCTGACTACTTATAAAATGTGTTCAATGTGCTGCCCATTGTGTTGGATTGTCAATGCAACCCTCTTCTCCCACTCTTCACACACTGATAGCAACACCGCAGGAGAAATGCTAGCACAGGCTTCCAGTATCTGTAGTTTCAGGCGCTGCACATCTCGTATCTTCACAGCATAGACAATTGCCTTCAGATGACCCCAAAGATAAAAGTCTAAGGGGGTCAGATTGGGAGACCTTGGGAGCCATTCAACTGGCCCACGACGACCAATCCACTTTCCAGGAAACTGTTCATCTAGGAATGCCCGGACCTGGCACGTTCCCTGATTTTCTCCAGCAAGATGGTGCACCACCACATTATGGGTGTCAGGTCCGAGCATTCCTAGATGAAAAGTTTCCTGGAAAGTGGATTGGTCGTCGTGGGCCAGTTGAATGGCCCCCAAGGTCTCCCGATCTGACCCCCTTAGACTTTTATCTTTGGAGTCATCTGAAGGCAATTGTCTATGCTGTGAAGATACGAGATGTGCAGCGCCTGAAACTACGGATACTGGAAGCCTGTGCTAGCATTTCTCCTGCGGTGTTGCTATCAGTGTGTGAAGAGTGGGAGAAGAGGGTTGCATTGACAATCCAACACAATGGGCAGCACATTGAACACATTTTATAAGTGGTCAGAAACTTGTAAATAACTCATAAAAGAATAAAGTTACGTTAAAACCAAGCACATCATTGTTTTTCTTGTGAAATTCCCAATAAGTTAGATGTGTCACGTGACCCTCTTCCTATTGAAAAAACAAAAGTTGGATTCAAAATGGCCGACTTCAAAATGGCCACCATGGTCACCACCCATCTTGAAAAGTCCCCCCCCCCCCCCTCACATATACTAATGTGCCACAAACAGGAAGTTAATATCACCAACCATTCCCATTTTATTAAGGTGTATCCATATAAATGGCGCTCCCGTAGTGCTATCTACATACATAGAACTCAATGGGGGACATGTATCATTATTTGTGTATGGTAGAAGCAGTTTACCCCTTTTGTCGAATTCTAATTTATGCGCAGATGTGCTAAATTTATAAATCAAGCGCAATGAGTTTCAATTGCGGGCAAATATAGTAATCTCCTCATACCTCCACTCTTTGTAAAATGGAATCGATGATTTAGAGCATCTTGCTACGTGCAGTCCAAGATGGCTTATATGGCTTATTATAAAAAATATGGTCATTGCGCAAGATTTCTGTGGGTAAATGAAATGTACGCAGTTAATAAATTTGTGCGTACTAAATATGTCACTCCAAGGTACACCAAAACATGCACATCTGGAGGAAATGCTCCACCAGAATGCGAAAAAAGATGCAAAAAAACAGCTTGTGCTAAATTTTGCGCCAAAATTTTAACACAAAACAGGGGTAAAATCTTTGATTCATGTCCCCCAATGTGTGTGTGTGTGTATGTTCCAGCATCACGTCCGAACGGCTAAAGATATTAACATGAAACTTGGCACACATGTTACTTATATGTCAACAACAAACATAGGATTGGTGATTTAACCCTTACTCACCCCCATTTGCCAGGGTTGGGGTTTTTGTTTAAAGCGCACGCGTCAGATCCAACAAAAAAATTTTTTTTTTTAAATATAGTACCTATCAGTACCTAACCCTGACCATGTACATCAAATTTTTCCACCATTTTGGTCTGGCAACCCTTTTTTTAAGCAAACTACTAGCTGACTAAGGCTTAATGGGGTACTTCGGTGGAAAAAAATTTTTTTTACATCAACTGGTGCCAGAAAGTTAAACAGATTTGTAAAAAAATATTTATCCTTCTAGTACTTTTTAGCAGCTGTATGCTATAGAGGAAATTCTTTTCTTTTTGAATTTCTTTTTTTGTCTTGTCCACAGTGCTCTCTGCTGACACCTAATACCCGTATCAGGAATTGTCCAGAGCAGGAGAAAATCTCCATTGCAAACCTATGTTGCTCTGGATAGTTCCTGACATGGACAGAGGTGTAAGCAGAGAGCAATGTGGACAAGACAAAAAATTCCAAAAGAAAATAATTTCCTTTGTAGCATGCAGCTGCTATAAAGTACTGGAAGGGTAAAGATTGTTTAATAGAAGTCATTTACAAATCTGTTTAACTTTTTGGCACCAGTTGATTTAAAAAAAAATGTTTTCCACCGGAGTACCCCTTTAACCTCTTAAGGACCAAGCATTTTTCTGTTTTTACACATTCGTTTTTTCCTCCTTACCTTTTAAAAATCATAACCCTTTCAATTTTGCACCTAAAAATCCATATGAGGGCTTATTTTTTGCGCCACCAATTCTACTTTGGAATGACATCAGTCATTTTACACAAACATTTATGGCGAAACGGAAAAAAAAATCATTGTGCGACAAAATTGAAGAAAAAACACAATTTTGTAAATTTTGGGGGCTTCTGTTTCTAGGCAGTACATTTTTCGGTAAAAATTACACTTTATCTTTATTCTGTAGGTCCATACGATTAAAATGATCCCCTACTTATATAGGTTTGATTTCGTCGTACTTCTGGAAAAAATCATAACTACATGCAGGAAAATTTATACATTTAAAATTGTCCTTTTCTGACCCCTATAACTTTTTTATTTTTCCACGTACAGGGTGGTTTGAGGGCTCATTTTTTGCACCGTGATCTGAAGTTTTAATCAGTACCATTTTTATTTTGATTGGACTTCTTGATCGCTTTTTATTCATTTTTTTATGGTATGAAAAGTGACCAAAAATACGCTATTTTGGACTTTGGAATTTTTTTGCGTGTACGCCATTGACCGTACGGTTTAATTAATGATAAATTTTTATAGTTCAGACAATTACGCACGCGGCGATACCACATATGTTTATTTTTATTATGGTTACATATTTTTAATATGGAATTTGGGAAAAGGGGGTTGATTTAAACTTTTAATAAGGAAGGGGTTAATGTGTGTGTTTTTAAACTTTTTTTAAACTTTTTTTTTTTACACTTTTAGTCCCCTTAGGGGACTTTTAGGAGGAATCATTAGATTCCTCATACAGATCATTGTGGTTTCATAAAACCACAATGATCTGCGTGCTCTGCGCTCGATTGATAAAGCCTGGCCCTGCCAGGCTTTATCATTCAGAGCACCGGAGCCGCCGCAGCAGGAGAGGTAAGCCCTCAGGCTACCTCAGTAGTGGATCGCTCCCCCGCAATCACGCTGCGGGGGGGCGTTACACCCCACTGGACCACCAGGGACTTAATACAGGCACCTTTAGACGCTGCTGTCAACTTTGACAGCGGCGATCTAAATGGGTAATAGCCGCCCGCGGCGATCTCCGTATGTTGGCTATTAACGCCGGCCCCCAGCTACAGGAATCAGCTGGGGGCTGGCCGGTATGACGCGGGCTCGAGTCGGGAGCCCGGGTCATACCCCCGTAACGGCCATTGGACGAGTATAGACGTCCATGGTCGTTATCGGGTTAAATATATTAGTTACATTTTTATTTATTTTTTTTGAAAGCCCCATAATGCTGACGGCAATATTAAAATAAGAAGAACTTGTAACATAATGTCAGAGCAGCGTGCAGCAATTGGTTGTCATCAGACTTTTGTAATTGACTTTTATCTGAAGATATGCAGATGTGGATAAAATTGTTGGTATCCTTTCGTTTAAGACAGAAAAAAAAACACAATGCTCCCTGAAATAAAACTGACAAAAGTAATAATGAATATAAATGTACAGGAAACTGATGAAAATCTGAAATTGCTTCTAAATCGTGGTTCAATAGAATCGTTTAAAAAACACACAAAAATTACCTGGTCAAAAATCATGGTCCCTGAACTGGTAGCCGTCACTGCAGTCAAGTGATTTCTGTAACTCTCAATGAGACTTGTCTCCAGGTATCTTGACCCACTCCTCAGAAGATACTGCTCCAGCTGTCTCAGGTGTGAATGGTGCCTCCTCCAGACTGCATGTTTCACCTCCTTCTACACATGTACAGTAGGATTAAGATCAGGGCTTATAGAAGGTCACTTCAGTATAGCATATCTTGGAGTTCACCTCTAAAGTATTTTGAAGTTGTTCTGGGCTTTTTGGTTACCGTTTGTATTATCTGTCTCTTAGATTTGTCATTGATTTTTCTCTTTTGGCCTCGTCCAGGAAGGTTGACATGGACCTCATGCTACAGTTGGTACGCACTCTATTCATTTCTATGGGAGTGCTTGAGAGACCCGAGTGCTGTACTCAGCCATCTCTGGCGCTCCTATAGAAATAAATGGAGCGCATGGTACAGACCTTTCAGAGAGCTGGGACACCGCGCAGGAAATCATGGGGGTTCTTAGCTGTCAGACCCCCCATCATCAGACATTTATCATTTATCATGTGGATAGGGGATAAGTGGTTTTTTGCCAGACTACCACTTTAAGCGTGGTAATAGTTGGTCTAAACTTAGACTATTGCACCAGCCAGAGACACTTATATAATTCTATCATGTTAGTTAATTGTCTAGTCAAAAGAGTGAATTTATCATTCCTTGGCCAGCCCAAAGTGAAAAATTGTGCAAAATGTTTTTTGAGGTTTTCGCAACATTTCTGTGCAAAAACTAGAAACCAGGGTTGGAAAAAAGTATTGTGCAGTTACTTCCCCAACCCTAACTTCACACTGCCTAATACTAGACAATTTTTGTAAATCTGCCTCAGTGTGTAAACTTAGAGACAGAGGCGAAGATTTATCAAAACCTGTGCAGAGGAAAACTTGCCCAATTGCCCATAGCAACCAATCGCTTATTTCATTTTTCACAGGCCTTTTCTAAAAATGAAAGAAGCAAGCTAATTGGTTGCTATGGGCAACTGAACAAGTTTTCCTCTGCACAGGTTTTTATAAATCTCCCCCAGAGTATCACAAATTCATGTTGTTGTGAAAAGCTGGTAATCTCACATCATACACCTCAGGATAAATGAGCCTAGATTTACTATTGTAAATGCATCAGAATTTTAATCCTGACAGTCTACAAATTTACCAATCACCCTTAGACACTTTGACAAATCTGGTGCATTTGAAGTCTGTATTTCTTAGTTTGTACTTAGAATGAGACTATTTTAGTAAACCTAGAAAATTGAGATCCAACAAAAAACTTTTTTTTTTTTATATATCACTCAGTACCTAATCCTGACCATGCACATCAAATTTTTATGTGTATAGCACCTTTATTTATTTTTTTATTACACTTTTAATTTAGTTGTCTAGTCTGAATTCCTCTCAAATGAAGGGGCGTGGCCTCACTTTGCAGGTCTCCGCCCCCTCCCTCAGTATGCTGTCTGCTCACATCTCCCCTAGCATTAGCAAAACTACAATTCCCATCTTGTCCTCACTGACAGTAGCGGGACACAAGCTGACAGTGGGAGGAATTTTCCTCTAGTTGTGAGCCCTGCGCTCACAGCTGTCAATCAAGGAAGTGTGTCCATGACATAGGTAATGACGCATGGACACAGCAGGACTAGTATGTGTCCAAGCAGGCAGGGGGTCAGTTGTTTGACTGGCTTTTTCAGTATGAAATACTAAACATTTTCTAATGAAAGCAACTGCAAAGCCTATTGGTTTTACATGCTTTACAACATATCAAAGGTTTTTGTGTCTGACAGTGCCCATTTAAGAAAAGGTTCATCTGTAACTAATCTATAAATCAGAATTATACTAAATTTGATTTATAGCCTGTTTTTGTAAATCATACAACTCTCCACCCTTCAGAGCTGAAATCCCACAACATCCCTTGTTAACACTACTGTATATCTGAACAGAGCTTTGGCCAGAGGATGTCCTTCATGACTCTTCAATGAACATGCCGTTTGTAGGAGGGAAATTAATATGTGATTGAAATTCCTCCATTGGTGGCATTATCTCAGGAGTGGTAAAAGATCAGAGATCAGGTGACTGCACAGTCATGGGTTGGGATGTCCATCTTTGCTGCTTTCAAGGAGCAAGCCTAAGGCTAAGTCTCCACTTGGTTTTTTGCACTGCGTTTTTAGGGATTAAAAAAACGCCTGAAAATCGCCAGCGCAAGTGACGTCATCATGCGTTTTTTCTTGCGTTTTTTCCGGCGTTTTTTTTTTCAATTGTGTGGAAATTGCACCTTGGCGGTTTTTTTTGGTACCCAAAATTTCTTGGGTACCAAAAAAAAAAAGGATGCAGCAGTGATGGAAATTTTTTTATTAAATGCAATGTATATATTTTATAACTCAATTTTTATTATTTTTTAATAAAGTGTGTGTTTCACTTTTTTTTTAAAGAAATTTTTTATGTAGTACTACTACTCCCAGCATGGAACAGACTGTTCCATGGTGGGAGTGATAGTACCTGTACTATAGACATATCGCCCCGGGTGTCAGTCCTGACACCCGATGCGATCGTCCATAATATAGCAGAGAAGCGAGCGGGGCTATACATCGCTTGCCTCTCTGCACTATACTCCGGCCACTGATGTCAACAGAAATTCATATTTCCCACCCAGAGCTGTTATTGGCCGGATGGTTGCAGCCAATCACAGCTCTGAGGAAAAGATGAATGAATGACAGTATAGTGCAGAGCAGGGATGCGAGCGATGTATACAGCCGCTCCATCTCTGCTATAGACAGGACGATCACAGAGGGTGTCAGTAGTGACATCCACTGTGATGTGTCCTTAAACAGGCACTACTACTCCAAACATGGAGTATACTCTGCTCCATGCTGGGAGCTGTAGTACCTGTATTAATAGACAGATCGCAGCAAGTGTAACTTCTGACACCCGCTGCGATCTGTCTATTAATGCAGGTACTACAGCTCCCAGCATGAGGCAGAGTGTGCTCCATGTTGGGAGTAGTATTACCTACAGTTATGGAAAGATCATAGCGGGTATCACTTCTGACAGCCGCTGTGATCCTCCTGTATAATGTATAGATGCAGCGGCCGGCGCTCTCCTATGGTCCCCTGCACGGCCGTATATATACACCTATTCCTATTTCTCACAGAGAGCTGTGATTGGCTGGAACCATCTGGCCAATTACAGCTCTGTGGGAAATATGAATAAGTGTAAATATACGTCAGTGCAGGGGACCATAGAAGAGCGGCCACCACATCTATATATTATACAGAAAGATCGCAGCAGGCGATCTGTCTATTAGTACATGTACTACTACTCCCATCATGGAACAGTGTGTTCCATGCTGGGAATAGTAGTACTAACTAAAAAAATGTAGAAAATAAAGCAAAAAAGTGAAAAACACACACACAATACATTTTTATTATTGTCGGCTACATTTTTATTTCCCTGCACACATAACTTGATCCCTGTTTAAAAAGTAATAGTTTTTTTTTCAATAATATACAATCCGTTAGATACAATTTTTTCCTTCACTACTGTATATTTTTGAAAAAAAAAATTTTATGGTACCCTACGAAATTTTATTAAAAACAGCTACATCTACATCACTTTTTTGGATCGCTAAAGTCCAAAAAAGATTTAAAACCGCCTGCAAAAACGCCAAAGTTAAAATCCACATAACGTTTTTCTTGGCGTTTTCTCACTCCCATAGACTTCTATTGGAGCAAAACGCCACGATTTTGACAAAGAACGCCGGTTTGAGGGAACTACAGCGTTTTTTCAAAACGCCAAATAGTGGAAAAAACGCAGAAAAAGTGAAAAAACGCCAAAAGGATTAAAAAAAGGCCAAAGTGGAATTTGAAATTTGCGATTTCTCATTGATTTACAGCTAACATCTGGCCGCAGCGTTTTTTGACGCCATGCGGCAGAATTGGCGTTTTTCAAGTGGAGACTTAGCCTAAGTGTTATAGGTTTTTCTGTTGACAAGCTTGTCTATTGTTTCCAACAGAAAACAGTCTTGTAAATGCAGCTTTAGCCTATAAAACCGGTAACGTAAAGGTAATCACTCATTTCCTGTAGATTGTATATGTCACACAGTGCTTGGCACGTCTTGTTTCTATCCTGATCCGTTTTCAGCTTCCAGAGGATATCATTTTCCTTTTATTATGTCCTTCACAGTATGTACTCAGTGCCTTTGTGTATCCCTCCTAGTTGGTATGTAATACTGCGAAACAATGTACTTAATGTACATGACAGTAAGATGACTCCTTTTATATGCTTTAGGGATGCTGTTGTTCAATAACAGAGGTAACGCCTGAGGTGAACATGAAGCAAATGAATGTCAGCCTATTCTCTTTTTCCCTGTCAGAAGGAGAATAAAAATAAACTATTCAAAATGTTGCAGAGGCTACATGTAGAAATCCAAATAATTCTACTGATAAACTCTCTTTAAAACTAAGGCTAAGTGAGTCTGTTATTTTAGTTCCTAAGGCTGGCCATAGAGATAATAATTTATTTGTAATGTAAATTCATAAACGATGATATACAATGTGCTTTTCCATAAAATATAATATGAATTACACTCCAGTAGCAGTGTATATAGGACTTCCGCCAAGTCTGTATCCTGATCGCTGTATTCTCAGACAAGTCCCAGGCTACAAAGGTGCCGCAAACCCTGTTAATTCTATATAGCTATGTATCAGCCTCTTTACATTTTGAGCACTTTAACCCCTTAAGGACATGGCCCATTTTGGCCTTAAAGGGGTTCTCTGGGGGAAAACTATTTTTTCAAATCAACTGGCACCAGAAAGTTAAACAGATTTGTAAATTACTTCTATTTAAAAATATTAATCCTTCCAGTACTTATCAGCTGCTGTATGCTCCACAGGAAGTTGAGTAGTTTTTTTTCTGTCTGACAACAGTGCTCTCTTCTGACACCTCTGTCTGTGTCAGGGACTGTCCAGAGTAGGAGCAAATCCCCAAAGAAAACCTCTCCTGCTCCAGGCAGTTCCTGACACGAACAGAGATGTCAGCAGAGAACACTGTGGTCAGACAGAAAAGAACAATTCAACTACTCAACTTCCACTGTAGCATACAGCAGCTGATAAGTACTGGAAGGGTTAAGATTTTTTAATAGAAGTAATTTACAAATCTGTTTAACTTTCTGACACCAATTGATTTGAAATAAATTGTTTTCCACTGGAGTACCCCTTTAACCCCTTAAGGACTCCGGGTTTTTCCGTTTTTGCACTTTTGTTTTTTCCTTCTTACCTTTTAAAAATCATAACCCTTTCAATTTTCCACCTACAAATCCATATTATGGCTTATTTTTTGCGTCGCCAATTCTACTTTGCAGTGACATTAGTCATTTTACCCAAAAATGCACGGCGAAACGGAAAAAAAAATCATCGTGCGACAAAATTGAAAAAAAAAACGCCATTTTGTAACTTTTGGGGGCTTCCGTTTCTACGCAGTGCATATTTCGGTAAAAATTACACCTTATCTTTATTCTGTAGGTCCATACAGTTAAAATGATACCCTATTTATATAGGTTTGATTTTGTCGCACTTCTGGAAAAAATCATAACTACATGCAGGAAAATTTATACGTTTAAAAATGTCATCTTCTGACCCCTATAACTTTTTTTTTTTTCCACGTACAGGGCGGTGTGAGGACTCATTTTTTGCGCCGTGATCTGAAGTTTTTATCGGTATGATTTTTGTTTTGATCAGACTTTTTGATCACTTTTTATTCATTTTTTTAATGGTATAAAAAGTGACCAAAATACACATTTTTGGACTTTGGAATTTTTTTGCGCGTACGCCATTGACCGTGCGGTTTAATTAATTATATATTTTTATAGTTCGGACATTTACGCACGCGGCGATACCACATATGTTTAGTTTATTTTTTTTTTACACTGTTTTATTTTTTTTATGGGAAAAGGGGGGTGATTCAAACTTTTATTAGGGAAGGGGTTAAATGACCTTTATTAACACTTTTTTTTTACATTTTTTTTGCAGTGTTATAGGTCCCATAGGGACCTATAACACTGCACACACTGATCTCTTACACAGATCACAGGCGTGTATTAACACGCCTGTGATCAGTGTTATCGGCGCTTGACTGCTCCTGCCTGGATTTCAGGCACGGAGCAGTCATTCGTCGATCGGACACCGAGGAGGCAGGAAAGGGCCGTCCCGGTGTCCGGTCAGCTGTTCGGGATGCCGCGATTTCACCGCGGCGGTCCCGAACAGCCCGACTGAGCAGCCGGGTCACTTTCAGTTTCACTTTAGAAGCGGCGGTCAGCTTTGCCCGCCGCTTCTAAAGGGTTAATACCGCACATCGCCGTGATCGGCGATGTGTGGTATTAGCCGCGGGTCCCGGCCGTTGATGAGCGCCGGGACCGACGCGATATAATGCAGGATTGCGGCGCGATCCCGCTTCATATCGCGGGAGACGGCGCAGGACGTAAATATACGTCCTGCGTCGTTAAGGGGTTAAGGACCAGGGCAATTTAAATTTTTGCATTTTTTTCCCTTCTTCTATCATGTGCTTCTAGCATGTGCTGAATGGTGTGAAGGTATTGTTAAAGGGATATTCCGGTGGATTTTTTTTTTTTTAATCAACTGGTGCCAAAAAGTTAAACAGATTTGTAAATTACTTCTATTATAAAATCTTAATCCTTCCAGTACTTATCAGCTGCTGAATTCTACAGAGGAAATTCTTTTCTTTTTGGATTTCTTTTCTGTCTGACCACAGTGCTGTCTGCTGACACCTCTGTCCATGTTAGAAACTATCCAGAGCAGCATATGCTTGCTATGGGGGATCTTCTCCTACTCCAGACAGTTCCTGACATTGACAGAGGTGTCAGCAGAGAACACTTGTCGTGACAGAAAAGAAATCCAAAAAGAAAAGAATTTCCTCTGTAGTATACAGCAGCTGATAAGTACTGGAAGTATTAAGATTTTTGAATAGAAGTAGTTTACAAATCTGTTTAACTTTCTGGCACCAGTTGATAAAAAAAAAAAAAAAAGTGTTCCACCGGAGTACCCCTTTAAACATGTTTCAGTGATGTTGCTTTGCAACGAGTAGGTAAAGCAACAATACCTACCATGTGGACGGCAGGTCACAAGAGCAGGACTGGTTCAAAAGAACATGGGGGGAGATTTACCAAAACCTGTGTAGAGAAAGAGTTGTGAAGTTGCCCATAACATCCAATCAGATTGCTTATTTCATTTCTAAAAAAGGCCTCTAAATAAAATGAAAAAAGCACTCATATTGGCTGCTATGGGCAACTGCACCACTCTTCATCTACACAGGTTTTCATAAATCTCCCCCTAAGTGATTGGGCAAAGTGCGTTAGTGTGTACTTTGATATGCATGTTTCCTATGTTTTTTGTTTGTATATTAGAACAAGATAACTAAAATAGCTATATTATAGTCATCATTTAGAACTATCACTGCTCAAAAAAATAAAGGGAACACTTAAACAACACAATGTAACTCCAAGACAATCACACTTCTGTGAAATCACAATGTCCACTCAGGAAGCAACACTGACAATCAATTTCACATGCTGTTGTGCAAATGGAACAGATAACAGGTGGAAATTATAGGCAATTAGCAAGACACCCACAATAAAGGAGTGGTTCTGCAGATGGTGACCACAGACCACTTCTCAGTTCCTATGCTTCCTGGCTGATGTTTTGGTCACTTTTGGTGCTTTCACTCTAGTGGTAGCATGAGACGGCTCATCCAGGATGGTACATAAATGCGACCTGTGGCAAGAAGGTTTGCTCTGTCTGTCAGCGTTTTGTCCAGAGCATGGAAGCGCTACCAGGAGACAGGCCAGTACATCAGGAGACGTGGAGGAGGCCGTAGGAGAGCAGCCAACCAGCAGCAGGACCGCTACCTCCACCTTTGTGCAAGGAGGAGCAGGAAGAGTACTGCCAGAGCCCTGCAAAATGATCTCCAGAAGGCCACAAATGTGCATGTGTCCACTTAAACGGTCAGAAACAGACTCCATGAGGGTGGTATGAGGGTCAGACATCCACAGGTGGGGGGTTGTGCTTACAGCACAGAACCGTGCAGGACGTTTGGCATTTGCCAGAGAACACCAAGATTGGCAAATTCACCACTGGCGCCCTGTGCTCTTCACAGATGAATGGCGGTGGGTCAGTAATGGTGTGGGGTTTTATTTCTTTGGGGGGCCACACAGCCCTCCATGTGCTTGCCAGAGGTAGCCTGAATGCCATTAGGTACAAAGGTGAGATCCTCAGACCTCTTGTGAGACCATATGCTGGTGCAGTTGGCCCTGGGTTCCTCCTAATGCAAGACAATGCTAGATCTCATGTGGCTGGAGTGTGTCAGCAGTTCCTGCAAGAGGAAGGCATTGATGCTATGGACTGGCCCGCCCGTTCCCCAGACCTGAATCTGATTGAGCACATCTGGGACATCATGTCTCGCTCCATCCACCAACGTCACGTTGCAGGAGCTGGCATCAGGAGCATGCCCAGGCATTGTAGGGAGGTCATACGGGCACGTGGAGGCTACACACACTACTGAGCCGCATTTTGACTTGTGTTAAGGACATTACATCAAAGTTGGATCAGCCTGTAGTGTGGTTTTCCACTTTGATTTTGAGTGTGACTCCATATCCAGACCTCCATGGGTTAATACATTTTATTTCCATTGTTCATTTTTGTGTGATTTTGTAATGATTATGTAAAGACAAAAGTATTTCACACGATTAGTTCATTTATTCAGATCTAGGGAGTGTTCCCTTTATTTTTTTGAGCAGTGTGTATATGTATATATATATATATATATATATATATATATATATATATATATGTAAATATTGTATACCAAAGACACACAAGCCATATTCTCAAGTAATTAAAATCACCACTTTATTATATAAATAATTAAAAACATGTATATGTACTCTCACCAGGTCCAGGATTAGCACCATTATATCATGGGTGAGTGAATGGTTTACTACAGGCATTGTTCAGTATACTGGTGTGGAGGAATTTGGTAATGTTTACATTAATGGCACCAACATTCTCAGTCCCATTGTGGATATACTGTTGTATATGAAGAGGCTGGTGCATAGTAATCACTAAGTTAGTGATTTTCTTGTACAAATAGAATATTGTATTTTGTTCAATATATATGGTTTTGTATTTTTCTTGTGATATATATACTTTATTGTAACTTATATATACTCATGGTGGGAAATTGGTTTAGGCTGGGTTCACATCACATTTTCTCCCATACGGGAGCGCATACGGCAGGGGGGAGCTAAAACCTTGCGCTCCCGTATGTCACCGTATGCGCTCCCATATGTCATTCATTTCAATGAGCCGGCCGGAGTGAAACGTTCGGTCCGATCGGCTCATTTTTGCACTGTATGCGCTTTTTCCCCGGACCTAAAACTGTGGTCAACCACGGTTTTAGGTCCGGTTGTAAAAGCGCATACAGCGCAAAAATGAGCCGACCGGACCGAACGTTTCACTCCAGACGGCTCATTGAAACTGATTTCAGACGGGAGTGCATACGAAAGCATACGGGAGCGCAAGGTTTTAGCTCCCCCTGCCGTATGCGCTCCCGTATGGGAGAAAACGTGATGTGAACCAGCCCTTACATTGATCTGAGCTAAAGTGCTCTATACAAACTAAATACAGTGTGAGTACATTTACATGTTTTTAATTGTTTATATAATAAAGTGGTGATTTTATTTGCTTGAGAATATGGCTCATACTGTATGTCTTTGGTATACAATGTTAGTAATAACAGTCCATAACAAGACCCAGCAATATGCAGTTAATTAGTAGTGGGCACAAGTGGTGTTTCCGACTGGAACTATTGGTATTTAATTATATATATATATATATATATATATATATATATATATATATGTAAATAAACAGTTCTCATGTATGTGATACATACGTCAAAATGTGTAAAATGTTAAAAATATCTCTTTTGTCATAAAAAGACTAAATTAAAACCAATGGGTTTTAATATTGGTACACAATAAATCAAAAATATTTAAGGGATGGATACTTTTCCTAGACACTGTCATTTCAGGAGTCCATGTAAGCCACTAATGTTCCTGAAGTAGTTGGCAGAGCACTTCCATAGAGCTCAATCATGTGTTACAATTACAATTTAAAGGGGCACTCCACCCCTTTGGATAGGGGATAAGATGTCTAGGGGCGGAGTACCCCTATAATCCCCTTGAAAACTTCTTTATTTTGTCTCCTTTCTCCAACTTAATAAAGTTCAAAAGGAAAAAGAAATTTCACAACTACATTGGTAAGGAATATTTTTAAGTTTATTTTTAAGTTAAGTATGAATTCTTTAGAAAACGTGACATGAGTTCACTTTTTTATACTGTTTTTAATATTTATTTTTATGCAAAAAATGTTTCCATCATTTTTTTAAAACATAGCATTTTACATATGTTTGTGTTCAGCTAATTAACTGAAAGACTATTATAGTAAATGTCTAATGAAATGTTTGATCCAATTTAACAATTTACAGTTGCAACCAACCCTCGTAGCCAATGGAACCCTGTCTTTATTAAGAGGGACGATTTAAAGTCAGAATTTATTTGGGGGTCCAAACCAAATTCTCCTCTAGAAGGAAAAAGACAGCTTTTTTTTTTATTTTATTTTTTTGGCTCTTATCAGTACAAAGCATAGTGCTGGTTGTCTGCTTGTGATTGGCCTTTGCCTCTATGGGACTCAAGGGGGTAATTTTTCTCCTTTGGGAGGAGATATGGTTGAATGTTCTACTGTGGTTCATTGCACTGCACTAAATTTTTTATTTGAAAAGAACCCTCTGTGTCTATTATGCTATATAACATATCAGAGATATATCACTGTTGTCAGAAAGGATGAAATATTCCCAAGTCTTTGTAATCTTTTATTCATTAAATTATATAATGCAGCAAGTGTTGTTTTCAAAATGTTATACTATACAGTCTAAACAGCGCACACAAGATTAGGGTATGACTTGTAGTTTTGGCAGATGTATTTTGAATATATATATTTGTATAGATATATTTATATAGATGAATATGTACACCCATCAGCCATGACAAAAACCACCTTCCGCAGCGCTGTACGCTCATTGGAGCTCACTATCAAAACCTATCAGTTTGTTTTAAAGGTGATGAACAGTGGTCAGCATGGGCACCTTGACTGGTCTGTGGCCACTTAGCCACGTAAACAGCAAGTTATGATGCACTGTATGTTTTCATACCATTCTATCATTCTTTTGGCGGCAGAATTTCAGCAACGGAATATCCGCCGCAAAAATTCCTTTGTTCGCACTGTGCAGCGGAATCCCATTGCCAGCAATTCCGCTTGGAAGTTCCATAATGACAGTCAAGGGCAGGTATCATGGTCTCATATTAAATTTGGGGTGTGACAAAGGAGTCATATGCACCACTTAGGTTAGTGGTATTTGGGTGTCATGGCCTAGGTCACATTCTCTAGGTCAGAATCTTCATTTTGATATAACTATTTATGATGTGTGCATATACTATATATTGTATTTGTGCGCCCATTACAAGTGTAATCATTTCCTTGACTGTCCCTATGAGTGTAGGTGTTTTTCCCTGATTGTGTTGGTAGGATTTAATAGCCACCAACATTTTCCTGACTATCCTGGCACCCACAGCTCCTGCCAAGATAGTTATGGACCAGTGTCTGAGGCACCAGGCTGGGAGGTGAATAAAGTTCTGGATACCAACTCTTGACTCATTAAAGTGGTTATCCAGGAAGAAACTTTTTTTTATATATCAAATGGCTCCAGAAAGATAAACAGATTTATAAGTTACTTCTATTAAAAATATTAATCCTTTCAGTGCTTATGAGCTGCTGAAGTTGAGTTGTTCTTTTCTGTCTAAGTGCTCTCTGATGACACCTGTCTCAGGGACTATCCTGAGTAGAAGCAAATCCCCATAGCATACCTCTTCTACTCGGTGCAGTTCCCGAGACAAGCAGAGATGTCAGCAGAGAGCACTGTTGTCAGACAGAAAAAAAACAACTCAACTTCAGCAGTTAATAATTATTGGAACAATTAAGATTTTTTAATAGAAGTAATTTACAAATCTGTTTAATTTTCAGGAGCCAGAAACCTACAAGTGGTTTTCATGTGATGGCTGCTTGGTATATGTGGTTGTATATATATATATATATATATATATATATATACAGCGTCTTCATAAGTATTCACTCTGAACTTTTTTGCCTCTTTTGCTATTGCTACCAACTGTAATTAAAATAGATTTTTGCCATTTGATCAAACAACTTGCATACTACTTTGAAAATGCAAAATACTTTTAATTGTGACACAAACAATAATGAAAACAAAAAAATGTACATCTGTTGGGTGCATAATTATTGAACCCCCCTTCCCCACACACACGATTCAATGTTTGGTAGAACCACCTTTTGCGGCAATTACAACTACATGTCTTTTAGGGTATGTCTTCACCTGCTTTGCACATCTAGAGATGGAAATGTTTGCCCATTCTTTTTTGGTAAAAAAAAACTGAAGCTAACTCAGATTGGATGGAGAATGTCTGTTAACACCAGTTTTCAAGTTTTGCTATATATTTTCAATTGGATTCAGGACTGAGTCATTTTGGGACAATCACATGTTATCATCTAAACCATTTGTAGCTCTGAATTGTCCAATATCTCTGTACTTGCTGAAAAGAAGCAACCCCACAGCTTGATGCTACCTACCACCACCATGTTTTACTGTGGGGATGGTGTACTCAGGAAGTGAGGCAGTGTTAGGTTTCCACCACACATAGGGGGGTATTTATCAAAGGATTTATGTGTCTTTTTTAACGTAACTTTGGCGCAATACTTTGGCGCAGTGTCTTTTTTGCGCCAAAGTTTGGTGCATCTTCTCCACTGTCATTTTTACAACTTTCTCAAAATCACACGGTCCTGTGTGTGATTTCAACTTTAGTCAGTAATTTATCATTTGCGTCAATCGATCTTTGGCGCAATTTTGGCGCAAATCCCGTTTTTTGGGTGCAAATCACCGCCAAGAAATTTTGCACTTGGGAAACACACTTAGCAATGTAAGAAAATGTAAAGGCGTCAAAATACATTAAAACTGGCTGCTCAATACTATCCTGAGGAACCTTCACCCTCCGTTGAGCCAGCATTGGACATGGCCACACAGGTTCAGGAAAGGTAAGCACTAAAGCAGTGGTCTCCATCCTGCGGACCTCCAGATGTTGCAAAACTACAACTCCCAGCATGCCCGGACAGCCAACGGCTGTCCTGGCAAGCTGGGAAATTGCAGTTTTGCAACATCTGGAGGCTCGCAGGTTGAAGACCTTTGCACTAAAGTAACCAAAAAATTAAAATAAATACTCGAGTTGAAAATAAAATCCATTTCACATGGTGGCTAGAAACCCCACAAAAGAAAATAACTCATGTCGCTTGCTGATATACTGCAGGAGGGACTCCGAAACGGCTGCTCTACAGGGTTAAATACGCGTCCTCTGTGGTGGTAAGTTCTGCGTAAAAGGCGCTGTGAACAGCTGATTTCAACATTTGAGCCAAAATTACTAACAACTTGCACCACATGATAAATTTGGTGCAGGTCCACGAAAACCAAAGTGAAAAAAAAAAAAGGGTAAAAAGAAACTGTTAACATAATGTTTTGCACTGAGGCTAAAAGGTTAATGTTGCTCTTATCTGACCAAAGCACCTTTTCTACATGTTTGGTGTGTCTCCCTCATGGCTTGTGGCAAACTCCAAACAGGATTTCTTGTGGCCCACTTTCAACAAAGTCTACCTTCTTACCACTCTTCCATAACAAGGCATTTGTGGAGTACGGGACTGATAGTTATCCTTTGGACAGAATTTCTCTCTTCAGCTGTTCATTATTGCAGCCCATTCAGTGTTACCATAGGCCTCTTGGCTACTTCTCTGCTTATTTTTTTCTTACTCAGCTTGTCAGTTTGGTTGGAAGGTCTTGTCTTGGTAGGTTTGCAGTTTGTTCCACATTCTTTCTATTTTCTGATATTGGGTTTTTGGTGCTACTTGAGATGTTTAAAGCTTAGGATATTTTTATAACCTAACACTGCTTTGTGCTTCTCCACAACTTTATCTCAGACCTATATGGTCAACATTTTGGTCTTCATGCTGCTGATTGTTCAGTAATGTTCTCTATCAAACTCTAAAGACCTTGACAGAGCAGGTGTATTTGTACTATAATTAAATAGCATGTGGACCCCATTTACTAATTATGTGACTATGTGAAGGTAATTGGTCACACCAGATCTTTGCTAGCAGTTTCACTGTAAGACTAGGTTTCTACACAGGTTTTTTCCTGAAGTTTTTATTTTATCAAATGTCATTGCTGTTTTTGAGCCAAAGCCAGATGTGTTTTCAAATGGAATTGGAAATATAAAGGAAGAACTTATACTTCTCCTTTCTGCTGGATCCACTTCTGACTTTGGCTTGAAAACTTCAGTGTCAGTTTTTCAGAAAATGTCATAAAAAAACTTGTGTGGAAGCCTAGCCTAAAGAGGATGAATACATATTCACTTAACACTTTTAAGATTTTTATTTGTAAATCATTTTGAAATCCATGTAATATTTTCCCCCACTTCCATATAATGGACTATTTGTGTTGGTCCATTACATAAAATTCCAATTCAAATAAAATGGAGAAAAGGGGATGAAAACACTGTATATATATTATAGCACATACTTTATATTTATCTTTGATTCTGAAGTACCGTAGTTTATTATTTTGAGTAATACCAGAAATCAGCAGACTAAAAATATCTCTAATTATTTAACTGTGTATACAATTATAGCATTTAGGAAATTTCTGTGCAAATGTGCATTGTTTATGTTTCTACAGGTACCATCAGATGAATGGGGGGGGTATCCAGCACCTGGGAAAGAGGGAGAAATTCCATGCCGAAGGATGAGGAGCGGCAGCTACATCAAAGCCATGGGGGATGATGACAGCGGGGACTCAGACACCAGCACCAAAATGTCACCCAAAGGTGCCACCCGACGGGAGAAATACCGCAGGTCTTCGAGTGTTGACCATCCCAGAAACAAGTATGAAACTTTCTTTACACCCTTCTCACATAGCTATTATGTTAATTACTATTATAATGACTTACAGCAGTCTATATCCATATGGTAAACCTAATACACATTGTTATACAAGGGATTTTAAAACCAATATAATATCCTTAGAATAGATAATCAAAATGAGTTCAGTGTGGATCCGTGTTTAAAGCAACCATTGCAAGCACTGCAGCCTCTTTATTGTTTACAACTGAGAAAGTGAAGATCCGGCACAATCAGGACTAGGATGATGTGGAGCAACAGGGAGAGGTAACGCTGCAGACCAGGCACAGGTGTGGAGGTAGGCAGTGCAAATCATAATAGATGCATAGTATGCAAAAAAAGAGTCCAAAGGAGACTGCACTCACCATCCACAGGTTTATTCAAAACCGTGTAGGGATACAATAACGGAGGCAGGGGCACACCAGGACAATTTGTTTTGCGCTGTCTTGTGCTTCTTCAAGCCAGAGGGTGATGTTCAAGATTAGCACAGTGCCTTAAAAAGATGACGTCATTGCCCCCCGCCTTTTTAAGGCGCTGCGCTAATCTTGAACGTCACCCTCCAGCTTGAAGAAGCACAAGACAGCGCAAAACAACTTGTCCCGGTGTGCCCCTGCCTCCGCTATTGTATGCCTACATGCTTTTGAATAAACCTGTGGATGGTGAGTGCAGTCTCCTTTGGATTCTTTTTTGCATCTTTATTGTTTACATTGCTCACAGCTATCCTCTTCAAGTGAATGAGACTCAGCGATATTACCTATCCACTATGAAAACTATGGTGTGGGCAAATAGGAGCAGATAAAAAAAGGATGCTCCAGTGCTCGTCCAAGCTCCATGGCCCTTCAAACAGCCCATCAGTGAAGATGCCAAGCGGGTTGTACCCCACCCCCCACCATTCTAATATTCACAGGCCTATCCTGAGGATAGACCATTCGTTTTTTAACCCCGGATTTTTCTATCTGAAATATTCTGTTAGAGAATCCATGGCAGAAATCTGTTCCATGGATTCAAGTGTGGATTTCAAGTCTATTTTAGAAAATATCTCCTCTAAATTAACTACAACAGTGGTTCCCATAAAGAATAACGGGTTCCAGATTTCACACTAACTTCATCCAGATTCCAATAGCATCTAGTTTACATAAAAAAATAACCCTTAAAGGGGTACTCCGCCCCTAGACATCTTATCCCCTATGCAAAAGATAGGGGATAAGATGTCTGATCGCAGGGGTCCTGCCACTGGGGACCCCTGCGATCTCGGCTGCAGCACCCCAGACATCCGGTGCACTTCACTCCGTGCCAGATGACTGGTTTTGCGGGTCGGAGGCTTGTGACATCACGGCCACGCCTCCTCAATACAAGCCTATTGGAGGGGGCTTGACATCAGTCTAAATGAACGCCGGGCACAACAGGGAGATTGCAGGGGGTTCCCAGCGGCCGGACCACCGCAATCAGACATCTTATCCCCTATCTTTTGGGTAGGAGATAAGATGTCTAGGGGCGGAGTACCCCTTTAATGTGAATGTGCCCTAAAAATGTCTTGTTCTATGACATCTGCCACTGTTTTTAGGAGATGTATTGCAACTATTTTTGCCTTCCATTAAGTATTCAGACTTCACATAAACTTGGAACTGCTTTGATCCATATCTTTTGTGCATCTCACATATTTTAAATGGATGCAACACTCATATCTGTTTATTCAGAAGCCTTTAGCTTTGAATAAGTATCAAACATTACGGTCTGGCATTAATATTTCCAGAGCAGGTTGACTGCACAGTTCCATCTCAACCTTATCCTACAACACAAACTGATTTTGTAGCTCTCTAAACTGGAAAATAATTATGGGGAAATGGTTACATTAATACTGAAACACTTTCAAAGTGTCTCCCTTAGGCCACATTCTGTACAGACTGCCTTTGCTTGCCTGATCATTTTAGCCCCATCTATTTTACTAGAGCTGAATAGAAATCTAATTTTTGTATTTTCATTATAGATTTTTACCATGATTCATTATTGAATGCATGCTTGATCTGTGCCCTGCTAGCACATTGGATTCAAACTGGATTAACCTTTTATATTTGTCATGGTTAGTCAAGTAGATGTAAGTAACTTAGCTGAATGATCAGTAATGGTTGGCTTTGTAAACACTAAATAGAGACCTCAAGATGATCCACTCTTAGGTGGGTATGTATAGAAACTAGTGAGCAAAACAGCAAACTGTACCGCAATTCTGTTGGGATTCTTCCTTTAAATCATGAAGTGTCCTTGTTTATATCATTAACATGTATGCCAAATTTGCCCCTTTTTCCCTGTATTAGCTCCTTTTCTCATCGCTCTTCACTAGGTTTCCATGTAAGCGATATTCTGACTCATGTCTCTGTAACTGTCCCAGCTGCTGCACTCCACCTAAAATTCATCCCAAGGGACATGGCTATGGTCTCTCCATCTCGGGTCAGGTAAGTATTAGATCTGCATGTACTGCAATGGGAATGATGCCTGGAAATGGATGGAATGCCGGTGGAATGCATGTCCACCCAACTTTGCTTGTGTTCAGCATTTACAATCCTGGCTGCTATTTGGATGCACTGCAAGGTTGGAAATATTATGCCTTGAATGACTGCATCAAATGGCTGTGTGATGAGCGATTCATTTGTTAGGAATGCATATGTTGGGAAATTGGTCATGATAGCACAATACTGTATAGATAATGTAATAAAACTTGTCATGCGCTGCTGCAAATAATTTGGAACATATCTCACAAAGCGTTGACTTGAGCTAAAACTTTGTGTTGCTGTTAAATTGTTTTAGCAACAAAGTTTTATTTTTATTTTTTTAAGTTGTCCCTAATGTAGTTGGTTCATAACAAATGCTGTTCCTGTCATTTTGAGTATCTATGGAAAATATTGAAATTTCTTTTCTACAAGGGTCTGTTTCTACAAGACAGCAAACATTTTACATTGATACAGAGTGAAACACTAAGTTAAATGGTGCACTAATATTTAAGAACCAATAATAATATTTCTTTTGTTGAACTTGGAGGAATAAAGTTTTTTTTTTTTTTTTACAAACAGCTAAAAAAGGTATAAAATGATGAAAGGCGTAGTACTCACCTTACCAATCCTCTGCTACTCCTATATGGATGCTTCCTGGTTCTCTACCATTCTCTGTTTGCCAGGCTTCAGTGATGTTGTGTCAACTCCTCTCATGTTGACACCCTACTTTATATATAATTGACTGGTGTAGCTTTTGACTCATATTGAGATATTGCCACTAAATTTTCTATACAATTTTCTAATCTTGCTGATAAGAAAAAAAACAAGAATACAAGAATATTGAAATTATGGATTTCTTAAGTCTTAGAGGTCAGTCTATTGTATCAATTTATTTCTATAAAACAACCTCACGATTAACAGCAGTTTGCCAGTGTAGGTGAAAAGACATGTTTAATTGTTTTGCAGCACCTCTACAGGGTAAATGAAGAATTACACAGTGTCCAATCAAATCAATGAGCTATCCCTATAGTGCTTGGATGTGCTAAGTTCTTCAGAGCTCCAGGGGGGTTTCTGATGAGCTTCCTCTGATAGACTATTTGAAAACAAGTTTTCTAAACCAGACAACCCCTTTAAGCAAAAATTGGCCGGGTCCTCCAAAGGTTTATTTTTATTTGATCCTCTTTTTTAAAGGGGTTTGCCAATGAAAGAAACGAATTCACAGTACAATGTTAAGATATCTTCGTCCAGCTCATAGAGTTGACATTGTGCATGTGTGACCACTGCACTATTTAACTAGGAGACTCAGGACTGTACTGTAGGTAGAGGAATGAGTGTCTATCATGGACAAACCCTTTAAAAGAAGTTTAAGAGAAAACACATTTTTTTGAAAGTATGTTTACATTTTAAAGTATCCTTGTCATTTAAAAAATCTTTTAACATTTTATAGACATGTCTAACGTGTTAATCAGTCAGGGTCTTGGTGTTAAGACCCTCATCACCCGAGAGATGTGTACAGTTGAGTGCTTCTCTTCCCAGCTCGCTGCTGACCACGTCTCATTGCAGGAGGCAGGCTCTGTAAAGTTATTATAAAATGTATGTCGTTCAGCAAGGCAAGGAGAGAAACACTTAGCTGCACATGTTTCCCAGTTTGTTCTATTGACTGATGTTGTCTGTACCCCTGAATCCTACCAACTAAAACTTGTGTCTATGTCTAGGTGACATTTCTATTGTTTTTTTTTCAAATGACAGAGACACTTTACCAATTCCAGGGATATGTCCTTTTATACTTTTTATATATTATGCAAAATCTGTGTCTATAGAAATACTAAAGTGTAAAACTAATATGCCCAGATTAACAAAAATGTTTCTATTTGTTGATGTTGTTGACTTGTAAGTATAGCTTTAAATCACTATATTAGGAAATGGCCAAGAATTTAATTGTGTTTAAGGGGTACTCCGGTGAAAGACAATTTTTTTTTTTTTAAATCAACTGGTGCCAGAACGTTAAACAGATTTGTAAATTACTTCTATTTAAAAAAAAAAAAAAACTTAATCCTTCCAGCTGTTGTATGCTCCACAGGAAGTTCTTTTCTTTTTACATTTATTTTCTGTCTGACCACCGTTCTCTCTGTTGACACCTCTGTCCATGTCAAGAACTGTCAAGAGCAGGAGCAAATCCCCATAGCAAACCTCTCCTGCTCTTGACAGTTCCTTAGACAAATAAAGGTGTCAGCAGAGAGCAATGTGGTCAGACAGAAAATAAATTTAGAAAGAAAAAAACTTCCTCTGGAGCATACAGCAGCTGATAAGTACTGGAAAGATAAGATTTTTAAATAGAAGTAATTTACAAACCTGTTTAATGTTCTGGCACCAAAATGTGATCTCAAGCATGGCCAGGCATGCTTGAAGTTGTAGTTTTGCAATAGCTGGATTTTGCTGTCCAGATATGCTGGGAATTGTAGTTTTACAAGAGCCATAACTTAGAAATAACTGCTCTATAGCAAAACTTTATAACAGAAATATGGAGATTGTCAGGCGTCATATAGGTATTGCACATCATACAGTCATGGCCGTAAATGTTGGCACCCCTGAACTTTACCAAAAAAAATGCAGTATTTCTCACACAAAAGGATTGAAGTAATCAATGTTTTGTTATACACATGTTTATTCCCTTTGTGTGTATTGGAACTGAACCAAAAAAGGGAGGAAAAAAGCAAATTGGACATAACGTCACACCAAACTCCAAAAATGGGCAGGACAAAATAATTGTCACCCTTAACTTAACCCCTTCCCGCTATAGGATGTATACATATGTCCCAGCACCAGACACGTTCGCGCTCTGGGACGTATGCATATGACACCTGGTGTCCCGCCGCAGCTGCCAGGGCCGCGATCGCGCCGTCCCGGCAGCATTAACCCCATAGATGCTGTGATCAATCCTGATCACGGCATCTATGGTGTTGATACGATCACATGTTGTCGTTGGTTGCTATGGCAGCAGGAGGTCAGATCATGACCTTCTGTCTGCCTGCTACGGAAGCCTGTAAGCTCCTGTGTGCAGCTGATCGGGTCATACTGTGCTGCAGTACAAATGTATTGCAGCATAGTATAATCAGTAAAAAGTGTAAAAAATAAAATAAAAAGTTCTTAAATAAAAGTATGAGGTGTAAAAAAATGATATAAAAAATGTCCTTTTCCCAATAAAAGCCCTGTATTATCATAAAAAAAGATCAAAAACACAAATCAGATACATAATAGGTATTGCCACATCTGTAATGACATGTACTATAAAACTATAATGTAAATGATCCCGTACGGTGAATGCTGTAAAAAAAACAACAACAAAAAAGCGCATTATTCACCAATTTTCTTACAAATAGCGGAATAAAAAAGATCAAAAGGTAGCACATATCACAAAAATGATACCGATGAAAAGTACAGCTCATCCCACAAAATATAAGCCCTTACTTATGGCGTCAGATGAAAAATAAAAAAATTACAGCTGTTGGAAAATGAATGGCTGAAAAAGAATTTTGCTCAGAAAAGGAAAAAGAACATAGAAAGCTATGTAAAATGGATATCACATAATCGTACTGACTCACAGAATAAACATAACATCACTTTTACCGCACAGTGTACACCATAAAAAAATAAAAAAGGTCGTCCGCGAAAGCTGCACATTTTCTTTGGCACGCTCCAATGTCCAGTCCGCCTATATCAGGATTTTGACGTATGTCTATCATAAGGTGTTCCATACACAGAATATACAATAAAGGCGACAAAGGACATCCTTGGCGCGTCCCATTGCAGATGTCAAACGATTGGACAGGCACCCATTGATTCTAATTTGCGGTTGGGGATGGGTATAGAATGCCATAATATGGGAGATCATATTAGTGCCCAATCCTATTTGTGACAGAGTCGTCGACATGAAACTCCAATCCACCCGGTCAAAAGCCTTCTCTGAGTCCAGGGAGAGGAGGAAGAGAGGGGTGCGTTTCTTATGTGCGTAATGGATAGTGGAGAACGTACGTAGAGTATTATCTCTGGCCTCTCTCCCCTTGACAAAACCGACCTGGTCCGGGTGGATTAGAGATGGCATGTGGTCCGACAATCTGTTAGCTGTTAACTTGGCGAATAATTTTGCATCGGTATTAATAAGTGAGATGGGGCGATAATTGGAACAAAGCAATGGGTCGTTACCTTCCTTCGGTATCACCGTAATATATGCTCGCAGGAAGGACATCGGGGGCGGGTGTGAGTCAGAAAGGTCATTAAATGCCGTCAGTAGAAGTGGGGAAAGATCAGACTGAAGGGCTTTATAGAATTTCGAAGTGTATCCATCAGGCCCTGGGCTTTTGCCCGCTGGAAGTGAGGCAATGGCTCTCTCCAGTTCCACCTCTGAGAATGGCGATTCCATACTCTGAAGCACCTTATGATCTAGTCTCGGTAGTGCCGTCCGGGATATGTACTGCAGCAGAGATTCACTGTGTGTCTCCGAGGATGGGGGAGCTGTGCGGGCCTGTAAGTTGTAAAGTGAAGCGTAGTATTTCCTAAATGCTTCGAGTATATCCGGAGTGAGCACACACGTTGGGCCCTTGTGTGGTTTGATCGAAGAGACAAATAAAGAGGACCTTTTCTCCCTGAGTGCCGCCGCACTCATAGAAAAGGCGTCCCGTAACCTGTTTATAATACGCGTGCTGCGAGGATAATAAGGTAAGGAGTTCGCTACGGACCTTAATCAGGTCTCTCATTACGCTATCCTGTTGGGAGTGTTTGTGTTGCGTTTACAGTCTATGTAACGAATCGTGCAGTTGGACAAATTTTGCTGAGGCCTCCCTCTTCAGGCGAGACCCATGTTTTACCAGAACGCCTCTAAGGACACACTTTAGCGTCTCCCACCTCACCATAGGAGAAGTGTCATCATTAATGTGATCAGAGACAAAGTGTCCAATCGAGTTTTTCAGTTCCTGCAGGCACACCGAGTCCCTCAATAACAACTCGTTAAGCCGCCAAGAAGTCCTGGGCCTCGATAATGAGGGGAGCTCCAGCGAACAAACTACCGGGGCATGAACAGATAGGATACGGAGACCTATGGATGTTTGTAGGATAGAAGGGAGAAGCGCGTGTGTGCAGAAGATATAGTCGAGACGGCTGTAAGTTTGCCTGGGGTGTGAGAAAAACGTGTAATCCCTGTCTTCTGGGTGGAACACTCGCTAAGTGTCACAGAGTTGCATGGAATGAAGCTTATTGCGCAAAGCTCTCAGTTTACTATGGGGGACAACAGAGGAGCCCGCGGACATATACATTGAAATCCCCACCTAGTAAGATGGGACTCGTGGCAAACACAGACAACGCTGTCAGGGTTTTGAGCAAAAATGGCACCTGATCCCTATTCGGGGCATAGATAGAGGCAATAGTAAACGGGTGATTTGCTATCTCGCAGTTAGCGAGGTGGACTTATGGAAGGCTAGCGACACTCCTTTTGATCTAGACTCCGGGTTCGTGCTATGGATCCAGGACATATAGTATTTAGAGGAGATTTTGGGGACGTGATCCGTTTTAAAGTGAGTTTCTGGTAGGGCAATGATGTGTGCTATTTGTTTGTGTAAGGACTATAACAGTTTGTTACGTTTTTCGGGGGTGTTGAATCCCTGTGTGTTAAGAGTGATCAATTTAATGCTAGCTGCCATAGTGTGTGTAAGGGGATGAAGACATCTTACCAGTCTGGAGCAGGGATGCTGGAGGGTCCGATCTGGAGGATGCGAGGCAATCAGAGAGAAGTAGCCTACAAGGGAAGAAAGAGAATATGGGGGTAAGTAGGGTAGAGACAAAGGACAGGAAGGAAAGACCCCCCCCAAGGAGCGGGGGCTAGGGTGCTATGAAAAACGGTCATAAGGACCAAAAGCTGGATGGGGACCTGCCCTTTTCTCTTTTTTATCTGCTTTCAGGTGTGATTTTTATATTGTCCACACCTGTTTCTTGACCCAGGTGAGTTTTCTTTTTTTCTTTTTTGCACTTTCGTTTTTTCCTCCTCACCTTTTAAAAATCATAACCCTTTCAATTTTGCACCTAAAAATCCATATGATGGCTTATTATTTGCACCACCAATTCTACTTTGCAGTTACATCAGTCATTTTACCCAAAAATCTACGGCCAAACGGAAAAAAAAATCATTGTGCGACGAAATTGAATTTTGTAACTTTTGTGGGCTTCCGTTTCTACGCAGTACATTTTTCGGTAAAAATTACACCTTATCATTATTCTGTAGGTTCATACAATTAAAATGATATCCTACTTATATAGGTTTGATTTTGTCGTACTTCTGTAAAAAATCATAACTACATACAGAAAAATTTATACATTTAAAATTGTCATTTTCTGACCCCTATAACTTTTTTATTTTTCTGCATATGAGGTGGTATGAAGTTTTTAGAGGTACCATTTTTGTTTTGATAGGACTTTTTGATCGCTTTTTATTCATTTTTTCATGATATAAAAAGCATCCACAAATACGTCATTTTGGACTTTTTTTTCGCCTACGCCATTGACCGTGCGGTTTAATTAATGATATATTTTTATAATTCGGACATTTATGCATGCAGCGATACCACATATGTTTATATTTATTTTTATTTACATGGTGTTTTTTTTTATTTGAAAAAGGGGGGATTTGAACTTTTATTAAGGAAAGGGTTAAATCACATGTATTAACTTTTTTTTTTACACTTTTTTTTGCAGTGTTATAGCTCCCATAGGGACCTATAACACTGCACACACTGATTGCCAGCACTGTTCACTGTAAAGCCATAGCTTTGCAATGATCAGCGTTATCGGCGGTCGATTGCTCAAGACTGAATCTCGGGCTTGGAGCAATCAATCACTGAGGGGACACGCCGGAGGCAGGTAAGAGGACCTCCGCTCGTGTCCCAGCTGATCGGGACACCGCATTTTCACTGCAGTAGTCCAGATCAGCCCCGCTGAGCAGCCGGTCAGCTTTCACTTTCGGTTTAGACGCGGCGTTCAACTTTGAACGCCGCGTCTAAAGGGTTAATAGCGCACGGCACTGTGGTCGCTGCCGCGCGCCATTAGCCCTGGGTCCCGGCATCAGATACATGCCGGGACCGACCCGATATGACGCGGGGTCACCACGTGACCCCGCGTTATATCGCGGGAGCCGGCCAAGGACATAAATATACGTCCTTGGTCGTTAAGGGGTTAAAGGAGCATCACTTTCTTGAAACAATCTTATTTATCCACAATTTTGAAAGGGTGCCAATAATTTCGTCTAGCCCATTGTTGGAGTTTGGTGGGACATTATGTCCAATTTGCTTTTTTTCCTCCCTTTTTTTGGTTTAGTTTCTATACACACAAAGGGAATAAATATGTGTATAGCAAAACATGTGTTACTGCAATCGTTATCTGTGAAAAAAACTTTTACGGCCATGACTGTAAATTAATGTTGACAGGGGTAATTGAGGTATTGCACAATTTAAATGAAAGTTTTCAAAGGTCATATAGGCACTGCACATGTGAAATGGAGGTTGTCAGGGGTCATTGAGGTATTGTACATTGGTAAAGGAGGTTGTCAGGTGTCATATACAGATGTAACTAGTGCCAAAGATGTTGCACCAGTGCGACATTTTCTGTACTGGCTACAGAACAGTGTACATCCGCTCTATGCAAATAGCTGTGTATTTGACTGGCGATGCATACACATTAACAGTCACTTACACCAGTAGTTTCTGTGGCACTGCTAGACTACCACCATGCAGTGCCATGTATGTGGAGCAGATATAATAGTAGTCCCTGCTCCACTTACTGAACAGTAAGCCAGGGATGTGCCCAACCCAGGAAAGCTGTGCAGCAGTTTAAGGGTATGTTCACTTCTAGCGTACTAGTGGTAGATTTAATGTTACAGATTTTATACTTTGCATTTTATACTGTAGAAGGGTATGTTAACACATAGCATAAAGGCTGAAGATTTTATGTTAAAGATTTTATAGTGCACATTTTGTACTGTGTAAATCAATGTGAATAAAACACTGAACCCAGCATAATATCTGCAGTATAAAATCCATGGTATATATATGCTATGTGTGAAAAATAGATGCCCGTGGAGAGCATAAGTACATCAAGGCTGTGTATGTATGCTCAGTGCTGATACAGACACAAAGCCTTATGGATAGTGTGGACAAACAGGAATAGAGAATAAAGTGCTGGCAACCATTACACTTGCTGAGACACATCCATTAACCCCTTAACGATGAGTGCTGTAAATGTACGTCCTGGTGACATGGTACTTAACGCACCAGGACGTACATTTACGTCCTAAGCATAACCGCGGGCATCGGAGCGATGCCCGGATCATGCGTGGTAGGTCCCGGCTGCTGATCGCAGTCAGGGACCCGCCGGTAATGGCGGACACCCGCGATCCCCTCAGATACCGTGATCAATACATCGCGGTCACTTAAATGGATGATCGCATCGCCCGCAGCGTTGCCGCGGCGATCCAATCATCCAGCACGACAGATGAAGGTCCCCTCACCTGCCTCCGCTGTCTTCCGGGAGTCTTCCCGCAGACCAGAGCAGAAGATGACCGATAACCCTGATCAGTGCTATGTCCTATACATAGCACTGAACAGGATTAGCAATCGAATGATTGCTATAAATAGTCCCCTATGGGGACTATTAAAGTGTAAAAATAAAAGTAAAAAAAGTAAGTAAAAAAATGTCAAAAACCCCCTCCCCCAATAAAAACGTAAATTGTCCCATTTTCCCTATTTCACCCCCAAAAAGTATTTAAAAAATATTTTATATACATATTTGGTATCGCCGCGTGCGTAAATAATTGAACTATTAAAACAAGATGTTAATAATACCGTACGGTGAACGGCGTGAACGTAAAAAAAAAAAAAAGGGCCAAAATAGCTGCTTTTTTATAACCTTTTATTCCCCCAAAAAATCATAAAAAATTTATTAAAAGTTTTATATAAGCAAATATGGTATCAATAAAAATTACAGATCACAGCGCAAAAAATGAGCCCTCATACCGCCGCTTATACGGAAAAATGAAAAAGTTATGGGTCTTCAAAATAGGGGGATTTTAAACGTACTAATTTGGTTAAAAAGTTTGTGATTTTTTTTAAGCGCAACAGTAATAGAAAAGTATGTTATCATGGGTATCAATTTAATCGTATTGACCCAAAGAATAAAGAACACGTCATTTTTACCGTAAATTGTACGGCATGAAAACGAAACCTTCCAAAATTAGCAAAATTGCGGTTTTCTTTTTCATTTCCCCACACAAATAGTATTTTTTTGGTAGAGCCATACCTTTTATGGTAAAGTGAGTGATGTAATTATAACGGACAACTGGTCACGCAAAAAACAAGCCCTCATACTAGTCTGTGGATGAAAATATAAAAGAGTTATCATTTTTTGAAGGCGAGGAGGAAAAATCGAAAACGTAAAAATTAAATTGTCTGCGTCCTTAAGGCCCAAATGGGTTGCGTCTAGAGATAAGCGAACTTACAGTAAATTCGATTCGTCACGAACTTCTCGGCTCGGCAGTTGATGACTTTTCCTGCATAAATGTGTTCAGCTTTCAGGTGCTCCGGTGGGCTGGAAAAGGTGGATACAGTCCTAGGAAAGAGTCTCCTAGGACTTTATCCACCTTTTCCAGCCCACGGGAGCACCTGAAAGCTGAACTAACTTATGCAGGAAAAGTCATCAACTGACGAGCCGAGAAGTTCGTGATAAATCGAATTTACTGTAAGTTCACTCATCTCTAGTTGCGTCCTTAAGGGGTTAAAGGGGTACTCCGATGGAAAACATTTTTTTTTTATCAACTGGTGCCAGAAAGTTAAACAGAATTGTAAATTACTTCTATTAAAAAATCATAATCCTTCCAGTACCTATCAGCTGCTGTATAATATAGAGGAAGTTATTTTATTTTTTAATTTCCTTTCTGTCTGTCCACAGTGCTCTCTGCTGACACCTCTGTTCATGTCAGGAACTGTCCAGAGCAGGAAAGGTTTGCTATGGGGAATTGTTCCTGCTCTGGACAGTTCCTCACGTGGACAGAGGTGTCAGCAGAGAGCACAGTGGTCAGATAGAAAATTAATTAAAAAAGAAATTAACTTCCTCTGTATTATACAGTAGCTGATAAGTACTGGAAGGATTATGATTTTTTAATAGAAGTAATTTACAATTCTGTTTAACTTTCTGGCACCAGTTGATAAAAAAAAAAATGTTTTCCATCGGAGTACCCCTTTAACCCCTTAAGGACGCAACCAGAGATGAGTGAACTTACAGTAAATTCGATTTATCACGAACTTCCGGCTCGTCAGTTGATGACTTTTCCTGCATAAGTTAGTGTGGCTATGAATACACCTCACTGTGATATGATCCTTTCTGGATAATAAAAGTTTAAAGGAGTACTCAGGTGGAAAACATTTTTTTTAAATCAACTGGTGCCAGAAAGTTAAACAGATTTGTAAATTACTTCTATTAAAAAATCTTAATCCTTCCAATAATTATCAGCTGCTGAAGTTGAGTTGTTCTTTTCAGTCTGGCAACAGTGCTCTCTGCTGACATCTCTGCTTGTCTCAGGAACTGTATATAAAAAAGAGAAAAAAAAGAGATGCGCTCCTAGTGTGGTATGTTACGATAGGTAAGCCCCTTGAGAAAACAAATGTTAGGCTTACCAGAGGGTGTTGTGCTGAGGGCACAACACCTGCGTTGGCGTGTAATATCGCTTAGTCGGCGTGAGGTCAGCAGCTCCAGAATCCCCTCTGAGTGTACTAGACACTCAGTACTTGTAGTTAGATTCCAGGTGTGTGAACCATGATATGGGACACATAAAATGAGGACTTGGTTCCAAAGCGCTTCCCCTCCAATAAGTGAATGGTATGCCAAGGCAGAAGGATTTCTTAGTATAAGGAATTTATTGCAACAATTAGTTTCGAGCCTTATGCAAGGCTCTTCTTCAGGCATATAAAATACAATACAGACGCTCGTGGTTAAAAAGTCCGGGCTCAACATTCTTCCAAATAAACCATGAATTACAAATCGGAGAGCTCCTACTCTTAAAAATATTTTGGCACCCAGCATCATAAAACAACACAAATCAGTATTAAAGAAATCTCCCTTACCCACAGGATCGTACAGGTGCAACATCAAGAGACGCTTATGCTGCAAGGAAATCCGAAACAAACGGACTGAATTTTCCTCACTTGTTACTGGGGAGAAATTCATAATAAAACATAGGTTAACATGCAGTTCTTCTTATGTTATATATTTACTTGAGTACCGATGCAAACTGCAATACATAGGTCGGACTATACAACCTCTTCGCAATCGGTTGAACAAACATAGACAAAATGTTAAGAACAAATTCCTACTCCATGGGGTCTCTAGACATTGTGCCATGATCCATCCAGGAGAACAGCACATCTATACGGTCACTCCAGTTGATCATATCCCAGTTGACACTGCAAATCAATTTGATACTTTAAAGAAAAAAGAGATCTACTGGATGTACTAGTTGTCAACAGTGGCACCGAAGGGACTCAATGAAATGGTGGAAACGGTACTATGAGCCTCCATATGCACTGCTTTTCACACCTGTCACTGGCCCCTTTAGAATTCCCGTCCCCCATCGGGTTGGGTATTAATTCCATGAACACATACCAACTCTCTATCCTTTGCAGGATAATGATACCATTATCAATATAATATGGTAGTAATATCCATATTATTATCAATATAATATGGTAATAATATCCCACTTATTGGATATTTTTATCTGATCTTTTTTATTGTTGTTTTTATGTGGTTGCCTTCTTGGTGCTCTATACTAGAATTGATCCCTGTAGAAACTGCTATTCCTATGTGGGATTTAATTTCCTTTCCTTAAATCAATAATTAATTTTTCATACTCATGAAGATAAAATAGAAAAAAGTGTGTTTTTTTTAACAAATCTTACCTTTATCCATGTTCCAATATCACCAGTTTTACTTGAGTATGTCCTATTACGTATGCCTTATTGTGCTGCTTACCCCGTACTGTGGAGCCGTTGAGCTCTAACCTCTGACATCTTACGCGCTGTGGCTACACACATTAGATTCAACTCTCCTTTGAACACTTCATTGAGTAAAGACAACGTGGTGAACGGCTACTTCGACTAAGCATCACAACAAACTGTTACATAGTAGCAGATGTGCTCTAGGGAATTGGAGCCATGTGCTAGCGCTTTTTGGTGCTCCTCCTTCATTTACAAATTGCTACATAGTAGCGCAGGCGCAGTAACAACTTACAGCGCCGTTACAAGCAATCCATCCAGGAGCCTCCAGCGCTGCTATACTAGTCCTTTGGCACTTCAACATATATATTATAGTAGTTTTGCTCACAATTTTTTGAGAGTGTATATATCTTAATTTTTCCCCCTGGTTTTCTGCTTTTATGATGGCTTATAAATCGCTATACAGCAGCGCAGGCGCAGTAGCAACTTACAGCTCCGTGACAAGCAACCCATCCAGGAGCCTCCAGCGCTGCTAAAACAGTCCTCTGGCACATATATTTTATAATGGTTCTGCTCACATGTTTTTTTTGAGAGTTTGTATATATATTTATAATTTTTTCCTCCTGGTTTTCTGTTTTTATGATGTTTTAATATGTTCAATGTGATGACCTTTTACCCGGATGCAGAGTGAGTGTCACGATGCCGGCTGGCAGGAGGTGGATCCTCTGTGCCAGAGAGGGATTGGCGTGGACCGTGCTAGTGGACCGGTTCTAAGTCACTACTGGTTTTCACCAGAGCCCGCCGCAAAGCGGGATGGTCTTGCTGCGGCGGTAGTGACCAGGTCGTATCCACTAGCAACGGCTCAACCTCTCTGACTGCTGATGATAGGCGAGGTACAAGGGAGTAGACAGAAGCAAGGTCGGACGTAGCAGAAGGTCGGGGGCAGGCGGCAAGGTTCGTAGTCAGGGTGGATAGCAGAAGTTCTGGTACACAGGCTTAGGACACACAAAACGCTTTCACTGGCACAAGGCAACAAGATCCGGCAAGGGAGTGCATGGGAGGAGGTCAGATATAGTCAGGGACCAGGTGGAAGCCAATTAAGCTAATTGGGCCAGGCACCAATCATTGGTGCACTGGCCCTTTAAGTCTCAGGGAGCTGGCGCGCGCGCGCCCTAGAGAGCGGAGCCGCGCGCGCCAGCACATGACAGCAGGGGACGGGAACGGGTAAGTGACCTGGGATGCGATTCGCGAGCGGGCACGTCCCGCTGTGCGAATCGCATCCCCGACGGCCATGACAGTGCAGCGCTCCCGGTCAGCGGGACCGACCGGGGCGCTGCGGAGAGAGAGACGCCGTACGCGCTCCGGGGAGGAGCGGGGACCCGGAGCGCTAGGCGTAACAGTACCCCCCCCCCTTAGGTCTCCCCTTCTCTTTGTCCGGTAACTGCCCCCCCCGGGATGAGGACACCGGGAAAGGATGGAGGGATTCCTCAACGGCAGGCAGTACAGCAGGAGTGGGAATGGGGAGGGAGGGCAGAGGGCGAGGCCTGGCACGGGGCAGTGTGACACCAGGACGAGGGCCACGAGGAGGCACCGAGGCTTGACTGACTGGACTGGGAGGGGGGGAGAGGCACTTCTTAAGGCGGGCAGAGTCCATAACGACCTTAGGGAGATCGGATACAGGAGGAACCACAGGGTCACGGCAGGGAGTACTGGGAACCGGTTTAAGGCAGTCCTTGAAGCAAGAGGTACCCCAGCTCTTGATCTCCCCTGAGGACCAATCCAGGGTTGGGGAATGGTGTTGAAGCCAGGGTAGTCCAAGGAGAATTTCAGAAGTGCAATTGGAGAGGACCAAAAACTCAATTTTCTCATGATGAGGTCCGATGCACATTAGGAGGGGCTCCGTGCGGAAACGCACGGTGCAATCCAACCTGGCTCCGTTGACCGCGGAAATGTGGAGTGGCTTGACAAGACGGGTCACCGGGATGCAGAATTTATTCACCAAGGACTCCCGAATAAAATTCCCAGAGGCACCAGAGTCCAGGCAGGCCACGGCTGAGAGGGAAGAGCTGGCTGAAGAAGAAATCCGTACAGGCACCGTGAGACGTGGAGAAGCCGACTTAGCATCAAGAGACGCCACACCCACGAGAGCTGGGTGCGAGCGTGCGTTTCCCAGACGTGGAGGACGGATAGGGCAATCCACCAAAAAATGTTCGGTACTGGCACAGTACAGACAAAGATTCTCTTCCTTACGGCGATTCCTCTCTTCCAGGGTCAGGCGAGACCGATCCACTTGCATGGCCTCCTCGGCGGGAGGCCTAGGCGCAGATTGCAATGGAGACTGTGGGAGAGGTGTCCAGAGATCTAAGTCTTTTTCCTGGCGGAGCTCTTGATGCCTCTCAGAAAAACGCATGTCAATGCGAGTGGCTAGATGAATGAGTTCATGCAGATTAGCAGGAGTATCTCGTGCGGCCAGAACATCTTTAATGTTGCTGGATAGGCCTTTTTTAAAGGTCGCGCAGAGGGCCTCATTATTCCAGGAAAGTTCAGAAGCAAGAGTACGGAATTGTATGGCGTACTCGCCAACGGAAGAATTACCCTGGACCAGGTTCAGCAGGGCAGTCTCAGCAGAAGAGGCTCGGGCAGGTTCCTCAAAGACACTTCGAATTTCCGAGAAGAAGGAGTGTACAGAGGCAGTGACGGGGTCATTGCGGTCCCAGAGCGGTGTGGCCCATGACAGGGCTTTTCCAGACAGAAGGCTGACTACGAAAGCCACCTTAGACCTTTCAGTAGGAAACTGGTCCGACATCATCTCCAAGTGCAGGGAACATTGCGAAAGAAAGCCACGGCAAAACTTAGAGTCCCCATTAAATTTGTCCGGCAAGGACAGGCGGAGGCTAGGAGTGGCCACTCGCTGCGGAAGGGGTGCAGGAGCTGGCGGAGGAGATGATTGCTGCTGAAGTTGCGACTGAAGTTGCTGCACAATGGTGAATACTTCCGACAGCTGGTGGGTTAGATGGGCGATCTGTCGGGATTGCTGGGCGACCACCGTGGTGATATCAGAGATATAAGGCAGAGGGACGTCAGCGGGATCCATGGCCGGATCTACTGTCACGATGCCGGCTGGCAGGAGGTGGATCCTCTGTGCCAGAGAGGGATTGGCGTGGACCGTGCTAGTGGACCGGTTCTAAGTCACTACTGGTTTTCACCAGAGCCCGCCGCAAAGCGGGATGGTCTTGCTGCGGCGGTAGTGACCAGGTCGTATCCACTAGCAACGGCTCAACCTCTCTGACTGCTGATGATAGGCGAGGTACAAGGGAGTAGACAGAAGCAAGGTCGGACGTAGCAGAAGGTCGGGGGCAGGCGGCAAGGTTCGTAGTCAGGGTGGATAGCAGAAGTTCTGGTACACAGGCTTAGGACACACAAAACGCTTTCACTGGCACAAGGCAACAAGATCCGGCAAGGGAGTGCATGGGAGGAGGTCAGATATAGTCAGGGACCAGGTGGAAGCCAATTAAGCTAATTGGGCCAGGCACCAATCATTGGTGCACTGGCCCTTTAAGTCTCAGGGAGCTGGCGCGCGCGCGCCCTAGAGAGCGGAGCCGCGCGCGCCAGCACATGACAGCAGGGGACGGGAACGGGTAAGTGACCTGGGATGCGATTCGCGAGCGGGCGCGTCCCGCTGTGCGAATCGCATCCCCGACGGCCATGACAGTGCAGCGCTCCCGGTCAGCGGGACCGACCGGGGCGCTGCGGAGAGAGAGACGCCGTACGCGCTCCGGGGAGGAGCGGGGACCCGGAGCGCTAGGCGTAACAGTGAGCCCGGGCTTTTTAACCACGAGCGTTTGTATTGTATTTTATATGCCTGAAGAAGAGCCTTGCATAAGGCTCGAAACTAATTGTTGCAATAAATTCCTTATACTAAGAAATCCTTCTGCCTTGGCATACCATTCACTTATTGGAGGGAAAGCGCTTTGGAACCAAGTCCTCATTTTATGTGTCCCATATCATGGTTCACACACCTGGAATCTATCTGTCTCAGGAACTGCACAGAGTAGAAGAGGTTTGCTATGGGGATTAGCTTCTACTCTGGACAGTTCCCGAGACAGGTGTCATCAGAGAGCACTTAGACAGAAAAGAACAACTCAACTTCAGCAGCTCATAAGTATGGAAAGGATTATGATTTTTTAATAGAAGTCATTTACAAATCTTTTTAACTTTCTGGAGCCAGTTGATATATAAAAAGAAAAGTTTTTTCCTGGATAACCCCTTTCACAGCACACATCCTGTTTCGTCAAACCCTCCTGATACTGATATAGCTGGTAGACCCCTGGTCCCAAGATTCCGACCTCCACATAACCATCATATTGGGAGTTAAAGGGGTAGTCCAGTGGTGAAAAACGTATCCCCTATCCTAAGGATAGGGGATAAGTTTCAGAACGCGGGGTTCCGACCGCTGGGGCCCCCAGAGATCTCCTGTACGGGGCCCCGGCTCACTGGCCAGATAGCGCGTGTTGACCACTGCACGAAGCGGTGGCTGACACGCCCCCTCAATACAACTCTATGGCAAAGCCAGAGCGTTGCCTTCGGCAATCTCCGGCTTACCATAGCGATGTATTGAGGGTGTGTGTCGGCCGCCACTTCGTTCAGTTGTCAACACGCGCTATCTGGCCAGCGAGCCGGGGCCTCGTGCAGAGAGATTGCGGGGGGGGGGGGCCCAGCAGTCGGACCCCCCACGATCTGAAACTTATCCCCTATCCTTAGGATAGGGGATACGTTTTTCACCAATGGACTACCCCTTTAATGTTTATATAATACATGTCACTGTAAATTTCCCATTACTTCATCTATAAATAATATCCATCATAAGTGAGTGACACTACATGTCATCCTACAGAAGCAATATGTTACAGATAAATTTAGCAGGAAGCACCTTCTTCTCTGCCTTCTTCTCTGCCTTCTTCTCTGCTGCTGCAAACACAAATATTCAATTATGCAACCGTTATTGTATAACACAGCTTGGTATTATTAGAATTAATGCACACTCTACTTTAGATCTTAGATAATATATCCATGGTCAAGCCTAGAAATTATATATTGGAACCAAAAACGCCAGAGAGAAGAACTAAGTTTGAAACTCCACTCACAAAAAAACTCAAATTTTAAAGTATTTTCAAAGAAAACACTTTAAAACATCATATGCCAGGTCTATTGTGTATCACATTATAGGGGAAATAACACATTAGAATCTTTTGCTATGAGTAACTGCAGGGTACACCGCTTTGTTCTAGGTCACATACATATAGCTTATCCACTGTTCACTTAGTCATAGTATTCTGGCAACTGTATGGATCCTCTCTCAGGGGACCCCCACTTGCTCAATACACTTATATAATAGGCACTTACCTTTAGTATGTTTAGGCACTACTCCACCACCCCTTAAATATTAGATGTTAAATTCTTTGCGCTGTATAAATTAATTTTGGTCTGGTGCTTTTGTGTGATTCCAGAATTTCTTAGTGACATTTGATGGTACAATACAGACTCATTTACTAGATTTAAGATTACCTTTAATGATCTTATAAGTACAAGGAGATCATTTTTCATTGTTCATACATAAATCTTTTTTTTTCCAATGGCTCGTGGGTCATAATTTTGTAGATACGATCTATGTATTATCTAACCATAGCACTTGTTCCATTTTTTTTTGACTCATAACAATTGATTTATCATAATAAACCATATGAAGATGTATCTGCTATACATAACAGAATAAATGGGAATTTACCAATGTATACAATCTGATAATAAAGCTATAGTTCTGTCAAAGCAAAGTTAAAAAATACAACATGGTCACCTCCTACCCCATATTATTCTCAAAGCAAAGAAGTGTTGTTTCAATTTTTCATTGTAGAGAATTCTCCAATAAATCATACTTGATGCGCTATGAAATATTGGACTATAGTCCCCTGAATGTTCCCAGGGCACCCCAGGCAGCATTTCACTGCTTACTCTTAAGGTTAGGAAATGACTGTTGGTTATTGCAAGCTACTAACATCCATCATTGGTTGAGCAGGACATCATGATAGATTATTTGTCCACTCCTTGTCTTCTGCCAAAAAGATCCATTCTCTAAAATAGAGGTTCTAGTCTCAAGAATGGGCTCTGTGCTGTCACATTTGTGACAATAACCGCCTGCTTTTTTTTTTTTTTTTATAACTTTCAATAGATGAGAAAACAAGGTGGAGAAGATAGGGCAAGGCTATGTTAACATATAGTAATTAGGTCAGTATTTCGGTCAGTATTTTAAACCAAACCGTTGTTTAAATGGGCACTGTCTCCAAACTTTTTTTTTTATATGTTGTAGTACTTATGTACTACAACATATCTCTAATATAGATTCATAAATTTTATTTTCATTAAAATAGTTTATTTTACATTTGAAAACCGGCCACTAGGGGTCTCCCTCCTAGTGGCCGGCTGCAGCCTGGCATGATGTCATGCTTGAATTCGGACCGATGCCGGCCTGGCAATCGGTCCTAATTCATTCAGCATGCGCTCGCTCCCTGCTTGTCAATCAGACAGGCGGGAGTGAGCGCTGAGCACGCATTGGCTCCCTGGCCTCACAGGCCGCCCCACCTCCAGGCATATACGTGCCGCTGCTGCTGCCTCAGGACTTAGCACTTATATGTCTTTTTTTTGGGGGGGGAGGAGGGGAGAGCGGGGTTCAGGGTAGCGCCCCGGCCATGGTCATAACAGTTATTGGGTATGTCTTTTTCAGGGGGGGGGGAGGGGCAGAGCGGGGTTTGGGCTAGCGCCGTGGCCATGGCCATAACAGTTATTGTTTTCAACAAGGGGTGGGGGAGTGGCGTCGGGATAGCGCCGCAGCCATGGCCATAACAAAGTTATTGTTTTCAACACAGAGTGCCTCCAGTTATTTCACCACTACAACTCCCAGCATGCCCTGACAGCCAATAGGTGTCAGGGCAAGCTGGGAGTTGTAGTGGTGAAACAGCTGAAGGCACCCTGTATATATGAGCTAAGGGCGGAAGTCGGCCCCCCCAGCAGGCATCAGTGACGTCTCGCCTGCTGGGGAAGTCTGCCTGTCTACCTGGTAAGTGAGCACACTACCAGGTAGACAAACAGGCATTTTTCAGATAGTAAAAAAAAAATTTAAGGCAGGGAGGGGGTTAGGTATAGATGGGCAATAGGCAGGGACAGAAAAAAAAAAAAGGATGGTGGGAGCTACTCTTTAAATTTTCTTATTATAGTTTACTGCTGTTAGTTTCACTCCTAGCTTTGGCTAAAAATACTGACCAAAATATGGATAGACATACCAACCAAAATATCATGTTTGAACATAGCCTAGCCTAGTGTTTTTTCAGGTGTATAGCATTTGTATAGATGCGTCCGAAATTTTTAACATTATTGTGCTCCATGTAAATCTATGGGAAATTGATTGTCTGTACACACAATATATAAATATATGGCCACATTTTTTTACAGCCGCATAAATATGTAACATGTAAAAAAAGACTTTTCCATAGACCCACAGAGCACATAAATGTTAAAAATGTGAAACTTGATTTTGTGGATGCATTTTCTTTTTATTGAAAAACACCAAAAAAAAAAAACACTCTGCAAACATAACCTAAGCCATTTTCTCACTTTTGATTTTTCTTTTTCCAAGATATTTCGTGTCAAAACACGTAAAGAGGGGAATTTTTCTAAGGATTTTTTCGTTTGGTATGCAAATAGATCTAAAAAAAAAATATTTCTTGTTTTTTTTATAATTAAAAAAAAAAAATAGAACTTGATGTTTAAATAAGAAACAGATGCAAACTGACATTATTTTAAGCATCAGTTTCCAACAAAACCAAAAATATCAATCCTGATTCTGACAACAAAGATTCCACATTGTAGATTTGTATGCGACAATATGCAGAGCATGGGCACTTGTAAAATTAGTCCATTTTATTGCAGTATCACAACAGACATGACGGCTTAATTAACCCCGGAATTTCTCAGGGCCCTGGCTCGCCAAGGTTTAGGATACAGAGGAATCATAAATCACAGGAACAATACCTAGTAAGTGCAGTATCCATTTGAAAAGAATCATATGTAACCACACCATTTTGATGTTTTTGATGTACTGTTTTATGCTTCATACTAAGACCAGGTGCTAATACAACAAAGAAACCGTGAGGCAGCCCAATTGGAATGTACTTTCAATTACTATTATGCTAATGTAGTCCTAAAATAAACAGTAAAATATACTTATAAAGAAAGACTTCACTGGCACCTGCATTAAAGTTTTAAATGTTTTAAAGCTGCAGATTTATTGATATATCGTTTATTCAATAGCGTTTGGGACAACTGCGCTTATGAGGACATAATATTACACTGAAGATGTCATACATTGCTACTCATCACTCTAGCTATCGCAGTGTTGCATCATAACTAGACTCATTTAGGATAAAACTGAATTGTGAAACTGAAGGATATAAATGGATTATATCAGGTCAAGATGAGACAATAATATAACCTACACTCTTCCTCTGAAATGTTAAACCAATAGAAATGGTAACAAAAAACCACCTATGGTACTACTCCTACAATTGTCACCATAAATTAAACACCAATAATCCAAAATTCATGAAAAAATAGTATAAACTTTATTAAATAATTAGTAACAAACTAAAGGACAGACAAATCCACCCCTAAAAAACATATACCCCAGAAAAGCACTAGTGACCTGGTCCTGATTATCAAGATGGTAAATATAAGGAACAATGCATAAGTTATGTTATTGGTTCACTCAGATTATCAGTACGGTAGTGTGTATCTCAATACAAAATCGCCGCTCATACAAAAAAGATTATTAACCATAAAACACTACCTGTAATAGGCATGTTCCCACAGGCTATCCAGGGACACAGTGCACCCTCCTATCCAGGGTGCACTGTGTCCCTGGATAGCCTGTGGGAACATGCCTATTACAGGTAGTGTTTTATGGTTAATAATCTTTTTTGTATGAGCGGCGATTTTGTATTGAGATACACACTACCTTACTGTTAATCTGAGTGAACCAATGACATAACTTATGCATTGTTCCTTATATTTACCATCTTGATAATCAGGACCAGGTCACTAGTGCTTTTCTGGGGTATATGTTTTTTAGGGGTGGGTTTGTCTGTCCTTTAGTTTGTTACTAATTATTTAATAAAGTTTATACTATTTTTTCATGAATTTTGGATTATTGGTGTTTAATTTATGGTGACAATTGTAGGAGTAGTACAAGATGAGACAATAGGTTACAAGAGCAGATTTTATAACATTATAGAAGAAATAACATTAAAGGGGTACTGTAGCATTTAAAAAACTGATCATGCTGGAGTGAGGTGGGGTTACGTGTTAGTCCAAACACAGGAAAATTTAAACGTGGCCCCACATCTTTCCGCTACATGGGGTTGACACATGAGGTTGACACATGCTCCATGCATTCTCTATGGGACAGTCAGATATACCCGAGTACCGTATATACTCGAGTATAAGCCGACCCGAGTATAAGCCGAGACCCCTAATTTCAACCCAAAATCCCAGGAAAAGTTATTGACTCGAGTATAAGCCTAGGGTGGGAAATACCTCATCCCCCCCTGTCATCATCCAGACCCGTCATTAACATCCTCATCATCCCCTTGTCATCATCCCACACATCCCCCCTTCATCATCCCCTTGTCATCATCCCACACATCCCCTTATCATCCCACACATCCCCCCTTCATCATCCCCTTGTCATCATCCCACACATCCCCCCTTCATCATCCCCTTGTCATCATCCCACACATCCCCTTATCCCACACATCCCCCCTTCATCATCCCCTTGTCATCATCCCACACATCCCCTTATCCCACACATCCCCCCTTCATCATCCCCTTGTCATCATCCCACACATCCCCTTATCCCACACATCCCCCCTTCATCATCCCCTTGTCATCATCCCACACATCCCCCCTTCATCATCCCCTTGTCATCATCCCACACATCCCCTTATCCCACACATCCCCCCTTCATCATCCCCTTGTCATCATCCCACACATCCCCCCTTCATCATCCCCTTGTCATCATCCCACACATCCCCTTATCATCCCACACATCCCCCCTTCATCATCCCCTTGTAATCATCCCACACCCCCCCCTTCATCATCCCCCCCCCCCCTTCATCATCCCCCCCCCCCCCCCCCCCTTCATCATCCTCTTCTCATCATTCGCCCTCAGTGGTCTTCAACCTGCGGACCTCCAGAGGTTTCAAAACTACAACTCCCAGCAAGCCCGGGCAGCCATCGGCTGTCCGGGCTTGCTGGGAGTTGTAGTTTTGAAACCTCCGGAGGTCCGCAGGTTGAAGACCACTGCGGCCTTCAACCTGCGGACCTCCAGAGGTTTCAAAACTACAACTCCCAGCAAGCCCGGGCAGCCATCGGCTGTCCGGGCTTGCTGGGAGTTGTAGTTTTGAAACCTCCGGAGGTCCGCAGGTTGAAGACCACTGCGGCCTTCAACATGCGGACCTCCAGAGGTTTCAAAACTACAACTCCCAGCAAGCCCGGGCAGCCATCGGCTGTCCGGGCTTGCTGGGAGTTGTAGTTTTGAAACCTCCGGAGGTCCGCAGGTTGAAGACCACTGCGGCCTTCAACATCATCCAGCCCCCTCTCACCCCCTTTAGTTCTGAGTACTCACCTCCGCTCGGCGCTGGTCCGGTCCTGCAGGGCTGTCCGGTAAGGAGGTGGTCCGGTGAGGAGGTGGTCCGGGCTGCTATCTTCACCGGGGGCGCCTCTTCTCCGCGCTTCCGGCCCGGAATAGAGCCGTTGCCTTGACAACGACGTATCTGCGTCGTTGTCAAGGCAACGTGACTATTCTGAGGCCGGGCCCGAAGCGCTTAGAAGAGGCCTCCCCGGTGAAGATAGCAGCCCGGACCACCTCCTCACCGGACCACCTCCTCACCGGACAGTCCTGCAGCACCGGACCAGCGCCGAGCGGAGGTGAGTACTCAGAACTAAAGGGGGTGAGAGGGGGCTGGATGATGTTGAAGGCCGCAGTGGTCTTCAACCTGCGGACCTCCGGAGGTTTCAAAACTACAACTCCCAGCAAGCCCGGACAGCCGATGGCTGCCCGGGCTTGCTGGGAGTTGTAGTTTTGAAACCTCTGGAGGTCCGCAGGTTGAAGACCACTGCGGGTGGGGGAGTTCACTCGAGTATAAGCCGAGGGGGGTGTTTTCAGCACGAAAAATCGTGCTGAAAAACTCGGCCTATACTCGAGTATATACGGTACATCTCTTGTGTATTCTTCATGTATCTCTGCCATGCATCTCCACAGAATGCATATGTGTGTGCTGACCCTGTGCTTCATGCAATGGAGAGATTTGGGCCCTGTTCTAGAGATCAAGGGTGGGTTTCAGCAGTCAACCTGCAATCACACACTTATTGCCTGTGGATAGGGGATAAGTTTTAAGAAATGCTGGAGTATCCCTTTAATCCTTGTAGGAGTTCAGTGTATGAATAAGGTTTCAAAAAATCCTCTTGACATTCTAGAAAAATTCACGCACAATTGAGAGTATTTTGTGTATTTGCCCTGTCTGTCTCTGATAACATAAAATATAATGTTTAATAGATCTGTATTAAAAACCACCAAAAAGAATAAAAAAAGGAAAAAAGTGTGTTCCCAGAATGGTGACACAGTTATTTGAAAACGATATACAGTTTGGACCCATTCACAGGTCTCAGCAGTCAACATGGACACGATCACAATTGGCTAGGTGTGCTAGAAATTTGCTAGACGTGCCCAGGGATAGCAAAAAATGTAATTTCTAGCAAGCCTAGCCAATTGTTGTTATAGCGTATTGGCCTGCTATTTCTTGTTAAAACCAATCTAGAAATGTGTTGTCATTGATCGTGTCAATGTTAACTGTTGAGACCTGTGAATGGGTCCAAACAGTATATGGTTTTCTTATTACTGTGTCACCATTCTGGGAATACACTTTTTTTTCCTTTTTTTCTTTTTGGTGGCTTTTAATACAGATCTATTAAATGTTATATTTATGGCACGTCTAGTTTTCTATAAAATGTGATTGATTTATTCCTGAAAGGTTGGATTAACAAAGCAGACGTGCAGCCATAATTAGCACATGTTTATTTGATGTCTCTGATAATCCCTAGATTTGTTGTGGATTTTTTATGTGAAGTGTAAATGAAAGAAAATGACACCACAATTTTCCTCACTAAATATATTTCCAAAGGTGCTAAATTTTCACCAGGTGTAGGTAACAACCCAAAGTAATCCAAACATACAAATAAACAAAAAAAAAAAAAAAACAAGCTGAGAAATTAGGTTATGTGTAATAATGTGAAATGACAGAGAGAAAACATATTGAACATGTTTACTGATCTTTATTTAATACCTTGTACAAAAGCCTTTATTAGTATTGACAGCTTCAAGACACTTCCTGTTTGGACAAACTAGTCACATGCATTACTCTGATATGATTTTGGCTCATTCTTCCATGTAAACAGTCATTAGTTCTTGAAGGTTCCACGGGCCTCTTCTGTGAATCATAATCCTTCCTTTAATTATGTCAAATTTGCCAGCACCATTTGCTAAAAAGCAGCCCCTCACCATGATTTCCCCACCTCCAAACTTTTCTGTTGGTATAGTGATTTTAGGGTGCCATTTCTTATCCAATCATGGTGTGTATTCTGGCACCCAAACAGTTAAAGGGGTTGTTCAGGAATTAAAAAATAGACCTTTTTTCTTTCAAAGACCGCTCCCCGTCTGCCTCCACTTTGGGTGTGGTATTACAACTTATCTCCATTCACTTTAATGGAACTGAGCTGCAGAACCCCACCCAACCTGAAGACAGACAGGGAGCGGTCTTTAATGATCAGTGTTATCGGCACTTGACTGCTCCTGCCTGGATCTCAGGCGCGGAGCAGTCATTCGTCGATCGGACACTGAGGAGGCAGGTAAGGGCCCTCCCGGTGTCCTGTAAGCTGTTTGGGACGCCGTGATTTAACCGCGGCGGTCCCGAATAGCCCGACCGACTAGCCGGGATACTTTCACTTTAGAAGTGGTGGTAAGCTTTGACTGCCACTTCTAAAGGGTTAATACCGCACATTGCCGCGATCGGCAATGTGTGGTATTAGCCACGGGTCCCCGCCGTTGATGAGCGCCGGGACCGATGCGATGTGATGCGGGAGCCGGCGGGAGCCGGCGCAGGATGTAAATATACGTCCTGCGTCGTTAAGGGGTTAAAAGAAAATAGGTTCCTGGACAACCCTTTAAATTTTACTCTCATGTGATCACACTACATTTTCCTAGTATTTGCTTGGCTTTTCCAAATTTTGTGCGACAAACTTTCAACAAGCTTCAACATGCTTTTTGTTCATCATTATGTGGTGAGTGTGCATACAGGCCATTACTTACTGTTTTCTTTGAGACATTAGTATCTGGTAATTCCAGGTCTTTTTGAAGCTCTCCACAGATAGTCCTTGCCTTTTGTACAACTCTTCTGACTATTTTTTTCGATTTTGTGAGGAGCACCTGGGCTAGGCAAATTTATAGTGAAATGATTGTCTTTCCACTTTCGTATTATGGCCCCAACATTAACATAGTAACATAGTTCATAAGGTTGAAAAAAGACCAGAGTCCATCAAGTTCAACCTATACTCCTAATAATTCCCTACTGAGTTGAGTTGATCAAGAGGAAGGCAAAAAAAAACTCATACTAGAGGTAAAAATTCCTTCCTGACTTCAAATATGGCAGTCAGAATAAATCCCTGGATCAACGTTCTGTCCCTATAAATCTATTATATACAACCTGTAATGTTATTATTCTCCAAAAATGCATCCAGACCCCTTTTGAACTCTTTCACAGAGTTCACCATGACCACCTCCTCTGGCAGAGAATTCCATAGTCTCACTGCTCTCAGTAGAACATTCAGAAGCTTAGAAATGTGCCTGTGACCAATACCATTGTTATGTTTTAAAGTTTTGCAACAATCAGTTTGCAAAGGTCTTGAGACAGCTTTACTTTTGCCCATCATGAGATGCGCCCTGTGTGACACCTTGGCAATGAAATTTTTTTCTAGGCCATTAGTTGGGACTGAACCCGCTGATGTTAATTTGCACTTATAAGAGGCTGGATTTCTTTTTACTGATAGATTACAGCTGTTGTCTTGGCTATGCATGCCTTTTTTCACCTTCCTTTTTTAATGTGTTCAATACTTTTTCTTAGTGTCAATTCACATTATTACACATAACTTAATTTCTGAATGTATTTTTTTTTTGTATGTATGAATTACTGGGGCTGTTATCAACATCTTGGGATAAAATACTGTCGGTACCACCTTTGAATATTTAGTGAGAAAAATGATGGTCAATAAATATTTTACCTGCTGTATCTCTTGATACGTACACTGTATAATGATACCAAAATATATAATCTAAAATAATTTTAGATATTTTTAAGGCACAATTTTCTTTTAAATGAGCTTGAGGTAGCCCACGGTATTCAAACTACAGTATTTTCCTTGTGATACACATAAGCAGCAGACAGTAAAAAATAAAGAAAACAAGCAATGAGCTTCAATTTCCAGTAATGATAGGAATTTTCATACAAAGACTCAGTAAAGACCTACTTCACGTTTTCTTCTAAATCTACTATAATGTGTTTGCAGCATGTATCATTATCTCACCTTTTCATACATCCAGCAGCTGTTATTAACCTCCTCCAAGCTCAAGGCTAAATTTAAAATTTTCTGAATTTGTAATCATAACGCTGAAGTTGGGAAACTTACACATGAAATAAATCATTACTATAATTGTTACATAGAGTTTATATGCTATTTTATAGCAGAGTGAGGAGTTGGTCACTACCCTGTTGAACTTACAGTATAGTATAAATTGTCAAAGTAATACATTATATATATACATTATATATATCATTTATTTTTTTACAATTTTTTTTTTACCAAAAGAAAATAGTACAAGCAGTTCTCCAATTAATAGTTGCCACAAATATGTGCAAGAATTATATGATAGTCCCTAGTGCAGTCATTCTCAAATTGTGATGTAGGCTTCACTGGTGAGACGCCCCCCAAACCCCCATTGTAGGTAAGGCCAAACTGAGGAAGAAGTTTTTATAAAAGTGATCACCAGTCACAAATTTTAATTTTAATTGAGATCATTTTAAATAAAATATTACAGCGATAAGGCTCAGAAATTACTTTATTTCTGACTGGTGTGGCACCACTATAATAAGGATTGAGTAGCCCTGCCATACATTATACAATTGACATGATAATTTTATGGGGGATGCATTCAATTTCATATTGTTATATTTATCTTAAATGGGCACTGTCAGATACAAAAACTTTTTATATATTGTACATATTGGCAAAACATTAACCTTTCCAATATACTTCATAAGCAAATTTTATTTCCTTTTTATAGAAATCATGGCTTATAAAATCATGGCTTTGTCTAAGCTGAAGGACAGGAATAGACAAAGTCCAGTAAGTGAGGGTGGGCTAGCACTCCTCTGTGCTCTCTCTTCTGTCTGATAGCACTCCTCTGTGCTCCCTCCTGTCTGATAGCACTCCTCTGTGCTCCCTCCTGTCTTATAGTACTCCTCTGTGCTCTCTTTTCTGTCTGATAGCACTCCTCTGTGCTCCCTCCTAAATTATAGGACTCCTCTGTGCTCCCTCCTGTCTTAAAGTACTCCTCTATGCTCTCTTCTGTCTGATAGTACTCCTCTGTGTTCTCTCCTGTCTGATAGCTCTCCTCTGTGTTCTCTCCTGTCTGATAGCACTCCTCTGTGCTCCCTCCTGTCTTATAGAACTCCTCTGTGCTCTCTCCTGTCCGATAGTACTCCTCTGTGCTCTCCTGTCTGATAGGACTCCTCTGTGCTCTCTACTGTCTAATACTACTCCTCTGTGCTCTCTTCTGTCTGATAGTACGCCTCTGGGCTCTCTCCTGTCCGATAGTACTCCTCTGTGCTCTCCTGTCTGATAGTACTCCTCTGTGCTCTCCTGTCTGAAAGGACTCCTCTTTGCTCTCTCCTGTCTGGTAGTACTCATCTGTGCTCTCTCCTGTCTGATAGGACTCCTCTGTGCTCTCTCCTGTCTTATACCACTCCTCTGTGCTCTCTCCTGTCTGATAGTACTCCACTGTGCTCTCTCCTGTCTGATAGCACTCCTTTGTGCTCTCTCCTGTCTGATAGTACTCCTCTGTGCTCTCTCCTGACTGATAGGATTCCTCTGTGCTCTCTCTTGTCTGATAGTACTCCTCTGTGCTCTCTCCAGTCTGATAGTACTCCTCTGTGCTCTCTCCAGTCTGATAGTGCTCCTCTGTGCTCTCTCCTGTCTGATAGTACTCCTCTGGGCTCTCTCCTGTCTGCTAGTACTCTTCTGTGCTCTCTCCTGTCTGATAGTACTCCAATGTGCTCTCTCTCCTGTCTCATAGTACTCCTCTGTGCTCTCTCCAGTCTGATAGTACTCCTCTGTGCTCTCCCCTGTCTGATAGCACTCCTCTGTGCTCTCTTCTGTTTGATAGTACTCCTCTGTGCTCTCTCATGTCTGATAGGACTCCTCTGTGCTCTCTACTGTCTAATACTACTCCTCGGTGCTCTCTTCTGTCTGATAGTACGCCTCTGTGCTCTCTCCTGTCTGATAGCACTCCTCTGGGCTCTCTCCTGTCCGATAGTACTCCTCTGTGCTCTCCTGTCTGGTAGTACTCCTCTGTGCTCTCCTGTCTGAAAGGACTCCTCTGTGCTCTCTCCTGTCTGGTAGTACTCATCTGTGCTCTCTCCTGTCTGATAGGACTCCTCTGTGCTCTCTCCTGTCTTATACCACTCCTCTGTGCTCTCTCCTGTCTGATAGTACTCCACTGTGCTCTCTCCTGTCTGATAGCACTCCTTTGTGCTCTCTCCTGTCTGATAGGACTCCTCTGTGCTCTCTCCTGACTGATAGGATTCCTCTGTGCTCTCTCTTGTCTGATAGTACTCCTCTGTGCTCTCTCCAGTCTGATAGGACTCCTCTGTGCTCTCTCCAGTCTGATAGTGCTCCTCTGTGCTCTCTCCTGTCTGATAGTACTCCTCTGTGCTCTCTCCTGTCTGCTAGTACTCTTCTGTGCTCTCTCCTGTCTGATAGTACTCCACTGTGCTCTCTCTCCTGTCTCATAGTACTCCTCTGTGCTCTCTCCAGTCTGATAGTACTCCTCTGTGCTCTCCCCTGTCTGATAGCACTCCTCTGTGCTCTCTTCTGCTTGATAGTACTCCTCTGTGCTCTCTCCTGTCTGATAGTACTCCTCTGTGCTCTCTCCGGTCTGATAGTACTCCTCTGTGCTCTCTTTTGTCTGATAGTACTCCTCTGTGCTCTCTACTGTCTGATAGTACTCCTCTGTGCTCTCTCCTCTGTGCTCTCTCCTCTGTGCTCTCTTCTGTTCGATAGTACTCCTCTGTGCTCTCTCCTGTCTGATAGGACTCCTCTGTGCTTTCTACTGTCTAATACTACTCCTCTGTGCTCTCTTCTGTCTGATAGTACGCCTCTGTGCTCTCTCCTGTCTGATAGCACTCCTCTGGGCTCTCTCCTGTCCGATAGTACTCCTCTGTGTTCTCCTGTCTGGTAGTACTCCTCTGTGCTCTCCTGTCTGAAAGGACTCCTATGTGCTCTCTCCTGTCTGATAGTACTCATCTGTGCTCTCTGCTGTCTGATAGGACTCCTCTGTGCTCTCTCCTGTCTTATACCACTCCTCTGTGCTCTCTCCTGTCTGATAGTACTCCACTGTGCTCTCTCCTGTCTGATAGCACTCCTTTGTGCTCTCTCCTGTCTGATAGGATTCCTCTGTGCTGTCTCCTGACTGATAGGATTCCTCTGTGCTCTCTCTTGTCTGATAGTACTCCTCTGTGCTCTCTCCAGTCTGATAGTACTCCTCTGTGCTCTCTCCAGTCTGATAGTGCTCCTCTGTGCTCTCTCCTGTCTGATAGTACTCCTCTGTGCTCTCTCCTGTCTGCTAGTACTCTTCTGTGCTCTCTACTGTCTGATAATACTCCTCTTTGCTCTCTCCTGTCTGATAGTACTCCTCTGTGCTCTTTCCTGTTTGATAGCACTCCTCTGTGCTCTCTACTGTCTGATAGTACTCCTCTGTGCTCTCTCCTCTGTGCTCTCTCCTCTGTGCTCCTCTGTGCTCTTTCCTGTCTGCTAGTACTCTTCTGTGCTGTCTCCTGTCTGATAGTACACCTCTTTGCTCTCTACTGTCTGATAGTACTCATCTTTGCTCTCTCCTGTCTGATAGTACTCCTCTGTGCTCTTTCCTGTTTGATAGCACTCCTCTGTGCTCTCTACTGTCTGATAGTGCTCCTCTGTGCTCTCTCCTGTCTGATAGTACTCCTCTGGGCTCTCTCCTGTCTGCTAGTACTCTTCTGTGCTCTCTCCTGTCTGATAGTACTCCTCTGTGCTCTTTCCTGTTTGATAGCACTCCTCTGTGCTCTCTACTGTCTGATAGTACTCCTCTGTGCTCTCTCCTATCTGATAGTACTCCTCTGTGCTCTCTCCTGTCTGATAGTACTCCTATGTGCTCTCTACTGTCTGTTAGTACTCCTTTGTTCTCTCTCCTGTCTGATAGGACTCCTCTGTGCTTTCTCCTGTCTGATAGGACTCCTCTGTGCTCTCTTCTTTATGATAGTACTCTCTATGCTCTCTCCTGTCCCATCAGACAGGAGAGAGCACATAGGAGTGCTAATCCAACCTCACTTACTGCACTTTGTCTATTCCCGTGCTTTAGCTTGGACAAAGCCATGATTTAATAAGCCATGATTTCTATACAAAAGGCAATAACATTTTCTTATGACGTATATTAGAAATGTTTATGTTTTGCCAAGATGTACAACATATGAAAAGTTTTTGTATCTGACAGTGCCCATTTAAACTCTTAGGGGGAGATTTATCAAAACCTGTGGAGAGGCAAAGTTGACCAGTTGCCCAATAGCAACCAATCAGATTGCTTCTTTCATTTTTCACAGGCCTTGTTAACAATGAAAGAAGCAATCTGATTGGTTGCTATGGGCAACGTTGCCTCTCCACAGGTTTTGATAAATCTCCCCCTTAATGACTGTCCATTATTATTTATTTGCAGTCTACAAAGTCTACAGCGACATCTATTGCCCACTTGCCCTCATTCTCACTACAGTAGAATGTGGGGGGGGGGGGGTGTCGCTGTTCCCTTTTGGCTCTTGCGCTATAAACTGGAGCTGTTTCTAACAGCTCCAGTTCTTTGAGCAGCCTCTTGAGCACTGGCAGGATTCAAGGAATCTGGGACTGCAGCATGATCCATGATAACTTTTTTTTTTTGTTGGGTCACCAGCTTTTCTCCAGTGACCCAATTGGAGGCTGAGACTAAAATTAAAAAAAGTAAGAGAAATTTAAATAAAGAAAAAAATATATATATAGTGCAGCACTCCTCCAAATAGTGTAGAAAAAAAAGGTGAATTTATTTGCTCACATAGCAGCAACATTTCTGTCCTACCATAGTACCATTTTCAAGCATTGTTTATATATATATATATATATATGTATATATATATATATATATATATATATATATATATATACTGCTCTAAAAAATAAAGGGAACACTTAAACAACACAGTGTAACTCCAAGTCAATCACACTTCTGTGAAATCACACTGTCCACTCAGGAAGCAACACTGATTGACAATCAATTTCACATGCTGTTGTGCAAATAGAACATACAACAGGTGGAAATTATAGGCAATTAGCAAGACACCCCCAATAAAGGAGTGGTTCTGCAGGTGGTGACCGCAGACGACTTCTCAGTTCCTATGCTTCCTGGCTGATGTTTTGGTCACTTTTCAATGCTGGGCAGTGTTTTCACTCTAGTGGTAGCATGAGACAGAGTCTACAACCCACACAAGGGGCTCATGTAGTGCAGCTCATTCAGGATGGTATATCAATGCGAGCTGTGGCAAGAAGGTTTGCTGTGTCTGTCAGTGTAGTGTCCAGAGCTTGGAGGCGCTACCAGGAGACAGGCCAGTACACCAGGAGATGTGGAGGAGGCCGTAGGAGGGCAACAACTCAGCAGCAGGACCGCTACCTACGCCTTTGTGCCAGAGCCCTGCAAAATTACCTCCAGCAGGCCACAAATGTGCATGTGTCCACTCAAACCGTCAGACACAGACTCCGTGAAAGTGGTATGAGGGCCCGACATTCACAGGTGGGGGTTGTGCTTACAGCCCAACACCGTGCAGGACGTTTGGCATGTGCCAAAGAACACCAAGATAGGCAAATTTGCCACTGGCGTCCTGTGCTCTTCGCAGATGAAAGCAGGTTCACACTGAGCACATGTAACAGACGTGACAGAGTCTAGAGACGTCGTGGTGAATGTTCTGCTGCCTGTAACAGTTGGCAGATGCTTTAGTCCAAGTCTGGGAGGACATCCCTCAGGAGACCATCCGCCACCTCATCAGGAACTAGCCCAGGCAATGTAGGGAGGTCATACGGGCACGTGGAGGCCACACACACTACTGAGCCTCATTTTGACTTGTTTTACAGACATTACCTCAAAGTTAAATCAGCCTTTAGTGTGGTTTTTTACCTTGATTTTGAGTGCGACTCCATATCCAGACCTCCATGGGTTGATAAATTTGATTTCCATTGACAATTTTTGTGTGATTTTGTTGTCAGCACATTCAACTATGTAAAGACAAAAGCATTTCATACTATTAGTTCATTCATTCAGATTTGGAATGTGTTATCTCAGTGTTCCCTTTATATTTTTGTGCAGTATATATATATATATATATATATATATATATATATATATTATTTTTTTTTTTATTCTAGAATAAAACCTAATTTACTTTGCATACATTGTATAATATAAAATAACCTCATATATTGGTTATTCAAATGCCGATAATAACCTGGTCATTTAACAGGATAAGTAATGATAAATGTCTACAGTAGAAAAAGAAATAAAAAAAAAAAAAAAAAAAAAAAACTATGCCAGAAAACCCAGTAATACAAGTGCATATGTTGATATGCACCCAATAAACGGTGCTGAAAACAGTACAATTTTTGTTACGTAAAAAAAAAAGCTCCATACAGAAAGGCAAAAATGAATATAAACTTTTAGGTTTTTAGGGGTTAATATTCATATTGCTGAAACAAACAAATCATTCTAATCATTAGATGTAGTGTTGGATATATGTTAAGTAACTTTCTTTACAATGTTGACAAAATAACCAAAGAATGGTTATTGTTGAATCTTTAATTGTGCCAAATCAACCAAATTACAGTACTAATATTCAGATACATGATACTTGGAGGGAGAAATGTGGCTATTATTGTCTTATCATCATTGGCTTATACCGCTGCTTTCCATTCATTGGGTTTGTTTAGGATACATGACTGTGTGTCATAAGCTTTACTAACTGTTTATACTGTAGATTAGTTGTCTCAGTGCTTGTCTCAGTAATATTTCATTCCTTTTCAAATCTGGTCTGATGGTCTAAGATAATTTCTTTCTCTTCTTTATATGGTATATGCATTGTAGATGATGCATTTCTAAGCATTCTACTTTATAAAATATGACAAGGTGGTTAGGTTAAGAAGATCTTGTGTCATGCATGAGTTTGTTGTGATCTTAGTCCTCTTCTCTTTCCAGGTTAAGGGCGAACTAAACCACCAATCAGGGGCCACATGTGAATCGGTGTTCAGCGAAATGGAATCTCATGCTGTTGAAGCTTTAGATCTCCCTGGCTGTTTCCGAATGCGCAGTCACAGCTACCTCCGTGCCATCCAAGCTGGCTGCTCCCAAGATGATGACTGCATCTCTGTCTTTTCCATGTCTGGCCCATCAGGACCAACCCTTGCCAGCAGCATTCTCAAGCCCAACACTTGTAAGTGGCTAAGACACATACTATGTAGCATATTATGTCTATAATCCTGCAGTAAAATGTTGTTATTTGTTTCCATTGCTAGTTGTGTTAATGTCGAATTTTCATCCATGTCTCACTCTACTAATATTGCAGCTAGGCCTTTTAACCATTTGTAATAACTTATTAAACCCAATATTTCAAGGTCTACTAGATCGAAAATAAAACTTCCTTATAATCATAACCATCTGTGTAACCATCAGAAGAAACATTCCACAGTCTGTAAATTCCAGTTGTTTATCTGTATTTCTATTACCATTTGTTATCTAGATATTTAAACACATAGCTGCTAAGGTAGGATATAAATATTACATTATAGCTATAAAATATAATGGTCCTGTTAGGCAAGCTTCACAGTCAGTGGGTCACAGACATTGCTAGTTCAAGTCACTTGGTCTATGAAATAATAACGCTCAGCTTTCACATCTGTCATTGCAGATAAATGTTGCAGCGGCTAATAGAAGGAGACCTTTCTTTAAGGTCATATGCTAGCTTTCATGTGTGTGAAGTTATAGCTTGTGCAAAAGTAATGTGTTTCTTGTCACCATGAAAGTGAGTGGAATAATTGTATCTGCCAGTTAGCCAGAGATGTGTGTTCTACTTTTCATGCTTTTTTCTTAACAGCCTTATAAAATGTCTTCTTCATTCTCATTGCTGGTTCCTTACCCCCCATTTTGCCACTGTTTTAGGGTTCTATAATATTGATTAATGCAGTAAAATGTGCTTATATATATTTTCATAACGTCCCTTGGATAATATTATCTATAGAATATATATGAATATATATCCTCCAGGATCTTTCGCTTCTTGATGAATTGTTCTGTCACCTCAAATGTAGAAATGTTATTGTTTACACAGCCCAACAATTGTTTTAGTTGCCAATGATGTGTGAATGGAGTTATGACTAGAGATGAGGGAATTTTGCCGATATTTCAGAATTTTTTTTAGTTCTGTCTGAATTTATTTGCGCAAATCTGTATTAAAAATAGCTATTTCTAGCCTACAGGGAGCCTCAATAGGGGTGTAGAACACTTTGCCTTGCTGTAACACGCAAATGGAGTGTGCTGGTGTAGTGAAATAATACTGTTATTCCGTATGACATGCAGTTTAGGGGAGTTGCTTTTAGAATCACTGTCGCAGAGCGGCACAATGACAGAGCCTGGAGGTGGCATAAGTATGAGGAGACCAAATAGTTGCTGAATGACACAGCGTGGAGGTCGCGGCAGCATGAGGAGACCATATAGTGGCTGAATGACACAGCCTGGTGGTGGCAACAGCCTAACGAGACCATAGGGCCTCTCAAATGAAAAGATTAAATATATTTTGTTACATTTTAATTGAAGATTTCAAATAGATGAACCTAAAAAGTTTAATTTAATGTGCCAGCAGTGTGAGGAGACAACATGGCGGTACAGTGACACAGCCTGTAGGTGGCGGAAGCATGAGGAGACCATATGATGGCTAAATGACACAGCCTGGAGTTGGCAGCAGCAAGAGTAGAACATATAGTGGATGGATGACACAGCCTGGAGTTGGCGGCAGCATGAGGAGACCTTATAGTGACTGAATGACACAGCCTGGAGTTGGAAGCAGCATGAGGAGACCATATAGTGGCTGAATTACACAGCCTGGAGTTTACAGCAGCATGAGGAGACCATATAGTGGCTGAATGACACAGTGTGGAGGTGGCAGCAGCATGAGGAGAACATATAGTGGCTGAATGACACAATGTGGAGGTGGCAGAAGCATGAGGAGACCATATAGTGGCTGAATGACCCAGTCTGGAGGTGGCAACAGCCTGACGAGACCATAGGGCCTCACAATTGAAAAGATGAAAGATATTTTCTAACATTTAAACTGAAGATTTCAAATAGATGAACATAAAAAGTTAAATTTAATGTGCCAGTAGCATGAGGAGACCACATGATGGTACAGTTACACAGCCTGGAGGTGGCGGAATCATGAGGAGACCATATAGTGGCTCAATGCACAGCCTATAGTTGGCGGCAGCGTGAGGAGACCATATAGTGGCTGAATGACACAGCCTGGAGTTGGCGGCAGCAAGAGCAGACCATATAGTGGCTGAATGACACAGCCTGGAGGTGGCAGAAGCATGAGGAGACCATATAGTAGCAGAATTAGATAGCCTGGAGTTGGCAACAGCATGAGGAGAACATATGGTGGTAGAATGAGAGAGCCTGGTGCTGGTATCAGCATGAGGAGAACATATGGTGGCAGTCTGAGACAGCCTGGAGTTGGCATCAGCAGCATCAGGAGTCCTGAAAGTGACCCGGTGACATAGTGGGATGGTGGGTGGAAATACCAGTACATGGTGACGAAGGTGGGAGTAAAAAGGAAAACTTTGCATCAGATATGTGGCATCAGGCGGGTGGCAGGATCAGAATAGTAGCTGAGGCAGGTAGGCAGAAGAAAACAGTCTCTTTTGTAAAAGTGTTAATGTGCACAAGTAAGTATTTAGTATTTTGAAATCAAACAAAAGGAAAGGTGTGCAATCAAACAAAAGGAAAGGTTTGCAAAAAACATGTGCCACCTACACCACCAAGTATTAATGTGATGCAAAGACCTCTAAAAGTTGGAAGGGAACAACGTATTGTCCATTGTAACCGTTGGGGTAAAAACTTCCCCTGTAAGGCCCTACTACCGGTTACAATGGACCATATGTTGTTCCCTTTGACATTTTTGGGTCCATATATTTTATCCTAAGAAAAGTTTTAGCTAATGCATATACTCATTACTTACTTGTGCTCTGATGCGAAGAAATGTCTTTAACTGGGGAGCAGCACCTTAAATGTGTTTTACACTATCCATATTTGTGAAGTGTTGGTGTGGCACCATGGTCAATCTACTCTGATGCATCAGGCATTGGTGGGTGGAAATCCTGGCTGATCCATGCCTGATTCATCTTCACAACCACTTAAGGACCAGGCCCATTTTGGTCTTAAGGACCAAACCAATTTTATTTTTGCATTTTCGTTTTTTCCTCCTCACCTTCTAAAAATCATAACTCTCTTATATTTCCATCTACAGACCCATATGAGGACTTGTTTTTGCGTCACCAATTGTACTTTTTAATGACATCACTTATTTTACCATAAAATGTACGGCGCAACCAAACAAATATTATTTATGTGGGAAAATTGAAAAGAAAACCGCAATTTAGCAAATGTTGGAAGGTTTTGTTTTCACGCTGTACACTTTTTGTTTTCACGCTGTACACTTTCCCAAGAATTTTTTTTTCTTTTTTCTTGGGGTCAATACTATTAAAATGATACCCATGTTATAAGCTTTTATATAATTGTACTGCTTAAAAAAAAATCTCAAACCATTTTAACAAAATTAGTATGTTTGAAATTGCCCTATTTTGACCACCTATAACTTTCTCATTTTTTTATTTGACATTTTTTTTTTTTTTTTTACACTTTTTATGTCCCCATAGGGGACTATTCATAGCAATCATTGCTAATACTTTTCATTGCTATGTATAGGACATAGCACTGATCAGTATTATCGGTGATCTTCTGCTCTGGTCTGCTCGATCTCAGACCAGAGCAGAAGACCCCTGGAGATGGCTGGAGCCAGGCGAGGGGACCTCCGGCTAACATGCTGGAAGATCGAATCCCCGCAGCAGCGCTGCGGGCGATCCGATCATCCATTCAAAGTACCGCACTGCCGCAGATGCCGTGATCTGTATTGATCACAGCATCTAAGGGGTTAATGGCGGACATCCCGGACATCACGGATGTCCCCCATTACTGGCGGGTCCCTGGCTACTGATAGCAGCCGGGACCTGCCGCGCATGACGTGAGCACCGCTCCGGTGCTCGCGATCATGGCGGCGCGTAAATGTACGTCATGGTGACGTGGTACTTAACGCACCATGACGTACATTTACGTACACCATGATGTACATTTAAGCAAGCCATTTTTCTTCCCGTTCTTCCCCTCTCCGGCAGGGCACCGACTTAGGAATCCGGCAGGGCACTCATTCGCTGCGCTGCATGGGGGCGCTGGGGCACAGGTCACTATACTGGCCTCACGCAGCTTCCACGTTCTTCCCCTCTCTGGCAGGGCACTCACTTATTGGGCTGTATGGCGGAGGGGGATGCTGGGGGATGCACACACGCACAGCAAAATGCACACGGTGCACACAAACTTCCCTCCCCCCCTGCGGCGCCGGGGCAGGAAATTTCCTAAAATGGACAGAGATGTCAGCAGAGAGCACTGTGGTCAGATAGAAAGGAAATTCAAAAAGAAAAGAACTTCCTCTGTAGCATACAGAAGCTGATAAGTACTGGAAGTATTTTTTTTTATAGAAGTAATTTACAAATCTGTTAAACTTTCAGGCACCAGTTGATTTAAAAAAAAAAAAAATGTTTTCCAGGGGAGTACCCCTTTAAGACAAAAGGGCTGAAACCCTTAACGACCACGGACATAAATGTACGTCCTGGTTTGGCGGTTCTTCGTGCACCAGGACGTACATTTAGGACCTGTGTATGACCGCGAGCATAGGAGCAGTGCTCGCGTCATACACGGCAGGTTCCGGCTGTACAGATCACGGTATCTGCGGCAATGCGCATGTTAAAATGGACCGCAGCGATCTGGTCTTCTGTAATGGTGGACTCCCCTCACCTGCCTCCATCTGTCTCCCGGCGTCTTCTGCTCTGGTCTGAGATCGAGCAGACCAGAGCAGAAGATAGCCGATAACACTGATCAGTGCTATGCCCTATGCATAGCACTGAACAGTATTAGCAATCAAATGATTGCTATAGATAGTCCCCTGTGGGGTCATAAAAGTGTAAGGCTAAGTCTCCACTTGGTTTTTTGCATTGCGTTTTTAGGGATTAAAAAAACGCCTGAAAAATCGCCAGTACAAGTGACGTCATCATGCGTTTTTTCTTGCGTTTTTTTCATTTGTGTGGAAATTGCACCAAAATTTCTTGGGTACCAAAAAAAAAAAAAAAAGGGATGCAGCAGTGATGGAAAATGTTTTATTAAACGCAATGTATATATTTTATAACCCAATTTTTATAATTTTTTAATAAAGTGTTTTTTTTTTAATACATTTTTAATTTTTTTTATGTAGTACTACTACTCCCAGCATGGAACAGACTGTTCCATGCTTGGAGTGATAGTACCTGTACTATAGACATATCGCCCTGGGTGTCAGTCCTGACACCTGATGTGATCGTCCATAATATAGCAGAGAAGCGAGCGGGTCTATACATCGCTCACCTCTCTGCACTATACTCCGGCCACTGATGTCAACAGAAATTCATATTTCCCACCCAGAGCTGTGATTGGCCGGATGGTTGCAGCCAATCACAGCTCTGAGGGAAATATGAATGAATGAGTGGCCGGCCCGGAGTATAGTGCAGAGCAGGGATGCGAGCGATGTATACAGCCGCTCCATCTCTGCTATAGACAGGACGATCACAGAGGGTGTCAGTAGTGACATCCACTGTGATGTGTCCTTAACCCCTTAACGACGCAGGACGTATATTTACGTCCTGCGCCGGCTCCCGCGATATGAAGCGGGATCGCGCCGCGATCCCGCATCATATCGCGTCGGTCCCGGCGCTAATCAACGGCCAGGACCCGCGGCTAAAACCACACATCGCCGATCGCGGCGATGTGCGGTATTAACCCTTTAGAAGCGGCGGTCAAAGCTGACCGCCGCTTCTAAAGTGAAACTGAAAGTATCCCGGCTGCTCAGTCGGGCTGTTCGGGACCGCCGCGGTGAAATCGCGGCGTCCCAAACAGCTGATCGGACACCGGGAGGGCTCTTACCTGCCTCCTCGGTGTCCGATCGACGAATGACTGCTCCGTGCCTGAGATCCAGGCAGGAGCAGTCAAGCGCCGATAATGCTGATCACAGGCGTGTTAATACACGCCTGTGATCAGGATGAGAGATCAGTGTGTGCAGTCTTATAGGTCCCTATGGGACCTATAACACTGCAAAAAAAATGTAAAAAAAAAGTGTTAATAAAGGTCATTTAACCCCTTCCCTAATAAAAGTTTGAATCACCCCCCTTTTCCCATAAAAAAATAACAGTGTAAAAAAAAAAAATAAATAAACATATGTGGTATCGCCGCGTGCGTAAATGTCCGAACTATAAAAATATATTATTAATTAAGCCGTACGGTCAATGGCGTATGCGCAAAAAATTCCAAAGTCCAAAAAAATCGTATTTTGGTCACTTTTTATAACATTAAAAAATGAATAAAAAGTGATCGAAAAGTCAGATCAAAACGAAAATCATACCGATAAAAACTTCAGATCACGGCGCAAAAAATGAGTCCTCATACCGCCCCGTACGTGGAAAAATAAAAAAGTTATAGGGGTCAGAAGATGACATTTTTAAACGTATTAATTTTCCTGCATGTAGTTATGATTTTTTCCAGAAGTGCGACAAAATCAAACCTATATAAGTAGGGTACCATTTTAACCGTATGGACCTACATAATAATAATAAGGTGTCATTTTTACCGAAATATGCACTGCGTAGAAACGGAAGCCCCCAAAAGTTACAAAATGGCGTTTTTTTTTCGATTTTGTCGCACAATGATTTTTTTTTCCGTTTCGCCGTGCATTTTTGGGTAAAATGACTAATGTCACTGCAAAGTAGAATTGGCGACGCAAAAAATAAGCCATAATATGGATTTTTAGGTGGAAAATTGAAAGGGTTATGATTTTTAAAAGGTAAGGAGGAAAAAACGAAAGTGCAAAAACGGAAAAACCCTGAGTCCTTAAGGGGTTAAGGAGGCACTACTACTCCCAACATGGAGTACACTCTGCTCCATGCTGGGAGCTGTAGTACCTGTATTAATAGACAGATCGCAGCAAGTGTAACTTCTGACACTCTCTGCGATCTGTCTATTAATGCAGGTACTACAGCTCCCAGCATGAGGCAGAGTGTGCTCCATGTTGGGAATAGTATTATATTATGGAAAGATCACTGCGGGTATCACTTCTGACAGCCGCTGTGATCCTCCGGTATAATGTATAGATGCAGCTGCCGCTCTCCTATGGTCCCCTGTACGGCCGTATATATACACATGTTCCTATTTCTCACTGAGAGCTGTAATTGGCTGGAGCCATCTGGCCAATCACAGCTCTGTGGGAAATATGAATAAGTGTAAATATACGTCAGTGCAGGGGACCATAGAAGAACGGCCGCCGCATCTATATATTATACAGAAAGATCGCAGCGGGCGATCTGTCTATTAGTACAGGTACTACTAGTCCCATCATGGAACAGTGTGTTCCATGCTGGGAGTAGTAGTACTAGCTAGAGTAGTAGTTTTCTCACTCTCATAGACTTCTATTGGAGCAAAACGCCACAATTTTGACAAAAAACGCCGGTTTGAGGGAACTACAGCGTTTTTTTCAAAACGCCAAAGAGCGGAAAAAAACGCAGAAAAAGGGAAAAAACGCCAAAAGGATAAAAAAAAAGCCAAAGTGAAAAAACGCCAAGTGGAATTCGAAATTTGCAATTTCTCATTGATTTACAGCTAACATCTGGCCGCAGCGTTTTTTCACAAAAAAAACGCCATGCGGCAGAATTGGCATTTTTCTTTGTGTTTTGCAAAAAAAAAAAAACAAGTGGAGACTTAGCCTAAAAAAAAAAAAGTTGAAAAATGTAAAAATAAAAAGTTATTTTTTCACATTTTGCCCCCAAAAAGCGTAATTTAAAAAAAATTACATATTTGGTATTGCCGCCTGCATAAATGTCCGAACTATCAAAATATAATGTTAATGATCCCATACGGTGAACGGCGTAAACATGAAAAATAAAAATAATCCAAAAATGTTGCTTTTTTGTCACATTTTATTCCCCCCAAAAATTATAAAAAATTATCTAAAAGTTTTATATATGCAAATTTGGTATCAATAAAAAGTTAAGATGACAGCGCAAAAAAAGAGCCCTCATACCGCCCTAAATACGAAAAAATTAAGTTATAGTTAGTCAAAATATGGTGATTTTAGATTACTGATGCCAGGATCCGGACTGGTATGCAGGGAGGACACAGGTGGTGGATCCTCTGTGTCAGTGAGGTGAAGGCGTGGGCCGTACCAGGGGAACGGAATCTTAAGAGGTTACTGGTTTTCACCAGATCCCACCGCAAAGCGGGATGGACTTGCTGCGGCAGGTAACCCCCAGGTCGTTCCACCCGATAGCGACTCAACCTCACTGACTGCTGAGTCAGGCGCGGTACACAAGGATTAGGCAAAGGCAAGGTCAGACGTAGCAGAAGGTCGGGACAAGCGGCAACGGTTCGTAGTCAAGGGCAACGGCAAGGGTCTCGATACACAGGCAATGGACACACGGGAATGCTTTCACTGGCACAAGGCAACAAGATCCGGCAGGGATAGGAAGGGGAAGTGGACTTTTATAATGTAGGGAGTGCTTGGAACTAATTGGGCAAGGCACCAATCAATGGTGCACTGGCCCTTTAACCTCTTAAGGACCCAGCCATTTTACACCTTAGGACCCGGACATTTTTTGAACATCTGACCACTGTCATTTTAAACATTAATAACTCTGGAATGCTTTTAGTTATCATTCTGATTCCGAGATTGTTTTCTCTTGACATATTCTACTTTAACATAGTGGTCAAAAAAAATTGTAACTTGCATCCTTTCTTGGTGAAAAATTTGCAAATTTTATGAAAAATTTGTAAATTTTGCATTTTTCTAACTTTGAAGCTCTCTGTTTGTAAGGAAAATGGATATTCAAAATATTGTAATTTTTTTTTCACATATACAATATGTCTACTTTATGTTTGCATCATAAAATTGACAAGTTTTTACTTTTGGAAGACACCAGAGGGCTTCAAAGTTCAGCAGCAATTTTCCAATTTTTCACAAAATTTCCAAACTCCCTATTTTTCAGGGACCAGTTCAGGTTTGAAGTGGATTTGAAGGGTCTTCATCTTAGAAATACCCCACAAATGACCCCATTATAAAAACTGCACCCCCCAAAGTATACAACATGATATTGAGTCAGCCTTTTAACCCTTTAGGTGTTTCACAGGAATAGCAGGAAAGTGAAGGAGAAAATTCACAATCTTCATTTTTTACACTCGCATGTTCTTGTAGACCCAATTTTTGAATTTTTACGAGGGGTAAAAGGAGAAAATGTATACTTATATTTGTAGCCCAATGTGTCTCGAGTAAGCACATACCTCATATGTCTATGTAAAGTGTTCGGTGGGCGCAGTAGAGGGCTCAGAACCGAAGGAGTGACAAGGGGATTTTGGAGAGTACGTTTTTCTGAAATGGTTTTTGGGGGCATGTTGCATTTAGGAAGCCCCTATGGTGCCAGAACAGCAAAAAAAAAAACACATACCATTTTGGAAACAAGACCCCTTGAGGAACGTAACAAGGAATTAAGTGAGCCTTAATACCCCACAGGGGTTTCACGACTTTTGCATATGTAAAAAAATAAAATAAAATTTCACTAAAATGTGTGATTCCCCTCAAATTTCACATTTTTGCAAGGGTTAATAGCAAAAAATACCCCCCAAAATTTGAAACCCCATCTCTTCTGAGTATGGAGGTACCCCATAAGTTGACCTGAAGTGCACTACGAGCGAACTACAATGCTCAGAAGAGACGGAGTCATATTTGGCTTCTTGAGAGCAAATTTTGCTCGGGGGGCATGTCGCATTTAGGAAGCCCCTATGGTGCCAGGACAGCAAAATAACCCCCACATGGCATACCATTTTGGAAACTAGACCCCTTGAGGAACGTAACAAGGGGTACAGTGAGCATTTACCCCCACTGGTGTCTGTCAGATCTTTGGAACAGTGGTCTGTACAACATTTTTAATTTGCACAGCCCACTGTTTCAAAGATCTGTCAGACACCAATGGGGTGTAAATTCTCACTGCACCCCTCATTACATTCCGTGAGGGGTGTAGTTTCCGAAATGGGGTCACATGTGGGGTTTAGTTTTTTTTGCGTTTGTCAAAACCGCTGTAACAATCAGCCACCCCTGTGCAAATCACCTCAAATGTACATGGCGCACTCTCCCTTCTGGGCCTTGTTGTGCGCCCCCAGAGCAATTTGCGCCCACTTATGGGGTATCTCCGTAGTCGGGAGAAATTGCATTACAAATTTTGGGGGGCGTTTTTCCCTTTTACCTCTTGTCAAAATGAAAAGTATAGGGCAACACCAGCATGTTAGTGTAAAAAATTTATTTTTTTACACTAAGATGCTGGTGTAGACCCCAACTTCACATTTTCATAAGGGGTGAAAGGAGAAAAAGCCCCCCAAAATTTGTAAGGCAATTTCTCCCAAGTACGGAGATACCCCATATGTGACCCTAAACTGTTGCCTTGAAATACGACACGGCTCCAAAGTGAGAGCGCCATGCGCATTTGAGGCCTAAATTAGGGATTTGCATAGGGGTGGACATAGGGGTATTCTACGCCAGTGATTCCCAAACAGGGTGCCTCCAGCTGTTGCAAAACTCCCAGCATGCTTGGACAGTCAACGGCTGTCCAGCAATACTGGGAGTTGTTGTTTTGCAACAGCTGGAGGCTCCATTTTGGAAACAGTGGCGTGCCAGACGTTTTTCATTTTTATTGGGGAGGGGAGGGGGGCTGTGTAGGGGTATGTGTATATGTAGTGTTTTTTACTTTTTATTTTATTTTGTGTTAGTGTAGTGTAGTGTTTTTAGGGTACAGTCACATGGTTTGAGCTGCTGCGCAAAATTTGCTGCATCGCAAACTTGCAGCCTGATACTCACTGTAAGCCCCTGCCCATGTGAGTGTACCCTGTACATTCACAGGGGGGGTGGGGGGGACCTCCAGCTGTTGCAAAACTACAACTCCCAGCATGCACAGTCTATCAGTGCATGCTGGTAGTTATAGTTTTGCAACAGCTGGAGGCACACGGGTTGGGAAACACTGAGTTAGGAAACAGACAATGTTTCCCAACCAGTGTGCCTCCAGTTGTTGCAAAACCACAACTCTCAGCATTCTCAAGCATGCTGAGAGTAGTAGTTCGGCAACATCTTTAGAGCCAGATGTTGCCGAACTACAACTCCCAGCATGCTTGGAGTTGTAGTTTTGCAACATCTGGAGGACTACAGTTTGCAGACCACTAATACAGTGGTTCCCAATCTGTGCCCTTCCAGATGTTGCAAAACTACAACTCCCAGTATGCCAAAACTGTCCAGGCATGCTGGGAGTTGTAGTTCTGCAACATCTGAAGGGCCAGATGTTACAGAACTACAACTCCCAGCATGCCTGGACAGTAAGGGCATGCTGAGGATGTGTAATTTTGCAACATCTGGAAGGGCACAGTGGTCTCCAAACTGTGGACCTCCAGATGTTGCAAAACTACAAATCCCAGCATGCCCAGACGCCAAGGGCTGTCTGGGCATGCTGGGAGTTGTAGTTTACAGGGTCCCATTACAGCAATGCATGTCGCTTTACAGCGACGTGCATTGCTGTAAAGGGCCCGACCCCGGCTGAAGATCAACTCACCTGTCGCCGCCGCCGCCATCTTCATCGCAGGGATCCGGGTCTTCAGGGACAAGGTAAGTACCGGGGCCGGTCCCCAGCACTCCCCCGTCCCCCGCCGCGTCCTCCGGTCTTCCTCCCGTCCTCTCCGGACTTTCAGGGGCCGGGCAGGACGGGAGGAAGTAACCGACCCCCCCCCCCCTGCGATTGGTCGGTTAACTAACCGACAGATCGCAGGGGATCGGAAGAGGTGGCCGGCTTGCCACCTCGCTCCGATACTTCAGCATGGTCCTGGCTGTCTGTGACAGCCGGGATCATGCGAAATTACCGGGCGGTCGGGTCCCAGAGACCCGATCAGCCCGGTATCGCCGCAGATCGCAAGGGCGATTTCCCTACATGGCCCCCCTCGGCGTTTGCCCTGGATGCCTGCTGAAGGATTTCAGCAGGCATCCAGTTCCGATCTCTGCCCGGCGCGCGGCAGAGACCGCGCCCAGGGTGTGAGGGCGTATCCATACGCCCTGGGTCCTTAAGAGGTTAAATCTGAGAGACCCGGCGCGCGCGCGCCCTAGAGAGCGGGGCCGTGCGCGCAAGGACTGAGCAGGAGGACGGGGCAGGTGAGAAACATGGGGCGCGATTGTGGTTTTCATTTAAAGGGGTATTCCAGGCAAAAAAAAATTTTTACATATCAACTGGCTCCGGGAATTTAAACAGATTTGTAAATTACTTCTATTAAAAAATCTTAATCCTTCCAATAGTTATTAGCTTCTGAAGCTGAGTTGCTGTTTTCTGTCTAACTGCTTTCTGATGACTCACGTCACGGGAGCTGTCCAGCTCCTATGGGGATATTTTCCCATCATGCACAGCTCCCGGGACGTGACATCATCATTGAGCAGTTAGACAGAAAACTTCAGAAGCTAATAACTATTGGAAGGATTAAGATTTTTTATAGGAAGTAATTTACAAATCTGTTTAACTTTCCGGAGCCAGTTGATATATAAAAAAAAAGTTTTTGCCTGGAATACCCCTTTAAATTTCCTCCCTTAAAAAATAATTTTTTGGGTTTGCCGTACATTTTATGGTAAAATGAGAGGTTTCATTACAAAGTACAATTGGTCATGCAAAAAACAAGCCCTTATATGGGTCTATAGATGGAAATATAAAGGAGTTATGGATTTTAGAAGGCGAGGAGGAGAAAACGAAAATGCTAAAATTAAATTGGTCTGTCTTTAACCCCTTAACGTCCACGGACATAAATTTACGTCCTGGTTTGGCGGTACTTCGCGCACCAGGACGTACATTTACGTCCTGTGTATGACCGCGAGCATAGGAGCGGTGCTCGTGTCATACAAGGCAGGACCGGGGACCCGCCGGTAATGGCCGACATCCGCGATCGCGCGGATGTCCGCCATTAACCTCTCAGATGCCGTGATCAGTACAGATCACGTTATCTGCGGCAATGCCCATGATAAAATAGATGATCGGATCGCCCGCAGCACTGCCGCGGCAATCCTGTCATCTGTAATGGCGGACGGAGGTCCCCTCACCTGCCTCCATCCGTCTCCTGGCATCTTCTGCTCTGGTCTGAGATCGAGCAGACCAGAGCAGAAGATAGCTGATAACACTGATCAGTGCCAAGCCCTATACATAGCACTGAACAGTATTAGCAATCAAATGATTGCTATAGATAGTCCCCTATGGGGACATGAAAAGTGTTTAAAAAAAAGTTGAAAAATGTAAAAATAAAAAGTAAAAAAAAAGTGAAAAATCCCCTCCCCCAATAAAAATGAAAATTGTCAGTTTTTCCCATTTTACCCCCCAAAAAGGGTGATTTTATTTTTTTATAAACATATTTGGTATCACCACGTGCATAAATGTCCAAACTATCAAAATAATATGTTGATGATCCTGTACGGGGAACTGCGTAAACGTAAATGTGAAAAAGTCAAAAAATGCTGCTTTTTTGTCACATTTTATTTAAAAAAAAATTATAAAAAATTATATAAAAGTTTGATATATGCAAATGGGGTATGTACAAAAAGTTTTAGATTTTTTTAAGCGAAACAAAAATATAAAAGTATCTAGCCACAGGTGTCATTTTAATCGTATTGACCCACAGAATAAAGAACACATTTCATTTTTACCGTGAATTGTACAGTGTGAAAACAAAACCCTCCAAAATGTGCAAAATTGTGGTTTTCATTAAAATTTCCTCCCTAAAAAAAACTTTTTGGGGGTTCACCGTACATTTTATGGTAAAATGAGAGGTTTCATTACAAAGTACAATTGGTCACGCAAAAAATAAGCCCTTATATGGGTCTGTAGATGGAAATATAAAAGAGTCATGGATTGTAGGAGGCGAGGAGGAAAAAACTAAAATGCTAAAATAAAATTGGCCTGGTCCTTAAGGTGAAAATGGGCTTGGTCCTTAAGGGGTTAAAGGGGTATTCCGGTGGAAAACATTTTTTTTTTTTACCTCAACTGTTGCCAGAGGGTTAAACAGATTTGTAAATTACTTCAATTTTAAAATCGTATTCCTTTCAGTACTTGTCAGCTTACATATCACTTATCAGTACCCCTTTAAGGCAATGATGAAAAAGGTTGTTGCCGCACAAAATATTGCCACTTTGGGCCCATTTGGACATTTCCACTAAGGGGTGTACTCACTTTTGTTGCAAAGTTTTAGACATTAATGGCTGTGTGTTGTGTTATTTTGAGGGGGCACCACATTAAACACTAGAATACAGGCTGGGGGCTCCTTTACATTTTAACAGAGTGGCATTTCATCAGTGCTGTCACATGAAAAGATATAATAAAATATTTACAAAAATGTGAGGGATTTAATCACTTATGTGAGATACTTGCAGGGCTGCAGGGCTCTTGCGGCTGCACCAGGAGGTAGTTTAGACAAATAAAATAATAAAAAAATAAAAAGAAGAAAATAAAATAAGTAATTAGATATAAAATAAAATTAAAAACATTGATACTTAATAGTGTTTAACCCGTTAACGACCATGGATGTCTATACTCGTCCATGTGCCGTTAACTGGGTAAGACAAGCCCCCAGCTTTTTATAAAAAATGTTTTCCAGGGGAGTACCCCTTTAAGACAAAGGGGCTTAAACCCTTAACGACATAAATGTACGTCCTAGTTTGGTGATACATCGTGCACCAGGACGTACATTTAGGACCTGTGTATGACCGCGAGCATCGGAGCGGTGCTCGCGTCATACACGGCAGGTTCTGGCTGCAGCCGCCTACCCGCCGGTAATGGCCGACATCCGCAATCGTGCGGATGTTCGCCATTAACCTCTCAGATGAGGTGATCAGTACAGATCACGGTATCTGCGGCAATGCACATGTTAAAATAGATGATCGGATTGCCCGCAATGCTGCCGCGGCGATCCGGTCATCTGTAATGGCGGACGGAGGTCCCCTCACCTGCCTCCGTCTGTCTCCCGGAGTCTTCTGCTCTGGTCTGAGATCGAGCAGACCAGAGCAGAAAATAGCCGATAACACTGATCAGTGCTATGCCCTATGCATAGCACTGAACAGTATTCGCAATCTAATGATTGCTTTAGATAGTCCCCTATGGGGTCATAAAAGTGTAAAAAAAAAAAAGTTGAAAAATGTAAAAATAAAAAGTAAAAAAAAGTGAAAAATCCCCTCCCCCAATAAAAATTAAAATTGTCAGTTTTTCCCATTTTACCCCCAAAAAGTTTAATTTTTAAAAAAAATAAACATATTTGGTATTGCTGCGTGCATAAATGTCCGAACTATCAAAATATAATGTTAATGATCCCGTACGGTGAACGGCGATGAAAATAAAATAAGTAATTAGATATACAATAAAATTAAAAACATTGATACTTAATAATGTTTAACCCGTTAATGACCACGGCGTAAAAAAATAAGCCCTCATACCGGCCAATGAAGATGACAATTTTAAATGTATAAATTTTACTGCATGTAGTTATGATTTTTTCCAGAAGTACGATAAAATCAAACCTATATAAGTAGGGTATCAATTTAATCATATGGACCTACAGAATAAAGAGAAGGTGTCATTTTTACCGAAAAATTTACTACGTAGAAACAGAAGCACCCAAAATTTACAAAGTAGGTTTTTTTTTCTCAATTTTGTCGCACAATGATTTTTTTTCCGTTTCGCCGTAGATTTTTGGGTAAAATGACTGATGTCATTACAAAGTAGAATTGGTGGCTCAAAAAAAAAAGCCCTTATGGCTTTTTAGGTGCAAAAATTTAAAGGGTTATGATTTTTAAAAGGTAAGCAGGAAAAAATGAAAGTGCAAAAACAGAAATACGCTTGGTCCTTAAGGGGTTAAGAGCAGTAGTGACAGATAGCTTATAAATATAAATAAAATACTATCAGTCAGTGGATGCATGAAAATGAATGCAGGTATATCAATGGATGAACAAATAAATAAATAGCAACCAATAAGTCCTGTAAGGAAAAGGATCTATTCAAAAGACTAGCAAAGTTCATCGAAGTTGGTAGACTACTGTTTGTTAAAGGGGTTATGCAGGATTAAAAAACCATTGCTGCTTTCTTTCAAAAAGCACAGCACCACACTTTTCTTCAGGATGGTATTATAACTCTGTTCCATTCACTGGAGTTTAGCTGCAATGCAACACACAAACTGAAGTCAAGAGTGGCACTGTTTCTGGAAGAAAAAAACAATGTTTTTCTAATTCTGAATAACCCCTTTGGGGTTTAGGACATTTCTGAAGTCATGCACAAAGTTCAGTCACAACGTTAATGATCGTGTAGGTAATGAAAAGTTGCTACTGCATTTCTGGGGGTAAGAAAGATACAGTCCTCAATGTTTTGTATAATATACAATAAATGCACGGGTAGCTTTTCAGTCCTGAGCGTGTCCAATGTATATGGCCCCTGCAGGTTGTCAGGCTGAGCGAACAAGTGAGCTTGGAGAAGAGTGTGATGGATGATACACGGTTGGGAGAGATTGGAGTGTGATAGCATTAGTTCCTGGTACGTAGCCAGGGATAGGGGAGCTAAGTAGGCAGGGATAGGGGAGTGGGCGAGAATAGTGTGCACTCCATCCCTGCCTAGTCGTGACATTTTAGCAGGCCCATATACTGCATTTGCCTTGTTCCTGCACTATCGAAGCAATGTCTGCTTTGGGGGCTTGACTCAGCTTGTCCATGATTTAGCTGAAAGATTTCAGCAAAATTAGTCGTCTCAGTCAGCATTAGTCCAAGATCAGGAGCAGTTAGTTCAGCGCTTGCTAGCCAGAATTCAGGAGCTGGAGTCTGCCCGAACTCAGGTGTCATCTGTTCCTGCTTCAGCTCCTGTGGAGCCACAAGTTAGTCTCTCTAACTGATTTTCTGGTAACCGAAAGATGTTCAAAACTTTTTGTGAGAGCTGCAAATTGGTTAAGGCTTCAGGTTAAGCCCTTACACATATGGTACTGAGGCCCAGAGAGTGGGTATTATTATGCCTCTTTTGTAAGGGGGTCCCCAGAATGGGTATTTTCCCTTGGTCCCGATGCTCCGAAGTTGTCCTCAGTGGACACCTTATTTGCGGGATTGGGTCTCTTGTACGCTGAACCGGACTTTGCTGCGTATGCTGATAGTCAACTGTGTACATTTAAGCAAGGTCCCAAACCAGTAGAGGAGTACTGTGCAGATGTTAAAAAATGGTGCGTGGCCTCCAACTGGAATACTTCAGCCTTGATTTGTCAATTTAGATTGGATTATCTGACACAGGGTCATGCTTGTGACTTACCCTTCTTCTGACACCCTTGACCAAGCCATGACGTTAGCTGTCCGTTTAGATAGACGTCTATGTGAGCTCAAATGAGAGTGTTCATCTTCCTCCAATTCTCCTCTTTACCTGTCTATAATAACCAACCTGTGCCTGAGGTAGAGCCCATGCAAATAGGGTCAATTCGCACCCCAGAGGAGCGTAGAAGATTTTGTCAACTAAACGGCCTGTGTTTTTACTGTGGGGAGAATACACACTTCATGGTTTCCAGTGTCTAGCATCCGCATCCAAGGGGCAATCGTGAAGGCCACTTGGGTGCACAGGTATGCAGGTCATGCCTCTCAGAGAGCTACGCCTGGTAGAGTTCTTCTGGGGGGCATTGTTCCATCTAGTTTACAATCTGACATAACGTCTAAGAGTATTGTAAAGCCTGTTTTGCATCAGTCTCTGGTTGAACCGACATCATGTGACACCCTGGGCAATAAGAGTGTGGAAAGTACTCCTATTGACTTTCAGTCAGAGGGAAGTAGTGAGATTCTGGAGGATGACTGTGAGGACACCAATGAGTGGTGTGATTTGGAGGATGAGGATACAGATGAGGACATTGATGGTCCCTCTGTATCCAAGTCAAGACCTCTTTACTCCCAGGTTGTGAAGGGTCCGGTGGCCCTCCTAAAAGGGGGGGGGGGGGTACTATCAGAACCTATAAGGTTGAAGGGTTCTGACAGGTTCTTTGTTGTTTTTTGTTGCTGAGTTACGCCCGGCTGTCTGGACTGGTCAGCTGACCTTGATTGGAGCACCTGTTCTGGCTCCATATAAGCTGGCAGTCTACTCCCAGTCTTTGCCTGCTAAAGAGCTCAGTTTGTACTCCTAGCTAGCTTTCTACTGTTTCTGGCATTTTGAGCCTTTCACTCCGCTCTCTGACTTTAATCTGGTATTAGCAATTTTGTACTTTGACAACTCCTGGTTTTTGATAGTGGACTTTGACGTATTGTGTGAGTGTGTTAGTTTTGCTTCTGTTAGTCTGTCTGCTCCCTACTGTACCTTGACCTGTGTCTGTATTATTGTCTTTTATTATTTTGACAGTTGACTCCCCTCACTTGTCTAGGGAAGGTATGTCACCGTGGTTATGGACCCGTTGCCTAGGGCGGGTACGTAAGTAGGCAGGGATAGGGGAGTGGGCGAGAATAGTGTGCACTCCTTCCCTACCCAGTCATGACAGTGTCTTATAATTATATAAGGAACAATATATTAAATGTTTAGTTTGGTGACTGGTACTCTTTAATATTATGAAGGCAGGAGCTATGCACGCTTCATAGACGGGGAGCAATGGCTGCTATCAGCTGCCAGGACTGACGCCTAATGCCATGCATCGGCAATCACGCCCATCCTTAAAGGAGTACTCCGGTGGACACATTTTTTTTTTTAACTCAACCTGTGCCAGAAAGTTAAACAGATTTGTAAATTACTTCTATTAAAGAATCTTTATCCTTCCAGTACTTTTTAGCATCTGTATGCCACAGAGGAAATTCTTTGCTTTTTGAATTTCTTTTTTTTGTCTTGTCCACAGTGCTCTCTGCTGACACCTGATGCCCGTATCAGGAACTGTCCAGAGCAGGAGAAATTCCTCATAGCAAACCTATGCTACTCTGGACAGTTCCTGACACGGACAGAGGTGTCAGCAGAGAGCAATGTAGACAAGACAAAAAAGAAATTCAAAAATCTAAGAATTTCCTCTGTAGCATACAACTGCTAATAAGTACTGGAAGGATAAATATTTTTTTTAATCAAAGTAATTTTCAAATCTGTTTAACTTTCTGGCTCCAGTTCATTTAAATAAATAAATAAATAAAGTTTTCCACTGGAGTACCCCTTTAACCTTAAAACTTTAGATTCCACAATCAACTTTGACTTCTAAACTACTGATGCCGTTGCATAAAGGGGGGCTGATCTGGACCTCTGTAGGTTAATTGAGGGGTATGGATCAGCTGAGATGATGACAAGAGGGTTCCTCCCTGCCTCTGCACCTTCTGATCGGTGTGTCACATATACAGGCACCCAATAATATTGATCAATGCTATGCCAAAGCATTATTGCAATACTTCAGCCTCCAACCACACAGGGATTCCACAAGGCGCAATAGGTGAATAGCAGCACTAGCCACAAGGGCACTCAGGCAAAAGCGAGATATAAGTAATATAATTTATTATAGAACAACGGGTTTCAACGCCAGAACCGGCATCTTCCTCAGGTTCACCTGAGGAAGACGCCGGTTCTGGCATTGAAACGCGTTGCTCTATAATAAATTATGAATTCGGGTAGAAGGAACAGGCATGGTCGCTCATCTACAATCTTGTATAATGATCTGATTGCTTCTCAGCATAATATCAAAAACTAACAGGTTGTTAGTATACATTTTTGATCAAAAAGTACAAGCCCACTCGCCACGTCAAGGCCACCTATTTAGAGTGGGTCCCCAACATCCCTAGCATAAAATGACGTAGCACTGGGCGGCGACCACCACCGCCGCGACACCAGTGCCCACGGGGGGAACGACCCACTGGCAGAGCGGCCCCAATGCCACTCAAACCAGTCTATGGGTTGCACCTCCCCACAGACACAGCGCCACGGCAGCAACGGACGCCGGACAGCACCACACCAGTGTGAACAAGGTGTAACAGCACACTTACCAAGCTCTCCCAGTCAGACAGGGAGACTGCTAGGAAAGAAATGGCCCCTTGTGTAGCTAACTACTACTTATATAGGGTTGTGCTGAGGGGGTGGGGAAGAGTGCAGACACATGTTCAAACAAAAAAAAAAAAAGGAGGGGATAGAAAACACAGTATGAATTCGGGTAGAAGAAACAGGCATGGTCGCACAAGACACCGACGATCCCCCTGAAGGGATAGGAGTGAGGTGGCAGGGGTGCCACCCCTCCTATCCCTGCTATTGGTCGTGTAGATGCGACGACCAATAGCAGATCGGGGGGCGGGGGGGTTACTTTCGGTTTCCCCGTTCTGCCCACTCACAATAGGCGGGGCAGGACGGAGAAACCGACAGGGACCGGCGCCGAAGGTCACTTACCGATCTGCGGAGGCTGTGGGCGACAGTGATTGGCGGGCGGCGATGTCGTGCGGCTTGCTCCCTGGATCCTACGGAAGCCAGTGAGTTGCCTAGCAACATCTGGAGGGCTACAGTTTGGAGATCACTGTGCAGTGGTCTCTAAATTGTAGACTTCCATCGGTTGCAAAACTACAACTACCAGCATGCCCAGACATCTGTTTGGGCATGCTGGGAGTTGTAGTTTTGCAACCGCTGGAAGTCTACAATTTAGAGACCACTGCACAGTGATCTCCAAACTGTAGCCCTCTAGATCTTGCAAAACTACAACTCCTAGCATGCCCACACAGCAGTTTGCTGTCTGTGCATGCTGGGATTTGTAGTTTTGCAACATCTGGAGGGCCACAGTTTGGAGATCACTGTGCAGTGGACTCTAAACTGTAGCCCTCCAGATGTTACAAAACTGCAAATCCCAGCATGTTCAAACAGCAAACAGCTGTCTCGGCATGCTGGGAGTTATAGTTGCACACCTCTAGCTATACTTAGATCAAATAATGGAGTCCTTGGACAGCACGGTGACGCCACCCCAATGCAGCGTTTTGGAGCAAACCTTTGTCGAGGACCCCTCGACAAAGCCGCGTTTGTGTTTTACAACGCCGCGTTTGTGTTTACCAAGCCCCCATAGTGCCAGAACAATGGACATGTGACCCCATTTTGGAAACTACACCCCTCACATAATGTAATAAGGGGTACAGTGAGCATTTACACCATACAGGTGTAATTTTTCATTTGCACAGCCCACTGTTCCAAAGATCAAACGCCAGTGGGGTGTAAATACTCACTGCACCCCTTATTAAATTCTGTGAGGGGTGTAGTTTCCAAAATAGGGTCACATGTGGGGGGGGGGGGTCCACTGTTCTGGCAGCACAGGGGACATTGTAAACGCACATGGCCCCTGACTTCCATTCCAAACTATTTTTTTTTCCAAAAGCTCAATGGTGCTCCTTCTCCTATGAGCATTGTAGTGCGCCAGCAGAGCACTTGACGTCCACACATGGCGTATTTCGAGAAGAGATGGGGTTACAAATTTTGGGGGGCATTTTGTCCTATTATCCCTTGTAAAAATTTAAAATTTGAGGAAAACTAGCACTTTAGTGAAAAAAAAATAATTTACACATCCAACTTTAACAAAAAGGCGTCAATCACCTGTGGGGTGTTAAGGCTCACTGGACCCCTTGTTATGTGCCTTGAGGGGTGTAGTTTCCAAATCAGTGTGCCATGTGGGTTGTTGTTTTTTTTTTTGCTGTCCTGGCACCATAGAGGCTTCCTAAATGGGACATGCCCCCCAAAAACTCGAGAGAAATTGGGTTACACATATTAGGAAGATATCTCTCCTTTTACCCCTTGTAAAAATTCAATAACTGGGTCTACAGGAACATGCGAGTTTAAGAAATGAAGATTTTGAATTTTCTCCTTCAATTTGCTGCTATTACTCCGATGGGAACATACAGTAGACATGTTGTATATGTGAATCAATATATAATTTATTTGGAATATTCATGTTCCTTATAAGCAGAGAGCTTCAAAGTTAAAAAAAAATGCAAAAATTTCAATTTTTTCATCAAATTTTGGAATTTTTCACCAAGAAATGATGCAAGTATCGACAAAATTTTACCACTAACATAAAGTAGAATATGTCACGAAAAAACAATATCGGAATCAGAATGAAACGTAAAAGCACCCAGAGTTATTAATGCTTAAAGTGGTCAGATGTGCAAAAAATGGCTGGGTCCTACAGTGAAAATTGGCTGGGTCCTTAAGGGGTTAAAAGGCCGGGGAGGAAAAAACACAAATTCTCTTTATTTTCTTAATCTAGATAGAGTATCTAGCCCACTGTGATCGTACCAATTAGCATTTTGCAGTTTGCATAGAATTGTAACTTTTGTCAGAGCCTATCCACCCAGCATCTCATAAAGTTCATATATGCCAATTATGTTTATGTCAGGGAGAACATTTCACACGAAAATAATCAACACAAGTAGCCAAAAATCTCAGCAAAAAGTCTGAGTCATGGACAAATGGCCTCATTAGACACAGAGGGTGGTTAAATGTGGAATTTCTCATCTTTTCTTTTTTAGGAGAGAAAAGATCCCTTAACACAGAACCAGAAAATAAAAGTCTTTTTTTTTCTTCTGTGACTGCTGCAGCTCAAGCTTGACTGTGCTTTATGGCTAATAATTCTGTGCTTTAATATGATATCAAGATCTAAGCTGTAGCCCCTATGATTCTAGTTGTGTCAAACTTTTGACTGTGTTGTTTCAACTCATCTTCTTTTTTTAAATGGAACAAATGTAAAGCCATAGGTGTCAGCTAGAGATGAGCGAACTTACAGTAAATTTGATTCGTCACGAACTTCTCGGCTCGGCAGTTGATGACTTATCCTGCGTAAATTAGTTCAGCCTTCAGGTGCTCCGGTGGGCTGGAAAAGGTGGATACATTCCTAGGAAAGAGTCTCCTAGGACTGTATCCACCTTTTCCAGCCCACGGGAGCACCTGAAAGCTGAACTCATTTATGCAGGATAAGTCATCAACTGCCGAATTTACTGTAAGTTCGCTCATCTCTAGTGTCAGCTCAGTAACCCCAAAGCTCGAGTACATTTGTATTAATTAGAATAATAAATAATACCACTGTTGATGGTGGTACATGTTTGTATAGTATTTTATTTATGTGTAAAAATAGGTTATTTATGTGGGGAACGGGGATATTATTTTAACTATCAGGCCATTTTGAAGACAAGCTTTCATAAGATGGAGTCTCTTCTTTAATGTATATCAGTGATGTGTGTGTTATATTTAGGGCTGCAATGATTAATCAAAATTATCGGTAAAACTCGATAATTAAATGGTTGTCAATGATTTCTATTATCGATTTATTGGGGGGGCTATTTATTTATTGTTTGTTTATTGTTTAAATGTATTTATTGTTGGGGGGGCGCGGCCTCTGTAATAAGGGTATAAGCAACTAGGTAACCTCCAACGTGTCGACGGGACCCATGATGCAACGCGTTTCACAGAAAGACCACTTCATCAGGCCACTTCATGATGCCTGATGAAGCGGTCTTTCTGTGAAACGCATTGCATCATGGGTGTATAAACTTTAGATCCCTGTATTTGTGTGTCCAACGCCTTTGAATCCCGTCGACACGTTGGAGGTTACCTATTTGCTTATATCTATTTGGACGTGGAGCGGCTGTGGGAACCTCATTTTGTTACCTCTTTCCGTTGTTGCACTTGGCGGAGTGCGACTCTTTGTGTTGAGCACCACTTCTGCTACTCTAACTCCGTTTAACAACAATATCACACTACGGAGCGCTGTCTGTTTCTTTATTTCAGTCTGTAAAAAGGGGGACTGGCCTAGTAACATGGTATACTATTGTTTCTAGTTTCCCTGCCTTTTAAGCCCCTCAGTCTGCCCCTAAATGTCCCTCTGATGCCTCTAGGTGCCTTTTTGAAGATAGTGTTGGCCTGCAACATCTGTGGCCTAGCTCCAGCACAAAGACGACGGCCTGGAGTTCAGTCCTGAAGCCAGCGCCGCCTCCTTGTCCTCAGCTGCTATGGTCACAAGAAGGCTATGGTCCTGTCATTGCGGAAGCCCCCTGCCTGGCCAGAATCTTTTGCAGTGACAGATCTTTCTGGTGCAGAGATGGCTATCACTAAGGTCTGTGATCTGCCCCTTCTCCCCTGCAGCAAGGCTCATATTTTGTCCCTTCAAGTTCTGTTCTGTTAACCCTTTAGGTGCTGTCCTCTCTCTTTTCCCCCTGTTAACTCTTCACAATGTGGTCCCCATATCTTACCATTAACCCCTCCCTGGTCCCCTAATCCTGTTTTTTAATCGATTATTCGAACCAATAATCTGTCAACTAATAGATTTTTTACATATGCAGCCCTAGTTATATTGCATATTGTGGACAATGTTTTTTGTAGTATAAGAAAGATTCTATTTTTCTCACTTATTTGAGTTAGATTTTAGGTTTATTTTTCTCACTTATTTGAGTAAGATTTAAGGTGTATTAAAAAAAACTCTGTGCTCTTTGGACAAATGTAAATATCACTATATTAATACAAAGTAGAAGTCTGTGTTATTATTAAAGGGATTCTGTCATCAATATCACCCGCACTAACCTGTTCAGGGTTTTATTGCAGGTGACACTGATGAAAACCATACTTACCGATCTTCTGTCGGTGGCTTCATTTTTTTGTAATCTCCCGGTCTTCTGGATATGGTTATAAGGGGCCTCTTCCCCCTGTGTTGAGCCTGCTGTGCTGCAGAATTGAGCTCCATTCTGAAGCACAGCAGGCTCAGCATATGGGGAGGAGGCCAGCACACACAGATCTTCAGAACACCGGAGGTTCCCATCCGTTGGAGGCTTGGGAACACCCCCATATACCAAGATCCTCATTACCATATCCAGAACACTGGGGATTACAGAAAAGCTGATCCACAGACAGAAGATGGGTGAGGCTATGTTTCTACCTACTTGAAATTTTTTTGTAAAAACTGCCACTGCAGTTTGTGAGCTGAAACCTGACGTGGATCCAGCAAGAAGGAAAAGCATAAGTCCTTCTTTTATATTTCTTTTTTCTTTTGAATCCATGTCTGGTAGATATCCAAAAAGTAAAAACGTAGTCTAGGTATCCTTTTCATCAGTGTCACCTGCACTAAACCCTGTACCACCAGGTTAGTGCAGGTGACAGATTCCCTGTAATTTGTAAGAGATCTATTTGTCAAGATGTTGAGATTGATGCAGGTGAATTGGCTAAGGCTGGGTTCACATCACGTTTTCAGCCATACGGGACCTCATACAGCTGGGGGTAGCTAAAACTGGGCGTTCCCGTATCCCTGCCGTATGCCGCCCATATGTAATTCATTTCAATGACTGACCACGAATTTAGGTCCGGTGAGAAAACCGCATACGGGGCAAAAATTAGCCAGCCGGAGTCAGCGTTTCACTCCGATCAGCTCATTGAAATTAATTACATACGGGCGGCATACGGCAGGGATAAGGGAGCACCCGGTTTTAGCTCCCCCCAGTCATATGCAGTCCTGTATGGCTGAAAACGTGATGTGAACCCAGCCTAAGTGATGTATAAGGCCATAGATTTGTTTATTAATTATTGCATTGCTCTTCTTTTCAACATTTCAGTTTGTCAAAATTAGAGTAGTGTTGATTCAGAGCCTGTACCTGGTGGAAAGTATGATTCATCTGAAACATTGCAACGTTTTAGACTGAATAATAAATGATTGTAATAAGGGAGTCTGTCTCTGTTTCATGCTGCCCATGGTTCAGACAGCAGAAAAGTGGACAGGTTCCCTTTAGGTCTAGTGTAACTATTCAGATGCTCACAACCTGCAAAAAAAATTCCATGAGGGGATTTATCACTGGTTTTACCTTGCTTTTGTGTTGTTAAATCGTTGCAGTTGCTGTTTACAGACTTTTCATTGTGACTTTTGCTGTAGAAGCTTTTTGTAAAGTTTTGTAGCTATGTCGTAGTCTGATTAACTTTGTACAATGGTCATGAATTTATCATGTGTGACCTGTCAGACAATTTGTTGCACATCTACACCAGCCCAGACCTGGTTTACAAAACTGTCTGTGAGTAACATTTGTAAATAAAAAAATAAGATTTATCAAAACCAGAGAAGAGGAAAAGTTGACCAGTTGTTCATAGCAACCAATCAGATAGCTTCTTTCATTTTGAATAAGGCCTCTAAAAAATAAAGCAAGCAATCTGATTGGTTGCTATGGGCAACTGATCAACTTTTTCTCAGTACAGGTTTTAATAAATCTCCCCCACAGTCTTTAAATCTAGAAGGTTCCATGGGCTTCTTCTATGAATCTTTATCTTCAGTCTTTTCCATAGATTTTTCTATAGGATTTGCTTCTTTGAAACCATTTGAGAGTGTCCTTGGCTGTGTGTTTGGGATTGTCTTGCTGAAATGTCCACTTTTGTTTCATTACCCTGGTAGATGGCAGCAGATTTTTATCAAGAATGTCTTGGTAAATTTGCCCATTCATCATTCCTTCAGTTATGTGGAGTTTGCTGCTACTATTTTACTTCAAAACTGTTGGTATTGTGTTTTTAAAGGTGATGTGAAGTGCCATTTCTCCTCTTCAAACATGGTGTGAATTATGGCATCTAAACAGTTCACTTTTGCTCTCATTATCAAGATCTGTCCAGAGGAAAAGTTGCCCAGTTGCCCATAGCAACCAATCAGATCGCTTCTTTCACTTCTCAGTGGCCTTTTCAAAAATGAAAGAAAAGAAGCAAGCTGATTGGTTGCTATGGGCAACCAACAGATTTTGATAAATCTCCCCCTAATAATATATATTCTCCCAGTATTTCAGTATTTGGCTTCTCCAAATGTTTAATGTAAAGTTTAAATGCATAAAATAAAGAAGAGCTTTAAAGTCCCACGTGTCTAAAGATATTTTTTGCTTGCTGTGAATTTCAGTCATGAAAATCCACAGATAATCTCATAGCATGCAGTCATTTATCGAGCGTGAAAACTGTACTTATTCACTGCCTAAAGTGCATTTTTTTTTCATTATATAATTTTTTTTTCCATCATTATCATTTTTATTGAAGATTTTTGAACAATAACAATTAAAATACAATAAGTATATGTATAGTGAAGCTACACACATAGATAAAATAGTACTTTCAGGATAAGTGCGATCTTTTATTCATGAGAAATGGAATGAGACATTACATGCTATGAGGAGCCCTGTGGATTCTCTTGAGTGAAGTCCATACCAAGTAAACAGACAACCTCTTGTGTTGTTGGGATGTTATGTTGCTTTTAGGGCACAGTAAGTAGGGCTCTAAAATGGTCTTTGTCATAGTGACACAGATCATAATGTCTAAGCATACAGGAATATGCTTATAAATTATTAATTTATAAGGGTACGTTCACATGGACATATCTTTTGCAAATTTCCTGCTGAATGTTTTAGCTGCGGCAGATGGATTTTCCACAGCAGAATTTTAGCAGCAGAAATTATTAGTGGATTATTCACTATGGAAAATCTGCTGGGGAAAGCCTGCCACAGCTGAAACCTGCACGAGAAACTCTCTTATAATCTGCCTGTGTGAATGTACCCTAATAAAGATTTTAAATAGTAATGCCCAAGTGGTATAAAAAAGTAAAGTGTAATCGAAAGATAATCATAAAACAGTGTAAAAAAAAACTGCTATTTAGTATACAGTAATTATTTTTTCACTACATAATAGATACACTTGGGGGGGAGGGGGGGGTATTTGGCAAGAGTGTTGTTTCAAATGACAGTCTGAATGGGAAAGTGTACTGCTTTATGTATCCCTGATTCATTAAGAAGTACATGCCTCTTAATAAAACAAGCAGGAAAGCGGCCTGTGCAACATGGCTTTAAGATTTATGTTAACTCCGAACCAGCTTCGATGTTAGCTACACTTTACACTCTCCAGGATAAGTAAGGGTTGAAACGTCACTTTTAATGCATCACAGTTAAAAACATGGGTCAAAGAAAAGTCAATAAAATATAAGACGAAACACGTCGGCATTGTGTCCTATATTTTTTTTTTTTTTTTTTTTATCCATGTGTTTAACTGGAATGCATTGAAAGTGAAGTTTTAACCCTTACTTATCCTGGAGAGCCAGACATCCTTCTTTATTTTTCAAGCTGTATGATAACGGGAGATGGCCCGCTCAGTCCGAGCTCCTACAACTGAGATGTACCACTGTTATCCATGGATACCTGTTTAGATTGGTCTGATGAGCTGAGTTGCCGTTTTTCCTTTTTTCCATTTTTTCTTACAATTTACACCACCACTGTAGCGTACCTTGTGATAAATCTAGCCTTGCAGGAGGCCATTCCTCCTTTTACACCCACTTTACCCCAAGCTCCAGCAACTTTGTGAGCAAGGTGTAAAGTTCAAGAAGTGTAAAAAAAAAAAAATTGGCACAAAAACATTCTGATGCTCCCCCCTTAAAGTATTAGGTAGGGAAACAGGCCAAAATACTTTTTTCATTTGCACCACAAAAAAATTAAAATGACATGTAAATGTGTCCCATAAAAGCAAAAAAAAAAAAAGAAAAATTGCAGAGAGGCCGTAACAAATGTAGCTGGGTTTTAAATTAGCAAGAAAGAGAAAAACTTGTACTCACTTGCTGCCAATCCCCAGTGGCACCAGCGGGAGATCAGTAGCAGGTGAGTATCATTTTTTTTAGTTTTTTCTTCAGCCCTGAGATGTTTTAAGTTTAAAATGAATGTTCTAGAATACCCTTCAACAGACCTATTCATTAAAAGAGTAGTACTTGCACACCCACAACAAAGCCCAGTATACATTAAAGCTGCCTCTGTTGTTTGCTAACAAGTTGCCAACAGTTCTTCTTTTTCCTGACAAATTAATAAAAATGTTGAAGGACAAGAATCAATGCAGAAAAGAATAAAATTATCTTTATACGTTTGTCAGAATACCAAGCTTCTTTATATTATATGTGCTGATATTTCAATTTCTGTACCGTGTCTGTAGAAAAGACTGAATAACTGTAATCTACTTAGTATGCCAATAAAGATGTCACTATAATGACAACACTGCTGGAATGCTGAAAACACAATGCTACAGCGTTAAACAATGTAAACCTATATCTAAATAAGTGTTACCAAACGGTAGTGTGACTTATACAGTGATCAATAAAGAATTGGAATGTTGACCATCATGGACTAAACTAAAAGAGCTGTATATAGAACTATATGTCATTTGACAGGTAGATCTAAATACATGGTTGAAATTAAGGTTTTATTTTAACTTTTATTGATAACTCATCAGTGATGCTGTTCTTGTGCTGTATATATTACTGTTAAAGCGCAACCATCTTGCAACTGTGCATACGGTGTAAAGAAGTCTATGTGTGGAATGCAGCCATACCTTTAGCTGCTCATTCCATTTCTTTATAAAAATGACTTTCTCGGGCAGTCAGGAACAGTTGTCGAGATGTGGCTAGGGGCTCGCAATGCCGAGGAGTTGCCACGTCTCTTTCTGCCTCAGTCATTGCTTTACCACAAAGGTCCACTACGCCGAAGAAACATCTTGTGTATGCTGTAATACTGAGCAGCAGCGCATGTACAGTGTACCTGTGTGTCAATCACTTAGTGGTGAAACAATGACTGAGACAGAGAAAGGCATGGTTGTCCCGGGGAACGGCATACCCCTAGCCACACATCTCTGACTGTTCCTGATAAAGTAATTTTTCTGAAGACTAAGAAACGAAATAAGCAGCCAGAGGTATGGGTGCATCACACATGTAGCATGTAGACTACTTTACACAGTGTTTACTGTTATATAGGGTCATGTGGTGTAACAGTTGCACTTTAACATGTAGGGTGAAGCTAGTTATACAGCTCTAGAAATATACCATTCAGGTAGATGTGACTACAGTCCTTAGTTAGATTTCTAGTGTAAATCCCTTTATTGCTTTTAAGAAACTCTCTTTAAGTGACCAATGTATACATTTTATACCTTAAAGGCCTTGTTTTGTTTAGAAACCACTTATTTTTAAACCCTATATGGAATTCGGAGTTAACAGAAGGATGCCTCCCATTTGAGACCTCCATCAGATAGCATAAGTAAAAACCATCTGTAGTGTCTATTGCTGTGCAAGACCCCATAAATTAATGAATAACATGGACAGCTCATTGTGTCTTATGACCACTGCCTAATACTTAAAAGGTGTGTGTCAGTGATAAAAACTTTTGATATTTCATCCAGAATTTGTCTTTAAAATGTCTTTACAATAAAAGTAACATTCAAATGTAAAAAGTCTGAATGCTAAACATTTCTAGCAATGACGGAGAGCTTTTTACTTGTGTACTGTATCAGAGTTATCATTTCCTAACAGATGTCACTGTCACACAGACTCCTGATCCTGGCTGCTTTTCTTCTTGCCTGCACTTCAATGAATTTCAAACAGTGTGTAAATTAGACTGTGGGAGTCGTGAGCATAGCGAGTGACGGGGGAAGCATGTCTGATAATAATCTGAATTAGGAATTCATGGTTGCACAAATTGAATCTGGAAAGGGTCTACTATTTTCAGTTCCTTATGTGGTAATTATAGGGTTTTATTTTATTTAACTCCTTGACTGATGGATCTAGGAGAAAAAAAATTAACAAAAGTGGCAATGTAAGTTCCTGGATAGCAAGTTTAGTAACTGCTATGGGGTCCAGCTTTCCTCGTAGTTCAGGTGTGGTTATTGATCCCTGTGGCTTTTGGAAAATGAGAGTAGGTGGTTTGAGAAAAAGAGAGTAGGAGAAGAAGAAGGAAGATTAGACACCAACATTTTCAAAAGCTTTTCTTATCCTTGCTGACGAAGGTGCTCTTGATAATTTAATCTGAGTTTACTTATGGTTCTCTAAGGTTATGTTTTACACCCCTAGGAGTATACCTTAATAATTGGTATATTCTCATAATGAAAATGTGGACCAATAGTAGAACAGTAAGTGTCGAAGCTTAGCTGGCCTCACTCCTGTATCGCGTCCGTTCTCGGTAGGGCAATGTCAAGAGCTGCCTGTGTCACCAACATTTCACATTGTTATTTAGTTGTGACACCAGTGTTCGCACTCAACGAGGATGACAGATTTAAAGGGAACCAATCATCAGATTTTACCCTATAGTAACGCTTATATAGTGTAAAATCTTTATCCTCACCATCCCTGGGGGACGTCCCTGCCCCTAGGGATGGTGAGGATATGAACTTATAAGATTCTCCCCACAGGACCCGTAAGTAGTCCCCTGGACAGGGAGCTCCTCTCAGCTATTCCTGTGTCTTCAGCCAGCAGCGACGCTCCCTCCACTTGACAGGCCACGTCATCGCTCTGCTCAATGAACAGACGGAGCAGAGCGATGACGTGGCCCATCAATCAAGCCGAGGGGGCATCACTGCTGGCCAAAGACACAGGACTAGGTGAGAGGAGCACCCGCCCAGGGGACTACGTATGGGCATGGCAGGGAGCAGTTTATAAGTTCATATCCTCACCCCTTGGGGCAGGAGCGTACACAGGGGATGGTAAGGATAAAGATTTAACCCCATATAATGCTTTGCCAAGCGTTATATAGGGTAAAATCTGATGATTGATTCCCTTTAAACAAGCAGTTGTATTATTGCAGCGTCCTTGATTACCACTGTTCCCCAGCGCTATGTGTTCCACCAACTTGACTTTGACTTTGACTCTGCCTTCTGATTCAGACCTAATGTTAATCTTCTGGTTTGACCCCTTCCTCTTGTTTGTTCTTTTCTTTGGTTCTGGCTTTGCACTGTATTGTCCTACTGGTTTTGACACCTTGGCTTGTTTTCCGGTATTCACTTATGCGCACTTATTTTGTCTATTACGTAACTGTTTTGACCGTTGCCCAGTTGGGGGCCACATTTAGGGTGAATCATAATAGTAGGTAGGGTCAGAAGCAGGGTTCACCTCAAGGCTGCACTGTTTCCTACCTAACAAGCCAGTTTACATTTTATTAAGGAATCATGAACATGTTGGCAATTAGTTGCTAGTATCGATAGATAACTAAGAACATACTGTTTTTGAAAGAGAAAATTCATGTTTTGTGACTGTAAGCACAAAATTGTAAGCGTGTTTAAGAGCTCAAGCCTCTTATTATTTGACATTACAAGGTTTATTAAATTAGGGGCTCCCGAGAATTATTTATTGATTCTTTTGTAAATGAAAAGCATCAGTAAATATAAACTTTTTTAGATATATTTTCTGTCAAGTTTTTAAATATACTGTTTACCTATTAGATTGTGGAAAAAAGATCCTTGAAAACCAGTATTGTCTACTATTTATAAGGCTGTTTATTTTTTTACTTGGCAGTTTTTGAGCCAAAGCCAGAAGTGGATCCAGTAGGAAGGAGAAGTATAAATCCTTTTTTATATTTCCCTGTGCTTTTTAATCCATTTCTGGCTTTGGCTCCAAAACTACTGTGGCGGCATTCCAAAAAAACTGCCAAGTGGAAGCCCATTCTCAAAGCTACCACAGGCCCTATAACTTAGTTATTCTGCTAACTGGCATATCTGCTGCTACTTATGTAGTTTAATATATGTAGTGCTTCTCTCCTATCTCTTGAGGAAAAAATGTACATTTTGTTAGTATTAACCAGTGTTTTATTTTATACATTTTCAAGGGGAAAATGCAAGTAAAATTATAAATCATGTAAAATCTATGCTCTGTTTAACTTGTACATGTCGGTGGCATTTTCATGTAGAGTAAATGGTCTTGGTTTCAGTATTGTTGTGCTTTCACCAGCTTGTCCTATTTATTGCACAACTACAATACAGAGTATCCTTTATATGTCCCACTTATGTTGTTTGCTGGCTCTTTTTTGATTCTATGCAATGTCCTTGTCAGATGTTTTTGAAATGTAAAAAATCTAATTTTATGTTATATTTTATTGTTTTATATATCGTATAATACAATAGGGTTACACGGAGACCTTTATAGCTTTTCTGATCAATTTTAAATTTTAATCGAGAGTTGAAAAATACAACATTGCATACAACTCAATGGATCGAATACATCAATTAGTTGTACAACAAAAAAGTCTCCATGTAGCCTAGGAGTAAGACCAACATCCATGTGTTATTTTGGCTTGTACAGCTAGACCAAGGTGTTCTTGTTTTGTCACTAGCAACTTTCTTGAAGGCTTTCGAAAACATTGTTTAATCTGTGCTTCGAAATACTCAACTACCTAAATATTTCATATTCTATGAAAAGCACTCAACAAATAACGTATGTGTTGGATGTATGTTGTGTATTTGCATTTTGAAGTTTACATTAGAGGTAAAAGGAAGATGTCTGTGCATAAGTGTAGCACAACTTTGCCATTGTTTAGATGTTTCATTAGGTGATGTAGGACAATATTTCTACTTGTTTGACCTACTGTAGGTTTTAACCATAATTGGAAAAGTGTTCTGTGATTTGTAGTGCTGTGGGCAGTATGATTGTTCAAAAAAATGTGTGGGGTGTATTATCTATAAAATATGAATATAACACTTGTAGAACACAAACACAGTCAATTTCATGTACCTATCCCTCCTGATAGTATTAACAAATGTAATTGAATGGTTACAAATACTGAAAGAAAAGGTTGTTTACCTTGACATGAAATGCATAATAATTCCTTACCAAGTGATCATTTGCCCCTGTTTTAACAATACCTGTAAAATAAACATTTATTATTTAAAAGCTCCACATAATAAGCCTTCATCCTTACCCTCAGTATAATATTAAATGCTAATCCCCATCTAATAAATATCAAGAGAGCCCCAGCTGTGGACACAGATCCAGCGGCCTCGGCTATGCATGACGTACCAAGAGTCTCAACACAAGACATTGGGTGCCTGGACCTTCGGCAAGATTTAAAGAGGAGCTTCCCGATAAGGGCTGCCAGGAGGGGCCACCATGCTCATAACCCCCCATCCCAGTAAGAGGGAAGGGTCCTCCTTTCTTGCATGTTGTGCAGGATGGTGGGTGAGCTGGAAGGCATCAAAGCTGATCCAGGTAAGCTCAACAGACTTCAATATAATGCATTGTACTAAGGGACATATCTGTAGTTTTAGTAAAGGACAGGAGACAATTAGTGCATCAGCTGGAAACTTTCCAATCAATTTTTTGAAGACTTTGTTACTTGAAATTATTGTTTTCTTGCCTGAAAAAAACAGGTTATCCATGGTGGTTTCCTACAATAAAAACCACAATTATCACAATTAATATATCTTTATACAAATTGCACATTTGGTATCTAATAAAATAAGAAAGATTAGTGGCGGGTGCTTCACTGCCCTATTAAGGTAACATTACCTTCTTTAATTATACAATCCCTTTTTATGGCATACATTAAAATACTATAATAGTTACTCACCAATGCTTTAGCTGCATTAATGTTTTTCTCTCAGCTCCAACATTGAGTATCAATTATGAGCCAACCACCCAATCCAACACTGCGACTCCAGGCAACCCTCTTCTTTAGCTTCTGCTGAAGGTCCTGCACCCTGAAATCCATAGCCGAGGCCCATATTCCCTATTTTGTTTTTACTTTCTGGATTCTGTAGGCAACAGCAGGGGCTAAAGGTAGAGCAGTCCAAGAAACTGCATGGGGGAAAAAGTCTGTAAATCTAAAGCATGTAAGGTACACCGCAAAGCACATAATCACAAGGAACATAGAAGATGCATTTTGTGGCTATGATTCTAAGTTTTCCACAATAGGGGTTTGAAAGTGGGTTCAAACAACCAAGTGATTCAATGTAAATACAATGAGAAAAATGTGTATTTCTTTAACAGCAACTGGACTTTTTCATCATGTATGCTTAAAAGCAACTACTGGGAAGTACAACCCATATTATAGAAAACCTTTACTTCACTTACAAAATAAATTCAGCAGTACTATTCATTCTTTCACCTTACAGACTTATTTGCCCATGCAGAACCATTATATTTTTGAGCTGATACAAACACAACATATTTGTAGATTATTTTAATTTCTACACACAAAAATGTAAACTCACTAGACAACAGACGGCAAACTATATCCACTAACATTGGGAAGAAAGGGCATGTTAGAGTATTAGTGTGAGCACAATATACTAGACAATTTATTTTTATTGGAACTTCTTCATTATGCTTTTTGGTTCACAAACTTTTCTGCTTTATTCCCACAGCATCATCACTGCCAAATCAAAGGTCCCCCATGCGGTCAGCATTGTCACCACCTCAAAGAAGTGGTACATTAGTAACATATAGTACTACATCAGTAGAAGGAGATACAGAGGACCAAGAGATAGAAAGCAGAAGATGTCAAGGAATGATTATAAATCCTTACCTTGAGCACTGGTCCCCAACAAAGGAGGAAGTGCGAGTGTCTCTTACTGTAGGGAGACAGATAAAGCAGTCCTTCAGGCGTGTTTCTCCAGGGCCATTAGCCTCATCCACTGAAGACCCTCTCTGTTATCTTTCTGCACATACAGGTTGGGGAGATGAAAGTGACTCAGATATTCCACCATCTGACAGAGTACCTGAGTCAGCAGAATCTACACAGTCTGAGAGAGATGGAGGCAGTCAGCAAACAGAGATTGGCTCCTTACCTGGAGGAATGGTTTGGCCCTTGATGCAGGACCACAGAAAAGATAACAATGGGGAAGATGACCACCAACTTGCTTCATCTCAGCGCAGTGAGCACAGTTGTAATGAATCCCTTTTGTCTTCTGAGTATCCTGAGGGTGACCAGGCATCTAGTGCCACAATGCCAAGAAGACTTGGACGCCCTCGTGCAAAAGATGACAGAAGAGCACGTTGGAGGGCTAGTCTCCATCGCCTTTTGCAACTAGAGAAATTAAGAGACCAATTATACCGTCAAGAATTGGCTTTAAAAGAAGAAGAAATGACCCGGCAGCGGGAGGAGAGAGCAAGAGATAGGGAGCTTCACCGTCAGCTACTTGGTGTGCTAGGTGACATCCGAGATGAACTTAGAAAAAGAAGGCAAGAGAGAGCCATTGCCCAAGAAGGTCAGGGTCCAGAAGGCAGGGGTACACCATGCAGTGGCACTGCAACTACTACTCGAAGGGCTCGTGGAGGACTTACACGTCCAAGAGGGACACGCATTTCTTCAGTCTCTGCCACCCTGCCCTGTTCTTTTGCTCAATTCTTTCTTCAGGATCCAAGAACTGGGTCTTCTATGCCAAACACTATGGCCAGGGGTAGCACTGAGAATCCCACCTGGGCAGGAAGCCGACTTATTGGCCCCCTGCGCAGGAGAGGACAACCTCGTGGCCGCCCTCATGTCCACCCCAAAAAAGTGATGGGAGATAACCATGGATAAATTAAGAACTGGCCTTTTTTCATGTTTTACAACAATAAAGAAGGTGTTAAAATAAAAGGTTTCTTTTTATTGCTAAAGTTATGTCACATACATATGATTGCGTATGATTTTTATTTCAACCAAGGTTTCAAGCAAACAAGGTTTCATTACAAACTGCTGCTTAACTCTAAACTGCTCTAGAAATGGAGAGAAATCAGCGAGTAGAAGTCAATGAGAGAGCCTCCTCCGCCACTATTCACGGCTCCTTATTAAACAGTGTTTAAACTCCCCAGCATTTCAGAGTAAAACAAAGTTATTTGTAATTAGAGAGTCTGTCGGGATTTCATGCTGCCTGTGGTCCGGGTAGCAGTAATCTCCCAACAGGTTTCTTTTCAATGTAACAGATTTTAATTAGTCTTTGATCTATTTTTGTTTATTGTATTACTGATCCAATGTGTTTACTTTGACCACTCCAGTTCTGTGGATGCATTTTTTGTCAAATGACAAACTCAATTTTGTTGCGTCAGAAAAACTTAGCTTTACTACATTATACACTACACTACTGTATTTTCTAAGAACTTAGTCTAAAATTTTAAGGTATATAGTAATAACATAATCCCAATAGCCAATTAAAAATAAATATTGCTACTATTATTAACTAAGTTTTGTCTACAATCTTTAAATTATTGTCATGGAGGCCCTCTCCACTTCCATGACATGGGTGCTATTATATGTAGTAAACACTATTCCACAGCTTTTTATTTCCATGCTTCTCCCTCACAAATTGAGCGCAACACATACCCCCAAACAGTCCACACATCCAACTACACTACACACAAAACATACCCACTGGTAACAACTGTACTCTAGAAGTATATAGAAATACTTAGTTCTTTATGACAAGGAAAAAAACATGAAAATTATAAACTTTAATATATGTGGTTAAATGTTACAAACATAAAGGAATAAAGCACCTTAAGAGAACCTGTGGCCAACCACCAAAAATGTTATTGCATTATTATTATTATTATTATTAATAATAATAATAAATAGTGTAGGGTGCCCTGATCCCACACCTTTTTACAGCATCCCTTCACAAGATTTGTGTATTTAAAATTTGTCTGACAATTTAGGGAGTCAATCAGATGGAGGTGAACTTAATTTTTATAACAGATGTGAATATCAGGGGAAAGTTGGGATTATACAGTATATATTAGGCATACAGGCACCTCAATGTAAAACATACACACACCCTGACTGTATAAATCCACCCATCATCTGATATTCACTCTTTTTATTTAAATTAAGTTCACCCCCATCTGATTGATTCCCTGAATTGACAGACACATTTTAAACCTTCATACAGTATATTGTGAATGGGAGGACATATTAAGAAATTGTTAAATGGTGTGGGATCAGGGCACCCTAAGCTATTTAACATCAGTAAAATATCTATTTTCCTGGGCTAAAACATTTACCGTATAAAAGTGAAGGGCGAAAAAAGAGACATTGAATGCATTGCATGGACAATCCCCCAGCTCCCTAGGTCAGCTCATGGAAAGGGCACTTTAGTATTTATGCACAATTGCACCTACCCCTTTTAAACAGTGATAATGAAAAAATATGCTATGTTGCACCACTTCAATATGGAGCCAAAGTGGGTGCCCCACTGCGTGGACCTTCACCATTCACAGAATCAGAGGCCCCTTGTCCCCTGTTTAAACAGAGAAGCAGCTGGGAATGCACACTGCCACTCTATTAAACTCTATGGGACTAATATGATAACTAAATTTGATCCCTGTTCTTGTTATTGCTGCGAATCTCAAAAACAGAGCTACTTTCTATCAAAAACCGCTCCCTGTCTGTCTCCAGGTTGGGTGTGGTTCTGCAGCTCAGTTTCATTGAAGTGAATGGAGCCAAGTTGTAAAACCTCACCCAACCTTGAGACAAATGTGGAGCTGTTTTTGAAAGAACTTCGCTCTGTTTTTCTATTCCTAGATAATCCCTTTTAATACCTATTTTACAATAACATATTCCATCACTAGACTTACAGGAGAAGTTGTTTTAGGGTCATTTTTTTAAATTTATTTATTAATATTTTATTACAAAATTCACATACATACAAAGGCCATAAACAGAAATAATGTTATAAGACATAAATACACAATTATTAGCATTAAAGAAAATTTACTCCAATTAATTTTAAGGCCAGAGATATTCCCAAATTCCTCCACAACTTAAATTTTCTAGAAACAAAAGTATATCGTCTGCATAAATAAGACATTTTTCTTCCACTCCTTTGATCCCAAATCCCCTAAGACCTCCCGCTTTCTTACATTTTTCCACCAACAGTTCCAGAAATAACGCAAATAACATGGACAAAAGCGGGCAGCCTTGTGTTGTACCTCTTCCAATCGCCAGTTGAGGTGATAGGGACCCATTAATTGCCACCCTAGCCCTAGGATTCTTATATAATAATTTAATCCACTCAACAAACTCCCCCTCTGTATCAAACTTTTTAAGAACTCCCCAAAGGAACTTCCACTCCACCCTGTCAAACGCCTTCATTGTGTTGAGTGACAGGGTGGAGCGGAAGGGACACAAGCCCAACTGAATATTAACCAATGATCCTAACAGATTATTGTGAATTGAGTGTCCCGGGACAAACCCGGTTTGCTCAACTCCAATTATGCCAGGCAGAAGCGGGGATAATCTTCTGGCCAAAAGTTTCGCCAAAATCTGGGCATCTGAATTTATCAAAGAAATAGGACGATACGATTCAATTTTTGTATTATCCTTCTCTTTTTTAGGAATTAACACTATTTTAGTTTCAAGCATGGAGGGAGGCAATTCCCCTCCTCTCCAAGCCTCCTTCAAAATCATACAAAGGATGGGCAATTGCACCTCCCTAAACTCTCTATATATTGCATAGGGAAGACCATCCAACCCTGGGGCTGATGTAACTGAACAACACTGAAGTGCTTCCCTAACTCCTGCACCGTAATTTCTTTGTTAAGACTTTCCAAGTCTTCCTTATTAATCTTTGGTAGTTCAATTTCTTTCAGATAATCATCTATCTCCCCATCCCCATTTTAGGGTAATTTGCATTGTTAGATAATAGTTATTGTGGAAAAACCATAAAGAATATTTATCATCATATAATGTAGTTTAGGAGGCAGTTGTGCAGAATATGGGTGTAAATAGAATACCCTATTTCTAGCCATATGTCCACTAAAAGATTGTTAAAAGAATTCAAAAATATTTTTCAACAATAACATCCCAAAAGACTGTCTTCACTACAGTTATATAATAAATGCTATATCAATGTGAATATCAATATACTATTCTTAAAAAAAAATTTTTTAAAGGTGCACAGAACTAAATCAGGATAGAGATTCTTCAGACTATCCCCAGCAAATTTACCACACAACAGATTTTAGTATTGAAAATGTTAATATTAAAAAATATTAAAACAAAAAAAGATATATAAAGCAAATAACGTAATTAGGAAGTACTGCAATGAATCTGCAACATAAAGTTACATGCTGTGGACCCAAAATCTACCGCAAGTAAATTTTTGCATGGATTCCACATGCAATGGAAAGTATACAAAAATTACAGTGTACATGCCCTATATGCAAGCACTTTAAAACTTTATAACAATACTATTGACTTAAATGGGACATTTTGGGGCCCTGTGTGTGACTCTTAACCCCTTAAGTAGAGATGAGCGAACTTACAGTAAATTTGATTAGTCACGAACTTCTCGGCTCGGCAGTTGATGACTTTTCCTGCATAAATTAGTTCAGCTTTCCGGTGCTCCGGTGGGCTGGAAAAGGTGGATACAGTCCTAGGAGACTCTTTCCTAGGAATGTATGCACCTTTTCCAGCCCACCGGAGCACCTGAAGGCTGAACTAATTTATGCAGGAAAAGTCATCAACTGCCGAGCCGAGAAGTTTGTGACGAATCGAATTTACTGTAAGTTCGCTCATCTCTACCCTTAAGGACCACGGACGTAAATGTACGTCCTGGTGCAGAGGTATTTGCGCTCCAGAACCTACATTTACATCCTGTACATGACCCGAAAGCATTGGAGCAGTGATCGCGTCATGCACTGCATGTCCTGGCTGCTATCAGCCAGGGACCCGCCGGTAACAGCGGACATCAGCAATCGCTGAGAATACAATCAATACAGGTCATGGCATCTGCGGCAAAGCGCACGTTTAAATAGATGACCAGATCGCCCGAGGAGCTGCTGCAGGGATCCGATCATCTAAGTTGGCGACTGGAGGTACCCTCACTTGCCTCCGGCTGTCTCCAGGGGTCCTCTGCTGTGGTCTGAGATAGAGCAGACCAGAGCAGAAGAACACTGATAATATGCTCTATGCATAGCACTGAACAGTATTAGAAATCAAATTATTGCTATAGATAGTCCCCTATGGGGACATTAAAAGTGTAAAGAAAAAGTTAAAAAATGTAAGAATAAAAAGTAAAACAAATGTGACAAAAACCCTCCGCCAATAAAAATGGAAATTGTCCCTTTTTCCCATTTTACCCCCAAAAAGCGTAAAAATTTTTTTATAACCATATTTGTTATCGCCGCGTGCGTAAATGTCTGAAATATAAAAATATTATGTTAATGATCCCGTATGGTGAACGGTGTAAACGTAATTTTTTTTTTTTAAGTCCCAAATTTATGCTTTTTTGTCACATTTAATAATAATAAAAAAAATAATAAAAAGTGATTTAAAAGTTTCATATATGCAAAAATGGTATCGATAAAAAGTACAGATCATGGCGCGTGAGCCCTCATACCGCCCCATATACGGAAAAATGAAAAAGTTATGGGTGCTCAAAAGAGGGCGATTTTAAACCTACTGATTTTGTACAAAAAGTTTGAGATTTTTTTAAAAGTGGTACAATAATAGAAAAGTATGCAGCCATTGATATCATTTTAGTCGTATTGACCCACAGAATAAAAAAAATTTCATTTTTTTTTGTTGGAGTTCCTTCTCTCAAACTACAAATCCCATAGTTCCTTGTTTGTAAGTGTGAGGTCACTTCCCTCCCACACATCAGCCACCCCACCAATTTGTAACACAAATAAGCTGCATTCCATTGAAAGACCAATGTTTGCAAAGCAAGAATACAATTAGTTATACAATGATCTCTCTCCCACCCAGCGGTCGCTTCACCCATTGAAGCAGGACAGGCTCCCTTTGCATACCTGACTAGTCATATCATGTCTCGGCTGTACTGCAACCTGGGAAAACCCGAGACCTGAGTAATTTTGGATGCTGTTAAAAATAAATATTAGGGCAAAAATTACAGAAGAATTGCGAGATCACTGTCACACACAGATACAGACACTATATTATGAACTACACTAACTTTACATCTCCTGTAGCATAGTCAAATAAATAAAATTCCTGGATACCCCTTTACATTATCAATTATTGCCAGAACACCACTTTTAGAAGCTGACACCTCCTGTACTGACACCTTGGTTTGTTGTAGACCATAGAAAATTTTGGTTGTGTACTTTTATAGATGAATAATAATGCAGAAATGAGTAGGTCCTAAAAAGAGCAAAATACTTTTTAAGATAAATTGTTTTTTTTTGTATGAGATTACTCACATTCTTTCTATGAAATATCTGGGGAAGATGTATGTAAACAATTTGTTGCCCATAGCAACCATAGTGCACCCCTCATTTTTCAAGAACAGTATACAAAATACAAGCTGCGCTGTGATTGGTCGCTATGGGAAAAATTATTTAAAGGGGTACTCCGGGGGAAATGTATTATTTTATTTATTTTTTTATCAACTGGTGCCAGAAAGTTAAACAGATTTGTAAATTAAAGTGCCGGAGAAAAGAATAGGCTGCACTCACAATATTTGATCTGTGCTTAATTTCAACTGAATCATGGGGTACATACAGCGGGTGCGTTCGTGATGACCACAGTGCTCTCTGCTGACACCTCTGTCCATATCAGGAACTGTCCAGAGCAGGAGAAATTGCTATGAGGATTTGCATGTAATCTGGAGTGTTCCTGACTTGGACAGAGGTGTCAGCAGAGAGCACTGTGGTCAGACAGAAAGAAACTCCAGAAAGTAATACAACTTTCTGTGGAGCATACAGCAGCTGATAAGTACTGGAAGGATTAAGATTTTTAAATAGAAGTCATTTACAAATCTGTTAAAAGTGGAAAACTTTTTTTTTTTTTTTAACTCAACTGGTGCCAGAAAGTTAAACAGATTTGTAAATTACTTCTATTAAAAAATCTTAATCCTTCCAGTACTTATTAGCTGCTGAATACTACAGAGGAAATTATTTTCTTTTTGGAACACAGTGCTCTCTGCTGACATCACGAGCACAGTGCTCTCTGCTGACATCTCTGTCCATTTTAGGAACTGTCCAGAGCAGCATATGTTTGCTATGGGGATTTTCTTCTACTCTGGACAGTTCTTAAAATGGACAGAGATGTCAGCAGAGAGCACTGTGCTCTTGATTCAGCTGAGAGCTCTGTATTCCAAAAATAAAATAATTTCCTCCTTAGTATTAAGTAGCTAATAAGTACTGGAAGGATTAACATTTTTTAATAGAATTAACAAATCTAGTACAAACGAAGGGTGGAGCCAGCACTGAGTAAAAAGTGTAATCCTTTATTGAAATCCAAAGTTAAAATTCCATGGCAGGCAAAAAATGTAAACAAGGACAAAAAGTTCAATGGAGCACCTGTGCTATCTCAGTATATAAGAAAGTGCTGAAGTGACTATATGTATGCCATGATTAAGGGCCACATGGCCTGAAACGCGTTGGCGTTTGGGGACTCCAAGCTATGTTCCATTGCCCTTTTTGACCTTGTTTACATTTTTTGCCTGCCATGGAATTTTAACTTTGGATTTCAATAAAGGATTACACTTTTTACTCAGTGCTGGCTCCACCCTTCGTTTGTACTTGCTTTGCTCCAGAGGCTGGCCGTGCACGTGTGGGATCAGGTGAGCTGATACAGACTCTTTCCTAATCTTGTAATTTACAAATCTGTTTAACTTTCTGGCACCAGTTGATTTAAAAAAAAAAAAGTTTGCCATCAGAGTACCCCTTTAACTTTGTGGCACCAGTGGATTTTAAAAAGTTTGTTTTCCACTGGAGTACCCATTTAAGTAAAGTAATTGTGACTTAGATGTCAAAAAATTACAGGCACCTTTAGCATGGTGAAAATTAGTTAGTTGTTTGTGTCACTTAAAGGGGTTTTCCAATCTCCAGTTATCCAACCACTGGACCCCCCACCGATCCTAAGAACATGGACATAATTGTACAAGGAAAGAATCTGCCTGCTTGCCCACCACTCCATACATTTTCTATGGGGCTGGGAAACATCTTCGAGTTCAGTGCCTGGAAATATTTGGTGGCCCTATAGACAATGGTGTGTTCCGCACCATTCTTTTCAGGAACAATTATGTCCACATTCTCGAGCTAGGCAGGGGAAACCCCCACCCATCTACTTGTCATTGCCTATCCTTTGGAAAAATCCCTTCTTAAAAGTTGCGTTAGGTTTCCTGACTGCAGTGAGGTACGTTCACACTACGGAATTCCTGCAGAATTCCACCGGCGGAATTACACGAGCGGAATTCCATGGTGTGAACTTAACATTAGTGTAAACGGGTCTCTGCGAGACCCATTCACACTGCGGAATTTCAGCAACGGACAATTCCGCTGCTGAAACTGTTCCGCGCAAAGAAAGAACATGTTCATTATTTGCGCCGATTCAGCGAGCATTGCATAGCCGTCAATGGTGACGGCTCAGTGCCCCGCGGCCCTAGCGTCGAAGTATTTTCGGCGGCGGCCGCCAGACGGAATCTCCACTCGCTGAATTCAGCGAGCGGAGATTCCGCAGTGTGAACGCACCCTTAGACACAGAACATGTTTGATTTTCCCCATGCTCACATAAACACTGATGCTGCCTGTATGTGTGATTCCTCCCCTCCCCTGCAGACCTTGTCATAGGTGCTCTTCACTCTAATACAGTCTGCTCCTCTGTGTACAACCTCCTCTTTTTCCTTACTGGTATCACTAAGGCTTGGTTCACACCATATTTTTGCAATACAGTTGCCGTATACATTTTCAATGTGAAAACCGTATGGAACTGTATTGAAAACTGTATGCATTGACTCTTGATTGAAAACCATATGTCAAACGATGACTCTGGTTGTGTCCATTTTTCATCTTGTACGGTTTTGTCTGTTTTTTCCAGTACCCAAAACCGTAGCCTACGACGGTTTTTGGTCCGGGTGAAAAACCGTATGGAAACCATGTACGTTTTTTTTTTTAACATGGAAGTCAATGGGAACCATACAGAACTGTATCTGAGTACGGTTTTTGACACCGAAAGTTTTTTTTCTTGGAATTTCAATCAAACAAGTGAAACTTTATTCAGAAGGGAGTGAAAAGTTAAAAACGTATACATTTTTTTTCTTAAAAACAGATGCAACGGGACATCATTTTTTCAAACCGTATACATTTCTTAACCGTGTACGGGTTAAAATTTTTACACATGTTTTGATACAGTTTAAAGAGGTACTCCACTGCCAGGCATCTTATCCTCTATCCAAATGATAGGGGATAAGATGTCTGATTGCGGAATCTCCATGCAGCACCTGGCATTCTGATGAATTCTGGGTTCTGGTGGTAGTGGTCATGATGTCACCCTACTCCCCCTTGTGACTTCACGCCACGCCCCCTCCATTCATGTCTATGGGCTGTCATATGACAGCTATAACTGGTGCCCAACATACCTTTTTAACGTAATAGGAGTTTATCTGGTTTCGTTAAGCTGTCTAATGTGCAGCATGCAGTGCTATCTTTTTTTTCTCAAATATGATGGAATCTTTGATGGAGTCTCCAACACAGGTGTGATCATGACCATAGCATATTACAGACTGAAAATGTTTCTGGACATTTACAAAAAGAATATAGACAGGGAGAATGGAACTTGAAAGTATATTACAAAGTTTTAGGTACTACTGATGAAAAAAATAACTAGGGTGTTGTGGCAGATTAACCTCTTAGATGTTGTGGCCAATAGCAACTGTGGCATTAGACAAAATTAGCCCTCCTTTATCACCTGTTTTCCTCCTCACAGGGGGGTTAAGATGGCAGCTAAGCTTGTCAATGTTGTCAATGTAGTACTTCTAGTATGCCCTACTGAAGGAGGCTAAAAATACAAGTAAAATAGTGAAAATAAAGTTCACAAAAATAAAGAAAATTCAACCCTGTTATTTTTGCATTAATCGAAAAACTAAATAAAATAAAAATAAACATTATTAATATTATGAAAATGTCACATTATTTATGCTGCACAGTAAACACCATAAAAGGGGAGAAAATACCCGTTGTCAGAATTGCAGATTTTTGAATAAGAAAAAATGGTCAAAAAATGGAATGTACCCCAAAAAAGTACCAATAAAATCTGCATGTTGCCTTGCAAAGAACAAGTCTAAGGCTGGGTTCACACTACGTTTTGTCCCATACGGGAGCGCATACGGCAGGAGGGAGCTAAAACCTCGCGCTCCCGTATGTGACCGTATGCGCTCCCGTATGTCATTCACTTCAATGAGCCGACCGGAGTGAAACGTTCGGTCCGGTCGGCTCATTTTTGCGCCGTATGCGCTTTTACAACCGGACCTAAAACCGTGAAAACACAAAATGAAAACACAAATAAATAAAAAGGGAGCAAAACAAAACAGAAACTTAATTTGGTATCAAAATACTGCATGATCAACTTTGTAAAAAATTAAACCCAAAAAGTAGTGCATTATATATATATATATATATATATATATATATATTTATTTTTATTTTTTTTATTTAACAAATTAAATGGTACCATTAAATGGTATAACTGGTCCTACAAAAAGAATCCCTCACAAGGCTAGGTTTTCACACAGGTTTTTTTTCTGGCGTTTTTTTGTTTTTTTTACCACTGCAGTTTTTGAGCCACAGCCAGAAGTGTATTCAAAAGGAATTGGAAATGAATGATTTACTCTTCTCCTTACCTTCTGACTTTGGCTCAAAAACTGCAGTGCCAGAAAAAAACCTATGTGGAAAGCTAGCATAAGGCTGTCAATGTAAAAAAAAAATAAGTTAGGGCATTTAAAAGGGCGTGGTAAAGAAAAAACAACAACAAACAAAAATGCTATTGCTATATTGGGGAGGGGTTAATCAGTCTACATAAGAATCTAATGGTTGTAAGTGTTGGGATTATCAGTTTACTAGTTACCAGCTGTGCTTAACCCCTTAAGGACGCAGCCCTTTTTCACCTTAAGGACTGAGCCCTTTTTCGCAATTATGACCACCGTTACTTTACGAATTAATAACGCGAAAACGCTTTTACCGAATATTCTTATTCTGAGATTGTTTTTTCGTGACATATTCTACTTTATTTTGGTGGTAAATTTTCAGTGTTAATTGCATCCTTTTTTGGTGAAAAAGCCCAAAATTTCATGAAAATTTTGAAAATTTTGCATTTTTCTAAATTTGAAGCTCTCTAATTGTAAGGAAAATGGATATTCCAAATAAATTTTATTTTTCTTCACAAACACAATATGTCCACTTTATGTTGGCATCATAAAATGGACATATTTTTGCTTTTTGAAAAAATTAGAGGGCTTCAAAGTAGAGCAGCAATTTTCAAAAATGTCATGAAAATTGCTAAATCTGAAGGGACAGATGTTACAGAACTACAACTCCCAGGGCAGTCGAGACATGCTGAGAGTTGTAGTTTGGCAACATCTGGAGGGCTACTGTTTGGGCACCACTGTAACAGTGGTCTCCAAACTGTGACCCTCCAGATGTTGCAAAACTACAACTCCCAGCATGCCCAGACAGCCTTTGGCTGTCTGGGCATGCTGGGAGTTGCAGTTTGGCCCCCCTAGTGGTTGCCACAGTAAAGATCGATTTACTTTCACTTTCAATCCCCCCCCCCCCCCCCACTGTGGATTCCCTACCACATCAGGATCCAGCAGGATCCAGCAGGCTCCAGCGAAGATCCCAGGTCCCCAGGCATCTTCTCCTGCAGGTACGGCCTCCGTCTTCTTCCCAGAGCCCCTCGACATCCAGGGGCGGGCAGAACTCTGCGCTGCCATTGGTCAGAACTCTGTTCTGAGTAATGGCAGGGGATGGGAGTAGATCGCAGCTTTGCGACCTAACTCTTATCCTTTAGGCTGATTGGGGCTGTCGCTGACAACTCCGATCAGCCCTATTTTCCGGGTGATCGGGTCACCAGAGACCCGATCAGCCCGGAATTGGAGAAAATCGCATGTCTGAATTGACATGCGATTTTCTCCGATCGCCGACATCGGGGGGTCTCAGGACCCCCCTGGGCGATGTGCCAGGGTGCTTGCTGAATGATTTCAGCAGGCATCCGGCTCCGGTCCCCAACCGGCTAGCAGTGGGGACCGGATTTCCCACGGGCGTATGGATACGTCCTCGGTCCTTAAGGACTCGGAATGCAGGGCGTATCCATACGCCCTGTGTCCTGAAGAGGTTAAAAGAGTTTATACTATGAGCTATTGTATATTTAAGATCTTTTTATACATACCTCTGTAACTTTTACTTATTATGCCTGATAACTCCCTAGGTCAGGTTCATGTGGTGGAATGGGAATTTTGCATGGACAATGGGATTCTGCCCCACTGTGCATACAGCGGAATTTCTGAGGCACTCGCAAAAAGAATATACTTGTCTATTCTTTCTGCGGATTCCATTGGGAAATGCATTGCCACTTATGAGATGATGCATTCCTGAGTGGGCCTAACGCCTGCCGGACCATTCAAATGTGGGGAATGTCCACCTGTATTTTCCGAGTGGACATTCCGCATTTGGACATTTTTTTTGTGTGTGTGTGTGAACATAGCCTAATACTTATTCTTTTACTCTCTCTCCTTTATCTCTGATATACAAGGGCAACTTACGTCTGGAGAAAGCAGCACCATTCTTGCAGAGTAGATTTGTGGCAGAGATTGTCACATAGTTGCGTATCAAACGCTTACTGCATCAACAAAGAGAAAGTTTCAGTTATTTTACCAAAATTTACTGTATGAAAAGCCTCTAAACAATAAATTGCTAATTAAAACCATAAGCTTCTAAAAGATGGTCTAAATCAATAAGTATTGTGAGAGGGAAATGAGCTGGGGAAATCTCAATAGATTGACCTTTCCGAATGGTTTAGAAGCTGGCAGATTAGCATACAGCTGCAGATCTATCCTCCAGTCATCATCCCCAGTGAGTACAAGGCCATTCATATACCGGCTGAGGCCCGAGCAAGCAATGTTAATTACAATTATCTGTGGCATCAACAGTGTCCTTTACCAATCTGTAACTCTGCAGAATCTTTTTTACATAATATGAATAGCCATATCTTCATTATTCAAAGTTGCATCATGAACTTGTTCTGCATGGTCTCACCTTTCTGCAAAATGTATGAGCAGCATTTAAGCACATACACGCATAATTATCTATCTATACATAAATAAATAAATAAATCATCCTTAAAGAGTACCTGTCACCAAACTACACTTTTAATATATTGTACTTTATGTAATTATAAGACACTTTGCTGTTTACTTGCTGTTAAAATTCTCAACCTTTATATGTTTCTGATGTGATTGAAAAAACTGTTAGTTTGGTCTCCTCCCATTCTGGCAGGAGACCAAACTCAGGAAGTGCGTGGGGTGCATGGCGAGGCACAGCTCTTGCAGGCTTCAGTGACATCGCCCCTGCTGGGGAACGCCTACTTTCTCCTGCCGGTAGCTCACACAATGTGAGAGAGGGGAAACGTATGATACAGAGCTTTTTAAAACTCAGTAAAACATTTCTAGGGGCAGGATGGGTGTTAGGAGTAGTTAGGCAATATAATCTGAGTTAGTTTAGAAATATGGTTTAATGACAGGTACTTTTTAACATCCAAATCGTGCACAGATGATAAGTAAGAGATAAGTGGCACTCACTCAGTAAATCCAGATTCCTTCATTCTCGGATATATAGGGACAGACATAGCTGACATGTCACATTGGCTTCTTCTGACTTTCTAAAAGAGCCAGAAGAAGCAACTGTGAAATGTTCTTGCTCTTACTTGTGGAACGCACCTGCTATGTCTGTCCCCATATCTCTGAGAATAAAGGAATCTCGATTTACTGAGTCAATGTTGCTTATTTTTTATTTCTCATCTATAGTCTAACTCAATTATAGCTAAGCACTGTCAACCATTACACAGAGTACTTTTAAGACTACTAGTTGTTAGCAGGAGACCAGGCAATACAGTAGTCTAGTTGTGCCAGCTGTTTTCTCTATCTACAATAACATCACCTGCTTAAAGGGGTATTCCAGGATCTAAGCTTTTATCCCCTATCCAGTCTATGGGAGGGGGGCGTAACAGCCTTTATGCCTCCTCCCATAGACATGAATGGAGGGGGTGTGGCGTGAAGTCACGGGGGGAAGTTTCTGACACTGGAGACACAGCCCCGCATACAATGCAGGTGCTACAGGGAGATTGCAGGGGGTCCCAGTGGCAGGCCCCCCGTGATCAGACATTGTATCCCCAATCCTCTGGATAGGGGATAAAAGCTTAGATCCCAGAATACCCCTTTAATATTGCATAGGTCCCATGTGTAACCAAACCAGCTGTGACCAGTTGATACATGAACTCCACAACACTTCCAAGATATTCACATAAGATCATTTAAATCCTGGAAGATGTGAGGAGGGCCCTACAAATTGGACTTGTGTTTCCAGGACAGCCCACAGAAGCTCAATGGGACTGAGATCTTTATAGGTCAACAATTTGTCACTTTGCTCCCACCATTCCTGAACAATTTTTGGTACGGTGTTTTTTATGAATTGGTGTACATGATCTGCTACGCTGGTTATTTTAGGGGTAGGTGTCAAGAAACATCCACATGAATGTCTGAGCTGACGGTTACCTAGCAGAACATTGCCCAGAGCATTAAACTACCTCCACTGGCTTCTTGTCTTCCCATAATTAAGTCAGAATCAGCTCTACCCCAGGTAAGCAAGGGACATGCCTTCCACCCCATAAAAAAATATCATTTTTTAGGCAAGGCCAACTTCTTCTATTGCTCCATGCATGAGTTCTGATATTTACATGCTCATGGCAGTGGACAGGGGTCCATACACCTTGGATTAAAGTCAGCCAAACTTATTAGCTTTGGGTGGTTTGGCCAACTCTCTAAAGAGTATAGTGGCCTCCTGACAGACAATGTCAGTGGGGAAAGGGGTCCAGCATGTTTGATTTTTACAGCCCAGCCCTATTGTTCTACGAGATATAAGACAGAGCTGGCTCTATGTGGCTGTGGCATACCCTGGAGTGGTCCACAGAGAAAATATGAATCTTTTGCCATGCCAAATGTTCTTGTGTGTTCTTGTTATTCAAAACGACTCTATTTGTGAATATGTAGTATGCTAATTAAGTACATTAAGTCATCTGGGCGGCACATTCTCTAGTAACTATTTCCACACATATCTCCTGGTTCAGGATTGACAGCCCTTCCTGATCACACATTAAGAATGCTTCAGACAGTGTGAAAAGAAGGTCCTGTCTTCTAGCCAATAAACAGTTAAAGAGACTAATTCGGTTGGAATTCATAGAACCAGCGCTTCTAAGTAAAGGGAGAATGTCTCTGTAGAATGTGAAATAATTGACCTGCATGGTCTGTCTCATTTCAATGCACCTTCCAACTCTTAAACAAATTGCTTGCCGTCTCTGAGGACTCTGAAAGAATTTGATAAATCAGTGTATGTATTTCCTGAGCTGGATAATTCATCCTATTGTTTGTGTCCACTCAGCAGTTGGGGCCCACAGCACAATTATGAAATGTACTACAGCAATGGAATCCCTGCAATTATCACACCCCCGTACGCTTCTAGCGCTATTCTGCTGTACAAGCTTTATTGAATAGTAGTAATCTTACATGTGTCTTATAAGATCAAACAGCTGAATGCCCAACACCCAACAAGTAGTAGAATAAATCGGGCAGCGCCAAGTGGAAAATCTCCTATATGTGGCTTACACCACTGCTCAATGGACTGAGCCAATCTCCTTATCAATAATTCATGGTGCTGGAAGAAACAGCTGCAGTATCCATAAGTAGAATTAATGTTCAGCTTAAGAGAGGCTCTGTGAGCCAGAAAATCATGTCGCAAGTGACTTGGTAAAATAAACTTCATTTTTATTTCTCAGTGAGAATGAAAACCAGCAGTGTGCAGGATATAAACTGCTTTCCAAAGTTTAACTTAGAACAAAGAGGTGAGTTAATATACCTGTAACCAGTATTGCAGGTTCCAACAGCTACATGTTGCATACATAACCTTTTGTACCTTGGATGTAGGAAATCTATTGTTATAACTTTTCTTTGGGAAGGTGTTCATGAATACTGTGCATAACAACAACATCTGATCCTGTATGGAGCCTTATTACTTACCTACATAGTTGATAAGGCAGTGAAGACACAGATCCATGAAAGCGGTACTGTTGTTTCAATTAATTTTAAAAGCGCAGACACGGCAAGAGTTAAGATTGGTAAAAGTTTCAGTGCTGAGACCCCTCCGATCATTGTAGCTAAGTGAAGTGAGCAGCTCTTCATTCCCAGGCTTAGAGAGACAGGCTCCACTATAGTCTATAGAGTCCATGAGTGTCCAGCTGGTAAGTTCACACGGCTATAACTAGTGATCGGAGGTGGTCTCAGCACTGAGACCCTGGCCAATCTTAACTCTTGGCAGGTCTATGCTCACGTCAAAAGTTAAAGGGGTATTCCAGGAAAAAACCTTTTTTTATACATATCAACTGGCTCCAGAAAGTTAAACAGATTTGTAAATTACTTCTATTAAAAAATCTTAATCCTTTCAGTACTTATGAGCTTCTGAAGTTAAGGTTGTTCTTTTCTGTCTAACTGCTCTCTGATGACACGTGTCTCGGGAACCGCCCAGTTTAGAAGCAAATCCCCATAGCAAACCTCTTCTAAACTGGGCGGTTCCCGAGACACGTGTCATCAGAGATTACTTAGACAGTAAAGAACAACCTTAACTTCAGAAGCTCATGAGTACTGAAAGGATTAAGATTTTTTAATAGAAGTAATTTACAAATCTGTTTAACTCTCTGGAGCCAGTTGATATATAAAAAACAGTTTTTTCCTGGATAACCCCTTTAATTAAAATGACACTAATGCTTTAAAGGAGTAGCCCACTTGCCAGCGTTCAGAACATTTAGTTCCGAACACTGTGTGCGTGCTGCAGAGGTCAACCATGCCCCCTTGGATGTCACACCATCCTCCCTTAAAACAAGTCTATGGAAGGGGGCGTGGCGGCCGTCACTTCTAACTAAATGTTACGACCGCTGGCCAGTGGAGTACCCCTTTAAGCCAACCTATAGTTCTACAGTGTTTTTTTCTTTTAATCATTCTACACCATGAGTGGTTTCTCTTGGTTTTGTAAAGTTTAGATGAATTGTGTTTTGTCAATATTTGCAGCATTGTAACATTGAATCAGCTTTTAGCTGTGCTAAAATAGGTAAAAACACTTTTAGGTCGTGTTCCCACATGTTGGTGAGTGCATTTGGCTGAAACCACACCCTCATGTGTTCACCAGTGGTCTTGTGAGGTGGCTGATAATCTTGGCATCATCGCACATTCATTGGTAAATGCATGGGGACTTAGTTTTGCGTTCGTAATGCCAACTTAACTATGTCATTTATTTGCTAAATGAAAACAGTGTTGCGCATACTCTGTAGCTGTTAAACAGCGATTTTAAGAAAAGAGTAAGCTAAAAAGCGCATCAGAAGGGCCAACATAAGTGACAGATTACCTTTAAATGCTATTTTGTTGTAAGAAATTGCATTATATAGTTATTATGTTATTGTAACATTGCAATCTCATGTACAGCAAATCATATGTTTTAACCAACAAATATAAAGGTTTAATAGTTAATATGTTAAGTTATCCTGACTAATAAATATCATAGAGATCAGTTCATAAAGCAGGGCCATAACTAGAGGCAACCCACATGTGTCTGTTCTACATAAAGCAGATGTGTAACAGAAGCAGGGCCTGGTACAGATTTTACGTAGAGACACCTTATGAAATGGGAAATAAAATATGAAGACTTTTATTATATATCACCTTGTAAAAAACAAAATATAGCAATTTAGTAATACAAAATTAAAGGGGTTGTTTCATAAGGCAGAGGTGGTAAAATCAGATGTGTACCACATGCATACCGTATATGTGAAGTTACATATACAGCATGTATACTAGTCCAAATATGCTGTTTTCACATAGAAGTAACTTACATCCTACATAGAAGTTCTTCCTTCTCCCCATGGATCTGACCACATCCTAGTTTCCTCTCTGAACTATGACCCTGAAAAAAAACAACAAGCACATGAGGCAGGGGGAGGGGGGGGGGGCTGGTGTAGATATGTATCACTCAAGCAATAGATTTTTAGAAATGCTTGTACATTGGAAATGTGTTCTATTAACATAATACATGTTAAGATCTATTTATTTTTGTGGGGAAACCCATTTAATCTGTTTTTAATTTTTTTACCTTCTTCTTTTACAGCCTTTAGTTACCGCAAAGCCCCACCACCTATCCCTCCAAGGCTTCTCTCCAAGCCTCTGATCTCGGTGACAGCCCAGAGTAGCACAGAATCTACCCATGAAACCTTTCTGCACAATGAGCCCACGCGGTTGCCTTGGTCCAAAGATGTCAAGGTCCACTGCAATTCTACTGAGAGTCTGGAGGGAACCAAGTCAAGAGGTCTTTCCTTGGACCTGGCAACTGTCCAGCACAGAGCTTCACCCAAACCTTCCACTGTGATCAGCAAAGCTCTACCATTAAGGGAAGAGCTAAAAGGTGTCACACGTCAAAGAAAATGGCGTCCATCTATTGGTGTACAGGTAAGTCCATTAGTACAGGTATTTCAAAAAGTTTAAGTTTCCTGGCTTACTTAAAAACCTTATGCTGTTATCAACAGCCTTAAATAAAATAAAGCTTGCCCTTACAGTGCATGAACTGTTCAGAAACAATTGTAACAGTTTTAATTGGCGAATGTATTCATACAGTGTATAAATCTATTTAAGGTCAAGATAGGCTTGAAAAATGAGTCCTTTTAAGGAACGCTTTCAATGGCCTTTCCTTGATGAAAGTTCCTACTGTGCTACTGTTTAACAGTTTCTTAGGACTTAATGAGTTGTCAGTCTTCACCATAAAAACCTGCCAGGCTTTGTAAGACATCTACAGGTATTTATAAGACACGTTTACATTATAACATACTGGATAACATCTGTAATCACCAGCTTTCCAGCACACATATCCAATTACAACTATAGATCCAATATATGTACAATGTTTTGGAACATTTACATATTAAAGGGGTACTCCGCCCCTAGACATCTTATCCCCTATCCAAAGTATAGGGGATAAGATGTCTGATAGCGGGGGTCCAGCCATTGGGGACCCCCACAATATCTCCTGCAGCACCCATATCATCTGGAGCGAGCGAGCTCCTTGCCTGATGACTGGTGATGCAGGGGTCAGATGATCGTGATGTCACAGCTCCGCCCCTTGTGATGTCACGCCCCGCCCCCTCAATGCATGTCTATGGGAGGGGGCGTATAGGCCGCCACAGCTCCTCCCATAGATGTGCATTAAGGGGGCGGGCGTGACGTCACGTGGGGGCAGGCCTCCGGCCCCTGCATTTGGGAGGCCACACAGTGATTTTAGACAAGAGGGCTTGGCTCACAGTCTTTGCTCTAGTTCATGTCAAAGTTGTTCAGTGGGGTCCAGGTCAGGGCTTTTCCACACCAAACACAGCCATGGGCCTTAATTTTTTCAATGGGGCACAGTCATGCTGGAACAGAAAACAGTCTTCACTGAACTTTTTTCACAAAGTTAAAAGCATGCAATTGTCCAAAAATGTTTGATATGTGGAAGAATTAAAGGGTTACTCCGCTACCCAGCATCCGAAACATTGAGTTCCGAAAGTTGTGTGCGGGCTTCTGTGTTCTTGCCCGCCCCCTCGTGACGTCACGCCCCGTCATGTGATGTCACATCCCGCCCCCTCAATGCAAGTCTATGGGAGGGGGCGCGACGGCCGTCACGCCCCCTCCCATAGACTTGCATTGAGGGGGCAGGCTGTGATGTCACGAGGGGGCGGGCGTAAACACCAAAGCCCGCACACAGCGTTCGGAGCTCAATGTTCCGGAAGCTGGGGAGGGGAGTAACCCTTGAAGATTTGGCTTCTCTGGAAGCCTAAGCCAAACCCTGGAAAACAACACTATAGCATGATCCCTCCTCCACCAAACTTTACAGTTGACACCATACTGTCAGGCAGGCAACATACTCCTTGCATTCGCCAAACCCAGACTCTTCCACCAGACTGACAGAGAAGTGTGATTTGTCTCTCTACAGAACACAGTTCGGCTATTCTAGAGTCCAGTGGCGATGAGCTTTGCATTATGTTTAGTGATGAAAGACTTGCATGCATCTGCCCAGCTATGCCAGCTATAACACACAATTTCTTGGCTGGTTCAGTTAAAGAGTAGTTTCCACCATCCTTTTTTTTTCTGTCCCTGCCTATTGTCCATCTATCCCTAACCCCCTCCCTGCCTTTAAATTTTTTTTTTACTATATTAAAAATGCTTTTTTTTGTCTGCCTGGTAGTGTGCTTACGTGTTACCCATGACGTCACTGATGCCTGCTGGGGCCGACACTTCCGCCCTTTGTTCATCTATACAGGGTGCCTCCAGCTGTTTCACCACTATAACTCCAAGCTTGCCCTGACATCTATTGGTTGTCAGGGCATGCTGGGAGTTGTAGTGGTGAAAAAAAAAAAGCATAGGGTTCCCTGTATAGTCATACTCAGCCAGATACCAACCAAGCAGCAACAGCCTGACATTACCAGGGTGGGCGAGCACCATTGTTACTGGCCCTCCCCAGCCTAAATAACGCCAGCCTGTTACTGCCTAGGCCCAGGAGTGCAATTTTTAAGCTCCGGGCCTGTTGGTACCGGCTCTACCCCTGTTGCGGTGGGTACCGGGTAATAATTGGGGGCTAGCTGGTTTTGGGGCCAATTATAAGACGGCTTCCACTACTAAGCCTGTAAAGTAAATAAATAAAAAAAACAACACTTTTTAAAAGCTTTCATTTAAAAAAAAGACTCCCCCACAAGCCCTTGTTAGCCATTTTATTAATATTAATTAAAATAAAACGCTGGTTATCGACATAGTCCACCGAATTCAAAGAAGTCAACAGGATACAAAAACACAGAAAAACACACGGAAATAGGTTCGTACACTTATGGCGCCCTCCCTTGGGGAAAATGACCAAAAAACCAAACAAGGAGCCTCTAGCTGTTGCTAAACTACAACCACGATAATTTGCAATTTAGCAACAGCAAGCCTCCAGTTTAGCAACAGCTGGAGTCTCGCTGTTTCTAAACTACAACTCCCATGATGGGAGTTGTAATCCTGCTGGGAGTTGTAATCCTGTAACAGCTAGCGGCGGGGGAGAGATGAGCAGCGGCGTCGGGGAGATGAGGGGCCGGGGCAGCGGAGCCGGCCTGGCTCCCAGAAATATGAAACTACACTGTAATTTCATATTTCCTGGGCGGTGCCATGATTGGCCAAGACCAACTGGCAAATCACCGCACCGCGCGGAAAATATGAAATTACAGTGTAGTCTAATATTTCTGTGAGCCGGCCGGCTCAGCTGCCCTGTCCCCTCCTCCCCCCGCCACTGCCACTCATCTCTGCCCCCCCCACGCCGTTCATCTCCACCCCCTCATCCCCCCCTCCCCGGCTGCCGCTCATCTTCCCCCTCATCTCTCCCCCCACCGCCGCTCATCTCATCCCCCTCATCCCCCACCACCCCTGCCGGCGTTCATCTCCCCCACCAGCCGGCGAACATCTCCCCCCACCCCTGCCGGCGTTATCCTGTTTTGGAACAGGTCTCTACATGGTCTGTAATCTTACAATGCTAATTGTGAAAGATCTACAGTCGGACGGAGGAATTTTTAAGAACTAACATGAAGTGCATTGGTGGCATTCTATTATTCTCTTACAGTACCACGCTGGAATTCAGAGAGCTCTTCAGAATAACCCAATTTTTTTAATGGCGACTACATTGGTAGGTGATGGATTTTATACACCTGTAGAGATGGGACTAAATGAGACATCTGAATCCAATATTCAAGAGACGTGCCCCTATACTATTGTCCATATTTTCCAACTTGCCTGAAGTTTTGTTTGAATTAGATTAAGTTCATTCAAAAATCTTTTAGTGGTCATTTACATATTATTGTAATTGGATTTCATGCTTTATCACAAATTTGCATGGAACAAACATTTTCCATTTTGCAACTTCCTATTGCTGACTCTTTTTCAGTATTTAGTGAAAAAATAAACAGATTCAATAAAACATTATCCACTTCATGAGAGTCACTAATGCTACTAAGCCTTGTCCTTGGATGAACTGACTGCATAAACAAGCCAACCTTTGCATAAAGCCAATAAAATATGAGATACATTTGGACTTGGAGCCATCCTGTAAAAGCAATCTACTTACCTGAGTTGTAATAGTTGTTGCCAGACTGAAAACTATCTGCTGTGGTTTTCAATCCGGCAATAAAACTGATACGATGCAAAAATGAGACGATCAGAGTCACTAACGCTCATTTAAATTAATGGGATGCGATGTGGGTTGGGCGGGATATAGCAGTGTTCAGATTTTTATTTTCCCCGCTGGATCCGGCAGCCGTATACCCAAAACGTAGCGTGAACACACCCTTAGGCTGAATTTGCACTGTGTTTTATGTTTACTTATCGCAGGTTTCAAGTACTAGTAGTAGTGTCAATAAATATTTTCAGCAAAAAACAGATGGGTTGCCATATGGTTTGGTATAATGTAAGTCAAAGGGAAATGGATTCTGTATAAAACATATACATTACATGGGAACACAAATGCAGTGTGAACCCAACCTAACATGTTATGATGCCAGGTGAGTGGAGCAGAATTTTAAAGTTTAAAAATTAAAATTAAAAATAAAAGAAGAATTTCTGTTTTGTCCACAAATGTCCAATTAAAAGGTTATAAAAGTGAATCAATAAACTATGGTGGGAGTAGTCATTATGCCCCCTTCCAGCACCCCGTTCAGGAGATCATGGGGGGATGCCAGCATTCGGACCCCCCGTGATCTATAACTCATTGTCACGATGCCGGCTGGCAGGAGGTGGATCCTCTGTGCCAGAGAGGGATTGGCGTGGACCGTGCTAGTGGACCGGTTCTAAGTCACTACTGGTATTCACCAGAGCCCGCCGCAAAGCGGGATGGTCTTGCTGCGGCGGTAGTGACCAGGTCGTATCCACTAGCAACGGCTCAACCTCTCTGACTGCTGAAGATAGGTGCGGTACAAGGGAGTAGACAGAAGCAAGGTCGGACGTAGCAGAAGGTCGGGGCAGGCAGCAAGGATCGTAGTCAGGGGCAATGGCAGGAGGTCTGGAACACAGGCTAGGAACACACAAGGGAACGCTTTCACTAGGCACAAGGGCAACAAGATCCGGCGAGGGAGTGCAGGGGAACACACTAATTAGAACCACTGCGCCAATCAGCGGCGCAGTGGCCCTTTAAATCGCAGAGACCCGGCGCGCGCGCGCCCTAGGGAGCGGGGCCGCGCGCGCCGGGACAGGACCGACGGAGAGCGAGTCAGGTACGGGAGCCGGGGTGCGCATCGCGAGCGGGCGCCACCCGCATCGCGAATCGCATCCCGGCTGGAGGCGGTATCGCAGCGCACCCGGTCAGTGGATCTGACCGGGGCGCTGCAGTAACGAGAGTGTAGCGAGCGCTCCGGGGAGGAGCGGGGACCCGGAGCGCTCGGCGTAACAGTACCCCCCCCTTGGGTCTCCCCCTCTTCTTTGAGCCTGAGAACCTGAGGACCAGACTTTTATCTAGGATATTGTCCTCAGGTTCCCAGGATCTCTCTTCAGGACCACAGCCCTCCCAGTCAACCAGAAAAAAGGTTTTCCCTCTGACCTTTTTGGAGGCCAGTATCTCCTTTACAGGAAAGATGTCCGAAGAACCGGAGACAGGAGTGGGAGAAATAAGTTTAGGAGAGAAACGGTTGAGGATGAGTGGTTTAAGAAGAGAGACATGAAAGGCATTAGGAATACGAAGAGAAGGAGGAAGAAGAAGTTTGTAAGAGACAGGATTAATCTGGCACAAAACTTTGAAAGGACCAAGATAGCGTGGTCCCAATTTGTAGCTGGGAACACGGAAGCGGACATATTTAGCGGTGAGCCATACCTTGTCTCCGGGAGAAAAAATGGGGGGAGCTCTTCTTTTCTTATCCGCAAACTTCTTCATGCGTGATGAAGCCTGTAAGAGAGAATTTTGGGTCTCTTTCCATATGGTGGAAAGATCACGAGTTATTTCATCCACAGCGGGCAAACCAGAGGGCAAGGGAGTAGGGAGGGGGGAAGAGGGTGACGGCCGTACACCACGAAAAATGGGGATTTGGAAGAAGATTCAGAGACTCTGAAGTTATACGAGAATTCGGCCCATGGTAGAAGATCTGCCCAGTCATCCTGGCGGGAGGAAACAAAATGCCGTAAATAATCACCCAGGACCTGGTTAATTCTTTCTACTTGCCCATTGGATTGAGGATGATAAGCAGAAGAAAAGTTTAATTTAATCTTGAGTTGTTTACAGAGAGCCCTCCAGAATTTTGACACGAATTGGACGCCTCTATCCGAGACGATCTGCGTGGGCAACCCGTGAAGACGAAAAATGTGTACAAAAAATTGTTTTGCCAACTGAGGCGCTGAAGGAAGACCAGGAAGAGGAATAAAATGTGCCATCTTGGAAAATCGATCAACGACCACCCAAACAACAGTGTTGCCACGGGATGGGGGTAAGTCTGTAATAAAGTCCATACCAATCAGAGACCAAGGCTGTTCGGGGACAGGCAGAGGGTGAAGGAGACCAGCAGGCTTCTGGCGAGGAGTCTTGTCCCGGGCACAGACAGTGCAGGCCCGCACAAAATCAACAACATCCGTCTCCAGAGTCGGCCACCAATAGAAACGAGAGATGAGTTGCACGGATTTCTTGATGCCCGCATGGCCTGCGAGATGGGAGGAGTGACCCCATTTGAGGATTCCGAGGCGTTGGCGTGGAGAGACGAAGGTCTTCCCTGGAGGAGTTTGCCTGATGGAGGCTGGAGAAGTGGAGATCAGGCAGTCAGGAGGAATGATGTGTTGCGGAGAGAGCTCTACTTCCGAAGCATCCGAGGAACGAGAGAGAGCATCGGCCCTGATGTTCTTATCAGCAGGGCGAAAGTGAATTTCAAAATTAAACCGGGCAAAGAACAGAGACCACCTGGCCTGGCGAGGATTCAGCCGTTGGGCAGACTGGAGATAGGAGAGATTCTTGTGATCGGTGTAAATAATAACTGGAAATTTAGATCCCTCCAGCAGATGCCTCCATTCCTCAAGTGCTAATTTAATGGCCAGTAGCTCTCGATCCCCGATGGAGTAGTTCCTCTCCGCCGGAGAGAAGGTCCTAGAAAAAAAACCACAGGTAACAGCATGCCCGGAAGAATTTTTTTGTAGAAGAACCGCTCCAGCTCCTACTGAGGAGGCATCAACCTCCAATAGGAAGGGTTTAGATGGGTCAGGTCTGGAGAGCACGGGAGCAGAAGAAAAGGCCGACTTGAGCCGTTTAAAGGCGTCTTCCGCTTGAGGAGGCCAGGACTTAGGATTGGCATTCTTCTTGGTTAAAGCCACGATAGGAGCCACAATGGTGGAAAAATGTGGAATAAATTGTCTGTAATAATTGGCGAACCCCAAAAAACGTTGGATAGCACGGAGTCCGGAGGGGCGTGGCCAATCTAAGACGGCAGAGAGTTTGTCTGGATCCATTTGTAGTCCCTGGCCAGAGACCAAGTATCCTAGGAAAGGAAGAGATTGACATTCAAACAGACATTTCTCCATTTTGGCATAACAAAGTCTTGGAAGACGGCAGGGGCGTTGCACAGGCCAAAGGGCATGACCAGATACTCAAAGTGTCCATCTCTAGTGTTAAATGCCGTTTTCCATTCATCCCCCTCCCTGATGCGGATGAGATTATAAGCACCTCTTAAGTCCAGTTTGGTAAAGATGTGGGCACCTTGGAGGCGATCAAAGAGTTCAGAGATAAGAGGTAGAGGGTAGCGGTTCTTTACCGTGATTTTATTAAGACCGCGGTAGTCAATGCAAGGACGTAGGGAGCCATCTTTTTTGGACACAAAGAAAAATCCAGCTCCGGCAGGAGAGGAGGATTTGCGGATAAACCCCTTTTTTAAATTTTCCTGGATGTACTCAGACATAGCAAGAGTCTCTGGGGCGGACAGAGGATAAATTCTGCCCCGGGGTGGAGTAGTGCCCGGGAGGAGGTCAATAGGACAGTCATAAGGCCTGTGAGGAGGTAGAGTCTCAGCTTGTTTTTTGCAAAACACATCAGCAAAGTCCATATAGGCCTTAGGGAGACCGGTTACAGGGGGAACCACAGGGTCACGGCAGGGAGTACTGGGAACCGGTTTAAGGCAGTCCTTGAAACAAGAGATACCCCAGCTCTTGATCTCCTCCGTGGACCAATCCAGGGTTGGGGAATGGCGTTGGAGCCACGGTAGTCCAAGGAGAATTTCGGAAGTGCAATTGGGGAGGACCAAGAACTCAATTTTTTCTTGATGAGGTCCGATGCACATTAGAAGGGGCTCCGTGCGGTAACGTATGGTACAGTCCAATCTTTCATTGTTAACACAATTGATGTAGAGGGGCCTGGCGAGACTGGTTACCGGGATGTTGAACCTGTTGATGAGAGAGGCCAAAATAAAGTTTCCTGCAGATCCGGAATCCAAGAAGGCCATAGTAGAGAAGGAGAAGGTAGATGCAGATATCCGCACAGGCACAGTAAGGCGTGGAGAAGCAGAGTAGACATCAAGAACTGTCTCACCTTTGTGCGGAGTCAGCGTGCGTCTTTCCAGGCGGGGAGGACGGATAGGACAATCCTTCAGGAAGTGTTCGGTACCGGCACAGTACAGGCAGAGATTCTCCATGCGGCGTCGTGTCCTCTCTTGAGGTGTCAGGCGAGACCGGTCAACTTGCATAGCCTCCACGGCGGGAGGCACAGGAACGGATTGCAGAGGACCAGAGGAGAGAGGAGCCGGGGAGAAAAAACGCCTCGTGCGAACAAAGTCCATATCCTGGCGGAGCTCCTGACGCCTTTCGGAAAAACGCATGTCAATGCGAGTGGCAAGATGAATGAGTTCATGTAGATTAGCAGGAATTTCTCGTGCGGCCAGAACATCTTTAATGTTGCTGGATAGGCCTTTTTTAAAGGTCGCGCAGAGGGCCTCATTATTCCAGGATAGTTCAGAAGCAAGAGTACGGAATTGTATGGCGTACTCGCCAACGGAAGAATTACCCTGGACCAGGTTCAGCAGGGCAGTCTCAGCAGAGGAGGCTCGGGCAGGTTCCTCAAAGACACTACGAATTTCCGAGAAGAAGGAGTGTACAGAGGCAGTGACGGGGTCATTGCGGTCCCAGAGCGGTGTGGCCCATGACAGAGCTTTTCCAGACAGAAGGCTGACTACGAAAGCCACCTTAGACCTTTCAGTAGGAAACTGGTCCGACATCATCTCCAAGTGCAGGGAACATTGTGAAAGAAAGCCACGGCAAAACTTAGAGTCCCCATCAAATTTGTCCGGCAAGGATAGTCGTAGGCCTGAAGCGGCCACTCGCTGCGGAGGAGGTGCAGGAGCTGGCGGGGGAGATGATTGCTGAAGCTGTGGTAGCAGCTGCTGTAGCATCACGGTCAGTTGAGACAGCTGGTGGCCTTGTTGCGCTATCTGTTGTGACTGCTGGGCGACCACCGTGGTGAGGTCAGCGACAACTGGCAGAGGTACTTCAGCGGGATCCATGGCCGGATCTACTGTCACGATGCCGGCTGGCAGGAGGTGGATCCTCTGTGCCAGAGAGGGATTGGCGTGGACCGTGCTAGTGGACCGGTTCTAAGTCACTACTGGTATTCACCAGAGCCCGCCGCAAAGCGGGATGGTCTTGCTGCAGCGGTAGTGACCAGGTCGTATCCACTAGCAACGGCTCAACCTCTCTGACTGCTGAAGATAGGCGCGGTACAAGGGAGTAGACAGAAGCAAGGTCGGACGTAGCAGAAGGTCGGGGCAGGCAGCAAGGATCGTAGTCAGGGGCAACGGCAGGAGGTCTGGAACACAGGCTAGGAACACACAAGGGAACGCTTTCACTAGGCACAAGGGCAACAAGATCCGGCGAGGGAGTGCAGGGGAACACACTAATTAGAACCACTGCGCCAATCAGCGGCGCAGTGGCCCTTTAAATCGCAGAGACCCGGCGCGCGCGCGCCCTAGGGAGCGGGGCCGCGCGCGCCGGGACAGGACTGACGGAGAGCGAGTCAGGTACGGGAGCCGGGGTGCGCATCGCGAGCGGGCGCCACCCGCATCGCGAATCGCATCCCGGCTGGAGGCGGTATCGCAGCGCACCCGGTCAGTGGATCTGACCGGGGCGCTGCAGTAACGAGAGTGTAGCGAGCGCTCCGGGGAGGAGCGGGGACCCGGAGCGCTCGGCGTAACACTCATCCCCTATCCTTTGGATATCAGACAAGTTATTTTTCCCCACAGAACTCCTTTAATAGATGTTTTAGCAGCTGTAAACATTATCATTCTACAGTACTACTGCAGGTAGGATGACTGGTAAGTTAATTCTTGAGACAATTAGATTAGAGTTTCTATCTATTATTTTGTACAGTTACAGAGAGTTTGTCTTGGAAGCAAAAGTCTTCCCAGTAGTAAAATTATATTATTGTGGTGTTCCAGAAAAAAAAAACTATAGATGGCCTATCCACAGTCATGGATGCCTGCACTACACTAAAAAGGGGATAAAAAGTGGTTGGCTCTGTAGCAGTGGCACATGAATACTGGACCCTCAATTTCTACTTTCCTCAACAGAAGCTGAGGCTGCAGAACCCCAGTGCCAACACTAGACATAGTATTGTGCCAACTGCTTCTGGATCTGTTCTCAGTGTAATACAGGCACCGAACAGCTGATCAGGATATCAATAGTATCATTCTGGGAAAACCCTTGTAAGGCTGCTTTCACACTATGAGTATTCATCCATTATTAAACATCCGATTTCTGTATTGTATAATTAAAAAATGGATGTATAATAACAGATGAAATAACGAGTTCTAATGGTTGAATAACGTCCGTCAAAATAACGGGCATATTCATCCATTAAGACCCGTTATAACATCCGCCATGTACCGTTATTTTATGGCCGTTTTAACACCTCTGCCTACCGGGACTACTACTACTCCCATCATGGAACAGACTTGTTTCCATGATGGGAGTAGTAATTCCCCAGCTGTGGGAGTCTGCTGGTGGCTGGGGAGGCCACATTAGTGTTTGTATTACTACCCCCATGATGGAACATTGTCACGATGCCGGCTGGCAGGTAGTGGACCCTCTGTGCCAGAGAGGGATTGGCGTGGACCGTGCTAGTGGACCGGTTCTAAGCCACTACTGGTTTTCACCAGAGCCCGCCGCAAAGCGGGATGGTCTTGCTGCGGCGGTAGTGACCAGGTCGTATCCACTAGCAACGGCTCACCTCTCTGGCTGCTGAAGATAGGCGCGGTACAAGGGAGTAGGCAGAAGCAAGGTCGGACGTAGCAGAAGGTCGGGGCAGGCAGCAAGGATCGTAGTCAGGGGCAACGGCAGAAGGTCTGGAAACACAGGCAAGGAACACACAAGGAACGCTTTCACTGGCACTAAGGCAACAAGATCCGGCAAGGGAGTGCAAGGGAATATAGGGAAGTGCACAGGTGAAAACCCTAATTGGAACCACTGCGCCAATCAGCGGCGCAGTGGCCCTTTAAATCGCAGAGACCCGGCGCGCGCGCGCCCTAGGGAGCGGGGCCGCGCGCGCCGGGACAGAACAGACGGGGAGCGAGTCAGGTAGGGGAGCCGGGGTGCGCATCGCGAGCGGGCGCTACCCGCATCGCGAATCGCATCCCGGCTGGCAGCGGGATCGCAGCGCCCCGGGTCAGAGGACGTGACCGGAGCGCTGCAGCGGAGGGAGTGAAGCGAGCGCTCCGGGGAGGAGCGGGGACCCGGAGCGCTCGGCGTAACAGTACCCCCCCCCTTGGGTCTCCCCCTCTTCTTGGAGCCTGAGAACCTGAGGAGCAGACTTTTGTCAAGGATGTTGTCCTCAGGTTCCCAGGATCTCTCTTCAGGACCACAACCCTCCCAGTCTACTAAAAAAAAATTTTTCCCTCTGACCTTTTTGGCAGCCAAAATTTCCTTGACCGAGAAGACGTCCGAGGAGCCGGAAACAGGAGTGGGAGGAACAGATTTGGGAGAAAAACGGTTGAGGATGAGTGGTTTGAGAAGAGAGACGTGAAAGGCATTAGGGATACGAAGAGAAGGAGGAAGAAGAAGTTTATAAGAGACAGGATTAATTTGACACAAAATTTTGAAAGGACCAAGATAGCGTGGTCCCAACTTGTAGCTAGGGACACGGAAGCGGACATATTTAGCGGAGAGCCATACCTTGTCTCCAGGGGAAAAAACGGGGGGAGCTCTTCTTTTCTTATCCGCGAACCTCTTCATGCGTGAAGAAGCCTGTAAGAGAGAATTTTGGGTCTCTCTCCATATAATGGAAAGGTCACGAGAAATTTCATCCACAGCGGGCAGACCAGAGGGCAAGGGGGTAGGGAGGGGGGGAAGAGGGTGACGGCCGTACACCACGAAAAATGGGGATTTGGAGGAAGATTCAGAGACCCTGAAGTTATACGAGAATTCGGCCCATGGAAGGAGATCTGCCCAGTCATCCTGGCGGGAGGAAACAAAATGTCGCAAATAATCACCCAGGATCTGGTTAATTCTTTCTACTTGTCCATTGGACTGGGGATGATATGCAGAGGAAAAATTTTATTTAATCTTGAGTTGTTTACAGAGAGCCCTCCAGAATTTAGACACGAATTGGACCCCTCTATCCGAGACAATCTGCGTAGGCAACCCGTGAAGACGAAAAATGTGTACAAAAAATTGTTTAGCCAACTGAGGCGCAGAAGGAAGACCAGGAAGAGGGATGAAATGTGCCATTTTGGAGAATCGATCAACGACCACCCAAATAACGGTGTTGCCACGGGAAGGGGGTAAATCAGTAATAAAATCCATACCAATCAGAGACCAAGGCTGTTCGGGGACAGGCAGAGGATGAAGAAAACCAGCGGGCTTCTGGCGAGGAGTCTTATCCCGGGCACAGATAGTGCAGGCTCGCACAAAGTCCCCAACATCCGTCTCCAGAGTCGGCCACCAATAGAAGCGGGAGATGAGTTGCACAGATTTCTTGATGCCCGCATGACCTGCGAGATGGGAGGAGTGACCCCATTTGAGGATTCCGAGGCGTTGGCGTGGAGAAACAAAGGTCTTTCCTGGAGGAGTCTGCCTGATGGAGGCAGGAGAAGTGGAGATCAGGCAGTCAGGTGGAATGATGTGTTGCGGAGGGAGATCAACTTCTGAGGCATCCGAGGAACGAGAGAGAGCATCGGCCCTAATGTTCTTATCGGCAGGACGAAAGTGAATCTCAAAATTAAATCGGGCAAAGAACAGAGACCACCGGGCCTGGCGAGGATTCAGCCGTTGGGCAGACTGGAGGTAGGAGAGGTTCTTGTGGTCGGTGTAGATAATAACAGGAAATCTTGATCCCTCCAGCAGATGCCTCCATTCCTCAAGTGCTAATTTAATGGCTAGAAGCTCTCGATCCCCGATGGAGTAGTTCCTCTCCGCTGGAGAGAAGGTCCTAGAGAAAAAACCACAAGTGACAGCATGCCCGGAAGAATTTTTTTGTAGAAGAACAGCTCCAGCTCCCACTGAGGAGGCATCAACCTCCAATAGGAAGGGTTTGGAAGGGTCAGGTCTGGAGAGCACGGGAGCCGAAGAAAAGGCAGACTTGAGTCGTTTAAAGGAGTCTTCTGCTTGAGGAGGCCAGGACTTGGGATCAGCATTTTTTTTGGTTAAAGCCACGATAGGAGCCACAATGGTAGAAAAATGTGGAATAAATTGCCTGTAATAATTGGCGAACCCCAAAAAGCGTTGGATAGCACGGAGTCCGGAGGGGCGTGGCCAATCTAAGACGGCAGAGAGTTTGTCTGGATCCATCTGTAGTCCCTGGCCAGAGACCAAATATCCTAGAAAAGGAAGAGATTGGCATTCAAACAGACATTTCTCAATTTTGGCATAGAGTTGGTTGTCACGAAGTCTCTGAAGGACCATACGGACATGCTGGCGGTGTTCTTCTAGATTGGCAGAAAAAATTAGGATATCGTCCAGATATACAACAACACAGGAGTATAACAGATCACGAAAAATTTCATTGACAAAGTCTTGGAAGACGGCAGGGGCATTGCACAGTCCAAAGGGCATGACCAGATACTCAAAGTGTCCATCTCTGGTGTTAAATGCCGTTTTCCACTCGTCCCCCTCTCTGATGCGGATGAGGTTATAGGCGCCTCTTAAGTCCAATTTAGTGAAGATGTGGGCACCTTGGAGGCGATCAAAGAGTTCAGAGATGAGGGGTAAGGGGTAGCGGTTCTTAACCGTGATTTTATTAAGACCGCGGTAGTCAATGCAAGGACGTAGGGAGCCATCTTTTTTGGACACAAAGAAAAATCCGGCTCCGGCAGGAGAGGAGGATTTACGGATAAAGCCCTTTTTTAGATTCTCCTGGACGTATTCGGACATGGCAAGAGTCTCTGGGGCAGAGAGAGGATAAATTCTGCCCCGGGGTGGAGTAGTACCCGGGAGGAGGTCGATAGGGCAATCATAAGGCCTGTGAGGAGGTAGAGTCTCAGCTTGTTTTTTGCAGAAAACATCCGCGAAGTCCATATAGGCCTTAGGGAGACCGGTTACTGGAGGAACCACAGAGTTACGGCAAGGGTTACTGGGAACCGGTTTTAGACAGTTGTTGGAACAAGAGGACCCCCAACTCTTGATCTCCCCAGTGGACCAATCCAGGGTTGGGGAATGAAGTTGAAGCCAGGGAAGTCCAAGGAGAATCTCCGAGGTGCAATTGGGGAGGACCAAAAGTTCAATCCTCTCATGATGAGATCCGATGCTCATAAGAAGGGGCTCCGTGCGGAAACGTATGGTACAGTCCAATCTTTCATTATTTACACAATTGATGTAGAGGGGTCTGGCGAGACTGGTCACCGGGATGTTGAACCTGTTGACGAGAGAGGCCAAAATAAAATTTCCTGCAGATCCAGAGTCCAAGAAGGCCACTGTAGAGAAGGAGAAGGCAGAGGCAGACATCCGCACAGGCACAGTAAGACGTGGAGAAGCAGAGTAGACATCAAGGACTGTCTCACCTTTGTGCGGAGTCAGCGTACGTCTTTCCAGGCGGGGAGGACGGATAGGACAATCCCTCAGGAAGTGTTCGGTACTAGCACAGTACAGGCAGAGGTTCTCCATACGGCGTCGTGTCCTCTCTTGAGGTGTCAGGCGAGACCGGTCGACCTGCATAGCCTCCACGGCGGGAGGCACAGGAACAGATTGCAGGGGACCAGAGGAGAGAGGAGCCGAGGAGACGAAACGCCTCGTGCGAACAGAGTCCATATCTTGGCGGAGTTCCTGACGCCTTTCAGAAAAACGCATGTCAATGCGAGTGGCTAGGTGAATAAGTTCATGTAGATTAGCAGGAATTTCTCGTGCGGCCAGAACATCTTTAATGTTGCTGGATAGGCCTTTTTTGAAGGTCGCGCAGAGGGCCTCATTATTCCAGGACAATTCTGAAGCAAGTGTACGGAATTGTACGGCATACTCGCCAACGGAAGAATTACCCTGGACCAGGTTCAACAGGGCAGTCTCAGCAGAAGAGGCTCGGGCAGGTTCCTCAAAGACACTTCGGATTTCCGAGAAGAAGGAGTGTACAGAGGCAGTGACGGGGTCATTGCGGTCCCAGAGCGGTGTGGCCCATGACAGGGCTTTTCCGGACAGAAGACTGACTACGAAAGCCACCTTAGACCTTTCAGTGGGAAACAGGTCCGACATCATCTCCAGATGCAGGGAACATTGGGAAAGAAAGCCACGGCAAAACTTAGAGTCCCCATCAAATTTATCCGGCAAGGATAAGCGTATCCCAGGAGCGGCCACTCGCTGCGGAGGAGGTGCAGGAGCAGGCGGAGGAGATGACTGCTGAAGCTGTGGTAGCAACTGTTGTAGCATAACGGTCAGTTGAGACAGCTGTTGGCCTTGTTGCGCTATCTGTTGTGACTGCTGGGCGACCACCGTGGTGAGGTCAGCGACAACTGGCAGAGGAACTTCAGCGGGATCCATGGCCGGATCTACTGTCACGATGCCGGCTGGCAGGTAGTGGACCCTCTGTGCCAGAGAGGGATTGGCGTGGACCGTGCTAGTGGACCGGTTCTAAGCCACTACTGGTTTTCACCAGAGCCCGCCGCAAAGCGGGATGGTCTTGCTGCGGCGGTAGTGACCAGGTCGTATCCACTAGCAACGGCTCACCTCTCTGGCTGCTGAAGATAGGCGCGGTACAAGGGAGTAGGCAGAAGCAAGGTCGGACGTAGCAGAAGGTCGGGGCAGGCAGCAAGGATCGTAGTCAGGGGCAACGGCAGAAGGTCTGGAAACACAGGCAAGGAACACACAAGGAACGCTTTCACTGGCACTAAGGCAACAAGATCCGGCAAGGGAGTGCAAGGGAATATAGGGAAGTGCACAGGTGAAAACCCTAATTGGAACCACTGCGCCAATCAGCGGCGCAGTGGCCCTTTAAATCGCAGAGACCCGGCGCGCGCGCGCCCTAGGGAGCGGGGCCGCGCGCGCCGGGACAGAACAGACGGGGAGCGAGTCAGGTAGGGGAGCCGGGGTGCGCATCGCGAGCGGGCGCTACCCGCATCGCGAATCGCATCCCGGCTGGCAGCGGGATCGCAGCGCCCCGGGTCAGAGGACGTGACCGGAGCGCTGCAGCGGAGGGAGTGAAGCGAGCGCTCCGGGGAGGAGCGGGGACCCGGAGCGCTCGGCGTAACAAACATACTCTGTTCCATGATGGGGGTTGTAGTACATGGGCTGAGGGATTGATAACACCGCGTCTTGCTTCGATGCAATCAGAAGTTATTAAACAGGGGAGCGGGCGGCATGCTCCGCTACCCTGCGATGTACAGTGTATTTTTACTTTCACTTTTAAATTCCCCGCCGGGAGCCCTGAATGGCCGCCAGGATGAGCCATTCAGGGCTCCCGGCGGGGTTTTTAAACTACTAATTTGACCCCCAAATGTATGCCCCCAAGGCATATTTATAATAATTAATTGGCCCCAGTGTGTTTATAGAAATTCATTGGCCCCAGTGTGTTTAGAATAATTAATTGGACCCAGTGTGCCCATCTTTATAAGTTGGGTATGGAGATGAGCAGCAGAGAATAGAGATGTCCCGGAGGTGCGCTGACTGCGCTAGGAGCAGGGCAGCAGTGGGGACATTTCGGGCAGCGTCGGTGAATGAATGAAGCCTACATACAGGACATGTCGGCTTCATTCATTCACCACTGCCGGTCCTGCTGCAGCCCTTCTCCAAGGAGATGAGAAGCAGGCAGCGGGAAGGAAAATAAGGACACGGGGGGGGGGGGAGGGGAAATAAGGATAAGCACACTGGGGCCAATGAATTATTATAAACACACTGGGGCCAATGAATTATTGTAAACACACTGGGGCCAATGAGTTATACATATGCATGGGGGGCATACATTTGGTGGTCAAATTAGTTGTTTATAAACCTTGCCACTGAGGAGCCATTCAGGGCTCCTGGAGGGGAATTTAAAAGTATAAGAAAAAATACACCGTACATCGCAGGGGAGCGGAGCCTGCCGCTCGCTCCCCTGTTTAATAACTTCTGATCGCATCAGGTCTCAGAAGTGAGACCCAATGCAATCAATCCCTTAGCCCCTGTACTACAACCCCTGTCATGAAAAAGTCTGTTCCATAATGGGGGTATTAGTACAAACACTAATGTAGCCTCCCCAGCCACCTGCAGACTCCTGCAGCTGGGGAACTACTACTCCCATCATGGAAACAAGTCTGTTCCATGATGGGAGTAGCATTAGTCCCTCAGCACTGCAGGGGTCTGCTGATGTCACCTCTTCTGAGCATGCTCAGAAGTAATAACGGATATTATAAACTGGGTGCAAACAGATGATGTTAACGGCTCATCCGTTTGCCATAGACTCCAATGTTAAAATTTTTACGGACGTTATTCCACTGTTATTTTTGACTGAAGAAAAATTAGTGCATGTGAAATTTTTTCTTCTGTTCCGTTTTTAAGGGTTTTCTAACAGAGGTTTTATAGTGGATCTTTTAACGGAGTGTGGTTTGCTGGTACATGACCTGGTTCTGTCCCTTGTCTAAGGTCCCTGCAGCTAGAGTCCCTCCATGTCTATAGGGCTTTCCTGTAGGGCTTACCCCTAGTCGTCTTAAGTAAAGTGTGTACATATTAATTTAATGTATAGGAAATATATGTATAGGACCTTAGTGGTCACGTGATACACAGTTGTAATGTATAAAATGCTTTTAAGGACCTTTGGAGGTCTTGTGATGTACCCAGAGTTCACTGGGTTCATAACTTACAGGTTTGCTGACCAATGAGTTTAGTCCAGCTCCTTATTATATAAAGGGCTGTAGTCAATAAATTATCTCTCTTATTGCCTGGCTACTAAGCAAGCAAGTCTCTTAGTTCTGGATTATCAAGCCAAGGACATCTCAGCATAAAGCATCTCATCAGCATCAATTCAATTCATCTAGGCCCAAAGCCTAAGAACCTGCAGTCACAAAACCTGAGTTACTCAAAGCTCAAACTACTGAATCCTGTGTGACTAATATCAGCTCAAATATTCTAAAATAGTAGCACAGTGGCTAGCATCAAAAGCTCATTGCTTCCAAGACCCAGCAAACCTGTGAGGAACCTGTATCCCGGTTCACTCTTGAAAAGACTGTTATGTTCAATACGATTGCAAAAAATCTGCAAGTAAAGTTTCTTCAGTTTACTTCATAATATCTGCTGTGGACATTCCGTTATTTCTCCCTGACGTTTGTGGGACGGTTGGCGGTAAGAGCATTACTGTTGAGGAAACCTCACCCTGGAGCCACGACATTCAATTTATACCACCAGACCCTACACTACCACTGCAACACCCAAGTCACCGTTACTCTCCCCCGGCACCACAGGAGCAAAAGTATAGTGTTAAATCAGCCTAAGACATTTGTTAGATTTCATATGCAGTTAGCACCAGATCATTGATTGTTTGATTTTTTTTATCGCTGCAGGTAGAGACAATCTCTGACTCGGACACTGAAGGAAAGAGCAGAAGAGAAGTTCACTCCATTGGAGTTCAAGTAGAAGATGAAAGAAGGTGCCCTTATTTATTCTAATTGACATGTTGATGATGTGATGGATGAGTTGACAGGGCATACCAATACTGACTACACAATAGTGTTTACATGACACATACTTTTAAATTATAAAGGTGGGAAAGTTTGCAATTTTCACATTGAAGACCTTGACTATCAACACTATGTATTTGGTTCATGCTACAGAGTTGGACATTAAAAACCAATGTCTCACACACTAGTCTTAAAGGGGTACTCCACTTGAAAAAAAATTTAAATCAACTGGTGCCAGAAAGTTAAACAGATTTGTAAATTAATAATTTAATCATTCCAGTACTTATCAACTGCTGTATTCTCCACAGGAATTTCTCTTCTTTTTGAATTTCCTTTTTGTTGACGACAGTGCTCTCTGCTGACACCTCTCTCCATTTTAGGAACTGTCCAGAGCAGGATAGGTTTGCCATGGGGATTTCAACAGAGTCTCAACAGAGAGCACTGTGGTCAGACAAAAAGGAAATTAAAAAAAGAAAAGAACTTCCTGTGGAGAATACAGCAGCTGATAAGAACTGGAAGGATTAAGATTTTTTAATAGAAGTAATTTACAAATCTGTTTAACTTTCTGGCACCAGTTGATTTAAAAAAATGTTTTCCAGTGGAGTTCCCAGTGGCATTAAATAGTAGAACAGCTAACCCCGTAAAGGTTAATGGATCCTTCTAATATCATGTATCAAATTAAAGCATAACTTTTATTATATACCAAATAATAATATGGGGTAGGTGAGTAATAAGTTGATAAAAAACAAAGTCCCTATGGTCTAAAATTTTTGTATGTACCACTGTCAGTTTCAGGGCTCCTGTTAGGGTGCGTTCACACTGCGGAATCTCCGTTTGCTGAATTCAGCGAGCGGAGATTCCGTCTGGCTGCCGCAGTCGATAACACTTTGGCGCTAGGGCCGCTGTGCACTACGCTGTCACCATTGACTGCTATGCAGTGCTCGCGGGATCCGCGCAAAGAATGAACATGTTCTTTCTTTGCGTGGAACAATTCCAGCGGCGGAATTGTTAAGTTCATACCGTGGAATTCCGCCCGTGGACTTCCTCGGGAATTCCGTATTGTGAGCATACCCTTAGTGTGACAATCTCTACAATACACCCAGTCACATGCTGCTGGGTAACCAGATTGCATTTTCAATTTGTTATTATGTCACTTAGATATTGGTGACTATTTGTGTGTATTTGGAGTATAAAGTAGAGTTACACAGGTCTGTGTCCTAATGAAAGCTATTAGATGCACCTTATATCGCTGTGGAACTGTTGTGCACCACAGTCATTGCCACCACCAATTTTAGCAACCCCAATTCTGCATTAATGTATGTATAAACTCAAACACTGTCACAGTCTGTTGAGTGTGACAGTTTCAGATTTTAGATTGCAGTTCCTGGGTCTCTGTAGTTTTAATCACCTTATTACTCACTAACCCTATATTATCATTTAGTATATAATACAAGTTATGTTTTAATTTGACACATGATATAAGAAGGATCCATTAACCCTTACAGGGTTTTCTGTTGTCCTATTTGCAGGGGTTAGAGTGCTTGTTGTTAGCATTAAATGTACCAGATCTATTAGGAGACAAAGGTTTCTTAATACCTTAAGGACCAAGAGTGTACCAGTACGCCCTTGGTCTTTGGTGCATAAAGACCGCGGGCACACCTGTAGGCCCTGGTCCCGTTACCGGTGTTTGAAGCGTGCTCAGGAGCAGCCAGCCCCCATGGTTAATGACGAGCATAGCCGATCAGGCTGATGCCCGGCATTAACCCTTGGCTGCTTTTAGGAAGCCTCAGCAGGTTGGAGCAGTAGAGCACCAATAACACTGATCAATGCTTAGCCAAATCTCAGCATTGAACAGTGTATGCAAACGAAAGATTGCGTGGTATTACCCCCTATGGGGGCGGAAAAAAAACAACACAAAGTGTAAAAAAAAGTGTTTGAATCCTCCCACCCCCTTTTCACATGTTTTAAATAAAATAATGTAATAAAAAATAAAATAATCATATGTGGTACCACCACAGGCATAAATGTCCAAACTATTAAAATATAAGGTTAGTTAAACTGCACGGTCAATGGTGTATGCGTATAAAATAACTTTTAAAAAGTGTCATCAAAATAAAAATTACTGATAAAAGTACTGATAAAAATTACAGATCATGGCGCAAAAAATGAGCCCTCATATAGCCCCATAGGTGGAAAAATTTAAAAGTTATAGGGGTCAGAAAATGACAATTTTAAACATACTAATTTTGGTGCATGTAGTTATAATTTTTTTAAAGTAGTAAAATAAAATAAAACCTATATAAATTAGGTATCCTTGTAACTGTACGGACCTTCAGAATAAAGATAAGGTGTCATTTTTCTAAAAAAATAAATAAAAGTGCACTGCGTAGAAACGGAAGCCCCCAAGAGTTACAAAACTGTGTTTTTTTAACCCCACAAATAATGTTTTTTTTTGTTTTGCTGCAGATTTTGGTATAAAATAAGTGATGTCAGTACAATTGGTGATGCAAAAAACAAGCCCTTATATGAGTCTATAGGTCCAAATTGAAAGCATTATGATTTTTAGAAGGGGAGGTGGAAAAACTAAAGTGCAAAAATGAAAATTGGCCTGGTCCTTAAAGGTTAAAAGATTTAGTGCATTTCTCACACTGTCTGTGGGCCAGATGTAAATGTACTGAAGTAGATTTTTTGCATAATTTACACCAATTTCTGGATTAAGAGCCACATCAAGAATAGGCGAATATCTCCCCTTGTAATAGGGCTAGCCATCAACTGTTTGCTGTTCTGTTTGATGTGCGGGGGAGTCATTGTCTGCTGACAGCACATCTCCGCGGGTAATCTTGTGAAGGCTCTGTAGTAGAGCGCCAGTCACCAAGATTGGTGCTTGTTTACAGACAGACTTGGCCTACCAAATAACCCAAAGTTTTGTTAAAACTAATGGACCATGGGAGGCTATACCCTCCCCCTAAGCCCTACCCACTTTTAGAAAAGTAGCATTGGCCGCGTAAGGAAAAAACTGCAGATTTTTTGTATGCCAGAAATACATTTTTGTGGGTGGCCTAGAGCTGTACAACACATCAGTATTACAGCCAGATGCATTATAGCCAGAGTCTATATTTATCCTACACAATGTAAATATCAAGCAATCTGTCCCTGTCCACATATCAGTTCATCCCTTATTATAACTGTACACCGTATTTTGTCACATATAGTATCATGACATTTTTCATCACTCTCTTACATTACATTAAAGGGGTACTCCGGTGCTTAGACATCTTATCCCCTATGGGGACCCCTGGGATCATGCACGCGGCACCCCGTTTGTAATCAGTCCCCGGAGCGTGTTCGCTCTGGGTCTGTTTACCGGTGACTACAGGGCGGGCGGCGCCCCCTCCCATAGACTTGCATTGAGGGGCGGAGCGTGACATCACACGGGGGGCGGAGGCGTGACGTCACACGCCGCCCGCCCTGTAGTCGCCGGTAATCAGACCCGGAGTGAACACGCTCCGGGGACTGATTACAAACGGGGTGCCGTGTGCATGATCCCGGGGGTTCCCAGCGGGGGGACTCCCGCCATCAGGCATCTTATCCCTTATCCTTTGGACAGGGGATAAGATGTCTAAGCACCGGAGTACCCCTTTAAATCCATTACGGAGGCTGTTTCTTAGGTGTTACTGTGCTCTCTTAGTACATCTCTTTCTGCTTCTAAATTGAAATCCAAAGAAAGACCACTCAATACATGATATTGATTTATGATAAGTCATAGTTACTTGTGGATATTGACATTGCGGCTGTGAGTGTATTTGATATTTGAAGGAGAATGGCTCTAATGGCTTTACAAAAATAACATTTTATTTGTAGTACACTTATAGTCAGGGTAGATTCTAGCTTTTCTGCAGTGCCATTTAAAATCATGCATAAAGGTTAGGTTTGTGTGCAGAAAATCAACAGCGTATAACAGTTCCAGCAGAGTGTATTGTGTACCTCTAAATATTAGTCACACAGTTACCAAATACCACTTTGCAAGGAACAAATATTATCACAATAGTTACTGTATTAGCATCAACTGTACTAAGTCCAAAATTATATATACCGTATTTATCGGCGTATAACACGCACTTTTTAGGCTAAAATTTTTAGCCTAAAGTCTGTGTGCGTGTTATACGCCGATACACCCCCAGGAAAGGCAGGGGGAGAGAGGCCGTCGCTGCCCGCTTCTCTGCCCCTGCCTTTCCTGGGGTCTAGAGCGCTGCTGTCGGCCCTTCTCACCCCCTGGTGCCGGCGCCGATAGTCAGGGGGAGAGAAGCGGCGCCGACAGCCAGGGGGAGAGAAGGGGCAGCGGCACCCATTGCCGGCGCCGCTGCCCCGTTGCCTCCCCCCATCCCCAGTGGCATAATTACCTGAGTCGGGTCCGCGCTGCTGCAGGCCTCCGGCGTGCGTCCCGGCGTCGTTGCTATGCGCTGAACGGCGCGGCGCATGACGTTAGTGCGCCGCGCCGTGCATAGCAACGACGCTGGGGATGCACGACGGAGGCCTGCAGCAGCGCGGACCCGACTCAGGTAATTATGCCACCGGGGATGGGGGGAGGCAACGGGGCAGCGGCGCCGGCAATGGGTGCCGCTGCCCCTTCTCTCCCCCTGGCTGTCGGCGCCGCTTCTCTCCCCCTGGCTAACCAGGGGGTGAAAAGGGCCGACAGCAGCGCTCTAGACCCCAGGAAAGGCAGGGGGAGAGAAGCGGGCAGCGACGGCCTCTCTCCCCCTGCCTTTCCTGGGGGTATATCGGGGTATACACGCGCACACACGCACCCTCATTTTACCATGGATATTTGGGTAAAAAACTTTTTTTACCCAAATATCCTTGGTAAAATGAGGGTGCGTGTTATAGGCCGGTGCGTGGTATACCCCAATAAATACGGTATATAACAAATATTGGTGCCACACCAGAAAAAATACCGGTATTTGTGGAGCGGAATGGAAAAAACAATCAAAACAAAAACAAAGCAATTCTACCATTGCTTTATAGGCTTTGTTTCCACAATGTTTACTGTGCTTATGGAATGTGTCGGCAATCTGTCTTCATTCCTTTTTTATTCTGCTCTTTTATCCCCACTTACTCTTGAAATCTGGACTGAACTTGAAGATTACAACTAGTGTTGAGCGGCATAGGCCATATTCGTAATATTCTCGTTTTATTTTCGCATATGTGAAAATTTGCGTATGCGAAAATTAACATGCGAAAATTAACATATACAAAAATTAGCATAAGCAAAAATTTGCATGTGCGAAAATTAGCACCTGTCTCACACAGTAGTATTAGAGCCTTCTTTACACCACACAAGCTGGAAGCAGAGAGGGGTGATCACTGTGATGTGTACTGTGAAATAAAAAATCTAAAAAATCTAATAAAAAAACGAATATTCGTAATTACGAATATATAGTGCTATATATTCGCGAATATTCGCGAATTCGTGAATATGCGATATTCGCAAATAAAATTTGCATTGCGAATATTCGCGAGCAACACTAATTACAACTTCTCTGCCTCCTATGTACAATCTACTCCCATATAAAAGGACATTTCTAGTCCTGGTTTGCCAGTTTGTTATGAAGTACATGTAATTATTCGGGGGCTTCTTTCCGTCCTAGTTCATTACGCTAATAATTGAATTGGTCTAACTTTATTAAGACTAGTTACAGACACATAATTTACAATTCCTTCTAGTACAGCTATTTCCAAAATAGGTTGAGACACGTATCAGGATTATTGTTTTGCTTTTGTATCCCTTATTTAATTTAGTGTTATTATTTATTTTCTCATTTTCCCTATTATTGTGCATTTATGTAAAAATGTGAATGTTTTTTATTTTTTTTAAATAAATAAACAGTTATATATATATATATATATATATAAAAATAATAATAATAAAAAAAAAAATATATATATAAAACAATGTATATATATATATATATATATATATATATATATATATATATATATATATATATATAAGAATGCAGATATGAACCATTTGGCCCATCTAGTCTGTCCAATAATCTGAATCCTATCAATAGTCCCTGGCCCTATCTTATATGAAGGATAGCCTTATGCCTATCTCTATCTTATATGAAGGATAGCCTTATGCTTATCCCATGCATGTTTAAACTCCTTCACTGTATTTGCAGCGACCACGTCTGCAGGAAGGCTATTCCATGCATCCACTACTCTCTCAGTAAAGTAATACTTCCTGATATTACTGCAGAAACCTTTGCCCCTCTAATTTGAAACTATGTCCTCTTGTGGTAGTTTTTCTTCTTTTAAATATGCTCTTCTCCTTTACCGTGTTGATTCCCTTTACGTATTTAAAAGTCTCCATCATACTTCCTCTGCCTCTTCTTTCTTCCAAGCTATATTATGGTCCTTTAACCTTACCTGGTAAGTTTTATCCTGCAATCCATGTACTAGTTTAGTAGCTCTTCTCTGAACGCTATCTAGGGTATCTATATCCTTTTGGAGATACGGTCTCCAGTACTGCGCACAATACTCCAAGCGAGGTCTCACCAGTGTTCTGTACAGCGGCATGAGCACTTCTCTCTATTACATTGTTGCTCTATTACATTGTCTTCCTACCTTTAAGTCTTCTGAAATAATTACTCCTAAATCCCTCTCCTCAGATACTGAGGTCAGGGCTGTGTCAAATAATCTATATTCAGCCCGAGGGTTTTTACGCCCCAGGTGCATTATCTTTCATTTATCCACATTAAATTTCAGTTCCCAGAGTTCTGACCATTCTTCTAGTTTTCCTAAATCCTTTTCCATTTGGCGTATACCTCCAGGAACATCAACCCTGTTAGAGATCTTTGTGTCATCAGCAAAAAGACATACCTTACCATCGAGACCCTTTGCAATATCACTGATGAAGATATTAGACAAAATTGGTCCCAGTACAGATTCCTGAGGTACCCCACTGGTAACAAGACCTTGCTCTGAATATTCTCCATTGACTATAACCCTCTGTTGTCTGTCACTCAGCCACTGCCTAATCCACTCAACAATATGGGAGTCCAAGCTCAATGATTGCAGTTTATTGATGTCTTCTATGTGGGACAGTGTCAAAAGCCTTACTAAAATCTACATTTGTTTGACATGATCTCCCTGAAGTAAACTCATGTTGTTTTTCATTTTGCAATCCATGGGATTTTAGATGTTCCCCAATCCTATCCTTTAGTAGGGTTTCCATAAATTTCCCCATTATTGCTGTCAGACTTACAGGCCTATAGTTGCTTGATTTCTCCCTTCTACCTTTCTTGTGAATGGGGACAACATTTCCAATTTTCCGAGACTCCTGTTACCAGTGATTGTCACGTCCCCTCCCATATGCTTTCATTGAGGGGGTGGAGCGTGACATCACACGGGGGCGGGGCTGTGATGTCACAATGCTCAAACCCCCGTGATCGCCAGTAATCAGACCCGGAGCGAACGTGTTCCGGGGACTGATTGTAACGGGGTGCTGCGTGCAAGATCACGGGGGTTCCCAGCGGCGGGACCCCCGCGATCAGCCATCTTATCCCCTATCCTTTGGATAGGGGATTAGATGTCTTTGCACTGGAGTACCCCTTTAAGTAGCAAATAGATAGAAAAATATATAATTATTTGAAAACTTATATTTTCCATCTATGTAACGGTATGAGGGCATGTTTTTTGCATTGTGAGCTGACTGGTCTATTGGTATTTTGAGTTACATATGTCATTTTCATAACTTTTTATTCCATTTTGTGGGGATATGAGGTGACCAAAACAATAACAATTTTAGCATTGCTCCTTTTTCTTCTTTAGGCTAGGTTTCCACACAGATTTTTCTCTTGCCTTTTTTTTTTTTAATCTGCCACTGCAGTTTTTGAGCCAAAGCCAGAGATGTATTCAAAAGGAATATGAATATGAAGGAAAGACTTATACTTCTCCTCCCTGTTGAATCCACTTCTGACTTTGGCAAAAAAAAACTTCAGTGGCAGTTTGCCAAAAGAACACCAAAAAATCCTGCGTGGAAACCTAGCCTTACAGTGTTCCTTGTGCAAAATATATATATATATATATATATATATATATATATATATATATTTTTTTTTTTTTTTTTTTTTTGATAGTTCATAGAAAACTTTATTTACATTCTCAATAATTTAATTCAGTTGTTTCTGTGGATCAAATCCACAACAAAATCAAGGTCTAATATATGGATTTTATGGCAAATTCACAGCAGATTTAAAGGGGTACTCCACTTAAAAACTTTTTTTCTTTAAATTAACTGGTGCCAGAAAGTTAAACAGATTTGTAAATTATTTATATTAAATAATATTAATCCTTCCAATACTTATCAGCTGCTGCATGCTCCACCCACCGACTTTTCTTTTAATTTTTAATTTCCTTTCTGTCTGGCCACAGTGCTCTCTGCTGACATCTCTGTCCATTTTAGGAACTGTTCAGAGTAGGAGAAAATCTCCATAGCAAACCTATCCTGCTCTGGACAGTTCCTATAATGGACAGTGGTGTCAGCAGAGAGCATTGTGATCAGACAGAAAAGAAATTAAAAAAGAAAAGAACTTCCTGTAGCGCATATAACAGCCGATAAGTACTGGAAGGATTAAAGGGGTACTCCACTGGGTAACTTTATTTTTTTAATAACTGGTGCCAGAAAGTTAAACTGATTTGTAGATTACTTCTATTTAAAAATCTTAACCCTTCCAGTACTTATCAGCTGCTGTATGATCCACAGGAAGTTCTTTTCTTTTTGAATTTCCTTCCTGTCGGACCACAGTGCTCTCTGCTGACACCTCTGTCCATTTTAAGAACTGTCCAGAGTAGAAGCAAATCCCCATAGGAAACCTATCCTGCTGCAGACAGTTCTTAAAATGTACAGAAGTGTCAGCAGAGAGCACTGTGGTCAAACAGGAAGGAAATTCAAAAAGAAAAGAACTTCCTGTGGAAGCTGATAAGTACTGGAAGGATTAAGGTTTTTAAATAGAAGTAATTTACAAATCTGTTTAACTTTCTGGCACCAGTTGATTTAAAAAAAAATGTTTTCCAGCAGAGTACCCTTTTTTTTTAAGCCCTATATATTGAAGTCAGCAGCTCACAGTGGAACTTGACATTCTGCAGCACAGGTCATTTTCTCAAAAGAAAATTCTATAGCATGTAGATAAGAATTGTAACATTTCATTGACATGCATTGTACTGTAATCCACTAAGGATCTCACCTTTAGAAATATGCAGGCAAAATCCACAGTACTTCTGTTTCATGTGGACTTACCTTTATGGTTCATCCAGAGGGCATAGTCAGAGCACATTTGTATTCCACAATTACTGCAAAACTACATCAAAATGCCACTTTACAGACTTACAGACTCCTTACTTGGTCTTTGGAAATCGAAGTTACTTTTTACACAGTACTTCATCTAAGAAAAGTAGTAAAAGAGGAGCTAGGGTCCTTCTTATTGTACTTATCAGAAGATGGGCACAGGCCTGTAGAACTTTTTATGGTCTTTACCTACTATTTAATGTCTGCCCAGGACCATGCCAACCGCAACAAATTACAGGAGCTACAGGAGAACGGAGAACAGGACTGTAGGCAGCTATGTAGCAAGTCAGTACAGCAGTACATGTGAAGGGGTCAGGGGTGTACTTAAAGGGGTGAAAACTATTTTTTTTTAAATCAATTGGTGCCAGAAAGTTTTACAGATTTGTAAATTACTTCTATTTAAAATCCTAATCCTTCCAATACTTAAAAACTGATAAGCGGGAACCGCCCAGTTTAGAAGAGGTTTGCTATGGGAATTTGCTTCTAAACTGGGCGGTTCCCGAGACACGTGTCATCAGAAAGCACTTAGACAGAAAAGAACAACTCCACTTCAGAAGCTCATAAGTACTGAAAGGATTAAGATTTTTTAGTAGAAGTAATTTACAAATCCGTTTAACTTTCTGGAGCCATTTGATATATATATAAAAACATTTTTTTTCTTGGATAACCCCTTTAACCCCTTAAGGACTCAGGGTTTTTCCGTTTTTGCACTTTTGTTTTTTCCTCCTTACCTTTTAAAAATCATAACCCTTTCAATTTTCCACCTAAAAATACATATTATGGCTTATTTTTTGTGTCACCAATTCTACTTTGCAGTGACATTAGTCATTTTACCCAAAAATGCACGGCAAAACAGGAAAAAAAATAATTGTGCGACAAAATCGAAAAAAAACGCCATTTTGTAACTTTTGGGGGCTTCCGTTTCTACGCAGTGCATATTTCGGTAAAAATTACACCTTATCATTATTCTGTAGGTCCATACGGTTAAAATGATACCCTACTTATATAGGTTTGATTTTGTCGCACTTCTGGAAAAAATCATAACTACATGCAGGAAAATTTATATGTTTAAAAATGTCATCTTCTGACCCCTATAACTTTTTTATTTTTCCACGTACAGGGCGGTATGTGGGATCATTTTTTGCGCCGTGATCTGAAGTCTTTATCGGTATGATTTTTGTTTTGATCGGACTTTTTGATCACTTTTTATTCATTTTTTTAATGGTATAAAAAGTGACCAAAATACGCTTTTTTGGACTTTGGAATTTTTTGCGCGTACGCCATTGACTGTGCGGTTTAATTAATGATATATTTTTATAGTTCGGACATTTACGCACGCGGCGATACCACATATGTTTTTATTTTAAACTTTTATTAGGGAAGGGGTTAAATGACCTTTATTAACACTTTTTTTTTTTTTTTTTTTTGCAGTGTTATAGGTCCCATAGGGACCTATAACACTGCACACACTGATCTCCTATGCTGATCACTGGCGTGTATTAACACGCCTGTGATCAGCATTATCGGCGCTTGACTGCTCCGGCCTGGATCTCAGGCACGGAGCAGTCATTCGTCCATCGGACACCGAGGAGGCAGGTAAGGGCCCTCCCGGTGTCCGGTCAGCTGTTCGGGATGCCGCGATTTCACCGCGGCGGTCCCAAACAGCCCGACTGAGCAGCCGGGTCACTTTCAGTTTCACTTTAGAAGCGGGGGTCAGCTTTGACCGCCGCTTCTAAAGGGTTAATACCGCACATCGCCGCGATCGGTGATGTGTGGTATTAGCCGCGGGTCCCGGCCGTTGATGAGCGCCGGGACCGACGCGATATGATGCAGGATCGCAGCGCGATCCCGCTTCATATCGCGGGAGCCGGCGCAGGACGTAAATATACGTCCTGCGTCGTTAAGGGGTTAAGAGCTTGCTGGGACTTGGAGTAGGACTGGAAAATTTAATGCAGACCACGCTGACATGACAGATGACAGGGACTGACTTGACTCTTAAAGCTGTGACTTTGGCTTACTTGAATTGATGGTGGCTGCAGGACTTGACTTTGAGGCCTCCAACAGTCTGGACACACACACACACACACACACACACACTAGGCACGACTGCACTGGACCACAGCAAAGACTTGTAAGGAAAGAGAGAGCTAGCTCCACCCAGGGCTTATATGGGGGAGACTAGCAGGGAGCCCATAGGTCACCCCTGGGATCACCTGGTCACTGGTACCTCCTGGGTATCAATCACATGACATAACTCTTAAAGATACAACACATTTTATAATACAATACACTGCAGAACAGGAGGGAAACAGGTGCAAGGAGCCCTGGGGCCACTGAAGGAGGCTGCATGACAGGGCAGCAAGGGTTCGGGACAACATCTCCTGTACTGGGCCGCCACACAATGATGTATTGCAATGCACATAAAAATATTTGCAAATCAATCTCTAGTACCCAAAACACATTTTAGCAGCACACAACAATTTCTTTTGGATAGTAGATGGACCATTGGTACTGGAACACAACAGTAATATTGCTCTGTCCTCGCTACACGTTACCCCGTGTATCTGGTGGCAGCTATGGCTGAGAATAACTATGGGGCAAGTCCATAAACTTACCAGTGATGCTGACACATGGGAGAATGGAGGATGCAGTCTTTCACTTCTTAGCACAGTCTGGAATGGGGTTCTCTTTCCTAGAATGCCTCACTTCACTGAGGAAGGATAGAAGGAGCAAAAAACTGACAGGCAAAGTCAGTCACCAGATGGAGGGCCTATGTAAGTAAACACACCTCACAGTACATAAAGATGCTGAAGGCATGACACATATAGAGACACCGGGGAACATACTCTACTTTTTTTGTATGCAATGTATATGATAAACATCATATATATCTTATATATATCTAGTGTAAATGGACCCAGCACTTAGCTGAGCACTTCTGTCTCTTTCCCTTACCAATTTATGGGGAACATAATGTCTGACACTTCACTATGACTTATTTTTTCTCTGTTATGAAATTAGACCTTTAAATTTAATTTATTATTCTAAATTCTCAATTTTTTGCCATTTTAGGTTTCCTCAAAAATGTTCTAGGTTTAGTTTTTATCCTAAATCCTGGTGGTGCAATGCATAGCTTACTAAGTAGGAGATGGAATAGTGCAACACTAAATGGTTAATTAAACTATTATCATACTTATTATCAAAGATGGCAATGTATAGTTCAATATTTCAGATGGATGCTGCTGTCTTGAAGCCTTTGTATTTTGGTTGAAGTTAAATGTAAAAGGACAATTGAGAGTTAACGCTGTAAGCTGCTGTCAGTCAGCATTCTCAACTGGTTAGTATTACTGAGAGCATAGGCTAAGAGGACCAGGCCAACATTACTATATTCAACGTACTACTGTCCTTATAATTTAGATACAATATAAAGCTTTTATTAACCATGGTGCCGGGTAGTGTAGGAGTGAGGTGCCACCTAGTGTAGGAGTGAGCCCTGCCACCTCTCCAATCACTTCAGTTGGGCAGGGAATTCAAAGTGACCCCCCCCCCCATCCACCTTATTAAGCAAAGAGGGCAAAGGAACATATTCAGTATGACGGGACTTGTGTGACCAGACTGTCCTAGTGCAGGAGATCAGTACTGGTGAGAGGTGTGAGACAGCTTTAGTACAGGTAGGAAGAGTTAGTTGGGGGGTTTTCAGCATCTTTTATTGGTCTGGATGACCCCTTACTACTTGTAGCTACCTGTTGTTCCTATGTTTTTTTGGGAGTGCAGGAGGTCTATATTGATCCCTAATAAATTTTAAAGGGGAGACCTTTCCCACCAATACATTCCCGCTAAAAGGGAAAGGTATGGCAAGAAATTACCGTATTTTTCACCCTATAGGACGCACCGCCGTATAAGACGCACCCAATTTATAGGTGCAAAATCTAAAAAAATAAAGATTTTGAACCTAACAGTGGTCTTCAACCTGCGGACCTCCAGATGTTGCAAAACTACAACTCCCAGCATGCCCGGACAGCCGTTGGCTGTCCGGGCATGCTGGGAGTTGTAGTCTTGCAACATCTGGAGGTCCGCAGATTGAAGACCACTGCATAGGAGGTAATACTCACGTGTCCCCGCCGCTCCGGACCCGTCACCGCTGCCCTGGATGTCGCTCCATCGCTATCGCCGCGTCCCCATCGCTCCGGAACGTCTCTGCTGCCGGCCGGGTATCCTCGCTCTCCGTCGCCGCCATCACGTTGTTACGCACGCCGACGCACGTACGCGACGACGTGATGACGAGGAAGGAGAGCGCCGGCCATACACGGGATCCCTGAACGGAGAAGACACCGAGGAGGCAGGTAAGGTTCTGTAAGCACTAACCCGGCTATTCAGTCGGACTGTTCGGGACCGCCGCGGTGAAATCGTGTCGCTTTCCCTTCAGATGCTGCGGTCAGCTTTGATCGCCGTGTCTGAAGGGTTAATACAGGGCATCACCGTGATCGGTGATGTCCTGTATTAGCCGCGGGTCCCGGCCGTTGATGGTCACAGGGACCGTCGCGATCGGTGTGTATTGACCATATAAGACGCACCGACTTTTTCCCCCCAGTTTTGGGGAAGAAAAAGTGCGTCTTATACGGCGAAAAATACGGTATACAAGCTTACTGTACACGGTACATTTACAGGTTTAGAATGTGCAAAGGGAAAGACCCTCAGTGAGTCCCCAGAATGCACCCCCCCCCCCCAAACTAGGAGTACCCACTACTGGATCAAGGTCACCACCTCTACGTACATAACTTTTATACCAGCCTTCCCCTCTTTAAGTCTCTCTCCACTGCAGCTTGTGGCACTGTACGGAGAAATCAAGGAGGCCTTTCAAGATATCCCCCACCGATCCCTATGTTGGTCAGATATAAGGACAAGAGGGAAGTTCTTATGCTGACCACAATTCCTGGTAAAGGTAGCACCCCTATACCACTTCAATGGTCCTCAAACCTAATTGTATTGGGGACTGCAACCAGTATATGGGAAGAGTGGATCTCCCTGATCAAGTCCTTAAGACCATATAGTGCCCATGCACAAAATAATAGCATGGTACAAAAAGGTGGCAGCATACATGGTCCAAATAGCATTGTACAAGGCATTTGTACTATAGAGATGTGCTGGCAATGCTTTCCAGGAGGCTAATTGGAATCAGTATCATAAGGTTGTTTTTGCCTTTCTCTGGGTCAACACAGTAGGAATATAGTAGGGATATGGTCAAAGACATATTAACTAAATTAAATTAAAGCCCATTTTTAATCCGCTGGATTTACTAATAGGGCGTACACCTTAAAAAAAAAATGTGTGTGTGTAAAACATGTAATAATAAAGAATCTTCCTGCTGCATGAAGAGTGGGGTCGGCACTTGCCCCATGCATTTAAAGGGGTATTCCAGGCCAAAACTTTTTTTTATATATCAACTGGCTCCGGAAAGTTAAACAGATTTGTAAATTACTTCTATTAAAAAAATCATAATCCTTCCAATAGTTATTAGCTTCTGAAGTTGAGTTGTTTTTTTCTGTCTAACTGCTTTCTGATGACTCACGTCCCGGGAGCTGTCCAGCTCCTATGGGTATATTCTCCCATCATGCACAGCTCCCGAGACGTGACATCATTATTGAGCAGTTAGACAGAAAACTTCAGAAGCTAATAACTATTGGAAGGATTAAGATTTTTTAATAGAAGTAATTTAAAATCTGTTTAACTTTCCGGAGCCAGTTGATATATAAAAAAAAGTTTTTGTCTGGAATACCCCTTTAAGACCAAACTAATTCTCAATGTTACTAATAGGGTAGAAATAGATCCAATCTTAAGACATTTTTAGAAGAACAGAGGGGACATTTATTAGCCTTTTACATTGCTTTTTGGTGTAAATTTGGAAAAGTGATTTTGACTTAACTAACTTAGTTGCTTACTTTTTCACTTTGCAATGGTCAGAGATTTATGACATGCAACTTTTCTAAAAAAAAAAAAATGTTGCAGCTTTTTCACATAGCTCTAAGTTACACCGTAAACATACACCAGCCCAAAACTGGCTTGAAAAATGGTTGTACAAGATCACACAGGTGACAAAAGTTGCAGAAAAGTTGCAGAGAGGGAATCATACAAAGTGGTGCACTGAAGGGAAATTTCCTAAAAACGTGTACTAGCCCCACATTTATCACAGGCCCTTCACCACGTACTAGCCCCACATTTATCACAGGCCCTTCACCACGTACTAGCCCCACATTTATCACAGGCCCTTCACCACGTACTAGCCCTACTTTTATCACAGGCCCTTCACCACGTACTAGCCCCACATTTATCACAGGCCCTTCACCACGTACTAGCCCCACATTTATCACAGGCCCTTCACCACGTACTAGCCCCACATTTATCACAGGCCCTTCACCACGTACTAGCCCCACATTTATCACAGGCCCTTCACCACATACTAGCCGTACTTTTATCACAGGCCCTTCACCACGTACTAGCCCTACTTTTATCACAGGCCCTTCACCACGTAGTAGCCCCACATTTATCACAGGCCCTTCACCACGTACTAGCCTAACGGGGCACATGCTGCCTCCCCGCCTCTCCCATAGAGATGTATGGAGGAGGCGTGCCGGCCGCAACGTCATGCTGCGGCTGGCATGCCCCCTGCACAGGACAACCGCGGCCCCGTACAGGAGATCGCCGGGGGCCCCAGCGTTCGGACCCCCCGCGATCAAACACTTATCCCCTATCTTGAGGATAGAGGATAAGTGTTTGTAATGCTGCAGATGTCCTTTAATAAATTTGGTGCATGTTCACTCCAGCTACACTATCAAAACCTGTGTATAACATCAGTGCGCCTATAGCGACTTTGATAAATCTCCTTCATCATCTCTATATGAAAAAAACGATATAGCAACACACAATTGAAATATTATCCCTGGAGTTGAGTTAATGACAAAATATGTAGATTCATAGTGACATAAAATGCATAAAGTACAATAATAATATTCAGCAAGGCATAATTACATAGATTGCTAATCTGTACAAGGACATACTGAGCGATATAGTGATATTCCTACAGCGGGAACAGTACACAAGGCATGTTTAAAAAGCCGCTTAATATACTAAGTCGCAGTGCAAAATAATGAAATGGAAGTGAATATAAAATGTGTACAGCATATACATGTGCATCATTGCTCTACAATCTCAGGAATGGCAGCTATGAATAAAAAGATTCTATTAGGAGGTTATAACAAAAAGGTATGCATAGGAAGACAGTCCACTGCGATCTTCCTATCTATCTGTCTCCATGGGGCACTTTTCTATCAATGTCCACTAGACTGTTTTCATAGCCCACCTCTGGCACGTGTTACTATGGCAACAAATCTGTCTAAGGAAACTGCAAGGAAAAGTATCAGATGTGTCATCTAAGTGTTGTATAGTAACCATGGAGTCATGCAGAAATATAGTAAAAGAAATATTTCCGTAAACCGATGGCTAAAGGGGTTATCCACCATAAGGTGATTTTAGTACATACCTGGCAGGCAGTAATGGACATGCTTAGGAAGGATCTGCACTTGTCTTGGGACTAAATGGCTATGTTGTGAAATTACCATAACACTGTGGCTAGCTTTTTGTGAACTGGTAGTTTGAGTTTTTCTTTTTTTTGTCTACAAATCCCATAATTCCATTTTCCTCCCTCCCACACATCAGCCACCCCACCCATTGAAACATAAATGAGCTGCATTAATTCAAAGGACCTGTGGTTTTCAATCAGGGTATGTACAGCTGTTGCATTAGATTCAGATTGATCTCTATCCCACCAAGCGATCCCTCCACCAATTGAAGCAGACAGGCTCCCTGTAATCAGCTGACTAGTGAGTCAGGTTTCGGCCGCATTGCAATCTGGGAAAATTCTGAGACAACAGTCATTTTGTATGCTGATAAAAATAAATATTGGGGTGAAAATCACATAAGGATTGTGAGAAAACCATTACACACAGGTACAGACACTATATTATGAACTACACTAAGCCCCTGTATCATAGTCAAATAAAAAATAATCCTGGAAAACCCCTTTAATAGATTAGATTGTTTAGAAATTCAGAAATATTTTTGTACAAATACTCCTTGTCTTTTAAATATGTATGAACACTTTAGTGACATAGCAAGGATAGGCCACATCTAATGGTGTTGTTGCTTGAGCTGCAATAACATACTTGTAGAGATCCTGTTTGAAGTGTCCTTATTGTTATACAATGCAGAAAGTCTTCAGACTCTTTTATTTTATTTTATTTTTTAACACATTTTGTTATGTTGGGTCCTTTAAATTAAAACAAATATGTTTTTCCCCATCATTCTACCCCAAAATGACAAAATTAATATGGAAGAATAGAAATTTTTGCAAATTTATTAAAAAAATGAAAATGTCAAATTTTGCATGGACATAAGTATTCAGACCCTTAGCTATGACACACTGAAATTTAGCTCTAGGGGGAAGGGGGGAGGCTCTATAGAGATGTTTCTATACCATGATAGAAGTCACCTGTGGTAAACAAAAACTTTTGCTAATTTTCCTTTTCAATAAATTAGTAAATATTTCTAATATTGCGTTTTCACTATGTCACTATGGAATGGTTCGAGAAAATTTGATTTTTGATTTTTTTTATCACACATACCTGCAACATAACAAAATGTGAAAGGATCTGAAGACTACACAAATGCATGTATGTTGTTTGTAGCCATTCTATTAAGAAACTATCACAGGCACCAGAATATGTGTATAAACCTATGAATATAAAACCTTTAGAAGAGGATTGGAGGGAGAACATCTGCTGCTTTTCGTTAAGCAGGGGAAGCACAGTTTTTACATCGTACTAGGATGAGCAATAGATATGAAGCTGAATATCATTATTACTGGTAAATAAAACTGAAATCATTAACAGTCACAGATATAGCACATTCTTTATAGAGCTTGCATTGGAAATGCAACACCTAAAAAGTAGATTATTTATTTATGGTATATAGTTTCTTTTGGACTTGGAGCTCTAAAATAAGTTAATGTACTTTAGAAAAAGGATAAAAAAAATAAAAAAAAAGCAAGTAGATAAAAATTAGTCATTTTAATTCAAATTAAAGTTAAAGCTTACGTGTCATATCACTGTTACTCACTAGGTCATTTGGATGCTTTACATGTCTTTTTTATATGTCTAGCATATGTATTTGGCTCACAAATTCCTCTGTTCTGCTGCTTTCTTTGTTCTGACATCTAAGCACTGATTTACAAAAATCAAATATGTATAAATGCTACACACCCCGGGAGTTATTTGTAAATAATTACCCTAAAAGTGCAACATGTAGTGGCTACCCATAGAGTATAAAGTAACGTGCCCAAAACCAAATGGGCTAACCTCATTAGCCCTCCCAGACTATGGCTCACATTTATCATTGCAGTGTAAGTGAAGCATTTTTTTACACCTTTTTTTTTGTGTGCTGATAATGTGTAGAAGAACCAAATTTATTAAAAGGTAAAAGAGCTTTGTGCAGGTCCACATTTTCTGAAATTTCTGTCTACATATACACCAAAAAGCTACACCATGTCTGGGCTGGTGTAGTTTTAGAGACTTTTCAGTGGCTTTGCGCCTTTTTTTGCTCCTTTTTACAAAAAGGAGCAATTATAAATCCCTTCCATATCATGTCTATTGCCAAAATCAGTGGATTGCAACTCAAAATCAGTGGATTGCAACTCAAAATCAGCAGAAATGTGTAAACAAAAAGGGGCAAAAAAAAGGCGCTAAAAACCCTGCTTGCGCCTTTTTTGCCCCTTTTTTAGACATAAAAAACAGTCTAAAGACAATGATAAATGTGGGCCTATGTGTATGAAAAAAGCCTATAATATAGACTCCAACAGAAATGTTACTACCCAAGAAAAAAATTGAGCTATTTACACAAAGTCACTTGAAAAAATGACTAATCTTTATTATTACAAATAGTGTAACATACAATAAAATCATGTATTTAAAAACAAGGAGGAATACAAACAACAGAAGGCGGCAGCCAGGGACATGTGTAAGTCATAAACACGTAACAACATAAAACAACATAAAAGTGCCTAATACCATGAGAAACAGTGTGGACTAGAGAAATCTGATAATATGGGCTGTATCAAAAAAAGAGGGCCCATATTTTTGGTCACTTTTTATATCATGAAAAAATGAATAATAAATGATCAAAAAGTCCGATCAATACAAAAAACTTCAGAATACTGCGCAAAAAATGAGCCCTCATACAGCCTGTACGCAGAAAAATAAAAAAGTTATAGGGGGTCAGAAGATGAGAATTTTTTACTTATAAATTTTCCTGCATGTAGTTATGATTTTTTTCCGAAGTACGACAAAATCAAACCTATATAAGTAGGGTATCATTTTAATTGTATGGACCTACAGAATAAAGAGAAGGTGTTATTTTTACCGAAAAATGCACTGCGTAGAAACGGAAGCCCCCAAAATTTACAAAATGAAATGTTTTCTTCAATTTTGTCGCACAATTAATTTTTTTTCCATTTCGCCGTGGATATTTTGGTAAAATGACTAATGTCACTGAAAATTAAAATTGGTGGTGCAAAAAAAAAAGTCATCATATGGAATTTTATATGCAAAATTGAAAGCGTTATGATTTTTAGAAGGTGATGAGGAAAATATGAAAATGCAAAGACGGAAAAACCCTGCGTCCTTAAGGGGTTAAAATATACAAAAATCCCCCCAGTAAAACTTGAAAACACCCCTATTTTCCTATTTTTCAAATAAAGCACTGTAAATAAAAAAAAAAACATATTTGGTATCGCCGTGCGTGCTATTGTCTGAACTATTAAATTATGATGTTTCTGATCCTGCACGGTGAACAGCGTAAACACCAAAAGACAAAACTTATGATTTTTTAACACGTCCAATCCCAGAAAAAAAAAGTGGTCAAGAAGTTAACACTAACACAGCTCCACATCTTTTCCATATTATGAACTCCTAAAGAATTATTGCCCCACAAAATTGCACAATTCCATATTTTTTTTAATTTTGCCTTATGCATATATTTTTGTCTGGCTCCGTAATACATTATATGATAAAAAAAAAGTAGGCCAATTAAAAGTACAACTTGCCCCACAAAAAAAGAAGCCATAATACAACTTTGTCAGTTCAAAAAAAAAAAAAAAAAATGATGGGTCTTAAAATGTTAGGAGAAAAAAACCTGAAGCAGAAAAAAACTGAATTTGCTAGGTCATGAAGGGGTTAATAAGATATTAGTCTATATGAAGAGGTGTCCAAAAATAATATATTCCTAAGCCTTTTATCTAAAGTAGAATCCCAGTTTTAATTAGCCCATGTTACAGCATATAATGTCATTGCTGTCATCTTTCCACTTTTTATGAGCCTGGTTGGAATTGCATCAGTCCGGTATGTGCTGAGGTTGTGTCTCCTAAACAGTATAATGAGCTTTACTTGGATGGGAAGCAGAGTAAGACGAATAGAGTTTCAAGGAATGGCTCCGAATATCTGCTTTATTTGGCACCACATAACTTTTTAGCACTAAGGGATCCTGAGTGATTTTTACCTTATTTGCAAACTATTTATCACTTTCCTGGCATCACTGCTCAGTGACGGGAGCCATGATCCCAGGAGTGCGGAGTGTGACTATCAAGGCTGCTTATTGGCTGCAACAGTCACATGACCTTGGCTCTTAAAGCAAGACTGACCTGCCGAGGCAGAAGAAAGGGGGATCTGTGTGTGAATGGAAGAGGGGGGGGGGGGGTATGTCTGTTAATTTAATTCATTTGGAGCCTTTTTATTATTATTATTTTTTTTAAGATAGAGAACCTCTTTAAGCTGAGGGGAGTTATGTGACCAATATTCCATGCACCCTTACATATAAAATCCACCAGATTTGGCAGTAATGCGTAAGATGTTAACCCTTGCAATTCCAAATCCTACAGTGTATGCAGAGGTATGTGCATTGTAATGCACAACAGGACAAGTTATACAAGTTTAACTAACAATAATGAGACACAACTAATGACACGTAAAGAGAGAACTCAGTTGCTAGATCATGGTACTGGGACACTTTATATGGAGTAGAGCCTTTGCTTCATTATTCAATACAGGGCCGGACTGGTGATAAAAACCAGCCTGGAAAATAATGCATACCATCCCCACAGCATTATGTCAGCTAACAGCCACTGTGCGCGAAAGGCGTGTCACTTTATGTGGCTGTAAATAGAAATCCCGCAGCACTCCAATATTAGGGGGAAAAAGAGTGTACGTTTATTTTCTCAAACGTTGCATTTGGTATGAGGAAATAAACGTACAATTTTTCTTCACCCTGATATGGGAGTGCAGTGGGATTTCTGCATTGTCTTAGCTACATACTGCGACCTGTGACCTAGGCTCCCATTGAGCCCTCCTGCACCTGCACATCTGTTATACTTGGAGAGCTAAGCGGCTATGCTGCTGCTTCTTGCTGTTATTATATTAATCTGTATATATACACAGGGATAAAGTCCTAAGGGAAAAAAGTGTGGGAACTCACCCAAGATTTCCACTTAATGGCTGGTCCTGCAGGACTCCTGCTAATAGGAACAACGTTCCTGCTGTGGAAAGTGTGCAGGAACTCCGTTCCCATGCGTTCCTGCAGGACTTGAGCCCAATATATATATATATATATATATATATATATATATTTGTGTGTGTGTGTGTGTATGCGCTGACAGCAGTGACAAGAGTGAGTTTTCTGCTGCGGGTGGGCAGCTCTGTGTGTGGCCAGCAGTCACTAGCAGACACACAGAGCTACCCAGCTGTAGCAGAGAGCTTGCTCTTGTGACTGCTGTCACCACATCCGCAGTGTGAAAGACACTACAGATGTGCACCGTGTGACCCTACCCTAATAGTGAAAAATGGTGACAATGCCTGGGTAGATTTCCCCCATATACAGGCTCCCCCCCTTTCCACCATCCATATTAGGTTGGTAGATTTCCTCCCTTACCTCCCCCCCCCCTTTTGATTAGACAGGCAGGTACACTAAAATTAAAGGAGGACAGCGCTTCATAGTGTGATATCGTCACGACCAGTGCATGTAGGTAAAACTGGCACTTACCAGATTCAGTTATACTCCACCAAGTGTAACATTGGAGATAGCATGAAAATGTAAGTGCCCGCAGCCACTCCAAGTCAATTCCACATGACTCTCAGCAATAAATGTTTCCGCCAAAACAACGACAGGACTAGAATGGCGCTCTTCTACTCCCGTTGATGTTTTGGAGGAAAAATGTATTGCTGAGAGACAGGTAAGCTGTCTGGCTTCCCTACATACACACCTCCCCTCCTCCCCCCCATCCATATTAGCACTATTTGTGAAAAAAAAAACCAGCAACTTACCTTGCACAGCACCCACACAGAGCCGTTCTGTCCAGTGCAGTAACAATCATCGTCATAGCGCAGGCAGAATGATGATGTCATATCATCGCGCCACCAGTGGCATGAAGCAGACGTGCTGTGCGGCCTCCCCAGAGTTGTTAAGTGAACTGTGTGGCAGGGCTGGGTGATTACGGCTCTTAGCTCTGCCACTCTGCGACCGCTGAATACAAGGTCCTAGTATCAGGACCTTGGATGTTAGCGTGAGGTGGCAGCACAGCCGCGCTACTTTCCATGCGGCCGCATCGGCGGCCACAGGGCGGGTGGCATACCAGGAATTTTCCCGATGTCCTGATAGGCCAGTCCGCCCTGATTCAATATTGCCCAAAATGGGAAAAAAAGAATAAATCCTGGTATAGGCCAATACAACAAACTTTTGGCTCGCATTGATGAAATGGATATGTCTGATATATGTGCCAGGAGTTTTCATATTATATAAAGCAAATGCAAAGTGCAAACACAATGTGAATGTAGCCTTAGTAAGATTAACTTTAACTATGTATAAACATTTCCCTTACATTCCATTTGTCTTCTCTAAATCCATAAGTAATGCTACCAATACCTCAATATCCCATGATTGATTTTAACAATTGCCAAATAACCTTAGTGTGAACATATTTAATCCATTGTTTTCATATATAGCAGAATTTTGGAACTCATAGGCTCAGATGTTTATGCTAATACTAAGTAATACCGCTTTTAGGTAGAAATAACAATATAAATGTCAATCGAATGAACATGCTGAGGGCACAAGATAAGTGGTTCCATATTTAAGGCCCTTAGGTGGCATTTTTGTACCGTCATTAGAATGAATAGAGATATGGTATTGAAGCAATTTCACGGTTAAAATCTTTTGATTGTTTTCTTAAAGTTTATTCCTGTTGACATAAAAGGAAATGTCCCTACTCCTGTTTGGTTCCCGTTTCCAGTGGTTCTATATCTTCAATGTAGTAGAACAACAGCTGCATGTATCTTGGCCTTTTTATCTTGTTTGTATAGCTCTCCTCTATTGCCACCTAGAGGTTGTTATTATCACTTAAAATGTTTTACCTTTCTAATGTAATTTCCAAATGGACTTGAGTCTGTTAGATGAGTAACTGGTAATGGAATGAGTTCTTTATGTATCTGCAGAACTAGTATATAAATAACACTTAATGTACTCACGTCATAAATGATTAGCTATAATGTCACACTGGTTACATGGTAAACAAAGCTATTACAGGAAGAAATGTTAGGAAAAAAGAAACTGCAAGAATAAGATAATAAACTCCTACTACCTGTACTACTACATAAATATGACAGTATATGACGCCCATTCTTCAAGAATATAGTAGGGTACTGGAATAATAAACTACGTAATATAAATTCCTGAATGGATCACTTTAGTTTCTAATAAAAAGCTGAGTGTTTCCTTGTTGCCTTTTATAGCTGTCAACATATAACATTCTGTGTTTGCTGACAGGTTTACATGGAAATCAAAAAGAATTTGAGATTGTTTTACAGATTATTTGGAGTACTAGCACATATAGGGGTATATATGATAACATATAATATAGTAACATTATATTAGAAACATTATATTACATTACATTATACATTATATTATTATTTTTTTATTACTCTTTATTTTAAATTTTTACACAAAACATAAATGACATCTCCTAATATAAGGAGCGAATAAACAATCATAATACACCAATTAATGGGAAGTACATAAAAGTAACAATAAAAATATAAAAGTAAAAGAAAACAAATAAAAAAATAAATAAAAAAGGAAACCATATTCAAAAAGGGAAACATACATTATATTATGACATATATACATTATATTATGACACCACTATGTATCTGCAGCACTACTACCCAGGGGGGTCTCTGTGTGACTACCTAAAATGTGTTGCTATCACATGGATGCTGCTGTTATTGCTAACAGATGAACAATGTATTATTATTTATGAAAAAATATTTATTGTATATTAATTGTTTTTACTAACTGTGTATGGTAATTGACAACAAGCCACTAGAAAACACACCATATGTTGCACAAACTAGCAATGTATGCAAAATAGTATCCTAGATAATAAAGGACTACCAGCTGTTCCTGAATGAATTCTGAAAGGGGCACTATGATATAATTGAATAAGTAAAGAGTCATTTATTTACACAGAATTGATTAAAATCAATTAAATCCTAAATGAATTTGTTCCTGGAGATGACACATTTTTCTGCATATATTATACTGTAAGTATTATAGCCATACACAGTGCTTGTACCTGTTCCCAAATGTCTGAGGTGTATAACAATATAAATTATAACATTTAATCACAATTGCGGGCTAAAACACTGAAAAATGCAACATACACGTATAACATACGGCAAGGTCTCCCTGTTTAGTCTTATGAAAGTCATTCCGTATACAGGAAGGGGGACCTAGGATGAAGAGAGTGGCATTGCCCAGTCTTTCTACCTAAACCTTGAGGGAGAAGAAAAGCAACAATAGTCCTCTTACCCTGTACTCATATCACATCCATATATCCGGTCCTCATATCCCGTCTTCATATCCCGACCTCATATCCCAACCTCATATCGCGTCTTCATATCCCGACCTCATATCCCAACCTCATATCGCGTCTTCAAATACCGTCCTCATATCCCGATCACATATTCCATCCTCTTATCCCGTTCATATCCAAACCTTTTATCCTGTCCTCATATCTGGACCTTATATCTCATCCTTATTTCTTATATATATATATATATATATATATATATATATATATATGAATAGAAGAAAGCAGCACGCCGAGGATTACACTGTGAATGGGTGCCTACTGCTGTTGATGCAGGTTAGAGATCCAGTAGTATATCCAAAGAAGAAGCGGTGGCACTCCAAATCAGTGCTACGTTTCGGCAACTATCACACATTATCAAGCAAAAAAATGACACACAGTGTTGTATATTTATGGCCACTCAGGGCCAAATTAGCATAATTGCACAATTACATCATTAAAATGAAAACATGTATAAAACGTGTATATACTGTAAACTAGTGATATATAATTGATGACGGAACACATAAAGAACACCAGGGGCTAATAGCGCGCGGCAGCGATCGTGGTGCCACGCGCTATTAACCCTTTAGTCGCGGCGTTCAAAGTTGAATGCCGCGTCTAAAACGAAAGTGAAAGCTGCCCTGCTGCTCAGTGGGGTTGATCGGGACTACCGCAATGAAAATGCGGTGTCCCGATCAGCTGGGACACGAGGGGAGGTCCTCTTACCTGCCTCCGGCGTGTCCCCTCAGCGATTGATTGCTCCAAGACTGAGATGCAGGCTTGAGCAATCGACCGCCGATAACGCTGATCATTGCAAAGCTATGGCTTTGCAGTGAACAGTGCTGGCAATCAGTGTGTGCAGTGTTATAGATTGAATTGTGTAAAAAAAAGTTAATATATGTGATTTAACCCTTTCCTTAATAAAAGTTCAAATCACCCCCTTTTCCCATAAAAAAAACACCATGTAAATAAAAATAAGCATATGTGGTATCGCCGTGTGTGTAAATGTCCGAACTATTAAAATATATAGTTAATTAAACCGCACGGTCAATGGCGTACGCGCAAAAAAATTCCAAAGTCCAAAATAACATATTTTTGATCGCTTTTTATATCATGAAAAAATTTATAAAAAGCGATCAAAAAGTCCGATCAATACAAATATGGTACCGCTAAAAACTTCAGATCACGGTGCAAAAAATGAGCCCTCATACCGACCCATACACGGAAAAATAAAAAAGTTATAGGGGTCAGAAGATGACAATTTTAAACTTATAAATTTCCGTACATGTAGTTATGATTTTTTCCAGAAGTCCGACAAAATCAAACCTATATAAGTAGGGTATCATTTTAATCATATGGAACTACAGAGTAAAGAGAAGGTGTCATTTTTGCCGAAAAATTTACTGCTTAGAAACGGAAGCCCCCAAAAGTTACAAAATGGCAGTTTTTCTTCAATTTCGTCGCACAATGATTTTTCCGATTCACTGTAGATTTTTGGGTAAAATGACTGATTGCACTGCAAAGTTGAATTGGAGGTGCAAAAAATAAGCCATCATATGGATTTTTTGGTGCAAAATTGACAGGGTTATGATTTTTAAAAGGTGAGGAGGAAAAAACTAAAGTGCAAAAAACGAAAAACCCTCAGTCCTTAAGGGGTTAAGGGAATACACTTGATTTGCCCAGTGATAGTACAGCAATCTCCCTATATAGGTAATTAGCACGTGCAATCCTGGGGTGCGGTGGAACCACTGCACATCCCTGATGCACATACTAGGAACACTCCAATCCCAACATGGACATGACAGGACGGGGCGTCCATGGTGCATACCCTGTTCCGGAGAAGAACCCATACATAACAGGCCCATCATATTGATTGAAGAATGATTGTGTTAGTAATATCCTGGTTATCAAGATCACAAATACACTAAATAAACAAATGAACAGCAGTTAAAGTTGCAGAATCCAGTTCCAGTCTGCCATATCTCTGTGAGTATAGCGTCCACTCCCCTCTTTCTTTCTGAAATAGAAACAGAGAGGGAAAATTTATTAGTTCCATCTTACTCAGAAACTGGAAAATCTCAGTAGAAAATAGTTATCATGCATTATGTACTGTATATATTTATTTATTAATTAACAGTGGTAGTGGCAGGAAGTCCCCGTGATGTAGGTTCATGTCAACATGTCAGTCATGTGACTGGAAGTGTCATCTTCCAGATTACAGGGATTCCCTTTTACAAAACCGGCAGATGCACCACTTAACCAGCATGGCAACCCACACGTGACTCTGCCCCATGTTTGCATACTAGTTAAAGGGCACATTTAAAATTGTCAATACATGGCATGATTTCTTGGTTCAGATAAAGCCTTCATAGATAGTAGAAACAACTACCCTTTTTCAACTAAATTTTGGATTAAAAATAAATAAAAATATACAGAGGTTTTATACTCACATATCCCATTAAAATCTGCCAGAAATATTTAGTGACATTGCTATAATGGAAAAATGAAATGCCTTGTGTAGACACCATTACGTGGCACATGCCTATGAGTGGCAGTGCTTGTGTGGTGGTAACAATGACCAGTGGGGACTTTATACAACTACCTGGCTGCACAGTGTGCATGAGTTTTTGGTCTGCTCAGGTTTATTTGTGGAGTTATACTATCTGTTGAAAATGTTTTACACCTTTTGAATTGTGTAGCTCATTTGTCTTTAATTGTTCTTTTCCTCTCTAACAGGAGGGCAAGGTTTAAGCGTTCTAACAGTGTGACTGCTGGGGTTCAGGCTGACTTGGAGCTGGAAGGCTTTCCTGGACTAACTGTTCCCACAGAAGACAAAGGCCTACAGTTTGGACGCTCCTTTCAGAGGCACTCCTCTGAGCCCTCAGACACCAGCCAACAGTACTCAGTCTATAAGACAGTTCATACTCAAGGTCAATGGGCATACAGAGAGGACTATCAAATGCAGTATGATACTGGAGAAGAGCCTCGCCAGGAGTCCTGGATGGACAGAGGCACTCGGAGCCTCCCAGACTCGGGCAGAGCATCCCCCTGTCATAGGGATGGAGAGTGGTTTATTAAGATGTTACAGGCAGAAGTGGAAAGGATGGAAGGATGGTGTCAGCAGATGGAGAGAGAGGCAGAAGAGTATGATCTACCAGAGGAAAGTAAGTATTGACTTTTACTTTAAAATATTTGTACCCTTTGTTTGCCCCCCCCCCTTAATTACACCCCCTCCCCCCCCCTTTATTTACCCCCTCCTCCCCCCCCCCTTAATTACACCCCCTCCCTGGAGCGGACTGACAACACTCAGGGCCCACGGACCAAAAAAAAAAAAGCAAGGGCCCCTACTAGGCTCTGCAGCTCGTCAATCTTCTGCCACACTCCTATTCCACCTAAATCCCACACACAATAAACTAAAATTTATATATATATATATAAGAAACACTTTAATATGGGTAAATTTCCATGACCAATAATACTGGTATACAAGGAGTAAATATATACCACCACTCAATAACTGGATAATACCGCTATACTGTACTGAATAAAACCACTATACACAGACCAGTATACTATAAAGGATCTGTATACAATATAAGTAATTATATACAGGACCATATGGCGGTAGATATCAGCTGTACACAGGATCTGTACACCATATAAGTGATTGCAGTTACATTTTGGGACTCACAATTACGTATTTTCTGATCAGCGGCGTCTTCTTTCCTTTTCTTCTCCGTCTGGATATCCGTGTGGATCTCTTAACATCTGCAGGAAAAATATGTAAGACTCTGCATATATTCAGTGCCCTCCTCTACACAATCTTTCCATCTATAGGCCCACAAACTGTAATAATGCCCTCCTTGGTGTCCTGCACAGTAAACGGGCAGGTAGGTAGGTAGCCAGGTAAATAGGTAACTAGGTAGGTAGATCAGGAAGCCAGATATGTAGGTACGTGACAAGTTAGGTGGGTAGGGGGCTAGCTAGGTAGTTAGGCAGCCATGTATGAAGGCCAGGTATGTACATAGTTAGGTAGCTGGGTACGTAGGTAAGTAGTTAGGCATCCAGGTATAAAGTTAGGTAGCCCCCCTCCCCTGTAGGTATAGGCAGCAGAGTTAAACCCCCTTCCCAATAGGCAGCAGAGTTAAACCCCCTTCCCCTTTTTTCCCATAGGTATAGGCAGATTCCCCCCCCCCCCTCTTCCCAATTGGTATAGGCAGAGTTACCCCCCTCTTCCCCATTGGTATACGCAAAGTTACCCCCCTCTTCCCTATTGGTATAGGCAGTTACCCCCCCCTTTCCTCCCCTTTCCCCATAGGTATAGGCAGAGTTACATCCCCCCCTCTTTCCCATAGGTATAAGCAGGTACACCCCCCCCCTCTTTCCCATCGGCATATACAGTTACACCCCCCCCCCCTCTTTCCCATAGGTATATGCAGTTACACCCCCCCCCTCTTTCCCATAGGTATATGCAGTTGCACCCCCCCTCTTTCCCATAGGTATATGCAGTTGCACCCCCCTCTTTCACATAGGTATATGTAGTTACACCCCCCCCCCTTTCCGATAGGTATATGCAGTTACACCCCCCTCTTTCCCATAGGTGTATATGCAGTTACACCCCCCCTTTTCCCATAGGTATATTCAGATACCCCCCCCTTTCCCATAGGTATATGCAGTTACACCCCCCTTTCCCATAGGTATATGTAGTTACACCCCCTCTTTCCCATATGTATATGCAGCTACATCCCCCCCTCTTCCCCATAGGTATATGCAGTTACACCCCCCCCCTTTCCCATAGGTATATGCAGACACCCCCCCCCCTTTCCCTTAGGTATATGCAGTTACACCCCCCTTTCCCATAGGTATATGCAGTTACACCCCCCCCTCTTTCCCATATGTATATGCAGCTACACCCCCCCTTCCCCATAGGTATATGTAGAGTAACCCCCCTCCCCTTCCCCATAGGTATATGTAGAGTAACCCCCCCTTCCCTTCCCCATAGGTATATGTAGAGTAGCCCCCCCTCACCATAGGTGTATTTAGAGTACCCCCCCCTCCCCTATAGGTATATGTAGAGTAACCCCCCTCCCCTTCCCCATAGGTATATGTAGAGTAACCCCCCCTCCCCTTCCCCATAGGTATATGTAGAGTAGCCCCCCCTCACCATAGGTGTATTTAGAGTAACCCCCCCCCCTTCCCCATAGGTATATGTAGAGTAACCCCCCCTCCCCTTCCCCATAGGTATATGTAGAGTAACCCCCCCTCTCCTTCCCTATAGGTATATGTAGAGTAACCCCCCCCTCCTCCCCTATAGGTATATGTAGAGTAACCCCCCCCCCCTTCCCCATAGGTATATGTAGAGTAACCCCCCCCTTCTTCATAGGTGTATGCAGAGTTGAGATAAATAAATAAAAAAAGGATGCTCACCTGATATCCCATTCAGCGATCTCCTCAGCTGCAGGGCCCGCGTCTTCTCCCCTCCACAGTGCAGGCTCGATGAGTGACGTCATCGGCGCCAGTACTGCGTGGGGGCGGAGGTCACGTCTCCTCTGTGAAGCTGCAGATGCGGCTCACACAGAGGGGACGCCTTCTCCTGTGTGTGCGTGTATCGCGCATACAGGAGAAGGCACCACTGTCTGCTGGGGATCTGGGACGAGTGGCGGCAGCAGGTCAGTCCGCCCCTGGCACCCCCCTTAGTACGCCTCTGTGTCACAGAATCAGGTGGGCTGGCAATTATATAGCCATCTTGGCTTGCAGAATAAGGCAAATAAATATATTTATTTACTGTTTGTTTATATAGTGCCAACATACTCCACAGCGCGGTACAGAGATTGTCATCATTCACATTGGTCCCTCTCTACATTGGAGATCATAATCGTAATTCTAAATGAACCATCAGTATGTTTTTGAAGGAAACCTAAGCAAAGCAGAGGGAAAACATGCAAACCAAGATCAGATGTTACTTCTGGAATTGATCCCAGGATCCAGGCACTGCAGAACAACAATGCCAATCGCAATGCCGCCCCTAAATCACAGGTCCAACAACATATTCTTTGCTAGGAAAATTAAAAAATATTTCACTGAAATATGATTCTTTCAAGGTTGTTTAATGGTGCACAACAAGTCTCACGCTCCGCTGTACTTATGTACTTAAAATCCATCTACCGGACTATATCTCTGTAGTGATATGATGGGACCATATGTATACTGACACTGGCTGGCATAAGGAACAGCACATGGCAGACTGCACCTGGAGCATAAGAGGAGTGGGGAGCATAGAATGCCCTCTGTATTGGGGTCTGAATAATTTTACCCTCTGGTCTGAGATTTGAATCTAGGGGCCTGGGGGTCTAATTGATTTTGGGGTCTAGTCTGAATAATATTATCAGAGGTCTAATTTTGAGGTCCGGGAATGATTTATCTTAGGGTCCTAGTGTATGGGTTTGAATGCATTTTGGAGTCTATATATATATATATAGATAGATATAACAGTGATACGGTGCATAAGTTGCTACATATAACTGTACTCTATTTACTTATGTGGTCTTCAGAGCTTCTTTGTAGAATTGGTATCCAACATTATGGGGGACATTTATCAATGTTTGCTTATGTATTCCTTTTTTGACTTCTTTTTTTCTTACTATGTTTTTGCTTATGTGCGACTTATTTATCAACTGGTTTCAGCCTGTTGGTAAATTTCTTTCAGGTAAGCAATTATTTTATTATTTTTTTTGCTTTGGTAGTGGCTTTTTCTGCTCCATGTCTGAGCTGGAGTAAATTTAGTAGCTTTTTCATTCGATGCAACTTTTTTGGGGACTTTTGCACTTGATAAATCTCTTACCACTGCAAGTCAAAAATCACTTTTATGCTTTTGTAAGCAAGTTTCTTTTTTTTGGCTTATGACACTGCACAATCAAAAAGTCGCACAAAAGTAGTCACACATTCGACTTTTTTGCGACTATTTTAAGCAAAAAAAAAATGTACTAAATGTTTTGATAAATGTCCCCCTATATGGTTACTGTTTGGTAGTAGAGTTGGACTTAGTATAGCACTTTTCCTCAGTAATTGCAGGCAGAAATTCCACTTGCTAAAATGTATAGTGTAGTGAATGGGTTTCTGTTCACAAATTCACACTTCGGAATTTGTGAAGTGGAATTTGTGAACAGAAAATCCGCTTGGAAATTTCCGCCTGAAGAACGGCATTGCTCATTCTTCAGGCGGAAATACTCGAGGAACGTATTGTAGTCTATTGGAAACTGCAGTGTCTGTGCGGTCCTAGCGCCGACTGATATAGGCGGCACTGGCCGCACTTGGAATCTCCAGGCGGAAATTTTCTGCCCAGAGATTCCGCAGTGTGAACCTAGCCTAACACTCCCATTCAGGAGGTTGGCATTTTCTTATTATGCTTCTGTCCATATCAATCTCAGTACGTGAACTACATTTAAATATGAAAGAGGCCTTATTCTAGAGAAATGTATAGTTTGTATAGTTCAAAGCAAACATATCTTGCTGGCATTAAAGGGGTACTCCGGTGGAATATTTTAATTTTTTAAATCAACTGGTGCCAAAAAGTTAAACAGATTTGTAAATTACTTCTATTAAAAAATCTTTATCCTTCCAGTGCTTTTTAGCAGCTGTTTGCTACAGAGGAAATTATTTTCTTTTTGAATTTCTTTTATGTCTTGTCCACAGTGCTCACTGCTGACACCTGATGCCTGTATCAGAAACTGTCCAGAGCAGGAGAAAATCCCCATTGCAAACCTATGCTGCTCTGAACAGTTCCTGACACGGACAGAGGTGTCAGCAGGGAGCACTGTGGACAAGACAAAAAGAAATTCAAAAAGAAAAGAATTTCCTCTGTAGCATACAGCCGCTAAAAAGTACTGGAAGGGTAAAGATTTTTTAATAGAAGAAATTTACAAATCTGTTTAACTTTCTGGCACCAGTTGATTTAAAAAAAAAAAATTCACCGGAGTACCCTTTTAAACATCCCCTCCAGCAGTGAACGGTTTTCAGCAGCAGGATACCATTTTAAAATGTATATAAAAAGCTTGTACTGAATCAATGGACTCTCAGCAGGCCAATAGCAGGTTTTAGAAGTAGTTATTTTATGAATAGTTTGAAAGAGCAAAGGTTTTGCCCTGTAGATGATGTCAATGTAACAAACAAAATTATAGTTTGGGGGAAAACAGAAGCTATCCCAAGTTTTATTTATATATATATATATATATATATATATATATATATATATATATATATATGTATATATATATATATATATATATATATATATACTGATAAAAGTTTTGATTCCAAGGAAACATGCCCACAGCAGAGCCATGTGCACAGAGCCTAGAATGAGACATTCAGAGTCGTATTTGAACCATATGGTGCAGCCATAGTAGGCAATATGTGCTTTGCCATATGATGTACTTTGCCATATGATGCCTTGGCATTGTACTTGGAGATATTCTCCTCTAAAAGCAATGTCTCTGCAATGGACATCTGATGGAGTATGTGCTTGCGGTGCTCTGAATACCTAAGTAATAATGGTAGGCACTGTGTAGGCCAGTGCATGGCAAAGCTTATTGGAGTCAGACACTAGAGTCATGCTGTGTGCAGCCTCTACTGTCTGACGGCTAGCTAGCTCCGACTGAGTTCTCCCCCCGTCATAAGTGTATGTTATCTTGACGGTGCGCCGGCTGCAGTGGTAGGGTAACCGGTTGGTGACAGAACTGCGCCCGCGTTTCGCTCAGATCCACCCTAAAGGTTAGGACAACTTCTGACTTCAGTCAAATCAAGGATCTGGTACACAGGGCCGGCACCACCTATAGGCAAGATAGGCAGCCGCCTATGGCGATCTCTTGATGGGGGCGCTGCTCCGGCCTGCCGCAAAAAAGTTATTGTCTGCACACTGCCCCCCCCCATGATGGACGGTAGAGCGCAGCACTGCCACTGCACACAGCGCCCCTCACTCAGGTCCTGCTTCCTCTTAGCGTCCACCCAAACCCCCCTTCCCTCCCCCGGCCCTGCTACTTTTAAACATAGTGCAGAATTTCTGGTATAAAAGAGCACCACAGCTCCACCCCAAACAACCCCTAGGGTGGCAAAAATCCTTTCACCAGTCCTGCTGGTACACTACACAGCCTCTTTAGGGGTGCACCATACACTGCTTGACTGAACACCACATAGTGCCCACGAGTGCCTTGTGTAAAGATAATGGCATGCCATGTAATTACTGCTAAATAATACTTGAGGATGCCACCATATACTGTCTGACTCAAGTCCATAGTGCCCATCAGTGCCCTGTGCATACATAATGGTATACAGGGCGGGCCATTTCTATGGATACACCTTAATAAAATGGGAATGGTTGGTGATATTAACTTTCTGTTTGTGGCACATTGGAACTTTTCAAGATGGGTGGTGACAATGGTGGCCATTTTGAAGTCGGCCATTTTGAATCCAACTTTTGTTTTTTCAATAGGAAGAGGGTCATGTGACACATCAAACTTATTGGGAATTTCACAAGAAAAACAATGGTTTTAACGTAACTTTATTCTTTCATGAGTTATTTACAAGTTTCTGACCACTTATAAAATGTGTTCAATGTGCTGCCCATTGTGTTGGATTGTCAATGCAACCCTCTTCTCCCACTCTTCACACACTGATAGCAACACCGCAGGAGAAATGCTAGCACAGGCTTCCAGTATCCGTAGTTTCAGGTGCTGCACATCTCGTATCTTCACAGCATAGACAATTGCCTTCAGATGACCCCAAAGATAAAAGTCTAAGGGGGTCAGATCGAGAGACCTTGGGGGCCATACAACTGGCCTACGACGACCAATCCACTTTCCAGGAAACTGTTCATCTAGGAATGCTCGGACCTGACACCCATAATGTGGTGGTGCACCATCTTGCTGGAAAAACTCAGGGAATGTGCCAGCTTCAGTGCATAAAGAGGGAAACACATCATCATGTAGCAATTTTGCATATCCAGTGGCCTTGAGGTTTCCATTGATGAAGAATGGCCCCACTATCTTTGTACCCCATATACCACACCATACCATCAATTTTTGTGTTCCAACAGTCTTGGAGGGATCTATCCAATGTGGGTTAGTGTCAGACCAATAGTGGTGGTTTTGTTTGTTAACTTCACCATTCACATAAAAGTTTGCCTCATCACTGAACAAAATCTTCTGCGTAAACTGAGGGTCCTGTTCCATTCTGCAGCACCTGAAACTACGGATACTGGAAGCCTGTGCTAGCATTTCTCCTGTGGTGTTGCTATCAGTGTGTGAAGAGTGGGAGAAGAGGGTTGCATTGACAATCCAACACAATGGGCAGCACATTGAACACATTTTATAAGTGGTCAGAAACTTGTAAATAACTCATGAAAAAATTATGTTACGTTAAAACCAAGCACATCATTGTTTTTCTTGTGAAATTCCCAATAAATTTGATGTGCCACATGACCCTCTTCCTATTGAAAAAACAAAAGTTGGATTCAAAATGGCCGACTTAAAAATGTCCGCCATGGTCACCACCCATCTTGAAAAGTCCCCCCCCCCCCCTCACATATACTAATGTGCCACAAACAGGAAGTTAATATCACCAACCATTCCCATTTTATTAAGGTGTATCCATATAAATGATCCACCCTGTATATTGTTATGCATTACATATCTATAGTACCTGAGAGGGCAGATATGCCATGCAGAAGCATAGAAAAGCTAGGTAAGAATTTCTTACCTAGATTTCCCAGGCACCTGAAGGGCATATTTGCTTACTAGAGAAACTACATGGCGACCATTACTAGCCCAGAATGTTTGCGAGAATTGGTGGGATTGGACATACATGGGCAGGAGTGGAACACACACGAAGTGTTAGCAGGAAGTAATGGTCAGAAATTTCTCGGTAGTCGGTGGGAGGGGGATTACGAAAACTGTCCAGCACAGGGCTCTAGTATGGAGCCATAATGCATTATGGTGGTTTTTGATCTATATCGCTGGGCTTGTAATATCATTTATAATGCTTTTCTGAAACTTTGTAGATTGTTTAACTATAGCATTTTAAAGGGGTACTCCACTCCCCAGTGCCATGCCCCCTCATGACATCACCCCCGCCCCTTGTGACATCACGCCCCGCCCCCTCAGTGTAAGTCTGTGGGAGGGGGCGTGGTGGCTTTCACACCCCCTCCCATAGACTTGCATTGAGGGGGCGGGTGTGACGTCACAAGGGGGTGGGGTGTGATGTCATGAGGTGGCGTAGCGACCCCGAAGCTCGCACCAGCGTTCCGAACTAAATGTTCCAAATGCTGGGGAGTAGAGTACCCCTTTAATGTTCATCTGGTCTTGCCGGTATAACAGTATAGCACTGAGCTTTTCCTATCTGTTCCCTGAAGCTATTAATTAAAAAAAAGGCCATAGAAAATATTTACAAACATGATTTTCCTAATCCTTCTCTCATGATGTATATCAAGGGTGAAGAGTATTGCTGAAAGTACTGGCTCTTTTACCTACAATATATGATTGAGCAGATTGGTTGCAGCTCGGCAGGACATGCTGGTTTGTTCTTATTCCCTGGCTCCTTAGATTTTGCCTATTGGAAAGACCCCACCTAAAGTCATAGAAGACTTTGGGTGAGCATTTTAGTTTAGCTTGAAATAGAGCTGTAAGATATGGGGTAACTATGCGATTGCAATTATGGGCCTAAATATTGCGATTTCAATATGCAATGCAATATAATAAACAAATGGTGAAAGCCCCCCATTTATGTCTAATCTCCCCCATTTCACATCTATCCACCCATTTCATGTCCACCGCCCATTTCCCCCATTTAATTTCTATCTCCCCCGGTCACATTCTCCCCCAATCAAATTCTCCCCCCCATCACATCTTCCCCCTGTCACATCTCCCCCTTGTCACTTTCCCCGTTACATTCTCCCCCCCCCCACCCCTCACATCCCACCCTGGTTATATTCTCCTCACTTAAAATCCCCCCATCACATTCTTGGCCCCCCCCGTCACATTCTCTCTACTGTCACATCTTCCCCCTGTCACCTTCCCCCGTCACATTCTCCTCACTTAAAATCCTCCTGCCCGTCACCTCCCCCCGTCACATTCTCCCCCGCTATCACATCTTCCCCCTGTCACATTCTCCCCCCACGTCACATCCCCCCCCCAATATGTCACATCCCCTTCTGCCACATTCTCCCCAATGGTCACATCTTACCCCCCCCCGTCACATTCTCCCCCCCCCCCCCTCACTCCCCCCCCCTGTCACATTTCCCCCCCTTCTCCATGTCACATCTCCCCCCCCATGTCACATTCCCCCCTCCACTGTAATATTCTCCCTCCCCTGTCACATTCTCCCCCCCTGTAGGTAGCTTTTTGTACTGCAAATACAGTTGGTTTCCCATATGGTTTTCAAATATCCCCCCGGATCCGGGAAACCTAGTGTGTTTGCTGCCGAAAAAGGCATTTCCCCATCAGCCAATCACTAGCTTGACACGTGACACTGCTAGTGATTGGCTGAAAGGGAAAGATCCTTGTACGGAGAAGAGAGGAGACACCGGACCGCACGGAGGGGAATGGCATCTTGGCATCTGCAGGGATCGGGAGTAGGTGAGCATAAGGTTTTTTATATTTTTCCCTGCACCTCTTACTTAGCACAGTGTTTCTCTACCAGGGTGCCTCCAGCTGTTGTGAAACTACAACTACCAGCATGCCAAAGGCTGTCTGGGAATGCTGGGAGTTGTAGTTTGGCAACAGCTGGAGGCACCCTGGTTAAGAATCACTGACTTTTACTATTTGAATTTGTCTTTACCCACTCTGGTTTTTACACGGGAGGCGGCCCGAGCAGATCATCGCAAGTTTTCTCGGGGGGGGGGGGCTGTATCGCTATATCGCAGTTCACAAAAATCGCGATTCGATTGCTATGACTCTCCATTTCTTATATATACAGCTGAGATACTCTACTTCCACATTTTACTATACATTTAACTATACAGTTATAGCATTGCTCCACATTGTTTATGTGGCATGCTATGCTATTGGTGAAGCACCCCACACACCTAATGTGAACATACACTTTCAATGGCTTTCAGCCAGTTATCTCTCCTGACTTTACCATGGCTGTGTTATCTATTGGGGGGGGGGGGGGGGAGGCTAAGCCACATCCAAACTGCTTTGGTGACAACTTATTACTCCCTGATGTACCTGGCATCACCTGTCAGTGAAGATTTTAGAGAGAAACCTTTTCTTAGAGAAAGGCTACATAGACTACTAACAGCTGGATAATACCTGGGGGACCTTGATGTTTGTGCTTACATTTTGTCACGTATGGGCAGGAAAAAGATGAAGTCCTGCACTCTCCCACAACCCCTGTCCCTTCCAATTGCTTATCCGCCCTTACTGATGAATCCACAACCTCGACAGTCCCTGCCTATCTACGTGCTGGGATTTTAAAGTCAAAATAACAAACTACAAAAGTACTCAAAAGTCACAGGTGAGGGAATTTGTCAGGAATACAAAATGTAAATGCACACTAACAACAGAGAGGGAGACAAACAAACCAACAGATAAATCAGAGTCAGCAAGCCGAAGTCAGAACCGAAAGAACCAGAGAGATGCCGAATAAGAAAGCAATGGGTTAATCCAGGAAACACAGCCAAAGTCAGAATACAAAATTGATGATTCCAATACAGAAAGCTAGCTCCAGAAACAATTTCTTTCACAGGCAACGTGCACTAGCCACTGAAGGCTTAAAGGGGTGCTCCACTGGAAAACATTTTTTTTAAATCAAGCGGGGTCAGAAAGTTAAACAGATTTTTAAATTACTTCTATTTAGTATTTACTTCTATATAAAACTCAATGTGTGTATGTATGTGTGTATGTATGTGTGTGTGTGTGTGTATGTATGTGTGTATGTTCAAGCATCACGTCCAAACGGCTAATGATATTAGCGTGAAACTTGGCACACATGTTACTAATATGTCAACAACAAACATAGGATAGGTAATTTAACCCTTACCCACCCCCATTTGCCAGGGTCAGGGTTTTTGTTTAAAGTCCCATACAAGTCTATGGGAAATATATGTTACTTCATAACTTCCAAATGGCTGGAGATATTTCGATAGTACTTGGTCACATGTTACTTATATGTCCACTTAAAATATAAGATAGTTAATTTAACCCTTAACTACCCCCATTTGTGAGGGTCGGGGTTTTTGTTTAAAGTCCCATGCAAATCAATGGGAAATGTATGTTCCCACATAACTTCCGTACGGCTGGAGATATTTCAATAATACCTGGTACACATATTACTTATAAGTCAAATAAAAATATATGATAGTTAAATTAACCCTTACCTACACCCTTATATAAAAGATGGGTTTTTGTTTTAAGTCCCATGCAAGTATATGGGACTACTAGTACCTCACTCCACAAGCTCCGCTCTGCATCTCCTGGTGAATGTGTCAGTCCAGCTTGCAAGCCACACCCCATCTCACAAAGACATGCCCACATTTTAAGCACCACCCCTTTTAATATCTACCCTTTTTTGTGCATCGGTCTGGCTTGCAAATAATGCCAAGTCCCACAAAGCCACGTCCCCTTCAATTTTCAGCCTACAATATCTTCATCACAAATCAGTCCCACCTGAGGACAGCATATAAGGATGGAACGTAAGGACGAGATATAAGTACGGGATATGAGGACGGGATATGAGGTCAGGATATGAGGATGGGATAAGAGGAATGAATATTAGGTCAAGATATGAGGAGGGGATATGGAGTTGGAATATGAGGTTGGGATATGAGGACGGGATATGAGGTCGGGATATGAGGTCGGGATATGAGGTCGGGATATGAGGACAGGATATGAGGACGGGATATGAGGACGGGATATGAGGTCAGGATAGGAGGACAGGATAGGAGGTCGACATAGGAGGACGGGATATGAGGTCAAGATATGAGGATGGGATATGAGGATGGGATGTGAGGTCGGGATATGGGGACGGGATATGGCGTCGGGCTATGAGGACGGGATATGAGGTCGGGATATGAGGACGGGATATGAGGTCAGAATATGAAGACGGGATATGAGGATAGGATATGAGGACGAGGTAGGAGGACGGGATAGGAGGTTGTGATATGAGGATGGGATATCAGGATGGGATATGATGTTGAGATATGAGGACGGGATATGGGGTTGGGATATGACAACAATATATGAGGACGGGATATGTAGTCAAAAGCTTCTTCCTTTGTTGATTTTCCTCTCCAACGCCAGATACTCTAATATATATCTATATATATATATATATATATATATATATATATATATATATCACAAAGCTTGACTCTAGTTCTCCCTCTAGTGATGGAAAGGAGTTTATCATGTACAAGATTTAAGATTTATGTGCATTAGTACATAAACTTTATGTATGTGCATTTATTCATTAGCAATATTGCCTTTGCAGAATAATTTTAGCAAATTATTTGATTTCATGCAATTCCATGTGTTTAGTCTGATGTTGAGTTCATGCAAGGAAGTTTAATCCTGGAGTATTTACCATATTTGAATGTGGGCCATGGTATGCATTTGTAAACTCTGTTATATTACAGTTCTGGAGAAGATCCGTAGTGCAGTAGGAAGCTCCCAACTCCTAATGTCTCAGAAAGTTCAACAGTTTTTCAGACTTTGCCAGCAGAACATGGTAAGTGGTTACTTTCATGTCCAAACAATAATAATATACATACATAAAAATCAATAATATTACATAACTTGATATTTGGGCTAAGAAAGTGTCATCTTAATATTTTTACAACTGCCTAATATTTGTTTATTTGCTGTCAGTTTGCTGCCATCTGAGAAGTGATTACAACTGTATCCATATTGGAAAATGATTTTTAAAGGGGTACTCTGCCTCTGGACATCTTATCCCCTATCCAAAGAATAGGGGATAAGATCTCTGATCGGGGGTTCCGCCGCTGGGGACCCCTGCAATCTCCCTGCTGCACCTGGTGTTCGTTTAGAGCGTCGGGTACAGCGCCGGAGGCTCATGACGTCAAAACCGTGCCATGCTACGTGACATCCCAAGCCTCCACCCCTCATCGCCAGACATCCGACAAGGAGCAAAGTTAACTCTGTGCACCGGGTGTCTGGGGTGTCGCAGCCGAGATCGGCAGGACCCCAGCGATCAGAAATCTTATCCCCTACCATTTGGAAAGGGAATAAGATGTCTTGGGGTGGAGTACCCCTTTAAGGCCTGATTGAGGCATTGTGTGAAAATACACTGTTACAATTACCTACTTTTGTACAGATTCTGTTGCAAATATAGACACATATTTCACTTAAAGTGATATTTTGATGGCCAAAACGTATTCCCTATCCTCAGCCTGGGGGATAATAAACTAACTGTTGGGGGTCGACTGCTAAAATCCCCATTTGCTCATGGAAAAAAATTCACACCACACGTGCATAGTTAGCACACAGTTAATTTTCTATGGGGTGTCTGAACATTGCTAAGCTCAATGTTCCACAATGTTTGGAAGCCCCATAGAGAATGAATGGAGCACTGGCCATGGTGCACTTTATTCATTCAGGGGGCATTTTTCCACTATCCTCATGATTTCTGGGGGTTCCATACACATAAGTTAATATCCACATCTTCTCCGAACCTTCCATTCTTTTTTACACATTGGGGGACATGTATCATTATTTGTGTATGGTAGAAGCAGTTTACCCCTTTTCCCGAATTCTAAATTATGTGCAGAAGCGCTAAATTTATCAATCAAGCGCAATGAGCTTCATAAATTGCGGGTAAATATAGTAATCTCCTCAATCCACTCTTTGGAAAATAGAATCGATGATTTAGAGCATCTTGCTACGTTAAGTCCAAGATGGCTTATATTTGCGCAAAAAAAACTTCTCTTGCGGCAAAATTTTTGGTGTAAAGGAAAAGTATGCAGTTAATAAATCCATGCGTACTATAGATGTCACTCCAAGGTAGCCTGATTCGGCCACATCTGGAGGACATGCTCTACCAAAACGTGCGCAAAAAAAATGCGCAAAAAAAGGGCTTGCGCAAAATTTTGTGCAAAGAAATACACACAAAAAAAGGGTAAAATCTTTGATACATGTCCCCCATTGGGAGTATCTCCTACAATAGAGGGCTCTGATATATGTCTGATACAATAGAGGGGTCTGATATATGTGTTACTATACAATGTTGATGACAGCATTAACATTTTGTGACAGTTATTCATAAAATCATGTTGTTGTGAAAAGTTGGTAATCTCCTTCCATAAAGGAAGGAAAGGAGGGGAAGGAGGAGGGGAGGGAAACAATAACATAAAACACCAGGGAAGGATACAACAACAAAAGTAGACAGAAAGAAACAAAAGAGGAAAATAGACAAAGAAAGAGTAGCAAGGTCCAAGTGCATTCAGAGGGGTTGCCTATCGAGAAATCTGTCCCAGAGATCCCACACCGAGAGGAACTGCAGGACTGTGTTATTCAGGGAAGCTGTAATAAACTCCAGGGAGCGAATTTCACGGATTCTAGCAAGTAACTCACCCTCAGGCGGGGGTGAGGCCCGCTTCCAATGCTTTGCTATGAGAGTCTTGGCCGCTAGGACAATATGTAGAAATAATTTAAAGGGTCTCTTGGTTAAAGTCCTAGTAGATAGCTGCAATAGGTAAACTAAAGGATCTAGAGGCACCCTAACCCCCAAGACATCCTGGAGCAAACTGTGGACCATAATCCAGAAAGGAGTGATCTATGGGCAGGTCCAGAAAATGTGATATAAGTCTCCCAAGCCCACCCCACAACGCCAGCATTAAGGGGGGATGTCCGGGTTCAATCTATTGAGCAGAACAGGGGTGTGATACCAGCCATAAGCATTTTTATACTGTGTTTTTTTTTTTGTAGGCTGTACAGATAGAGGCCCGAGAGGCCCTGTCCCAGATCACCCGCCACTGAGGGATCGTAAGGGTGGTGTTAAGGGCCTCTTACCAGAGCCCCATATAGCGATGAGAAGGGGGAGTACCGTCCAGGGGGGAAATGAGGAGGGAGTAAATGCTCGATAGCAACCCCTTCATCTGTGGCCCACTCCTACACAACCTCTCAAAGCTCGTGGGGAGTGACACAGTCAGCGAGCCCCGCTGCAATGACAGATAATGCCGAAGTTGCATATAGTGGATCAATTCAGAGGCAGGGAGTTCCCATCGAGACTTCAAGTCATCAAAGGGTAAGAGTACTCGCGTGACAGGGTTCACTATATCAGCCCAACAGAAAATCTCCCTCGAACCCCACTCCAGGCCCATGTGGGAGGTGCTACCCGGAGGAAAGTCCGGGCAGTAAAGGAAAGATTGTATAGGGCAGTAGGGGGAAAGAAGCCTAAACCGCCTAGAGCAATATGTCCACACATATCTAGTAAATGACATAGTGCCTAGAAGGGAGGGCGTAGGGGAGGAAAGCGGAAAAGACCACAAGAAAGGGTTAGGGTGGATAGGGGCCAACCACAACTTCTCAATCTCCATCCATTTGCTGTAGGCAAGATGAGTGAACCATGCTGCAAGGTGATGGAGGTGAGCTGCCCAATAATGTTCAGTGATATCAGGAACCCCCAGGCCCATCGAAGACTGGCTCGCCATCATACTGGACATGGAAGCCTATGTCTCTTAGCATCCCAAATAAACCAAAAAACCGCTGACTGAAACTACCGCAGCATAGCCAACGAAACCCGTACCGGCAGCGTCTCAAAAAAGTAAATCAATTTAGGGAGGATGGTCATTTTGACTGCAGCAATACAGCCAAAGAAGGAGATACATTGTGACCTCCACTTTTCAAGCAAGGAGCGAAGCTCTTGAAACAAAGAGGGAAAATTCACAGAGTAAAGAGAGGAATAACTATTTGAGAGGGAAACGCCCAAGTATGTAATAGCGGAGGAACACCAACGAAAAGAGTAGTTAGCGCGTAGCAGTGCAACTTGGAGAGGTTGATCTTATAGCCAGAGACCCTACCATAGTCATGTAAGAGTTTATACATAGAAGGCAAAGACAGGAGAGGGGTAGTGAGAGTGACCAGAACATCATCAGCAAAGGGGCAGACCTTAAAAGCCTTCCCATGTAAAGTTATCCCCAGAGATATCTGGGTCCCCCCCTGTCTAGTACCATTGTGGAGAGTAAATGTATAGTGGATGCGGATGGCAGTTTAAGAGAAGCAGTAGGGGAGGAGTAGAGACCCCGCAGCGCAGTGAGAAAGCTACCCGTGATTCCAAACTTCTGAAGCGTAGCAAACATGAATGGCCAACCTAGCCTATCAAAAGCCTTTTCAAAGTCAAGACTCAAAATCAGGGCCTGCTCGGATGGTTTGTTGACCAAGTCGATGAGGTTGACAACACGTCTCGTACTGTCACCACCGTGGCGACAGGGAATAAAACCAACGTGGTCCTTAAGGACAAGAGCCGGCAGGAAAGCACAAACGCGTGTAGCCAGCACTTTAGTGAACAATTTCAGGTCCGAATGTAGCAGGGCAATAGGTCTATAGCTAACGCAATCATGGGGATCTTTATTCGGCTTCGGAATCAGCGTAATTTGAGAATGAAAAAACGTCTGTGGGATTCCCCCCCCCCCCCAGAGAAGAGTTATACAGAGGGACCAGTTTAGGAAGAAGGAAAGAGGAGTAAGTCTTATACTACAGGTAGGTAAACCCATCAGGGCCCGGAGAGCGCCCCGCCGAAAGCGTCTTAAGGACCTCGGATAGCTCTTCAGGAGTAATAGGAGTGTTCAAGATCTCCCTGTCAGAGGCAGAGAGAACCGGAATGTCACACCTATAGAGGATGGAATCTAGAGCCTCAGCAGGCTCTCCAGGGTCCGAGGGAAGCTGGGAAGGGAGGGAGTACAGTCGAGAGTAATAGTCCTGAAAAAGGCGGGAGATAGAGTCAGGATGATATTGTAAAGTCCCCGTGGCATCCCTTAACCCCTTAAGGACCCAAGGTTTTTCCGTTTTTGCATTTTCGTTTTTTCCTCCTTACCTTTAAAAAATCATAACTCTTTCGATTTTGCACCTAAAAATCCATATGATAGCTTATTTTTTGCGCCACCAATTGTACTTTGTAATGATGTCAGTCATTTTACCCAAAAATCTATGGCGAAACGAGAAAAAAAAATCATTGTGAGACAAAATTGAAAAAAATGCCATTTTGTAACTTTTGGGGGCTTCCGTTTCTACACAGTACATTTTTCGGTAAAAATTACACCTTCTCTTTATTTTGTAGGTCCATACGATTAAAATGATACCCTACTTATGTAGTTTTGATTTTGTCATAGTTCTGGAAAAAATCATAACTACATGCATGAAAACGTATATGTTTAAAATTGTCATATTCTGACCCCTATAACTTTTTTATTTTTCCGTGTATGGGGCGGTATGAGGGCTCATTTTTTGGGCCGTGATCTGAAGTTTTTAGCGATACCATTTTTTCATTGATAGGACTTACTGATCGGAATTTTTTTGCGCGTACGCCATTGACCGTGCGGTTTAATTAACAATATATTTTTATAATTCGGACATTTCGGCACGCGGCGATACCACATATGTTTATTTTTATTTTTGTTTACAGTTTTTTTTTTTTATGGAAAAAGGGGGGTGATTCAAACTTTTATTAGGTAAGGTGTTAAATGATCTTTATTCACTTTTTTTTTTAAATGTTATAGCTCCCAACAACCAGGCCGAGGAAGGGTATTTATGAAGACGTGCCAAAACCCTGCGAAGAAAGGGGATCTGTGCAGAGTTAGGGGAATAAACATTACAAAGGAGTAGGGCTTCCCCCCCAGAAAGCCCTGGAGAATGACAAATCTACCTGACGGGTCTAAATAGGAGGAGGAAACTTGTAAGGGGCGAGTTCTTGAGATTAGGACAGCCACGCCTGCAACCTTCCTATCAGCAGAGGCAAAGAACGCCTGGGGTAAAGATGGTGTATGAAATCAAAAGTGCCTGTCTTGTCGAAGTGCATCTCCTGAACATAAACAATATCTGTCCTAAGGGCCATAAGCTCCCGCTGCAGCAGACGCCACTTTGTGGGTGTATTAAGACCCTTCACATTCAGGGAGACACACTTAGCAATGAGAGGGAAATGTAGAACTGGTGCAATATACTGTACTCACTCAATAAGACAAGCAGCACACGAACCAGCGGTTCTGAGGCAGGAGGCCACCACAGCTCACCACGAGACCTAGAAGAAAAGGAAGCAAAAAGAAAAAGGAACACACCACAAAGAAGGCCAACAGAGCAACAAACAGGAGTTGAGTAGGGATTGGAGACACAATGGGAAAGAGACGAAGGGGAAACAATGCCAAAAACAAACCAATGGCGAAGAGGCCAAAGCAGAGACCAACTCGGCAGCAAAGAAATGTAGGTATAACATAGTCAGTAGCAATACTTCACAAACCGTGACCCCAGAGGGGAAGGTGGAAGAACGCATCAGAGAGGACCTCCAGAAATATCAGAGTTCCCTCGGAGGCCACGCCATATAACAGCCCCAAGTAGACAACCCCAGAACATCATTCCATATAAAGAGGAAAGCAATAATGTATGGAAAGCAGGCAAAATAAACCAAGAAATATAGGAAATCAGAGAGGAGATAAAGCCCCGCCAAATAACTGCAACATTCAGGGATATCTAACATCAGAGTTCTCATGGAGGGTCCAAGTCCCGACCCAAAGGGCTGGATGGAAAGGCAGTTTCCCCGCCGGCCAGAGCGCCTCCCACGGACCGGCTGCCACACTAGCGGTAGTGCAGGAGGTGGAGGAATCAGACCCCAGTCCTGAAGCCGGGGAGGTGGAATGTCCAAAGTAGCACAGAAGTCCGATAGATCGGCAAAGGTGCGAAGCACAGCAGGCAACCCTGAACACTCAATGTCAATGTTCGGACCATCATCCGAGGAAGAGCCACCGACCCCCGGCCGGGAAACACCCGGAGAGCCCACCAGCGAGGGAGGGCCCCTCAGGGGTACCACAACAGGGGGTCCCGAAGGAGACTTGTAGGTGGACATTTCCCTGTGCAAATTAGGGGGAGCACTAGTGGGGCTATCAGGGGGTAGAGAGGCCCAATCACACACCTCCGCAGGGGGTAAATGCACAGCAGGGGACAGGGCAAGTGGAGACCACACAGCAGGCCCACAGGGGTAGGCAGGAGCACTCGAGGAAGGGGAGACCCCCTCAGCAGCAGACCCCCTTACAGGAGAGGGGTGGTATATAGGAGCCCATGTGCCATGAAGGGTTACCAGAGCCCAAGGAGGAGTAGAGAGGAGGACAGCAGAATGTGGAGCCCTGGTAGCAGTGGGATCCAAGGAGGGTGCCTCCAGCAGTTGCGCCCCTTGTGGCTGTACAGGGCAAGCCAGGCAGAGGGGAGAGGGGTCACTCACTGTGGCAGCAGACAGCTTCCTGAGGTAAGGTCCTTGCGACAGCAGCAGGGGACTGGCTGGTAAGTCCGGGAGGGCGTCGGAGGCCATCCACAGCCGGGCTGCAGCAGAGACGGGCTCTGTAATGGCCACCACTCCGACTGAGCGGGAGCGCAGGCCTCGCGCTGGAGTTGGAGATGCCGGCAGGGAGGCCGGGGCAGAAGAGGGAGTCCTCAAGAGGTACCTGGCGATCCCTCCAGGCACAATCTGGGTGGTCAGTTTGGGTGTGGGCACCTTCCGGCGCTTGCGGGTACCTCTCGGCATGGGGCAGAGAACTCAGGGCACCAAATGGAGAAAGTTAAGAGGCCATGAGGGACGGAGCTCCAGAATCAGGCGGCCATTCTCCCCAGCGGCAAGACACGCCCATGTGTGTACAAATTTTAATCTGAATACGGTTGAAAACTGTATGCAGTTTGAAAAATTGTGTCGGGTTGCATCCATTTTTTAAGTAAAAAACTTATACGTTTTTAACTTTTCATTCCATCATGAATAAAGTTTCACTTGTTTGATTAAAATTGAAAAAAAAATGAAAAAATGTGCAAAGTCAAAAACCGTATGGTGAAAACTGGATGGAACCGTATGCACATACGGTTCTGTACCGTTCCCATTGACTCCCATGTTAAAAAAAACTTACAAACTTAAAAACTTGCAAAAACAATACGGTTTTTCACCCGGATCAAAAACCATGGTAGGCTACGGTTTTGGGTACAGGAAAAAAACTGACAATACCGTACAGGGTGCAAAACAAATGCAATCTGATGCATCTTTTGGCATACGGTTTTCAATGGAGAGTCAATGCATACGGTTTTCAATACGGTCCGTACGGTTTTCAAATTGAAAACATATACTATATATATACATAAACTATATTGCAAAAACGTGGTGTGGACCCTGCCTTATCATGGCATACTAAGCTTTTTTATGACAGTAAAATCTCTTTTTTTTACGGGTGTGACTACTTGTCTTCTTTAAAGGGGTAAAGGGGTAGATGCTACATTGGTCGGGTCCATTCAGAATCTTCCTAATTATTGTTTTACAAGTGGAATACCAGAATACTCCATGAATAGACTTATTGGTATTACATATTCATATGTGCCATTAAAATGTATTGTTCCTGTTGGCAGAGAGAGAAGACTGGATTGTAGATTACATAGCATTTTATTATTTTCTATAGTGCATTAAAAGAGGAGGAGGAAAGGGTTACCCTAAGTTTCCTTTACTACATCATTTTAGCATTAAAATGTGGTAAAGTATCTAAGGGGCAAGACATTGATAGAAGAAGTAGCTTTTTGGTACTCATGAGCAATTTACTGTTTACCAGTAAATAGTTATAAGTCTGTTATAATATATTATCAGTAAAGATGAGCAAATCGAATCGGACTAAGTCGAATTCGTTCCGAATTTCATGAAAAAATTGATTCGGACCGAATCCGAACTTCGACTCAATTCAAAATAACAAATTTCTTCATTAGTGACACCCCTGCGATCGTCCTGTATAATATCTTTCTCTGCAATAGATAGGCGTGGATACCCACTGTGATCTGTCCTCAACTGCAGGTACTACTGCTCCCAACATGGAGCACACTCTGCTCCATGCTGGGAGCTGTAGTACCTGCATTAATAGACAGACACCGATTGGATGTCTGTGATTGGTTCCAGTCATCTGGCCAAAAATTATGATTTAGAACAAAAACTAGAAAACAAATTATGAAATGCACTCCTCATACATACCTGCCCGCTCCCAAAAATTGAAAGGCAAGAAAAAATAAATAAAAAGTTAATGTTAATTTTTAACCCCTTATCACCTTCTAAAAATCATAACACTTTAAATTTTTCACCTACAGACCCATATGGGGCTTATTTTTTGCATCACCAATTGTACTTTATAATTACATCAATCATTTCACCATAAAATTTACGGTGAAACCAGAAAAAAAATATTTATGGGGCAACATTTTTAATTGGGGGCTTCCGATTCTATGCAGTACACTTTCCGGTAAAAATGACACCATATTTTTATTCTGTAGGTCCATACGGTTGCAAGGATACCTAATTTATTTAGGTTTTATTTTATTTTACTACTTTCAAAAAATTATAACTACACCAAAATTAGTATGTACGTATACGGGGATATATGAGGGCTTATTTTTTGTGCCATGATCTGAAGTTTTTATCGGTACCATTTTCGTTTTGATGTGACTTTTTTATTGTCTTTCATACATTTTTTTTAGGGTTTACAAAGTGACCAAAACTTTTTTTTGCAATGTTATAGCTCCCATAGGGGACTATTACATGCAATACCTTGATTGCAGACACTGATCAATGCAAAGCCATAGAATCTCTTGGGGTTAAACAGGGATCAATTTATGTGGGTGGGCAGGGACCTAAAAATGTAGCTGACAATAATAAAAATGTAGAAAGGGGCTATTTAAAAGTAAAAATAATATAGTTTTTATAATTAATTTTTTTTATTTTTATTAGTAATGTATTTTAATATTATGTTTAATAACGTGTGTGTATGTGTGTTTCACTTTTTTCTATTTTTTTTTATTTTTTAGGTAGTCCTACGACTCCCAGCATGGAACAGACTGTTCCATGATGGGAGCTGTATTACCTGTACTAATAGACAGATCGCCCCAGGTGTCACTCCTGATACCCGATGCAATTGTCCTTTCTATCGCATCTGTGCACTATACTCCGGCCGGCCAGTGATGTGAATAGAATTCACATCACTTATTCTTGTTTCCCGCAGAGAGCTGTGATTGGCCAGATGGCTGTAAAAAATCACAGCTCTCTGTGGGAAATCTGAATAATAGGTATATATACGGCATATACTCATACTACAGTGAGAGCAGAGAAGAGCGTCTGCCAGCCCGCATCTGTACATCATACAGGACGAATGTATCGGGTGTCCGAAGTGACACCCACTGCAATCAGTCTATTAATGCAGGTACTACATCTCCCAGCATGGTGCTCCTTGTTGGGAGCAGTAGTAACTGCAGTTGAGGACAGATCTCAGCGGGTGTCACTCCTGACACCCGATGCGATCTTCCTATCTAGATGCGAGAAAGCAGCCCACATCTATACATTATACAGGGCAATTGCAGCGGGTATCAGGAGTGACACCGAGCGATCTGTTTATTAGCACAGGTACTACTACTCCCATCATGGAACAGTCTGTTCCATGCTGGGAGTAGTAGTACTACCTAAAAATGTAAATAAATAGAGAGAAAAAGGTGAAACACATGCACACACTTTAAAACACATTATTAAAATAAATTAGTAATAAAAATTTGCCAAGAATTTATTCGGATGAAATCGATTTTTTTTTTATTTGGCGAAATCAGCCGAATCAAATTTTTCAAAAATCCGCTCATCTCTAATTATCAGCTTAAAACTTCAAGTTTTTTCTTTTTCTACAGGACCCCACCTCATTTCCCCTGCCCACCTCTCAAGATTTGGCTGGATTCTGGGACCTCCTTCAGCTCTCCTTTGAGGATGTGGGCATGAAATTTGCAGAGCTGCAACAGCTGAAAGACAATGGATGGAAATTATTGGAATGCAAGGTAGGGTATCCTCAATAAGGCAGTGTTCTCATCTAGTAGGTTAAATGTGTTTTTGTGAAGTATTTTTTATCATATCGCATCAATTAATAGAATATTGGCCCAGATTTTTTTTTTATCTGGACAAAAACTGGCTTTTCCCACAGCAACCAATCACAGCTCAGCCTTTATTTTAGCAGAGCAATCTGAGAAATGGAAGCTGAGCTGTGACTGGTTGATCCAGGGCAAATGTGTATTTTCTAAAGCAATTACTTACCATTACTTCCCAATCACATAACATAACTCTCTTCTGCATACAGAATTGTCAGGTTATTTCTTCTGAAAATACACAAACTATTATAATAATTTTCTCAATGCTGCAGCCTGTTTCTATTTGAGGCAACCAAAAATGCATGCATTTTCTCATACAGAGTCAAGAAACACAATGTATCTGCTATTTTAGAACACAGCCTAAGCATGGTAAAATAATTTTTTATGCAGGGCAATATGTAAGATAACATTCATAGGCCAATCGCTGATCTTGGGTGCTGACACTCGGCATCCCCGCCAATTATCTTTTTGTCGCCCGCATTACACAGTGTATGGGGCCACAAGAAGATGGATCATTTTACTGTGCGGCATCACCAGCATAGCTTCTCTTCAACTGAACAGGAGCTAAACTGCAACTGCTTCTTGCCCCATTCACAGTGTAGCCTGGGTGCCAAACAGCTGATCGGCGAGGGGTGCACTGTGTCAGCATCTCCTCATAGCCTATTCTGTAGATAGACAATCAATCATATTTGCCTTAAAAATTCTTTTAAGAATCTAACTACAAAGTTTATCCTCAATTTATTATTCAGTTTACACCACACTTTAGCAGAGATTGAACAGGCTCAAAAATAACATGTAAATTGGTTTAAAATTAACAAAATTTGCTTCTCACGCTAAAAAACTAAAAGTCGTTAATCTCTAGCTTTTAGACCCCTTGCAATAGGACACTTCCATCCTTAATTTAAATTATAAAAAGCAAAATGTGACTAATATATGTAATTAAATAGAAAAAATAAATTGGTGGCTCGTATTCATGTTGTCATTCTATGTAAACTACTTCCTGTCTTGGGTCATTGACTTCCTGTCTGTGTGGACTGAGCATTTTCTTAGCATTCTCACTCAAACCATCAGTCAGACCAGGGAAGAGTGAGTCGTGGTAGCACCACACCTCTCCAAAGAGCTGTCCAAATTGTAGTATAATAAAAGAAGCCTTACATCATGATTTTGCCATACTGTTTTGAATCAGTTTTTTATTTAGGAAAAAGTATCCTTCAAAAACTGACAAAACTGTATGCAAAATTGTGCAATATAAAAACCGTATACGGTTTTAATATCTGTGAAAAAGTAATTCCAAAGTCACCCACAGACGCCCACAGGGTACTTCTACTCTCATCATGGAAAACCTTATTTCCATGATGGGAGTAGTAGTTCCCCTGGCTGCGGGAGTCTGCGAGCAGCTGGGGAACCTACAGTAGCGCATGTACTACTACTCCCATCATGGAACCGAGTCTGTTTCATGTTGGGGTAGTAGTATAGGGGCTGAGGGATTGATTGCATTGGGTCTCAATTCTGAGACCCATTGCGATCTTAAGTTATTAACCAGGGGAGAGGGCGGCATGCCGTGCTGCTCTTCCCACCCAGCAATGTATTTTTGAAACTCTATACTTCATATTCAAATACCCTGCCGGGAGCCCAGATTGGCCGGCACCAAGTGGCCATTCACGGCTCTCTGCTGAGTTTTTAAAATTAGACAGTGCGGCTCAGGGTTTTTCACAGAGCCAGCCGACCGGGGATTGCTGCGCGATCGCCACCCACTTAACTGGCAGGAGTGGTCCCTCCTATTACTGCTCCCATCATGGCCAGTGTCTGTTCCATGATGAGAGCAGTTGTAGGAGGGACTGCTCCTACAGGGGAAGCGGGCGGCATTGCGGGGCGATCCCCGGCCGGCTCTCTGAAAACCCTGAGCCGCACTGTCTAATTTTAAAAACCCTGCCAAGAGCCGTGAACTAGTGCTGGCCATTCTTGGCTCCCGGTGAAGTATTTGAATATGAAGTGCAGAGTTTCAAAATACATAATTTTGAGACCCGATGCTATCAATCCTTCAGCCCCTGTACTACTTTACCCCACATGGAACAGATTCTGTTCCATGATGGGAGTAGTAGTACAAGCGCTAATGTAGTCTCCCCAGCCACCCACAGACTCCCGCAGCCGGGGCAACTGCTACTCATATTATAGAAGAGAGTCTTTTCTATGAGCGTACAAAATACAGAACCATACACAAAACCGTGGTAGACTATATATTTTTTGCATGGAAAAAAAAAAACATGCAAAAAACCATACACATATAAAAACTTACATAACTGGATACATCTAGTTGTGTAAGTTTTTATATGGTAGGTCGTTGTATACATTTTTCTCTATGGTTGCATATGGTTTTCAAATTGAAAACGTATACTGCAACAGTATAGCAAAATTGTGATGTGAATGCACCCTAAGGGGCTTCTCAAAAATAAGACAACACTTTTGAACTTAATTTTATTAAGTAAATCACTGTATCTATTTTAGACTGCATAGTTAAAGTGTTGCTGTCAATTAAAAAACTTTTGACAAGTCAAAAGACATCCAAACAGGCTTGTAGGTGTTGTCGCTATAGCAAATAAAATCTTTTTTAATTTTTTCTCAATACTACTCACATGCAAATTTCTATGATTTTAGGGGCCCTGATTTCACTTCTTTTTTTTAATTTTTTTTTTTACATTTTATTGATATGCCCTCCCATTCCTGACTTATGAGGGTGTCATTTGCAAAAACATTTTATATAATGCAGATAACATCATTGGTTGATGCTGTTTTATCTCTATAGCTATTGCCTGTGTGTCTCGGCTGGGACAAAATACAGGGAGTGTGGACAAAATACAGGAAGTGTGGGTGGGATCAGGGCTCTGTGACATGCCCCTGGCTCACACAGCAGAATGATTGAAAAGCCAGGAGCCTGTACAGAACCCGCCCACAGTTTCTTTATTTTGTCTCTGCACAGAAACGCACAAACAATAGGTGCAGGGACAAGACAGCATTTTTCAACCACAAATTTACACATTTTTAACCAATGTACGGTATATTAAAAAAATATATATAATGTTATTTTCTACATTATATAGAAAGTTTTTTCAAATGACAGGTGCCCTTTGATTTTAAAAATGGAAGTGAAAATCATTGATGGGGTGGATTATACAAACAGGGGGGTGTAAATGTTTTACATTGACGGGCATGTATTAGGAATTTAAACGGTGAATTCCGCCCATCACCTGATATTCACTCCCATTATTAAACTGAATTTCAAACTTCAAACCCACATATCTTGGGAACTGGAAAGTGTATTAAAAACTGTAGAAAGGTGTGGGATTTTAAGCTTTAAATGATAGCAAGGTCTTTCTTTTTGGGTTGGCTACAGGCCCTTTTTAAGTGACAGGGATACTCTAAGTATTTTGTAACTAAGAATTTTTCTTAATGTATTCTTCAAAGAAATTATTGCATGGTTTGACTTAATCTTCTGAATGCATTTTACAATTTTAGGAGGAGAAGAAGGTTCCTCCTCCCATACCAAAGAAGCCACTCCGTCAGAAGGTACATCCAGTCAAAGATCGTTCTTTGGATTCTGTTGATCGTCAGCGTCAAGAGGCCAGGAAGAGGCTATTGGCAGCTAAACGGGCTGCCTCTTACAGGCATAACTCTGCCACAGAGAGTGCCGACAGCATAGAGATTTACATACCTGAAGCTCAGACTCGACTGTGAAGAGGACAATGTACACTAACCCTTTTGTATGCGCTGTATATAATAATATACATATATACATAGAAAATATTTAGAGATTATTCTAAGAAAAAAAAAAAATGCTGAAAAAATGACCACAGCTGTGTAATTTTGGGGAGGCCCCTCAAACCCAAATAAAACTAACCCTTCATCAAAATCCCTCCCCCTCAAAGGGCAGAGCTAGTTAACCAATCAGTGCTGTCTCCATTGCAGAGGCTGGAGAGAATTACTTACACCTCTAGACTCATCTCCACTCCCTCTACCCTTAAACTCATATGTAGCTTAAAAAATGGCATGCTGCATTGTGTAGCAGTACTGAGTATGACCACGAGTAAACACTGTGTCAAAGTCTATTTGTAGCTCCTTTTAGAGCTATGTTTTAATGAACCCTGATGAGAGGCGTTTAATGCCTGGAAGAAACCAAACTAGAAGAGATATTTTCAGTAATTTTTATTTGTAATGGGAAAATCTTATTTTTTAGATACAAGGAAATACTCTGTATTGGCCTGCAATGCAGTGCGTTCAGTTTGTGCTAGGTAGTGTTTATTGCTCTGTGAACCTGCTATGTACTGGTCCATGCATGTTTAGGAATACAGGTCACTACTACTGTTGGGAAAGAACATATATACAGGTAGGTTGTAAGGGACATTTTTAGGATTGTAATCTTATCATTTCTTACATATAATCAGGCAAAAAAAAAAAACATTAAGTTTACACGTGTGTATAAAACATTTTTTTTTTAAAAGGGATTCCCCAATTCTTTTCCTGTAGAGGTGAATGAAATTTTAAATGCTTCAGTGTAAAGACATATCCATCATTTGTGCCATTCGTTTATTTTTGGGGGAAACATTCTGGTGTTTGTTCCGTTGGTTTTTGCATGACTATTTACATCTTTTTACACATCACAGAAATGCTAGCTTAAAATTGGAAAAAGGGGGTTTACAGTTCCGAGCCTGTGGTTTAGACTAGAGTTCTGACCAACATTAAGAAAACTATTTATTTATTTTAAAGAATTTTTGCAAAATTTGCCCAGAAAAGACCATTAGTCAACAAAACTTTTCAGGGGTTAATTTCAGGGGTTAATTTCAGCTTCAAATTTAAAATTGAATAAACACTGTTTCGGATCCCCTTGCAGAATTTCCTCTGTGTTAACATACCCTCTAGGTTTCGGTTCTATAATACTTTTTTCTTTTTGGATACAAAATAATTTATTTATTGATATGTTTGTTTATTTATTTATTTATTGTTGTTAACACTTGCAAATTCTACACCAATTTTTTCACATTTTCTGCTGCTTTCATCCTAACATCAAAGATCCACTTTTATGTTTCATGGCAGGGATTATGTGTTCCTTTTTTTGGCCTCAGTGACTATTCTCCACATATTTATGAATTTATGTTTGTGACCATAAAATTCTATTTTGTTTTTGGTTCAAACAAGGGTTTCACAAGAGATAAAAAAAACTGTTGGTTATTAATACACCAAACCAAAATTGAATTTTATGGTCACAAACATACATTGAATCAAATAATGCATAGGTATATGGATGCATACTCTTCATTGCCACCTCAAACTGTGTGTGTGCTCCAATTCAAATGCAAACCAACAATTGCAGATATCCAAACTTTTCACCTGGGTTCACATAGTGGCCCTGATTATTACTATTGTAAACCCAACCTGTTTTGTAGAGTTGTGCTCCACATTGTTTCTGCACCACAGTTTGTGGTGCAATGTGACAAAAAACAACAATAAACCTTTAAAACCCAGAAAAAGGGCATGGTCTTTCGGGAAAAAGACAAAGCAGACTAGGGGGCATGGTTGTATAACAACATTTTACACTAGTAAAAACCCAACACTTAGTAAATGAGGGCCATTGTGTTTGTTTTATGTTTTTATTGTGTTTTTCCCCAACCTTCAAAAAGTATTTAATTAAAAAAAAAAAGGTAAAGTTAGAACGGACAGGAATTATTTTTGTTATTCTAATTCTGTGATGATCAGTATTCCTAAATTAACTGATCTAGCTTTGGTAGAAAATCTTCCAAATTCTGCCTGGGGTGTGTAACCACAAACACAACTTTATAATGCCCAAAAGTCATTGTATTATTAGGTATTTTCATCTCCCAGTAGATTGCATTATACTTATCCATTTTTAAAGTTTCCACTTCTTTGATTAGTTTCAAGTGATGAAGATCACCAAGGATTCCTTTAAACTGCATAACCAACTGAGCTACCTTTAAAATTTAATTATTTTTTTTTACATTTATGCATTCTATTTGCTTCCTTCTTTCAATTTTATTATTTTGCCAGTTAATTTTTTTCTTTATTTTGTGTTTATATCAGGATAAACTGTGACCACTATAGAATCTATACCATTCAAATGTATTGTACAAGTGTAAGTTGGTTTCTAGCATTTAAATAATTACAAAAGGGATGTTTATATACCAAAATATACGTAAAACATAGATTAAAATTCATAGCAGAACCCACAATGACTGGCGCATTTCATATTCATACTATGATTAAGCACGGTAGTACAAAACACGTCATTGGTTATAGGTTTAACTCTGAATTTTTATTCTCTGTGTGCTGTAATATTTGGACCCTTAAAGGGGTACTCCATTGGAAAACATTTTTTTAATCAACTGGTGTCAGACAGTTAAACAGATTTGTAAATTACTTCTATTAAAAAATCTTAATCCTTCTAGTACTTATCAGCCGCTGTTATGATCCACAGGAAGTTCTTTTCTTTTTGAGTTTCCTTTCTGCCTGACCACAGTGCTTTCTGCTGACACCCCTGTCCATTTTAGGAACTGTCCAGAGCAGGATAGGTTTTCTATGGGGATTTTCTTGTACTCTGGACAGTTCCTAAAATGAACAGAAGTGTCAGCAGAGAGCACTTTGGTCAGTATTATAAATACCAGCATTATAACTGGTGTGCAGTAGACACAGGACATTGTTGTAGATTTTGCATTGGGGTCCTGAAGCTACAAGTTCCGTCTCTGATTGGAGTATAGACTGGCTTCTCTTGTACAATACAACATTTATCCTTCACCTTCTGTGATCTAATCAAATGCAGCCATGCTATTGTATAGTATGATTCAATCATTTTTTTCTGCATCTTTGCCATATTCCTTCACTAAAAATCATACCAGAACATATATTTTCATATGAATGCTTTAAGAAATGAATGCAGAAAAGGCTGCTTTATCACCTTTCATTTGTGCAGTGGGATGTGTGCATATGAATATTTAATCACTATGAAATTTAAACACTGTATTGTAAAGTTTCAGTGAATAGTTAAACATGTACCATTCTTTGCACTTTAAAGGGAATCTGTCAGCTCTGTTTGCTACAGATACTGTTGAATAGCTGTTGGGGTAAAAGGGCAAATTGTACCTTTCCTGGAGCTAATGGCAGTTGTCAAACTCATAAAATCCCTTTTTATTTCCAAATGTCAAGTAGGTGGGGTGAGCTGCTCAAGTTTGACTCCTCCTTGCTCACCCTAAAATTTCAGCCCCTCTTTGACTGATGACTCTGTATATCAGGGCAACTTATTCAGAACTTTGTAAGGAGGGGCTGGGAGAAGCGAGTGAGCAGGGAGGCATGTGGCACTTGAGACTCTCAGCCCCACCTCCTTGACACTTGGCAGGGAAATAAGAAGACACTTTTATAAGTTTGGTAGCCACTATCAACTCCAGGAAAGAAACAGTTTGCTGTCATGCTCTGACAGTATCTGCAGCTATAAGCAGCAAATAAAGCAGAAAGATTCCCCCTAAAAGGACCTTTTATGCCAGGTTCAGATTTTTAGAACATTCTATGTATTAAGGAGATAAACGGCCATTTTTCTTAAAAACAATTTACCTTTTCATATTCTGGTAATCCATATAAAAAATTTCATTCGTTTCTAACATCCCAGAAAGCTGTGTGATATCTGAAAGGTGCAAATGATGAATAATAATAATTTTAAAAAAAACAGTGTTTAAAAGAAACCATCAAAACAGGCATTGAATATTGTGTACATCAAATGTATTAGACATAAAATCAAAAATAATCTCCAACCCAAGTGAATTTTACTTTTACATATATCATTGTAATTCTGTAAACTTCGCTATTACAATTTGGCATCTAATGAAATTAAGATTTAAACTAGTACTCAATCTCTTATAACAACCCTTCATTACATACAATATTCCTTTATATTGTATACTTCAATAAACATCACTGTACTACACTAAGTGGCATCTAAAGCTAAGGATGATTTAAATATGTCTTGTAAATACATTTACCCCATTTCATTGGAACCTTTATGGACATTTATTTTTTTACAGTTGTTTAAGACTATGTATGCGGAGCTTACACTACACTTGTAGCCACCCTTAGTTTGGAATAAGTTCTGCAGGTTAAAGTTAATATGGTACATTTTGGGGATAAAATGTGTTTTACTGACCCAAAGTTAAAAATAATAATGTTTTCAATTTACTAACCTTACTGCTTTTGTACTGTTCCCATATCAGCCAGGGTAAGACTGGTCTGCCAGAGTAGCAGATACTCTGCTGGAAGCAAGCTATAGCTCAAAAACACCCCAAAAGAAGACGCTGATTTTGGAGACAGTCTCTTATCACTAAGGTCTATCTTCTATGGGTACATTCACAAATAACCTCTCATTGATGATATATCTTATGTGTACTATAACAACAAAGGTTATAAGGTTCTATGTAGATGAAGAATGGGCCCTCAGCATCCTTTTCTCTAGACTTAAGGAACCCTAGTGGGACATGATGCAACTAGTTTGCATGGTCCCCTGAGGGTTCTCATACAAGTTGGGCATTGTAGGCAGCCAAGCACACTGGTAGTGAAGGTACAGCACGGTGGATATCTTGGAAACACCATTATTTTATAAACAATTTTTCCCCTGTTACCATTATTTCAACCAAGTTAAGTTCCTGAATTTTCTCCTGTGTACTTTGTTTTTTCTGTATATGTTTTTTAGAACTTGGCATTGTCACATGTATTTTGTATTATCCTGCATTATCATATGTTTAAAAATGTTCTTTATGATAAAATGAGCTATACTATTGTGGTAATACGGTACATTTGCGGAAAAAAAGGATGCATGACACTATGAAACAATATAGTGTGATATAGAGGCACTATGAAGAAAAACTTTTTTTACCCCTCACATTCATTTAGGCCTACATGAGCTGACTGTACTCTCACCTATTTATACACACTGTGAAATTGTCTGGTTATCTTATTATACTCAATTGCTTATATGACCCAATTCTTTTACTATAGTAGGTTGCTTAGTTTGATATGGAGGAATTTATAATACAGATCATATACATGTCAAACATAAAGTAAAGTAAAGGCTAACATTTTAATGCCAGTTGATGTTATGTTGTAGAGCTCCCTTGCTGATTAAAACAAAGTGACTGGCACCTCTGTGGCAGCTCCCTCACTGTATTTCAAAGACCATTACCTAAGGAAGTAATTGGCTAAAGAAGTGGTACCAGCCAACATAAATTTCCAGACCCAACCTTAGGTTCAAATGTTTTTTATTGAATGTTTCAAGAATTTTTACAATACAATTACAATTACAATGCCATTACAACAGTATGACCAAAATGAAAACAGTATAAAACAAATAAAATTCTAACATATGTGTGTACATAAATATATATAATAGTATGAAAACATCACTCAGTTTAAAGAAATGTCCAACCTTAGTACTAGGACTAGATCTACCATGTATAATATAATACTGTAGATGTAATGGCTGTCCTTTAGTATTGGTCTCTAAATTTGAAATATTGGAACATATCAGATTCTATTTAGGGTTGCTGCAAAAAGTTTTAGTTGGGCTTATCTAGCTATAGATATCTAGTCTCCTCATTTTAATAACAAGAATTAAATTACTTTCCATCTATAATTCCAACATGCACAAACAAGCCATGTTGGTTAGACGCTAAGAGTTGTGCATGTCCCCATTCTTTTGAATTGTAAAGCTGCCGCTGGTGATCAAATAGACTGCTCTGTATGACTTTACTGAAGCAATCTTTTCTGCTATATGGATTTTACATGTAAGCCCTCTCTCCACTGACTCAAGTAAAACAGTATCTGAATGAAGTTCCAACCTGTACACGATCCCGATATTGGTGCATGTGTACTGATGATACAAAGGGTTAAAACGGAGACCCTGAGAATTCTGCACCTGTGTGCCATAATCACAAATGTGCCATATATTCATAAAGAGTGACCTAACCTCTGACAGGACACTATAGAACCCATAAATGATTTTCTATAGAATACCTCCCGGTGCCTCATCTACACCTGTAATATTTTTAAATAAAATATTTAATATATTCTATTAGGAACTTTTAGGTGATAATAGTTGTAGACTCTACTACTTTGCACCTGGTTGCACGTAGACTTATCATATATATAGTAAAAGCGCTGGGATTTTGTATTTAATAACCTGCAACTCATTATTCTACTTAGAATTGCTATTATTATGATTAGAAGTATTAGTAGAATTCCTGTACTATAAATGTCTGCTCTTGCCTAATCTTTTTATGCTCTCTTTCTAGCTCTTCTAATTTCGCTTTATCTCTCTGTTTAATATGTAGATTATGAATGAACTTTTTTCCTCACCTCGCCGGCACAAACTCTCATAGAACTCGTATCATGTTCAGTATTCATTTATTTGCGAGAGACGTGCATACCTCGTGATGTTATTTTTAGACCTTTTTGCTTGCAATGGGATCTTTGTTAGCTCGATATACACAGTATACTGTATGAGTATATAGACAGGATCTCATGTTGTCTCTTGTTGCTTTAGGCAATAAGGCACTTACCATAGATTAGCTTTGAGATCCAGCCTCTCTGGTTATATATATATTTTTATATATATATATATATATATATATATATAAGGCTGGCAGATTAAACCTCTAGCAGACAGGCGAGTGTGTATATCATTCTGTGTTGTATGTATATGGGTGCCAAAATTGTACAGTAAAAAATTAACTCTAATTTGCTGCTCCTGATAAATTGCACAATAACTAATGGGGCTGACTGTTCAAAAACTGGGGGCGATGTGGACCTTTAAATAGACAGGAACTTTAAAGCCATTGCTGCACACAAAGTACTGATAGTCCCCAAATTTTGTTAAACAAATTGGGATCCAGGTGATAGTTCTTTTGGTAAGATTAGAGAATTGTACATCGGAATGGTTTCTTATGGTGCTGGAAGGGTTCAATCTCCAGTGTACACTCTCTAATGGGTCTAGCCTATTGAACTTGTTTACAAACATAAACCAAGGAGCTTTTTCCACTTTGTTTGATGGGAATTTACCTTGAATTCAATACTGGATTCAGAAGTAAGGGGATTTAATCACTGTGTCTATGTGGCTTATGCAGCTAGTCATGTTCAGTTCACTGCTGTGGAGCAGAACACTCTTCTCTACTTGAAGGAGGGAATTTGACATGTAGCAGGTTATACCAAGGTTGTTGATGGTCTCATTTTTATGTTTGTGTATCTTTTTTTCTATGTATAATCATACACATAGAGGGCAGATAAGTGTCAGAAAAGAAACAAGATATTCTAGACGGTCATCTATTATGGTCGATTATCACAAAATCCACTTTCTTTTGATGTCCGTTTTGATTTTCCTGGGTTGGCTTGAGATAAAAGTTGTATAAATTTGGTCTGTGAGAGGTCTAAACTTTTTACTTTTAAGTTTTTGCATGCTGTAATACTTTACCAGTCAATGCATCAATATATTTATTATGGCGGATGATTTATTTGTGGATTTAAAAAATTTTCCTTCTTTGACCCACTGCAAAACCAAGATCCATTCTCGTTGGCATAGTGCCTATTTTTTTTTTTATTTGCTTAGTGTAGTTTTAATTTGAAACATTTACCTTCTAACTTCTCCACTAAGTCCATTATGAAATGTATATTGGATTATCCTATCCTTGACCATGTATTACACCATGCAGGTCTAACTCATGTAAGTATAACTATTGAAACTCCTGAAAAATGACCTTTGTGGGTTTTCTGACTTGTGAATTAAGACAACATCTTACATTTTAACAGCCTTAAGGGATTGTTAATATGTAACTACACAGGGAAAGAGAATTCAATATACATTTATAGTGCTTTGCTGTATTTACACTATACAACATAGCATGTTTATTTTACAGATGGAATGCTGTTACTGCATATCTTGTATGTTTGCATATTTTCATTTTAAGTATTTTTGTGAATATATTTTTTAAATATTTCTATGGATTGATGCTGATCAAACACCGTGCATTAGCTAGTCATGCCTGGATTTTGTCGAATTGTATTCTCTACTGATCGCACACATTATATACTAATATCATTTGCTGTTGCGTTTTCTAGAACATTTAAGGCACAATATACTCACAAAGTGAAAGCTTTTAAGATGTGCCAATATGTAAATTTGTTTAATAGCGTAAGGGGAAAAATGTTTTCTATTAATATATCACTGCATATGCATAGCACATAGCTTTAGATATATTCGAGAGTAAGTGCTTTCATGTTAGACTTTTGATAGCTATGTTAACATATTAATTTATATATATAAGTATATGTTGTATTTTTTACTTTTATTTACTGAAATCACATTTTGATAGTTTAAGAATATTTTCAACCCAATTTTCCGGTATGGTTGGTACAAAGCTACTTTGAGGGAGTAAAAACAGTTTGTTGTAGTAGATTTTGAATATAGTAAAATGGACCCATGTTTTCTCAGATATGTAATTTGGTTCGCCCCTCTCTTATCTACCTCATTTTCTCAATTCCTTTTAAACCAATGGTATACACCATAGCTAAAAGTATCATGTGTAATAAGAATGCATGTAAATGTTGGTTCTTTTTGCTGCGAGTCACAATTGGGCATGCATTTGTTCACCTCATATATCTGTTATTTCATGTTTTCAAAAGATCAATTTAACTAAGAAAATTATTTATTCCACGATCAAATGTGAAGTCAATATCTGCACAAAAAGGTAAACTTATCAACACATTTACACATTAATGATACAATTATATCAGTATTATTTTAACAATAATAAATACACTTGAATGTAATAGAAATTTGCACTTTATTGTTTTGTTTTGATATCCAACATTTGTCCCACTGCCATAAAGCTGGGTTGACACTTTTTGCTGCATTCCAGGCCATCTTTAATCATTATATATTTTATTTTAATAAAACAACTTATTTGCCGTAATTCTTAAAAAAAAATGTCATGTGTGTACTGCCTAAAAGCATCTAGTAGCAATTGCTACTATGGTATTGAAAGTATACATGTTGGGTGAGCATGTTCCGGCTTCTAGTGGAAATGCTAGGTACCTGTCTCAGCCGAGCGGGCAGCTTTATTAAATTATGTTGCATTGAGTGTTTTCTGAGTGAACCTATTTTAAAATGACAGGAACCTTGTGTGCATAGTATGGGTGATGAACAGGTGAAATACTTATTTGATATGATCTAAGTGTGAGAATGCATTAGCTGTAAGGCTGTAGAAGAGGACATGATTCTGATGACAGATGACTAGTAGTGAATACAGATGGTAATGGCCAGGAGGATAAACTTCTTCTACATTTTAACCATGCGTAGCATCACCTTAAAGGGAATCTGTAAACTTAAGGTCATGCTTAGTCAAAGCAGTTTTGTTGAGCAGCTGCATGCATGCCTCCTCCCTCCCCAACCCTTCCTGGCTTGATTGATGTACAGGGTTTGGATTCCAGCACTGAGCCGGGCACATCAATTAATCAAGGAAAGGAGGGGTGGGGAAGGAAGAAGGATCAGCACAGCCTCCTTTACACGTAACCTCTGAGCATGATCTACAGCTGTCAGATTGACTTTAATAGGATTCATTACACAACAATAAAAAAACTTAATGTGTGTTATACTTCAAAAAACTGTTGTATTTTTAAAGTTGTTTATTGAAAGATAATGCCAATTGATAAAATGAAAGATGGAAGTATGCAACAATTAGAATGAAATGTAGACTAAATAGACCAGATCACTTTACAGTAGGTGTCCATCACAAATTGGATTTTATTTTATAAAATGTGTCTCCACTACTTTGGGCGTATATCCACATTTATACATGCAGTCAGTCATACTGAAAAATTCTTTCAAAGTGTGCTCTGAAATCCTTAAAGGGGTACTCCGCCCCTAGACATCTTATCCCCGGGGTCCCGTTGCTGGGGACCCCGGGGATCGCTGCTGCAGCACCCCGCTATCATTACTATGCAGAGCGAGTTCGCTCTGCACGTAACGACTGGCAATACAGGGGCCGGAGCATCGTTACATGACGGCTCCGCCCCTCGTGACGTCATGGCCCACCCCCGTCAATACAAGTCTATGTGCAGTAATGATGGTGGGGTGCCGCAGCGGCGATCCCCGGGGTCCCCAGCAGCGGGACCGCGGCGATCTAACATCTTATCCCCTATCCTTTGGATAGGGGATAAGATGCCAGGGGCGGAGTACCCCTTTAAGGTTTCCTATGTGTGTTAAAAAGTGTAAATAAATAAATACTGTTATCTTTCAACACATAAGCTGCAGCAATGATTAAGTAATTCTGCATATTTTTTTTTACAATAAAAAGGACCCAAAACAAAAATGTCCCCTTTAGAGGAATCCCTACATCTAACCTTTCTATGCTGTAAATTTTACAGCTTTTCCTGTTGATATCTTTCAGGTAACCCATCAAAGGGGTACTCTGCCCCTAGGCATGTTATCCCCTGTCCAAAGCATAAGGGATGAGATGTCTGATTGTGGGGGGTCCGGCCACTGGGACCCCAAGATCTCCAACCCTTTGAATAAGGGATAAGATGTCAAGAGGCGGAGTAAGGGTAAATGCACACTAAATAAATTACATTTACACCGACATCTGCATTACTTCATTTAGGTTTTACTGTCAGATTTTTCTGCAGATCTGCTGCAGGAAATGTCCACAGCAAATCTGTTGATTTCTCATTTACCCCAAGGCCTCGTTCACATGGTGGAATTTCCGAGTGGAATCCAGTGGAAGCAACTACCACAGGAATCCCAATTCCAGACCTCCGCAGAAAGAATTGGCATGTTATATCTTTCAGTAGAATCCTCTTGGAACTACATTGCTGCCTGTGGAAACAGCACATTTTCGAGCAGTCCTAGCGCCAACTGATGAGTTGGCAATTGCCACAGACGGAAAGTCCAGGCGTAATTTTCTGACCGGACATTCTGCTAAATTTATGCTTTATGACATAGCCGAACAAGGCTCCAAGGAGCCCCATTGTTTTATGTAACCCTGGTTGAGAAATACTGGGCTATTTGCCTGGTGCATGTACGAAGCAATTTTTCAGGTATGTGTTAGTTGTTAATTTGATAGGACACATTTAGAGGATGGAGTCAATGAACTGACTGCCTGTGTAAATGCTGGATATATTAATACATGATTTTTTTTAAATTAATATTTTGATTGCAGATTTTGTTTCAGGTTGAGAAATTTGCACTTTCTTTTCTATCATAAAGCAATGTTGTCCTCTGCAATTGATCCCTTATGGGCCACAGAGTGTTATATATTTACAGTCAAAAATATTTAGAAATTGTATTGTTAGCCAGTGCTGGATTTGTAATCATATAAAGCATTTAATAAATGCAGATGCAGAGACTGTTGGGACAAACATTATCTACCCAAATCATATTCATAATATGGAGAGGAGATTGCCCCTTTAGAACCATCATCAAGTAGCCAAAGCAACAATCCAAGACCGTCTTCCTGCATGGACTCAGCATTATGTTTATATTTTAGAAAGGCAGCCCATTGACTTTAGTGGTTTTTTTTTTTGGGGGGGGGGGGGGGGGGGGGGTTCTTTCTGACAAAAATTAAGTGATTGCCAAAATGTAATACCCTATTTCCTTTTCTGTGAAGAGTAACAATCTCCAATCCCTAAAAAACCTTATTTACATTTCGTCTTTGGGAATGTCCTTACCTGCTTCCTCTAGTTTATGACCCCATACAGAAATACTTCCTCTACCAGATCTGATAGTATATATTAGTAAGATATTTACCCTGACACACATGGGTTAAAAATATTGCAGACAAAACATAGATCATGCTTTCTTCTGATCCCCTTAACAGAGTTAGTGTAAAAAGGACACATTTCATATCGCAAATGTTACAGAATTTAGGGGTAATTTTTTCTTACATGACTTGTACCACATTTAGTATGCATTTGAGACACGTTTTAGACACTTTTCCCCAGTGTCTGAAAAAAAGATCTTTTTAAAAAATGGGCCTGCTCTGGGTAAAAGGGTGTGGATTGAGATTCAACACCATGTGCCGAAAACATTTGGAAGATCTGCATAGTGCCTTTTTATAATTTCTATGTTAGGATGCATTCACATAGGCAATATCTGCTCCGATGTGAAGCAGTGTACCATGGATTTCTCCGACATGTGTTCAAAGAAGAAAATGGAAGGGGGAGCTTTATTGCGCAACTACATAGAAAATAAGAAACATATCACTTTTTCGCTTGGTTCCTCACTTCCTATTGAAGTCAAGGGAGCATTGTTTTCTAAAGTTACACTGCATGAATTTGAAACCACAATTTCTGCATCAAAAACCACGCAGGAGATTAATTTAATATAACTACTAAGCCATATTAAGGAGAGATTTTAGCAGTTTAGGTGATAAAACTAGAATGTCTTGTAAAGTTTAGTATTCTAACTGAAATATTAAGCTAGAATGGCAATTTACAATGTTAGGAATAAAACGTAGAAGACTAGATTAAGTTAATTATGACTAAGGGTGCATTCACGTGACGTTTTGGGGATCCGGCAGCTGGAACCGGCACTAGAGTTAGAAAAATGGCTGCTTCTGTATCTATGCTAGACTCGTGTCACACCCCATTCATTTGAATGAGCTGGGTGGAGCCAGATAGTGACTCCAGTCAGCTCATTTTTAAACTGTATCCGGTTTTGTTGCCAGACCAAAACTGCGGCAGTTTCAAGTCTGGCACCAAAACCAGATATGGCCTAAAAATAAGTTGACCGGAATCACTAGCTAAATCCATCTGGCTCCTTCCAATTAATGGGGTGTGGCATGGGTCTGGCAGGGATACCGCAGTGGTCTTTCAAATTCTTCTTCCAGATCCAGCTGCTGTATCCCCAAAACGTGATGTGTTTGCACCCTTAGTCATAATTCACTCAGCCAAGTATTCTACATGTTTTTTTCATTGTAAATTACCATTCTTACTTCTAGCTTAATGTTTGAGTTAGAATACTAAGCTTTACAAGACATTCATGTACCCATGACATTCTAGTTTTAATAAATAATGAATGAACCCAACATACAATAATAGGTTAATATGAGAAGGGAATATCCTAGCGCAATATGGTTAGAGTTGTTTAAGAACTAGAATACAGTTCAATTAATCCAACAACACTTATGGAAATCTGCATCTGCCATTTATAAGTGCATCCAAAACCCCCTTTTTGGCTAACAAGCCACATAGATTGACCAGTGAGTGTATAGTATTAATTTCCATGCAGTTTCTTAACAGGTAAAGTCACTTCTGTATTTACAAAAAGCCTGGAATGGAACTTGTATTCTGAGCGCACAAGTCTGTTTATATCCATTGTTTGCGGTGGGTATGTAGGAATAAGTTTGAAAGAATGATATTCTTGACAGATGTGATCTGTGAGCTACCAGCAGAAGAAAAGGTTGGAGGGCTCACACTCACTGGACCTTTATAATGAGAGGTCCCCGATCTCACTGATATAATCAACTCTTCTCTTCTTCCACACCTTAGCTCTTAGCTACGTGCCTCATGGAATCTTCCACTCTCTTTGACTCTGTAAGACAATACAGTGACTGTGACATGTGATTATTTTTCATTGTAATGATCTTATTGTAATGAAATAAAGAAATCTTTGTTTAACGAAGCACAATCATTTTATCTTAATCCACTTGTTTCCCTTCATTTCTTTTCTGTTTAATTAAAAAAATGTATCTATCCTCCTATCATTGTGTATTTGCTGCATTAATAGCTTTCTGATACTGTTTGTAAACAAAGGGTAATATCAGACAAAGACACCCAACAGACACATAGAAGGAGATTTATTCTTTTCAAACGTATGGCTTTTATATGACCATCTTTTTTAAACTTACTTTTGCTTACATGCCTATTTATCAAATAGTCGCACGACCTTGATAAATAAAACCCAGGAAACCCGCTTACAAAAGCATTTTTTAAAGCAGAAAAGATTTCCCTTATGTTAATAGCCGAAGTTCTTTATCTTCCCTTTATTACCAGTAGCATTGCTAGATAAGGAGGGGGGGTGTACCTCATTGGGTGACATCCTGACTGGCCTGCCTGACAATAAATAGCTGCACTCCAACTATCCCGCAACAACCCATCCACCCTCCTCAGAAATAGAAAAATAGTAAAAGCATACTATGCCACACCTTGAATATCCGTACTCTGGAGGCTTTTTTGTTTAATTTTAAGCCCACATTTTGTGACGTTGGGGGGAGAGTCTTGCATCGCTGCGCTAAGGCCTGAGTTCACGTCAGGAAGGAAGACAGCGCAGCACCAACAGACACATAAACAATAATGAAGCCAGAAAAAAAACAGCTCAGTACATTACCCACTCCAAAATGTCCATGAAGCTGTATTACTACTGATGTTTCTTTTTTTAAGGAAAGTTATTTACGTAGTCTGTAAAAATTCTTACACAATTATTTTGTGCCTTATTCTATTTTAACCCCTTAAGGACACATGACATTCTCATACGTCTCCATTTCCGAGTCCTTAAGGACACGACGTATGAGAACGTCATGTGTTTTACCGGCCCCCCTGCAGCCATCTGGAGCGGAGCCGGTGCCCGATGCCTGCTGAAATCGTTCAGCAGGCATCGGGGCATATCGCCCAGGGGGGTCATGATGACCCCCCATGTCGGCGATGGCCGCAGATCGCTGGACAATTCAGTCCAGCGATCTGCGGCGGATTCCGGGTCAATCGAGTCTCCAGTGACCCATTGACCCGGAATTATTGGCTGATCGGGGCCGTCAGAGATGGCCCCGAACAGCCATAGCCAGCAGGGGTGAGGTGGCACTGGTGCCACCTCACGATCGCCCTGATTCGTCGGCCGGTTTCCCGGCCGACCAATCAGGGTGCCTGCTGCGAGTGTCACTCCCGCAACCCGCTCAGCCCCTCTTCTGGAGGACGTGAGCGGGTGCGGGAAGAAGACCCCGGGTGCTGGGGACCCCGATCTCCGGCGTACCTGTTGGGATCGGGGTCCCAGGAGCTGCGGCGGCGGGACTGACCTGCGCGGCGTGGAGCAGCAGCAGCAGTAGGAGGTGAGTGACAGCCTCCTGCTGTTGCTTAGCAACAGCTCCCAGCATGCAAAAAGGGCATGCTGGGAGCTGTAGTTATGCACCAGCAGGAGGCAGACCACCACAACTCCCAGCATTCCCTTATGGGCATGCTGGGACTTATAGTTTTGCAACAGCTGGAGGCAAAAGTGCATGCTGGGAGTTGTAGTGGTGCATCTGCTGGTTGCATAACTACAACTTCCAGCATGCCCGTTGGCTGTCGGTGACTGCTGAGAGTTGTAGTTTTGCAACAGCTGAAGGCACACTGAGTTAAGTAGCAAACCAGTGTGTCTCCAGCTGTTGCATAACTACAATCCCCAGCATCCCCAGCCAAAGTAGTATGCCTCCAGCTGTTGCATAACTACAAAACCCATCATGCCCTTCCGCTGTCAGTACATGCTGGGGGTTGTAGCTTTTGCAACAGCTGAAGGCACACTGGTTGCAAAACACCGAGTTTGTTACCAAACTCGGTGTTTCACAACCAGTGTGCCTCCAGCTGCGACTTTACCCTAAAAACACTACACTACACTAACACACAAAATTTAAAAGTAAAAAACACTACATATACACATACCCCTATACAACCCCCCTCCTCTCCCCAATAAAAATGAATAACGTCTGGTACGCCACTGTTTCCAAAACGGAGCCTCCAGCTGTTGCAAAACAACTACTCCCAGTATTACCAGATAGCCACTGACTGTCTAGGCATGCTGGGAGTTTTACAACAGCTGGAGGCACCCTGTTTGGGAATCACTGGCGTAGAATACCCCTATGTCCACCCCTATGCAAGTCCATAATTTAGGCCTCAAATGCGCATGGTGTTTTCACTTTGGAGCCCTGTCGTATTTCAAGGCAACAGTTTAGGGTCACATATGGGGTATCGCCGTACTCGGGAGAAATTGTGTTACAAATTTTAGGGGGTTTATTCTGCTATTACCTGTTTTAAAAATTTAAAATTTTTGGGAAAACAAGCATTTTAGGTAAAAAGATTTTATTTATTTTTTTTTACATATGCAAAAACCGTGAAACACTTTTAGGGTATTAAGGTTCACATTACCCCTTGTTACGTTCCCCGAGGGGTCTAGTTTCCAAAATGGTATGCCATGTGTTTTTTTTTTGCTGTTCTGGCACCATAGGGGCTTCCTAAATGCGGCATGCCCCCAGAGCAAAATTTGCTTACAAAAAGCCAAATGTGACTCGTTCTCTTCTGAGACCTGTAGTGCGCCAGCAGAGCACTTTTCACCCCCATATGGGGTGTTTTCTGAATCGGGAGAAATTGGGCTTCAAATTTTGGGTGGTATTTTCTGCTATTACCCTTTTTAAAAATGTAAAAATTTGGGGAAAGCAAGCATTTTAGGTAAAAAAAATATTTTTTTTTTACATATGCAAAAGTCGTGAAACACCTGTAGGGTATTAAGGTTCACATTACCCCTTGTTACGTTCCCCGAGGGGTCTAGTTTCCCTAAAATGGTATGCCATGTTGTTTTTTTTTATGCTGTTCTGGCACCATAGGGGCTTCCTAAATGCGGCATGCCCCCAGAGCAAAATTTGCTTTCAAAAAGCCAAATGTGACTCCTTCTCTTCTAAGACCTGTAGTGCGCCAGCAGAGCAATTTTCACCCCCATATGGGGTGTTTTCAGTATCAGGAGAAATTGGGCTTAAAATTTTGGGGGGGTATCTTCTGCTATTACCCTTTTTAAAAATGTAAAATTTTTGGGAAACCAAGCATTTTAGGTAAAAAAATTTTTTTTTACATATGCAAAAGTCGGGAATCACCTGTGGGGTATTAAGGTTCACTTTACCCCTTGTTACGTTCCCTGAGGGGTCTAGTTTCCAAAATGGTATGCCATGTGTTTTTTTTAGCTGTCCTGGCACCATAGGGGCTTCCTAAAGGTGACATGCCCCCCAAAAACCATTTGTCGCTCCTTCCCTTCTGAGCCCTTTACTGCGCCCGCTGAACAATTAACATAGACATATGAGGTATGTGCTTACTCGAGAGAAATTGGGTTTCAAATACAAGTAAAAATTTTCTCCTTTTTACCCCTTCCAAAAATTCAAAAATTGGGTCTACAAGAACATGCGAGTGTAAAAAATGAAGATTTTGAATTTTCTCCTTCACTTTGCTGCTATTCCTGTGAAACACCTAAAGGGTTAATACACTTACTGAATGTCATTTTGAATACTTTGGGGGTGTAGTTTTTATAATGGTGGCTTTTATGGGGTATTTCTGATATGAAGACCCTTCAAATCCACTTCAAAACTGTGGTCAGAACTGGTCCCTGAAAAATAGTGAGTTAGAAAATTTTGTGAAAAATTTCAAAATTGCCGCTGAACTTTGAAGCCATCTGGTGTCTTCCAAAAGTAAAAACTCATACATTTTATGATGCAAACATAAAGTAGACATATTGTATATGTGAACCCAAGAAAGGATGTAAGTTACCATAAAATTTTACCACTAAGTTAAAATAGAATATGTCACGAAAAAACAATCTCGGAATCAGAATGATAACTAAAAGCATCCCAGTTATTAATGTTTAAAGTGACAGTGGTCAGATTTGCAAAAAACGCTCTGGTCCTTAAGGTGTAAAATGGCCTGGCCCTTAAGGGGTTAACACAACATTATTTTTTTAATTTAGTGGGTACGCCAGCATGTACGTGTCCTAAAATGAACAAGGCGTGCAGTGTGTATTTTCAACCTAAAAATTTATAGTTATTAGTTATCTAATTAATTTTTTCTATAATTAACATTAACATCAATGTAGTAGCTTTGTTTCATGATGCAGAACAAGAACAGTTAAAGTGGGTGTTAATGTCCCTTTGTGCAGACGTATGCACTTTCTGTAAGCCAGGTTGGACCTGGAATACATATGTGACTTTTAAATGGAGAGGCGACTTATTTTTTATTCATAAATGCATAACCACTGCAAAGTAAAAAAAAAAAAAAGTTACTACGTGAGCAGATTTCAGAAATGTGCTTTGGAATAAACAAAAATCAAAAAGTCGCAGCATGTAAAGAAAATTTGCAGGTGCACAAATACATTGGTGTTAAGGTTTAAAAGCAAATTGTACCTTTTCTGGAACTGATGGTGATTGCCAAACTAATTTTTTATTTCTTTAATCTCAGCCTAATGTCAAGGAGGTGGAGCCGACCTGCTCAAGTGCCACAACCTGGCACACCTCTTCCCTTGCTTGATTTACACAGGTAAATTTAATGTTAGTTGACATGAAAAGGAATAATGTAAATTCTCCAGGAAATCCCACCTATTTACCCTGACAAGAAGTGCTGTGCCACCTTATTAACATTAACTTTCTGGGTTCAACCTTGGAGAACTTCTGGGTTCAACCTTGGAGAACATGTGTTCCTTGCTACACTGATATTCCTGGAAATCCCAGGAGAAGCGCCGATTGGAGCCTTTTCATACCCACAGTTGTGGATCTTTATGCCTTGGAGAACATCGTGACCCAGGAGAGGTTCCAGAACTTTGTAAAACCACAGGAGTTAAAGGAGGCAATTGGAGATGACCACTATTGATCCTCTGTACTGGGAGTTCCCGAGGTCTCCTCTGCCCCATTTACAGGACTCTCTGTTGGGCTTTCCTCCAGTTCCTCACTACTCTCTTCCTCTTCATCAGCATATGCCACTGGAAGCAAATGGTTTCTATGCCAAGCCTTTATTCAGCCCTATGGGCCATTGATGTTGTACACTGGCAGTCCTTTCAGTTTAGACTCAACTTTCAACATCTGTCAGCCACTTTGGGGGACTTTTATCAATGTTTGCTTATGTATTCCTTTTTTTAGTTATTTTTTTCTTATAATTTTTTTGCTTATGTGCGACTTATTTATCAACTGCTTTCAGCCTGTTGATAAATTTCTTTCACGTAAGCAATTTTTCTTTTTTTGCTTTGGAAGTGGCTTTTTCTGCTCCATGTCTGAGCTGGAGTAAATTTAGTAGCTTTTTTCATGCGATGCGACTTTTTTGCGACTTTCGCACTTGATAAATCTCTGACCACTGCAAGTCAAAAATCACTTTTTGCTTTGGTAAGCAAGATTTTAATTTTTGCTTAGGACACAGAACAAGCAAAAAGTTGCAGAAAAAAGAGCGTAGGCTCACGTGCGACAATTTTGCGACAACTTTAAGCAAAAAAAAAAAAAATTCTAAATGCTTTGATAAATGTTCCCCTTTGTGTTTTCCAGGCACTCCTAAATACCAGAGAAGAACTAGTGCTCGAATGCTGCAGCTTGGGTAGCCAAACTGATGAAGGTTTTGTTTGAGGTTTAATCTGTTCCATCAGGAGACACTCCCAAACGAACATCTATTGGTAGTTGGGCTTCTATTAGAAAATAGGGTGAGAACCCTGTAGACTCATTCCTTGAACAGTTCTGCAGATATGTGTGGACCATCGCTTCCACATGCTTACTCCAAGATTGCTTCTCAACTTGCTTGAGAGTCCCTAGCATGTCTAGGAGGGTCCTATTGAACCGCTCTGGCTGTGCATCACATGCCGGATGATAAGGTGTGGTTCTGAACTTTTGCACATACAACATGTCCAACAGTTCCTTGATTAACTTGCTCTTAAAGTCTCTACCTTGATCAGAGTGTGTCCTATTGGGTAGTCCATAGTGTATAAAATACTCATGCCAAAGGACTTTGGCTACACTCACAGCCTTTCGATCTTTAGTGGGGAAGACTTGAGCATGTCTGGTAAAGTGGTCCTTTTCCACTAGTACATTCCCAATCCCCACTGTATTGTTCTTAATGCAGAGATAGTCCATGCACACAAGAACCAGGGGTCCTACACTTTTCAAATGACCCATAGGGGCAGCTCTTACAGGCAGGGTCTTCCTCTGAATACACCTTCTGCAGGTCCTTACATGCTGCTCGACATGTTCCCTCATGCCATGCCAATAGAACTGATCTTGTACTAGGCCAGAGGTCTTGTCCACCCCGAGATGCCTATGTTGATCGTGGAGGGCTCTCAGGACCATGCCACGGTACCTGTGTGGTAGTATCAATTGTTTTCTGCCAGGATGATCATGATACTTCCCAACCCTATAGTGCAGGGGTACTCAACTATTTTTAGACAGGGTCCGCTTATTCAGGTCTGACATCCTGTGAAGGTCCGAGCTGAAAATTAAGGTCTGGTTCACACCTAGCGGCCTCAGTGCCATGAAGGAAAGAGCAAACAAGCAACTGAAATGTGGAGGATGACCTGAATGCTGCCACACACTGTACCCCTGAATATAATACTGCCACACACTGTACCCTCTTAGTATAAAACTGCCACACACTGTACCCTCTGAATATAATACTGCCACACACTGTACCCTCTGAATATAATACTGCTGCACACTGGGCCCCTGAATATAATACTGCCACATACTGTACCCTCTGAATATAATACTGCTGCACACTGTAACCGCTGAATATAATACTGCCACACACTGTACCCCTGAATATAATACTGCTGCACACTGTACCCTCTGAATATATTACTGCCACACACTGTTCCCCCTAAATATAATACTGTCACAAGCTGCACACCCTGAATACAATACTGCCACACACTGTTCCCCCTAAATATAATACTGCCACAAGCTGCACACCCTGAATACAATACTGCCACACACTGGGCCCCTGATATATTAATGCCACACACTATTATACTGCAATATTACTGCCATATGCTATTCCCCTTCAATATTACTGCCACACACTACGCCAACAAATAATTTTTCAGCAAACACTGTGCCCTGTACCGATTGATTGTACCTCTGTGCCCCTAAAAATTATTGATGCCACTGTGCCCCCAGAATTAATGATGCCACCTTGCCCCCAGAATTATTTATGCCACGTCTGTGCCCCCAGAATTAATGATGCCACTATGCCTCCAGAATTATGGATGCCACTGTTCCCCAGAATTAGTGATGCTACTATGCCCCCAGAATTAATAATGCCACTGTGCCCCCAGAATTAATGATGCTGCTGTGCCTCCAGAGTTAATTATTCCACTGTCCCCTAGAATTAATTATGCCACTATGCCCCCAGAATTAAGGATGCCACTGCTCCCACAGAATTAATTATGCCACTATGCCTTTGGAATTAATGATGACACTGTGCCCCCAGAATTAATTCTGCCACTGTCCCCCAGAATTAGTTATGCCACTATGCCCCCAGAATTAATGATGCTGCTGTGCCTCCAGAATTAATTAGCCACTGTGCCGTAAGAATGAATTTTGCCACTGTTCCCCCAGAATTAAGGATGCCGCTGTGCCCCCAGAATTAACTATGCTACTGTGCGACCAGAATTAATGATGTCCCTGTGCCCCCACATGAACTCTGCCACTGTGACTCTCCAGCTGTTGCAAACTACAACTCCTATCATGCACAAACAGAAGGTCATGGTGGGAGTTGTAGTTCTAAAACAACTGGAGAGTCACACGTGGGGGAACACAAATTTTACCTGAGCTCTGTCTGGCCTCTTCTAGTCAGGCCTGGCCAGAGCAGATGATGCAGGCAACGCTAGTCGCACCACTTGCATAACAGAAGCGCCAGGCGGCCGGGCAGGGATCACAGCGTTCCCTCGCTCCGGGCCACGGCTATTCATTTGTATTGGTGTCTTAGAGACACCTATAAAAATGAATGAGGGGAGATCCGGCAGGCGGTCTGGATGACTGGCCGCCACAGTCCGGAATTGGACTGCGGTCCACCAGCTGAATAACCCTGCTATAGAGGATTCCGTCCTCCAGACATAATCGACTCCATTCTCTTCAGTACAACTCTCTCTGACTCACAGGAAAGAAGTCAGCAATTTAGGGTTTTTAGTCTTCATTGCTTTGAGAACTGTCCCACCTCGGGCACTGATTCTGGAGAGGGACTGATGGAGTCCCTCTTAGCTCAGAAAATTCTGCTTGACTTTCAGCCACCACATGTATTTGACAAAAGACTCTGACCCCCGGTCCAGGGATCTCTTCCCACTCCTCTTCTTCTTGGTGAGGAGGGAGTCCAGGTCCAGGTGACATTCTTGGGGCCGGGTTTGTATTTCAGGCCGAAACTGTAGTTTGACAAAGCAGCACACCACCTATGTCCTGTGGCATCCAGCTTGGCTGTAGTCTAAATGAAGGTTAGTGGATTGCTATCAGTCCTTACTTCAAATGTTGCTCCATACAAATAGCCATGCAGCTTATCCAAAATAGCCGATTTGAGTGCCAGAAATTCCAATTTATGGACTGGATAGTTCTTCTCAGCACCCATAAGACTTCAACTTATGTAAGTCTTAATTAGACTTGAGCACAAGAAAATTTTTCGTTTCGTTTTTTCGTTATGGAAATTTTTGTCGGTTCGGTAATATTTTCGGTTTAGATTTTTCGAATACATTCGGTATTCGGGTGTTCGGTTTGATTTTTCGGATACATTCGGTATCCGGGTACATTCGGTAAGTCTTTTTATTCTTTTTTGGACTTTAGCGATCCTAAAAAATTATGGAGATACCTTTTTTATTGAAATTTTGTATGGTACCATAAAAAAATAATAATAAAAAAGATACAGTAGTGATGGAAAAAATTGTATCTAACGAAATGTATCTTTTTTATTATGAAATATTTATAAATTTTTAAACAGGGATCAATTTATGTGAGCGGGTAAAGCACTAAAAATGTAGCCGACAATAATAAAAATGTATTGTGTGCGTGTTTTCACTTTAAAAAAAAACATTTTTAAGGTAGTACTACTACTCCAAGCATGGAACACACTGTTCCATGATGGGAGTAGTAGTTACCTGTACTAATTGACAGATCGCAGGGGGCCCTTGCGATCCTCTTGTATAATGTATAGATGCGGCGGCAGCTCTTCTATGGTCCCCTGCACTCACGTGTATATACACATATTCATATTTTCCGCATGCTGGGAGTTGGAGTTTAGCAACAGCTGGAGTCTCCCTGTCTGGGTAGACACTGCCAGTGTGAACAGAGCTTCAGATTAACTAGCCTAGTTCCCTTATGTAGCTGGAACCATCTGGCCAATCACAGCTCTCTGTGAGAAATAGGAATACGTGTACATATACGGCTGTGCAGGGGACCATAGGAGAGCGGCCGCTGCATCCATACATTATACAGGAGCATCACAGTGGGTGTCAGGAGTGATACCCGCAGTGATCTTTCCTTAACTACAAGTACTACTACTCCCAACATGGAGTACACTCTGCTCCATGCTGGGAGCTGTAGTACCTGCATTAATAGAAAGATCGCAGCGGGTGTCAAAAGTTACACTCGCTGCGATATGTCTATTAATGCAGGTACTACAGCTCCCAGCATGGAGCAGAGTGTGCTCCATGTTGGGAGTATTAGTACCTGCAGTAAGGGACAGATTCCAGCGGATGTCACTCCTCCCGACACCCGCTGCGATCGTCCTTATGTGAATGTCGGGATCAGCTGTTCTCAGGGCTACAGAGCCGGGAAAACAGCTGACGCTGAGCCGTAGGTATACATCACATATCTACTGCCCAGCAAGAACTTACAGTGAGCCTGCAATGTGTATACAGTATACACATTGCTGGCTCACTTAACCCCTTGGTGAGCTGTGCACTATGCGCAAGGCCAGCATGGAAAGAGTTAACTTATACTGCTGAACAGTGTAGGTTAACCCTTTGGGTGGTATACACTATATACAGCTATCTATAGATAGCTGTATATAGTGTATACAGAAGACGAAGTCCGCTTACTTCCCTCGAGTATCGAGTCTGTGTAGCTCTGCCCCCTAGTGATGATGTCATTAGGGGGCGGAGCTACATAAGGGAACTAGGCTAGTTAATCTGAAGCTCTGTTCACACTGGCAGTGTCTACCCAGACAGGGAGACTCCAGCTGTTGCTAAACTCCAACTCCCAGCATGCCCAGACAGCCAAAGGCTGTCTGGGCATGCTGGGAGTTGTAGTTTTGCACCAATTGGTGGCTCCCTGTTTTGATAGACATTGCATCATGGGTGCTCTCCCCAGCGGACAGCGCCAAAAATGTCATAACCAATTTTTTGTGTTTTTTTTTCTTCTTGTTTCAGATCCGTGTATGCAGAGGATTACTGCAGATTCAATGGATTACGGCGGATTTTTTTTTTCTTTTAATAAAATGGTTAACGAGGGCTGTGGGGGAGTGTTTTTTTAAATAAAATAATTTTTCCAATGTGTTGTGTTTTTTTTTATTGAATTTTCAGGCTTAGTAGTGGAAGCCGGTCTTATTGACTGAATCCATTACTAAGCCAGGGCTTAGCATTAGCCCCCAAAAACCGCTAGCGCTAACCCCCAATTATTACCCCGGTACCCACCGTCACAGGGGTGTCGGGAAGAGCCGGTACCAACAGGCCCGGAGCATCAAAAATGGCGCTCCTGGGCCTAGGCGGTAACAGGCTGGCTTTATTTAGGCTGGGGAGGGCCAGTAACAATGGTCCTCGCCCACCCTGGTAACATAAGGCTGTTGCTGTTTGGTTGGTATTGTGCTGAGAATGAAAATACGGGGAACTCTATACGTTTTTTAATTTTTATTTATTTAAATAAATAAAAAAATAAACCGCATAGGGTTTCCCGTGTTTTAATTCACAGCACAATACCAACCAAACAGCAACAGCCTGACGCTACCAGGGTGGGCGAGGGTAATAATTGGGGGTTAGCGCTAGCTGTTTTTGGGGCTAGCACTAAGCCCTGGCTTCCACTACTAAGCTTCCACTACAAAGCCTGAAAATTCAATAAAAAAAACAACATTATTTTATTTAAAAAAGCACAGCCCTTGTTAACCATTTTATTAAAAGGAAAAAAAAAATCCGCCGTAATCCATCGAATCCGCAGTAATCCGGGCATGCTGGGAGTTGGAGTTTAGCAACAGCTGGAGTCTCCCTGTCTGGGTAGACACTGCAAAAAGAGTCTGTTCACATTATACAAAACGGACAATGTGAACAGAGCTTCAGATCAACTAGCCTTGTTCCCTTCTGTAGCTCCGCCCCTAATGACTTCATCACTAGGGGGCGGAGCTACACGGACCTCTCCGGTACTCCAGGAAAGTAAGCAGAATTCGTCTTCTGTATACACTATATACAGCTATCTATAGATAGTGGGTATGACCAAAGGGTTAACCTACACTGTCCAGCAGTGTAAGTTAACTCTTTCCTTGCTGGGCTTGCGCATAGGGCACAGCTCAGCATGGGATTAAGTGAGCCAGCAATGTGTATACTGTATACACATTGCAGGCTCACTGTAAGTTCTTGCTGGGCAGTAGATATACGTTGAATACCTACGGCTCAGCATCAGCTGTTCTCCGGGCTCTGTAGCCCTGAGAACCGCTGATCCCGACATTCACATAATGGCGATCGCAGCGGGTGTCAGGAGGAGTGACCTCCGCTGTGATCTGTCCCTTACTGCAGGTACTAATACTCCCAACATGGAGCACACTCTGCACCATGCTGGGAGCTGTAGTACCTGCATTAATAGACAGATCGCAGCAAGTGTAACTTCTGACACCCGCTGCGATCTGTCTAATAATGCAGGTACTACAGCTCCCAGCATGGAGCAGAGTGTACTCCATGTTGGGAGTAGTAGTACTTGTAGTAAAGGAAAGATCACTGCGGGTATCACTCCTGACACCCGCTGTGATGCTCCTGTATAATGTATGGATGCGGCAGCCGCTCTCCTATGGTCCCCCTCATGGCCGTATATATACACATATTCCTATTTCTCACAGAGAGCTATGATTGGCTGGAACCATCTGGCCAATCACAGCTCTGCGGGAAATATGAATATGTGTATATATACGTGAGTGCAGGGGACCATAGTAGAGCTGCTGCCGCATCTATACATTATACAAGAGGATCGCAAGGGATCCCGGCGATCTGTCAATTAGTACAGGTAACTACTACTCCCATCATGGAACAGTGTGTTCCATGCTTGGAGTAGTAGTACTACCTAAAAAAGTTTTTTTTTTTAAAGTGAAAAATACGCACACACTGCATTTTTACTATTGTCGGCTACATTTTTACTGCTTTACGCGCTCACATAAATTGATCCCTGTTTAAAAATTTATAAACATTTATAATAAAAAAGATACATTTCGTTAGATACAATTTTTTCCATCACTACTGTATCTTTTTTTTTATTATTTTTTGTTATTAGAATGAATTCTTTACGTTCGTTTACGGATAACGAATGCATTTGTTATTTACCGCATGCATTCGGTAAATAACGAATGCATTCGTCATTTTGCTTTTCGTATTATCGTGGCTATTCAGGAATGTTCAAAATAGGTTTTTGTGCATTCGGATCGGTCTGAATGCCCGAAAACGGTAAAATTCGGTAAATTAGACATTCGTGCTGAACCGAATTGCACATGTCTAGTCTTAATCCTTCTGGATATCTTTGGTGCAATACCACCCCTAGGCCTTCCATACTGACATCCACATGGAGGACAAATGGTTTCTCAAGGTCTGCATACGCCAAGACAGGAGCTTCTGTAAGTCTCTTCTTAAATGTCAGAAAAGCCTCTTCATACCCTGAAGTCCATTTATCTACAGAGGGATCTTTAGGACATGGTGCCTTAGCACCCTCTACGTCAGAGGTAATCTTTAGCAGATCATATAACTCTCGAGCAATCTTCGAGTAGTCTTTCACGAACCTTCGATAATAAACACAGAATCCAAGGAAGGACCGCAACCCATTGATGTTTTTGGTTCTTGGCCAATTCATCACTGCTTCAATCTTAGCTGGGTCTGTGGCTACTCCTTCAGGAAAGACTATGTGCCCTACGTAAGTGACAGAGTTCTAGGCAAATCAACAAATCATGCCCTCTGCTTAAAGTAGATCCAACACCTTCAACAATCTCTGTTCATGCTCCTCTGGTGTCTTCTCAACACAATTAGGTTATTCATATACACTAGACACTCTTTGAGATTCATATCCACAGTTTTCTTCATCAGCCTCTTAAAGGTAGCAGGAACTCCGGTGACTCCTTGTGGCATTCTGGTAAACTGGAAGAACCCCAAGTGGCAGATGAAAGCTGTCTTCTCCTGATCCTCCTTCTTCATGGGTACCCGATAATACCCAGATCTCAGGTCAAGCACACTGAACCACTGGCCACCAGATTGCCAGGATGTTTAGCAGATCTTCTATCCGGGGCAAGGTGTACTGATCAGGCACAGTCCTCCTGTTCAGAGTACGATAGTCCATGCATACCCGAACTGCACCATTCTTTTTCCTCACTACTACGATGGGTGAAGCATAGGGACTCCTGGTCTCTGTGATGATGCCAGCTCTTTCCATCTGTTGGAGTATGTCTCGGATATCTTCAACATCTTGAGTGGGTATTCTTTTTGACCCTTCTCTGAAAGGAGTAGGATCAGAACGTTTTATAACATGGGTGGCACTCTTAGAACACCCCAAGTCCATTTGTGCTCTGGAGAAAACTCCCTCTCGAGTAGCTAATTTAGAACGAAGGCTGTCTTTCCACTGTTGTGGTAGAGGAGGATCTTCCAAATGAAAATCTTCAGCTGCTTTCACATGATCCTTCTGTTCTGCACTCACAGACATGATGGAAAAAGCTTGATCTAATAGGTGTATCCCACCAATATTCTGATAACGATCAATCCAGACTTCCGTGGGGGTTAAATTCTGTACCATCACAGGAAATCTCCAACACCAACTTTCACCTCAGGTATGAGAGTCCACCCTTTCTTCTGATCCTCCTCAGGCAAAGACTCGATAAGGTTTTGTCCAGTTCCCCCCAACATTTTACGGTGCATGGAGGCTATGGGTCGTAAGGTTTTGTTCTCACCGGGCTTCACAAATGCAGGCTCTGTCCCTGAATAGTGGCATGACCCTGGTTTCAAGGGCTAGTCGTCGGCACTCTTTCCCTAGGACATGGCTGACCTCCATCAGTAGGGCTAAGGAATCATCTCCCACTGCCATCAGGTAGGCTCTGAATACATCCTCTACCATCTTTGCATTAGTACCCAAGATTATTGAGGCACACACTTTCTTGGCTGCAGGGCATATGAGAGCTTCCAGCTCCATAGGACAAATCATTCCGGTGTTTAACTGGGGAATAGTTATGGTCACTTTTATGCATCGCTCCAAGGGTTGAGCTTGAGACCCCACGCCCCATAGGTGAAACTCTCCTGCAGGTTCCATGGGAATGTGTTTCAATTGACTTTAATAGAAGTCTTTGTAGCTGATGGTGACTTGAGACCCTGTATCTAGCAATGCTGAAGCATGAATTCCTTCCACTTGCACATGTGTCAAGGATTTAGGCCCAATCTTGGCCTCTACGGATAGATGATACTTAGGCCTGTTCTTCCTTCGCTTGTAAGACCTGGTCGTTTGAGTCTCCTTGAGCACCTCCACATCACCTCCATGGAATCCGCAGAGCACTCCCGCTTGAAATTTCCTGATTTTTCAAAGTTAAAGCAGTCCCTTTAGTGTGGTGAATCCTCAGGAAACAGCTTCCTCAGGGTCTTTCTGTGTTCCACTTCAAGGGGAAGGATCTGCTCTCTATGGCGATGATTTGCATAAGAGCTACAGTTCAGCCACCCTTTTCCTTAGGGCTAAGAGTTCTGTATCCTCTTTCTCTTTCCGTAGAAGAGGTGGACACATCTGGTCTTCCAATCTCTTGGCTATACCTATTAATGTGGAATAGGGCAGAATTTTATCATCCAACTTGGTTGTCAGCAGAATCACAACTGGATTATTGGTCAAACCACCTATCTGAATTTTCTTAGATAGCCGAGCATCCAACTCAGAGGCGGTGACTGCCCCTTTATGGAATAACTTTCCCAGCGATAGCTGTAACCGGTTGATATAGTCAGTGACTTTTTCAAGTTCCTTCTGCTTAGTAGCTAAGAACTTAATGAAGAGATAACCCAAATTTTCAGATTTTCCATAGGAATCCTTCAAAACTTGCAGGTAGTTGTGCACAGTAGCTTGCCAATTCACTCCCTTGCACAGTCTTATCATGTCTGTAAGTGTTTCTTGAATGTGAGATATATTTTTGTTTTTGTGTATGTACTGAAGAAGAATGAGGTAGTACATTTAAGTGAGTTAGTTAAGTACTATGTGTGCAAGTACTGCTTACTAGATAGTCTTGCTATCTTAAGGGTAGGTTACACTGTTATTTTTGTTGAGACAGGTGTTAGCGGTTGGCAACTAGAGCGCTTCTCTCGGAGGAGCCGGGAGAGTCACCTATTTAGCAACTACTAAAATACCTTCTTAGTATTTTTTATACATTTGTATGTACATGTATACAAGAATTATTTACGTTTTTTGTTTTTGGTGTACACGTGCATCTGGCAGACAATTTTCCGTGTACAACCTTTACTTACTTTTTATGTACACAGACACAAAGCTATCTTTTCTGTGTACAAGAACCATATACATTTTTATTATACAAGCTTACATATTTATTAACACTCATAGAAACATAGAATGTGTCGGCAGATAAGAACCATTTGGCCCATCTAGTCTGCCCAATAATCTGAATACTATGAATAGTCCCTGGCCCTATCTTATATGAAGGATAGCCTTATGCCTATCTCTATGAAGGATATGAAGGATAGCCTTATGCTTATCCCATGCATGTTTAAACTCCTTCACTGTATTTGCAGTGACCACTTCTGCAGAAAGGCTATTCCATGCATCCACTACTCTCTCAGTAAAGTAATACTTGCTGATATTACTGCAAAAACCTTTGCCCCTAATTTAAAACGATGTCCTCTTGTGGTAGTTTTTCTTCTTTTAAATATGCTCTCCTCCTTTACCGTGTTGATTCCCTTTATGTATTTAAAAGGCTATATCATATCCCCTCTGTCTCTTCTTTCTTCCAAGCTATACATGTTAAGGTCCTTTAACCTTTCCTGGTAAGTTTTATCCTGCAATCCATGTACTATTTTAGTAGCTCTTCTTTGAACTCTCTCTAGAGTATCTATATCCTTCTGGAGATACGGCCTCCAGTACTGTGCACAATACTTTAAATGAGGTCTCACCAGTGTTCTGTACAGCGGCATGAGTACTTCTCTCTTTCTACTGCTTATACCTCTCCCTATACATCCAAGCATTCTGCTAGCGTTTCCTGCTGCTCTATTACATTGTCTTCCTACCTTTAAGTCTTCTGAAATAATTACTCCTAAATCCCTCTCCTCAGATACTGAGGTCAGGGCTGTGTCAAATAATCTATATTCTGCCTGAGGGTTTTTACGCCCCGGGTGCATTATCTTGCACTTATCCACATTAAATTTCAGTTGCCAGAGTTCTGACCATTCTTCTAGTTTGCTTAAATCCTTTTCCATTTGGCGTATCCCTCCAGGAACATAAACCCTGTTACATATCTTTGTGTCATCAGCAAAAAGACATACCTTGCCATCGAGACCTTCTGTAATATCACTAATGAAGATATTAAACAATATTGGTCCCAGTACAGATCCATGAGTATCCCACTGGTGACAAGACCGTGCTCTGAATATTCTCCATTGACTACAACCCTCTGTTGTCTGTCACTCAGCCACTGCCTAATCCACTCAACAATATTGGAGTCCAAGCTCAATGACTGTAGTTTATTGATAAGTCTTCTATGTGGGACAGTGTCAAAAGCCTTACTAAAATCTAGCTATGTGATGTCTACTGCCCCTCCGCCATCTATTATTTTAGTCACCCAGTCAAAAAAATAAATAAGATTTGATTGACATGATCTCCCTGAAGTAAACCCATGTTGTTTTTCATCTTGCAATCCATGGGATTTTAGATGTTCCACAATCCTATCCTTTAGTAGGGTTTCCATTAATTTACCCACTATTGATGTCAGACTTACTGGCCTATAGTTGCTTGATTCCTCCCTACTACCTTTCTTGTGAATGGGCACAACATTTGCTAATTTCCAATCTTCCGGGACGGCTCCTGTTGCCAGTGATTGGTTAAATAAATCTGTTAAGGGTTTTGCTAGTTCACCACTAAACTCTTCTAATAATTTTGGGTGTATCCCATCAGGCCCCTGTGATTTATTTGTCTTCACTTTAGAAAGCAAACGTAGAACCTCTTCCTCTGTAAAGACACATGCATCAAATGATTCCTTAGTTTTCCTCTCTAATGAATGTCCTTTTCCTTCTTTTTCTTCTGTAAAAACTGAACAGAAGTATTCATTAAGGCAGTCGGCTAGCCCCTTATTCTCTTCTACATACCTTCCTTCCTTTGTTTTTAATTTAGTTATTCCTTGTTTTAATTTCCTTTTTTCATTTATATATCTGAAGAATGTCTTATCCCCTTTTTTCACAGACTGAGCTAGTTTTTCTTCTGCCTGTGCTTTAGAAGTTCTTATAACTTGCTTGGCCTCTTTCTGCCTTGTCTTGTAGATTTCCCTATCTTCATTGCTCTGGGTTGTTTTATAATTACTAAATGCAAGTTTTTAGTTTATTATGATTTTGGCCACTTCTGCTGAGTACTAAAGGGGTCTCTTCCTTTTTCTGCTTTTACTGACAAGTCTAGTGCAATTTTCTGTTGCCTTCAATAAAGCGTCTTTTAAGTAGTCCCATTTCTCCTGAACTCCATGTAATTTGTTCCAGTCTGATAGGGACTCATTTATGACTAATCTCATTTTTGAAAATTCTGTTTTTCTAAAATCTAAAACTTTTGTTTTTGCGTGGTGTGACTCCTTCACTGTTCTCATATTAAACCACACTGATTGGTGATCACTAGATCCCAAGCTTTCGCCAACAATAACATCATATACCAAATCCCCATTTGTGAACACCAAATCCAAACTGGCCTCCTTCCGCGTTGGCTCCTCCTACTGGCTAGGAGTCTCCAACAAGGTTCAGGCGCATACACCTGATAAGTGCAAACTTTAGCAAGAGAGTCCTATGAATATAGGGTTATGTACATAGAACGGACGTGTAAGGATCTGCAGTCCACCTACACTGGAAAATTCAATTTTATTACTGATAAAATTATCAGTAAATTAAAATAAAACACTACCCAAGAGTGTTTAATTACCCCATACATTGCACCAGGAGCAGTCAAGAGTAGGCCTCAGCAGTACCCAAGAGGCTTTAATAACCCCCTACCTTTGCACGATCAATTGCGAGATCGAGCAATACCAGGTGTGTTATGCCCTCTGATTTCCGGGGCCGCAGGCGCGCTCCACTGAACGGATTAGCGTGTCTCTATCTTTCATCGACCGGTGCTGGTAACCTGCTAACTCCCGGAAAGGTAAGCTGCCGCAAAGCAGGTGGTCTCCCCTGCATGTTTGGCTCCAGAATTTCCACTACTGCCACACCACGCTGACTGCCAACCGTGCTACCGCCTTGCTGACTCAAGGGCAACCTGCAACTCTCTTCTCCCGATGATGAACCCCCCTTCTCCTGAGATCAAGTAATAACAGGTGTGTTATGCCCTCAGATGTCCGGGGCCGCAGGCGCGCTCCACTGAACGGATTAGGGTGTGTCCATCTTTTTTTGTAGCACCCTTAATCCAAAAATTTTCAATTCTCATACCCAGGCCCCACCTCTGCGGCATCAGGAACCCATTTATTGCCTGAAGGACACAGTCTGGAGTTGGCTGATGCACCAGTACACACAGGGCTTCACAATCCGCCCCAAAATCAACAAAATTGTATAATTTTGTTTTTAAAATTTACAACTTTGTGTAAGCACAAGCGCATATCCAACATTTCAGAAGACTCTATAAGGCAGGACGGTGGACCACCCAAAGACTTTCTTCTCAAAAATAATGAACCCCACCTCAGCTGCATCAGTAACCCATAGATTGCCTGAAAGACACAGCCTGGAGTTGGCTGATGCATGAGTACACACCCGGGCTACACAATCCACTCCAAAAAAACGCAAATTTTTTTGAAATTGACAAAATACCTTATTGTAAAAACAAGCGCATATATAGCAGTTCAGAAGACTCTATAATGCAGGATGGTGGACCACCAAAAGACATTCTTCTCAAAAATAATAAACCACACAATGTTTGAAATTTGGTTAAAAAAATTATTACATATCTATAAGTGCATCTGTCTCCAAAAAATCAGATGACAAAAGGATTCTAATCGCCAAAAATGATTAAGCAGAGTTAATCCCTCTCCATCTATTTATTTTTATTTTTTCATTAAAAAATCACACGCAATAAGCGTTCCGTTGTGTAATGGTTTGCATTCTGCAAAATTCAATTTTATTACTGATAAAATTACAAATAAATTTAACAATAACACTACCCAAGAGTGTTTAATTACCCCATACATTGCACCAGGAGCAGTCAGGAGGCCTCAGCAGTACCCAAGAGGCTTTAATAACCCCTTACCTTGCCCGATCAATTGCGAGATCAAGCAATAACAGGTGTGTTATGGCCTCAGATGTCCTGGGCCGCACTAGCGCTCCACTGAACGGATTAGCGTGTCTCTATCTTTCAAGGACAGGTGCGTGTTGCACGCTGAAACCAGTTCGTGATAGGGATCTGTGATTGCATTTATTTAATCTTAAAACGAGGAATTACCAGTAAGTGAGGGTCATAAACTGGCGTTGATTAAGTCCCTGCCCTTTGTACACACCGCCCGTCGCTATAAGCGGTTGGATTAGTTGGTGAGTCGGTTAGTGAGGTCCTCAGATCGGCCCAGGTGGGGTAGAAGAAGGCCCTGGCAGAGCGCCGAGAATTTAACGATCATTGTTGAAATTTGCATTAAGCATGTATTTAGCTACTGCTAAACATCCAAAAATGTAAGGCCCAAGGCCAGAGGCACCAGGGAGGCAAGTAGATCCTGAAAGACACAGAATGAGTCTGGAGCATGGATTTGCAGCACCCAAGAGGTTTCCATAACCCCTTACATTTAAAGATCAATGTTTACATTTGCATTAAGCATGTATTTAGCTACTGCTAAACCTCAAAAAATTATAGGCCCAAGGCCTGAGGCACCAGGGAGGCAAGTAGTTTGTGAAAGACACAGAATGAGTCTGGAGCAGTCATTCGCAGTACCCAAGAGGGTTTCATAACCCTTACATTTAAAGATCAATGTTGACATTTGCATTAAGCATGTATTTAGCTCCTGCTAAACTTCTAAAAATTATAGGCCCAAGATTAGGAGCATACTTGTCCCCCAGAGTAGGCAGCATAGATGTCACCCAGATTGGGAGCATACTTGTCCCCCAGAGTAGGCAGCATAGATGTCCCCCAGATTAGGAGCACACTTGTCCCCCAGATTAGGCAGCATAGATGTCACCCAGATTAGGCAGCATAGATGTCCCCCAGATTAGGAGCATACTTGTCCCCCAGAGTAGGCAGCATAGATGTCACCCAGATCAGGCAGCATAGATGTCCCCCAGATTAGGCAGCATAGATGTCCACCAGATTAGGAGTTTAGTTGTCCCCCAGATTAGGAGCATAGTTGTCTCCCAGATTAGGCAGCATAGATGTCCCCCAGATTAGGAGCATAGTTGTCTCCCAGATTAGGCAGCATAGATGTCACCCATATTAGGCAGCATAGATGTCCCCCAGATTAGGAGTATACTTGTCCCCCAGAGTAGGCAGCATAGATGTCCCCCAGATTAGGAGCATACTTTTCCTTCAGATTAGGCAGCATAGATGTCCCCCAGATTAGGAGCATAGTTGTCCCCCAGATTAGGCAGCATAGATGTCACCCAGATTAGGCAGCATAGATGTCCCCCAGATTAGGAGCATAGTTGTCCCCCAGATTAGGCAGCATAGATGTCACCCAGATTAGGCAGCATAGATGTCCCCCAGATTAGGAGCATACTTGTCCCCCAGAGTAGGCAGCATAGATGTCACCCAGATTAGGCAGCATAGATGTCCCCCAGATTAGGAGCATAGTTGTCCCCCAGATTAGGCAGCAGAGATGTCACCCAGATTAGGCAGCATAGATGTCACCCAGATTAGGCATCATAAATGTCCCCCAGATTAGGAGCATAGTTGTCCCCCAGATTAGGCAGCATAGATGTCCCCCAGATTAGGAACATACTTGTCCCCCAGATTAAGCATTATAGATGTCCCCCAGATTAGGAGCATAGTTGTTCCCCAGATTAAGCAGCATAGATGTCACCCAGATTAGGCAGCATAGATGTACCCAGATTAGGATCATACTTGTCCCCCAGAGTAGGCAGCATAGATGTCCCCCAGATTAGGAGCATACTTGTCCCCCAGATTAGGCATCATAGATGTCCACCAGATTAGGAGCATAGTTGTCCCCCAGATTAGGAGCATAGTTGTCCCCCAGATAAGGAGCATAGTTGTCCCCCAGATTAGGTGGCATAGATGTCACCCAGATTAGGCAGCATAGATGTCACCCAGATTAGGCAGCATAGATGTACCCCAGATTAGGAGCATAGTTGTCCCCCAGATTAGGCAGCATTGATGTCACCCAGATTAGGCAGCATAGATGTCCCCCAGATTAGGAGCATACTTGTCCCCCAAAGTAGGCAGCATAGATGTCCCTCAGATTAGGCAGCATAGATGTCCCCCAGATTAGGAGCATAGTTGTCCCCCAGATTAGGCAGCATAGATGTCCCCCAGATTAGGAACATACTTGTCCCCCAGATTAGGCATTATAGATGTCCCCCAGATTAGGAGCATAGTTGTTCCCCAGATTAGGCAGCATAGATGTCACCGAGATTAGGCTGCATAGATGTACCCAGATTAGGAGCATACTTGTCCCCCAGAGTAGGCAGCATAGATGTCCCCCAGATTGGGAGCATACTTGTCCCCCAGATTAGGCATCATAGATGTCCACCAGATTAGGAGCACAGTTGTTCCCCAGATTAGGAGCATAGTTGTCCCCCAGATAAGGAGCATAGTTGTCCCCCAGATTAGGTGGCATAGATGTCACCCAGATTAGGCAGCATAGATGTCCCCCAGATTAGGCAGCATAGATGTCCCCCAGATTAGGAGCATAGTTGTCCCCCAGATTAGGCAGCATAGATGTCACCCAGATTAGGCAGCATAGATGTCCCCCAGATTAGGAGCATAGTTGTCCCCCAGATAAGGCAGCATAGATGTCACCCAGATTAGGCAGCATAGTTGTCCCCCAGATTAGGCAGCATAGATGTCACCAAGATTAGGAGCATACTTGTCCCCCAGATTAGGCATCATAGATGTCCACCAGATTAGGAGCATAGTTGTCCCCCAGATAAGGCAGCATAGTTGATCTCTAATCAGCGCGGGCCAGTCAGAGCCAATCAAAGGGCCGTATGTGGCAAGCGGGCCGTACAATGCCCAGGTCTGCCCCCAGAGGGTTTCATAACCAACCACAATAGAGAAAATTTTGTTGTAGGAGCATGGTCAATCTACTCAGACCCATTAGTCATTGGTGGCTGGAAATCCTGGCTGATCCATCCCTGATTCATCTTGACAAACGTCAGTCTCTTCACATTTTTAGTGGACAGACGAGTTCACCTTGGGGTGACTATGGCCCCGGCCGCACTAAACACCCGCTCTGATGGCACAATACTGGCCGGGCAGAACAGCTTTTCCAGGGCAAACTCCGCTAGTTGCGGCCATAAATCGAGTTTGGCTGCCTAGAAGTCCAGCGGATCTTCAACGGTTGTTGGCAGGGTCATGTCGAGGTAAGCCACCACCTGCTGGTTCAGGTCCTGCTCCATGTCCACCTGCTGCTGATGAGTAGCTTCACTATGCGGCTGAAGGAAGCTACTCATTGCGACTGTAGACTCAGGCTGCTGCTGATTAAACCGGTACTGCTCCTGCCACCCCTCCCTTCCCCAGCAGCCGTGGCAGTGGAAGGTGAGAGCAGAGGGCCCCCTGACTACGTAGAAGCTCCCTGAAGTAGGTCAGTTTGTCCTCCCCCTCAGTGGGTGTAAAAAAGGCCCCCATTCTGGGCCGGTAGTGAGGGTCTAATAAGGTGGAGATCCAGAAGTCATCGCGCTGACGAATTTTGACAATTTGGGGGTCACTACGCAAGCAACTCAGCATGCATCGTGCCATTTGTGACAGTGACTCGCTGGGACTACCTGCCTCCATCTCCACTGCATACTGCCACGGTGTGTCTGGGTCCTCTGTCTCGCCTCCCTTGTAATAACCCTCCAGCTCCTCTGGCTGCTCCAGCTCTCCTGTCCAATGACCAGAAACACCGGCCATCTCATCCACCATAAACTGTCCTCCGCTCTGCCCCTCATCATCCTACTCCAGTTCATCCCCCACAGGACTCATGTAGCCTTCTGATGTAGGCGCAACATCTCCATTGCCGTGACCAGCCATGTTTTCAATCATTTTTTGGAGTAAATGTAGGAGTGGAATTACGTAGTTCATGGCGTAATTCGAGCGACTAACAAAAAATGTGGCTTCCTCAAAGGGCCTCAGCAAATGGCAGGTGTCACGTATGAGCTGCCACTCGTTCACATTGAAGTTACACAGGGGAGTACTCCTATCTGCTTGTATCATCAAAAAATCAGTGATGGCTTTTCTTTGTTCGTATAGTCTGTCCAACATATGGAGGGTGGAATTCCAACGTGTGGCAACGTTACAAATGAGACTATGTTGTGGGATACCGTTCTGAGGCTGCAGCTCAAGCAAAGTGTGCTTGGCGGTGTACGAGTGGCTGAAGTGCATGCACAGTTTCCTTGCCATTGTCAGGACGTCTTGCAAATGGGGTGAACACTTGATGAACTTCTTGACAACCAGATTCAACACGTGTGCCATGCAGGGCAAATGGTTCACACTTCCTTGTCGCAGCGCGGCCACAATGTTCTTCCCATTGTCGGTCACCATGGTTCCCATTTCCAAATTCTGTGGAGTAAGCCATACTCGGATTTCTTCCCTAATGAACTTTAGCAGTTCCTCCCCTGTGTGACTCCGTTCGCCAAGGCAAACCATGTGAAGGACGGCTTGACACTGCTGTGCCCTACACACGTGGTACGATGAAGGGCCACCGAGATTTGGATGTGCAGTGGAGTCCGAGGACATGGGGGAGGAGGAGAAGGACGCGCACACTGTAAAAGGATCAACTGCCTGGGAGCCAGAGCGTGGAGGAGGAAGCGGTGTGACCTGTCCAAGTTGCTGTTGTGGCTGTGCAGGAGCAACATTTACCCAGTGGGCCGTAAAAGACATGTATTGTCCCTGTCCGTAGTTACATTTCCACACGTCGGCGCTGCCGTGCACTTTTGAACACACCGACAGGCTCAAGGACTGTCCCATCTTCTCTTGTACAAACTTATGCATGGCTGGTACTGCCTTCTTCGCAAAGAAATGACGGCTTGGGACTCTCCACCTCGGCTCGGCACAAGCCATCAATTCTCTGAAAGCTGCAGAGTCCACCAGTTGGAAAGTGAGGGGCTGCAACACCAGCAACTTGGACAGGAGCACATTCAACTTCTGCGCATGAGTGGATGAGTGGGCGCATACTGTTGTCTCTTGGACATGGCTTCTCCGATCGATTGTTGGTGGAATGGCTGACTACGAGCGGAAGAAGCAGGAGCGACAGAAGGAGGGTTTGACACAATGCTCCCTTCGGCTGAGGTGGTGGAGCCTTGGCTGGATGACAGAGGGAGCGGATGGCCACTGGGGGATGCGGCAGGCTGGACCACTACCTTGGAGCCACGGTTATCCCAGGCTGCTTTATGGTGGCGAATCATGTGTTGACGCAGGGCCGTGGTGCCGAGATTGGGACCCTGGCCACGGTTCACTATCTGCCAACAGATTTTGCATGTGACTACGCTAAGGTCCTCCGGATTCTTTATGAAGAACAACCACATCGCAGAGTAGCTGATTTTCCCACCCGCAGTTCGCACTATTTCACAGCTATTGGCGCCGTCTCCAGGAACCCCTGTTCCACTGCCTCCCTGAATGGTAGCTTGCCGCGAAGCAGGTGGTCTCCCCCGGCACGTTTGGCTCCTGAATTTCCACTACTGCCACCACCACGCTGATTGCCAACCATGCTACCGCCTTGCTGCCTCATAGACAAAGAGCAAATCTCTTCTCCTGATGATGATGAAGCCCCGGCTCCTGCACCCGGCTCCCAATTGCGATCGGCTTCATCATCATCATCAAAAGATGTGTGCACGTCACTGATGTCCTCCTCGTGTTCCACAACAGTGTCTGCCTCAGGACCCTGAACAATTGAAACACCGCCTCCCACATCACTCTCCACATCAATACTTGCCCGCCTTGCGGAGCAAGAAACGCATGTCTCCTTACATTCTTGGCTGCCTATTAGATGCTGACTGTCCTCTATTACATCGTTCTCACTAAATAGTGGAGCTGAACCCAAAGCATGAGATACTTCTTTGGGAGAGGGAACAGCATAGGACAAAGGCAATGGGATTACGGGGACTGCTCATGGGCCATACCAACTGAGGGTTGTGTCTGAGGAACCCACCGACTCTTGACTGGGGTTGTCAGATGTCGCTTGTGATTATGGGGATGAGTGTGCAAACCAATTGACAAGGAGAGATGGGTCGACGACACGACCGCTGGGCGTTAACCGGAGCTCAGGCTTCTTGCTGCGACTCCTGCTGCCACTCGCCCCAAGTCTGCTGCCAACTCTGCCTGACGTATGTAGGCCTCTGCCCCTTCTCTGTGCACGTCCTGGCACTCTTCTGCCTGACATATTTGCGTTTATGAGGGTATAGAACAGCAGCAAGCAATTACTTACGGCTGTCCTTTCAAAGTATATAGGCCCTAGACAGTATAACAGTTACTAAATAGTACACTCCTTTATTGTATGTATGCAATGATGAGCGCACTGGTATGCACACTGGTATGCGTATTTCTACGCAGAAAAAACACTTTTTTTTTTTTAAATACACCAGCAGGTGTATACTAATGTGTAGAATAGCACTGAATTTAGCACAGAGACAGAATAACAGGTAGTAAATAGTACACTACTTGGTTCTATGTATGCCCTTTGCAATGATGAGCGCACTGTTAAGCGTATTTATACGGAGAAAAAACTCTTTTTTTGTTGTATACACCAGCCAGTGTATACTAATGTGTGGAATAGCACTGAATTTAGCACAGAGACAGAAAAAAAGGTGGTATATGGGACGCTATTTGCTTGAATTTAGCCGCTTTGCAATGATAAGGCCACTGATAAGCATATTTGTACTCAGAAAAACCTTTTTTTTCTTTAATACACTGGCAGGTGTATAACGTGTGGTATAACACTTAATTTCGCACAGACATAGAAAAAAAGGTAGTATATGGTACGCTATTTGCTTGTATTTAGGCCCTTTGCAATGATAAGGCCACTGTTAAGCGTATTTTTACGCAGGAAAACCTTTCTTTCTTTAATACACCGGCAGGTGTATAACGTGTGGTATAACACCTAATTTAGCACAGACACAGAAAAAAAGGTAGTATATGGTACGCTATTTGCTTGTATTTAGGCCCTTTGCAATGATAAGGCCACTGATAAGCATATTTGTACTCAGGAAAACCTTTTTTTCTTTAATACACCGGCAGGTGTATAACGTGTGGTATAACACTTAATTTAGCACAGAGACAGAAAAAAGGTAGTATATGGTACGCTATTTGCTTGTATTTAGGCCCTTTGCAATGATAAGGCCACTGTTAAGCGTATTTGTACTTAGGAAAAAAAAAAAATCTTTAATACACCGGCAGGTGTATAACGTGTGGTATAACACTGAATTTAGCACAGAGACAGAAAAAAAGGTTGTATATTGTACGCTATTTGCTTGTATGTAGGCCCTTTGCAATGATAAGGCCACTGAAAAAGCGTATTTGTACTCAGGAAAAACTTTCTTTTCTTTAATACACCGGTAGGTGTATAACGTGTGGTGTTACACTTAATTTAGCACAGAGACAGAAAAAAAGGTAGTATATGGTACGCTATTTGCTTGTATTTAGGCCCTTTGCAATGATAAGGCCACTGTTAAGCGTATTTGTACTCAGGAAAAAGAAAAATCTTTAATACACTGGCAGGTGTATAACGTGTGGTATAACACTGAACTTAGCACAGAGACAGAAAAAAAGGTGGTATATGGTACGCTATTTGCTTGTATGTAGGCCCTTTGCAATGATAAGGCCACTGTTAAGCATATTTGTACTCAGGAAAACCTTTTTTTTCTTTAATACACCGGCAGGTGTATAACGTGTGGTATAACACTTAATTTAGCACAGAGACAGAAAAAAAGGTAGTATATGGTACGCTATTTGCTTGTATTTAGGCCCTTTGCAATGATAAGGCCACTGTTAAGCGTATTTGTACTCAGGAAAAAAAATGTTTTGTTTAATACACCGGCAGGTGTATAACGTGTGGTGTAACACTGAATTTAGCACAGAGACAGAAAAAAAGGTGGTATATGGTACGCTATTTGCTTGTATGTAGGCCCTTTGCAATGATAAGGCCACTGTTAAGCATATTTGTACTCAGGAAAACCTTTTTTTTCTTTAATACACCGGCAGGTGTATAACGTGTGGTATAACACTTAATTTAGCACAGAGACAGAAAAAAAGGTAGTATATGGTACACTATTTGCTTGTATTTAGGCCCTTTGCAATGATAAGGCCACTGTTAAGCGTATTTGTACTCAGGAAAAAAAATGTTTTGTTTAATACACCGGCAGGTGTATAACGTGTGGTGTAACACTGAATTTAGCACAGAGACAGAAAAAAAGGTGGTATATGGTACGCTATTTGCTTGTATGTAGGCCCTTTGCAATGATAAGGCCACTGAAAAAGCCCATTTGTACTCAGGAAAAACTTTTTTTTCTTGAATACACCGGCAGGTGTATAACGTGTGGTATTACACTTAATTTAGCACAGAGACAGAAAAAAAGGTAGTATATGGTACGCTATTTGCTTGTATTTAGGCCCTTTGCAATGATAAGGCCACTGTTAAGCGTACTTGTACTCAGGAAAAAGAAAAATCTTTAATACACTGGCAGGTGTATAACGTGTGGTATAACACTGAATTTAGCACAGAGACAAAAAAAAAGGTGGTATATGGTACGCTATTTGCTTGTATGTAGGCCCTTTGCAATGATAAGGCCACTGTTAAGCGTATTTTTACGCAGGAAAACCTTTTTTTTCTTTAATACACCGGCAGGTGTATAACGTGAGGTATAACACTGAATTTAGCACAGAGACAGAGTAACAGGTGAAAAATGGTAAAAAGGCACTAAAGTCCACACTAATATGACTTATTTCTGAACAGCAGCAGGACCCAACAGTGCAGCACAAAAAAAATAAAATCCAGGGATTAAACCCTAAAATGCACTCTGTCACGCAATTCTGAGCAGCAGAAGATTTGTGGAGCAAAAAAAAGCTAAATTGCGCAGAAAAATGAGGAGATAAGATGCTTCAGAAAGTTCAGGCAGCTTGGAGATCTGTATGAGGCAGCTGACAGCTATCTGCCCCTCTCTGCTGCAATGCTCAATAACATGAATAGGAGGTTTAGCTATCAATAATCCTTCTCAGTGTTACAGAAAAAGTACTCTGCACTCCTGTCTTTCCCTAATGCTGATGTGACTAGCAGTTGCAGTGTAACGCTGTGGTATGAGCTATTCACACACACGCAGTCCCGTCCTCTCCATCTGAGTGCATAGATGAAATGAAGAGAGGCAAGATGGCCGCCGGTTATATAGGGGCTGTGACATCACAGGGGTCAGTGAACACTGATAGGCTGCATCTCACATGTGGTTCTGGGTCAGCCCACCTACCTTCATTCCCGCCGCTTTTTCCCGCCCTCCCATAATCCCCTGCCCCATGTACTCACATGTGGATCCGCCATCTTAGCTCTCCAATAGCCTGGAACGCTGTAAAATGGAGTTTAATGAAGCGATTCGTGCGATAGAATCGCGGCGATATTCGTATTCATTGTGAATCGAATTTTTCATGAATTTCGTAACGAATTCGGGTTCGTCAACTTTGATTCGCTCATCTCTAGTAATCACCATTATACACTTAAAACCTCACCCTCCCCCCTCCCTCCCCTGCCCAGAGGGGAAAAAAGTAAATAATTTTAATATGAAATTAAAGTATAATTATAAATATAAGTTTAAAATTAAAATATGATTAGAAATAAAGAATGTCATTCCTCTATTTCACCTGCTTCCTAATAACCTGCCACCACTCCTGGATAGGAATTCTATCCTTTAGTATCCATCTCCTAACTATAATCCTTCTCGCATGGAACAATCCCAACATTATTTATTTTTTTCTTTTCTTGTCACCCTGAAAGACAGGGTCCAACCCTAGTAAGGCTACTCCCACCGATAAATCCAATTTCACCTTCCATTCCCTTTCTATTGCCTCCTTCACTTCCTTCCAGAAGGCGCTGATCCATGCGCAGGCCCAAAGCATGTGCAACATATCAGCTCCTTCCTGCCCACACTTTGGGCATGTGATGAACCCCCACCCCCCTATCTTCTTCATCAACTTTGGGGTATAATAAAGCCTGTAAACAATATTGAACTGGATCATCTTATGATTGTTGTATTGGGGAATCTTATGTATTTTTCTGTATATGTCTTCCCATTGGGAGTCTGTGATCTCACCTATCTCTTCCTGCCATTTTTTCCTACTGACATGTTTCAGCTCTTTTCCTGTAACCACCATAATTTCTTTATAAACTTTGGAGAATAATCCCTTCCCGATATTACCATCCATTATTTTTTTCAAAAAAACATTCGTGTCCACCACTGTTAACCCTTTATTAATTGCACTTTGAAAAACATTTCTCATCCTAATATATTCCAACCATTCCCCCTCCCCAATATCCCTCCCCCTTCTTAACTCTTCCCAAGTGACAAACCTATCATTTTTCCATACTTCTTTAATCTTATTTATATTTATTTGGCTCGCTATCCTGAACTCCCTAGATTTTAAATTCTCGCTAATATTTGTGTTGTCCCAAAATGGTGAGATATCCAACACTCCCTTTATTTTTAATTTCTTTTTAAAGGTGACCCATGTCTTTTTTATATTCCTTATTAGTGTCATATTTCCTAACTCTACCGTGTCAAACCCTGACTCCAAATATTGGAATATATCCATATAGTGCCCCTTACTATTTTCCATTATATATCAAAAGAAATCCAACTTCCTCCAAAAACTCAAAAAATTTATCTGTGCAGCTAAAAAATAAACCCTTAAGTCCGGAAGGGAGAACCCCCCATCTATTTTTGGCTTGCAAAGGTAATTTATTTTAATTCGGGTCCTCCGGCGTCCCCATATCATCAGATTAAATGCCGCTATTATCTTTTTAAAGATCAAATTATCGCACCATATTGAGGACGATGCAAACATATACAGTAGTTTAGGGAGTAGGATTGTTTTAATCAATACAGTTCTATCAGCTCTCGAGACTCTAAAGGAGCTCCAGATTCGGGCCTTCTGTTCAATCTGTTTAACAATGGGAAGCAGATTTAAGGAGTGGTGGTCTTTTATTTCTCTTGAGATCCTATTTCTCTATTCTATCTACTGAAGTGTTCATTTCTACCTAAGATTTTTAGATCTGGACAACGCCACTGCCCCTCTTCTCCCAGAGGGAGGAGGGTAGATTTTGCCCAGTTAATTTCTAACCCTGCAAATGCCCCATATTCACTGATAGTTTTAATAATCTTGCGTAGATCCCCTTCTCTTTTAAAAAAAAAAAGCACGTCATCCGCGTACAGTGCAAGCTTGTCCTCTCTCCCCCTCGCTCCAAAGCCCTCGATTCCTCCATCCTTTCAGATTTTTACCGCCAGTGGCTCAATACTGAGGGCGAAGAGCAAGGGGGAGAGAGGACAACCCTGCCTAGTCCCTCTTGTCAAACTAAATTGTTCTGACCTACCTCCTCGCACCGATACCCGTGCTACTGGGTCAGAGTACAATAAACTAATCATATCTATAAACTTATTCCCCAGACCGAACCCCCTCAATGTTTCCCACAAAAACCCCACTCCACCCTGTCGAACGCCTTAGAGGCATCCAACGACAGGATGGAGTGGGAGACCTCCCCCAACCTAGACCCCAATTCTATATTAGCCAGAACCCGAAAAATATTATGACAGGCCATTCGGCTTGGGATGAATCCGCATTGGTCCCAATGGACCAGGTCCTCAATAATCCCCTGTAGCCTAAGTGCCAGGGCCTTGGCATAGATTTTGATATCGGTGTTGAGCAAGGAGATGGGCCTATACGAGCCCATCTCCAGCTCACTCTTCCCTTCCTTCAACAGGAGATTTATAATAGATTCCCTCAATGAGGGCGGGAGCCCAGTTCCCTCCCCACTTGAAGACAGGACTCGGGCTTATGCGGGTAGCAAACATTTACCGTATCTTCTGTATACCTCAAAAGGGAGGCCATCGCTCCCAGTGGTGGTGTTGCCACATCCACTGGATTCTCCATCTCCTCCCTAATTTCCTTCGGGACCTGGGGAAGCCCTCTTGTTTCTAAATACTTCTTGATTTCTTCTCATTTTTTATCTATTTCTGTTGTGTATAACTCCTTATAGTATTCCCCGAATTCTCTAAGAACCTCTTTCCTTCCCACACATTCCTTACCTTCCCTACCTATAATTTTCTGGATTTTTGGGGGGCCTTTTTGTTGACTTACTAACGACATAAGGAACTTATTTGAGGTGCCTGCCTCTACCAGTCTCTGATGCCCCTGAAAAAGATACCTGCTCTTACTTTTGCTTAACAGGTAGCCATCCAGGGCATCCTGCCACTCCTGCCACTTCTTTTTACCCTCCTCCGTGGGATACTTTACTTGTTCTTCCTCTGCCTTTGCGTAGTTCTTTCTCAACTCTTCCTCTTTACTCCTGAATTCCCACTTCTTCCTTTTGATTGCTCTAACTAACTCTCCCCTAAGGAACGCCTTCCCTGCTTCCCATACTATCTGATCGCTCGCTGTGCCCCAGTTATTCCTGAAATACTCTTCAAGCTTCTTTAGTATCCCTCCATTATCTATGAGAGCAAACCAGTGTGCATTGATTTTAGGCATCCCCTCCCTCCCTCCTGTATCTATATTTATCTCTATCGCTGCATGATCGGACAAACAGTGAGTGAGATAACGGATCTGACTTATTTTGTCCCAGCTTTGGGGGTTGCCAATACATGTATCTTTTCTGGACAGAGTTCGGCTGGTCTTATTCCAACAGGAGTACTTTCTAGCTTCAGGATTTTGCATTATCCAAATATCCCCCTAGCCGAACTCTGTGCAGATTTTAGCCAATGGGGACACCCCCAAATTTCTGACTGTTCCCTGCATACAAAGTCTATCTAACTCTTCCGAGATTACGCAATTCATATCCCCCTGCAGGAACACAGGGCAGTCCTTCCCTGCACAGAACTCAAAAAGGCTAATACACAAGTCAGACCGTCCAAATTCCCATATAAGAAAACAAAACAACCATAATCATCCACCCTCTTCCCAAACAATTCCCATTTTATTATCTTATGAAAAAGGACCAAAACTCCCCTTGAATGCGATGAAAAAAAAGAGTGGTAGACGCTGCCCCACCAATTTCTACCAAGAAGATACGCTGTGTCCCTTGTGAGGTGTGTCTCGAGCAGACCCACCACGCAAGGGAGATGGTTTCTCTGATGGGATCACAGATGGTGCATAAGGTTTTAGCACCATCTCCATGCCAGGAGTGGGCCAAAGCACTTTCGTCGGTACCCTGGAAGCAGGCAAACTCTCCACGTCGGTAGAGGGCCTTGGTACATACATTGGTACCTCTGGAACAGACAAACTCTCATTGCTCCGAGAGGGTCTTGGTACGGTCTTTGGTGCCTGCAATTTGGGCTTACTTTCTTGACCTTAAGCAGGACTTGACACTGTACTGTACACAGAAGATGATTGTGTTGTCCTTGAGTACGGTGGTGGAGGCATCAGGAGCAGACCATTTCGGCCTCAGGATGAAGGGATCCGATTCCCAATGTGTAGACGGAAAGTATTTGAAGGGAAGCTGTGTTGGGGCTGTTGGTTTTGTGACCGCTGCAGCACATTCTCCACGCAGGCTCTGGACGGGGGTGTACTCCACAATTTCACCCACCTCCAAGGAGTAGAACTTTTTATGAAGATATGGCCTCTGTACTGCTCGCCGGCTTACGAGGATGGTTTGCCCTGTGTGGCAATCTAGGAGTGTCCCATAACCTCTGACCTTGTCGAACTTGGCCACAGTTGCTCTTCGTCGTTCTAGAGGCTCCTCCCCTTCTCGGGGATGGTCCCATTTGTGGATGAATAATGCTTCCATTTCTTTAGTATTCTCCTGGTAACTAATTATTTCCACAGGAGGCAAATGCACATGCTTAGGGGCGTACAGTTCTCTGTGTCGGGCCTTTAATTTATCCATCAGCTCAGCCAGCTGGGCTTCTTGACGGGCCCTTTCCCTTTGTGCGGCTGGAATTGGTGGGAGTGGTTTCCCAGGTATGGGTTGTAGAACCGTGTGCATATACTTGATGAGTCCCGGCTCGTCCCCAAAGATCCACTGGGGCAAATCAGGTGAGCACAGTCGTGCACTTGGCAAAGTAGATAGGGGTATTTTAGCTTCAGGGCTGAAGGAGGAAGAAAAGGCCGCCTCTGGCGGTGTACTCACTGCTGACTCCTTCGATGGGATTTAGGCCCACGAGCCCCATGTTCTGTGGTGAGGGGACAATCTCACCGGCGATGCACCTCCAGGTGTCCCTCCGCTCTCCGCTGGAGGTGTGTCTGGCCAATCGTCGTCATCATCAGGCAGTGGGGGAAGATTGCAGGCCCCCTCTTCATCTAATGACAACCACTGCAGATGGTCAGCAAGTTCTTGGAAAAGTTGGGCTGCGACTGCCACAACTTTCCGCTGTTCCGGCGCCATTTTACTGTCTTCACCACGTGGAACACTGCTCTCCGCCATGTCTGTACTCTCCGGCTCTCTGTGCAAGCTGAAGAGGTCGCTGTGCTTTCATAGTGGGCTTCCCCAAAATGGCGGTCGGCAGGAAGGACGTCATCGGTGCAGCCCCGACTTCCGGTCCTCCCAGAAACGATTTCTCTGTTTCCAAGTTCCATTTCGGCTGCGACACAGGGGTGGGACGTGGCGCAGCGCGGGCCTTTTTCGCGCGCTTCTCTGGTAGCAGGTTAACTCTTCCCGTGCCGACCAGACCAGAGGATCGTAGCATGAATTCATTTCACAGTTTACACATTCTTGCTGCGCATAATGTGTAAATGTGTAAAGCTTTTCGCGTGGCCCCCTTGCAACTTGCACCACATGCACCGCTCTTGTACACTGTAATGCGGTCTGCGACACATGAATAAAGTCTGTTACTTTCTGGGGGGGGAGTACAATTTCACTAGTGGCAACAGCAGCAGGCACACACCCGAATCCTGTTCGTGCGACGCCAAAAAGGCTTTGTGGTAACCTTGGGGGATAAAGCCTTGTGGGGTGTAGGGTAGTTAGGGTGTTGCTGTTCAGAATAGTAAAGGGCGCTGTTAACCCTTGTCACTCGTGGCGCCAGGGTGAGGGTTAAATACTGTAATCTTAATAGGCCTATTGCCATCCTTCCCAAGAGCAATAGGTGAATGCAGAATAAAGGATTGTCCACAACCACTGTTAACTGAAAACTTGCAGGAACTTTTACTGAAGAATTTCTGTACATGCAGCAATAGTAACAGTCCAGATAACAGAGTCTCTACAGATATGGCTGAGCAGCGATTGACAGTTGGTTGGGATCAGATAAGCTCAATTTAGCTTCTTAGGGATTTTGTAGCATAGATCCGCTGGATTTAAGGGTGCATTTAGGTCCAGTGATCTTGCGGTGAGTAGCGGGGAATTGCTTAGTATATCCGCTATGTTAGAGGCCGAGGCCGCAAGGCTTTGGCCTAGTAAATTGTCTTGTAAGCTGCGGAGGTCCTACTTCTTCCAGAATCAGCAACCCAAGAGAGCGAACAAGATGGCGCAGCTCCCTTACATGGGCAGGGGCTGGTCGGTTTGGATTGGTCCATAACAACTGTAACTCACCATTACATTGCATTATGGGTGAACACTGTATGGGAACCTCCAAAGGTCCTGTAGCAAAACCATAGAGTTCTAACCTAATCACGTGACCCGCAGATCCTGCTACGCTGAATAGGTAGGCAATTAAATATATACACATTTATACTTATATTTATAAGAACTTCTATACAGTCATAGACTAACTGAGGGGTGACAAGGGGATAACTATAGGAGAGGGACCTTGACGTTCCTAGGGACTCTGACTATGGGGACCTCTACTAAGGTAACGTATGAAATACGGTACAGGGACACCACAGAGGAACAGGCTGATTCCCAGAAAACACCTTTAGTTTTCTGTCACTATGGCCTCTGAGAGGTTTTGTAGTATGTCAGATACATCACTACTTCCTGTAGACTGGCTACTCAATACAGGGTTGTTTTGTTTCGGTAATGCTGGAGATGGGAGAGTCTCTGTTTTAGGAGTAATCATCTCTTGTTCTCTAGGAGGGCAGACAGCTTGTTTAGGAATGGCAGCAGCTTTTCTGGAGATGGGAGTCAGTGGCGGAGAATAATTTTCTGCGTCATAGTCTATAGGTCCTAACCCAAAGGGTTGTTGCTGTGAGACCCTTTCTTATCAGGGAGGGCGTACACTAAGGAGGATCCTTCATCTGTGGCTCCTTACAAATGAATGTTGGTAGGCCTCTCATGGTCTCTCAGATCTGTATGACAATATATTATCATATAAGTTTGGCCATCAGAATCTTGCAGAATATCCCTGACAGTCACCATTTCCATTCCTAGTCGGATTTCCATACACAAGATGACATGGCTCATCTCACAGCAGGGTGGTACTTTGCAACAGAGTGGACCCAGAAATGGAATGTACCATTACAGCATGGTATTATGCAAAGGAGGGAGTGGCCCGGGGACTTAACTTATTCTTACTGGCTGTACCCCAATTTATGATCTCAGCAGTGCCTCCAAATGTAGCAGGGTGTTGGGGGTGTCTGAGAGTAGGGGTACATGTCTGCGGCAGTGCCTCCACCCAGTGGAGCATCCGGGTTGGGGATGTGGGGTCCCACTGGGAACATATTTGTTACACTGAGACTGACACAGCCTAACTGGAACTAACTTTATATAGTAAGTAGCAAATTAACAAACATACATAAGATAATACAATATTAATAGTGTAACACAGATAACAATGCAGAGGTGGATTTTCCTCACCCACCCACACACCTGCGACCCACCCTCTTATCTTCCCCCTAATGGCTGCTGGTGCCCATAGGAGTGTTGGGGCCCTTATAAGTCCTGCTCCGCGTCACTGAAGCAGCCTGAGCTGAGCTAAAGTCTTTACTTTGAGTAAAGAGACAGGTGCCCTGTGGTTTAGCTTACCCTCTCGATTAATGACATAGGACCTAAATGTGCTTCCTGATGCCCTGGTACCTAACGCACCAGGACGTACATTTACGTCCTATACATGATGCGAGCACCAGAACGGTGCTCGCATCATGCACGGCAATGGACCTGCCTGTAATGGCGGACATCAGCGATCGCGCTGATGTCTGCCATTAACAGCTCAGATGCCGTGCTCAATACAGATCACGGCATCTGCGGCAGTGCAGCACTTAAAATGGATGATCGGATTGCCCGCAGCACTGCCTCACCTGCCATCTCCAGGGGTCTTCTGCTCTGGTCTTAGATCGAGCAAACCAGAGCAGAAGATCGCCGATAACACTGATCAGTGCTATGCCCTATGCATAGCACTCAACAGTATTAGTAATCAAATGATTGCTATATATAGTCTCCTATGGGGACATAAAAAGTGTAAAAAAAGGTAAAAACAATTAGGAAAATCCCCTCTCCCAATAAAAATGTAAATCGTCCCTTTTTCCCATTTTACCCCCAAAAAGCGTAAAAAAAAATTTATAAAAATATTTGGTATCGCCATGTGCGTAAATATCTGAAATATCAACATATAATGTTAATGATCGTGTATGGTGAACGGCGTAAACGTAAAAAAAAAAAAAAATCATAAATTGCTGCTTTTTTTGTCACATTTTATAAAATAAAAATTCATAAAAAATCATTTAAAAGTTTCATATATGAAAATGTAGTATCACATATGAGGTATCACTCATATGAAAAGTGCAAAAAATTAGCCCTCAAACAGGCACGTATACAGAAGAGAAAGTTAGAGGTCGTCAAAATAGAGAGATTTTAAACATACTAATTTGTTTAACCCCTTAAGGACCTAGGGTGTATGGATACACCCTAGGTTTCTGGTACTTAAGGACCCAGGGCGTATCCATACGCCCATGGGAATTTCGGTCCCCGCCGCGTGCCGGGTGGGGACCGAACCGGGGTGACTGCTGATATCGATCAGCAGGCACCCCGCACAAATGCCCAGGTCTATGGTGACTCGGTGACCCAGAATATAAGGGGGATTGCGGTTGTCCAAGACACCCACGATCCCCCTGAAGGGATAGGAGTGAGGTGGCAGGGGTGCCACCCCTCCTATCCCTGCTCTTGGTGGTCTAGACGTGAACACCAATAGCAGATCGGGCGGGGGTTAACTTTCATTTTTCCCATTCTGCCCACCCACAATGGGGAACCGACAAAGGACCGGGGGCAGAAGATCCACTTACCCATCCGGAGGCTGCGGGCGATGGTGATCGTCGGGCGGCAATGTCGTGCGGCAGAAGAGGACGGCTCCCTGGATCCTACGGAGGCCGGTAAGTTGCCTAGCAACATTTAGAGGGCTACAGTCTGAGACCAATATAAAGTGGTCTCTAGACTGTAGCCCTCCAGATGTTGCAAAACTACAACTTCCAGCATGCCCAGACAGCTGTTTGGGCATGCTGGAATATGTAGTTTTGCAACAGCTGGAGGGCTACAGTTTGAGACCACTATACAGTGGTCTCTAAACTGTATCCCTCCTGATCTTGCAAAACTACAACTCCTAGCATGCCCAAACAGCTGTTTGCTGTCTGGGCATGCTGGGATTTGTAGTTTTGCAACATCTGGAGGTCCACAGTTTGGAGATCATTGTTAGTTCTAAAAGAATCAGGCATCTTAAGACGGCAGAATACTAGATACTAGATTACCACTTGATGACTTCATACAGAACAAGATACAAGAATGTCCCCTGAGGCATTACTATTTTGTGGACAGCCCCAATTCACACACGGAAAACATTGGACCATCAGACCTCTTTTATCAGCCCCTGACTTTTGTCAGTCTTTGGATTTACTCAAGTTTGGAGTAGAAGGGGGGCGGGGGGGGGGGGGGGGGGGGGTGACTTACAATTTTGGAGAGCTTTTTGTAAAATAAAGAATCCACAAAGAATCTTCATGCAAATAAGATGATCACTGAAGTTTTATAAAAATCATCCTGAAAAACCCTCTCCTGTAGTTAAATGTGCAGAGGCCCCTCAGGCAGAGAAGATGGAACAATTAGGAGAAAGGAACGCCGCAGCAATCTGCTGTATTATTTAATACAGGTGTCTGCTGGTCACATATGCCTGTTATTTTGGTTCTGACACATATTTATCCCTGACTACATTACTGTTGTCTGAACCTGACCTTTTGCTACTTCTGCCTGCTCATTTAGAACTAACTCTATACCTCTTGATTTGACCTTGATTTTCTTTGGTTCTGATTTCTGTGCTTAATAGTGCTTCTGGTATTGACCCTCTGGCCCATTTTCGTGACTAGAGATGAGCGAACTTTAAAAAATTTTGATTTGGGCGATTCACTGAATTTCCTGTAAAAAATGTGGCTAGATCAGAATTTGTTTGCTGTGAATCTATATTAAAAACATCAATTTCTGGCCTAAAAGAGCCTTAATAATGGTGTAGGACACTTTGATTTGTTCTAAAACGCATATGGAGTGTAATGGGGTAGTGAAATAATACTGTTATTCAGTATGGCATGCAGATTACAGGCATCGGCACAATGACAGAGGCTGGAGGTGGCATCAGTATGAGGAGACTATATAGTGGCTGAATTACACAGCCTGGAGGTGTTGGCAGCATGAGGAGACCATATAGTGGCTGAATGACACAGCATGGAGGTGTTGGCAGCAGGAGGAGACCATATAGTGGCTGAATAACACAGCGTGGAGGTGTTGGCATCAGTACGAGGAGATCATATAGTGGCTGAATGACACAGCCTGGAGTTGGCTAAAGCATGAGGAGATCATATAGTGGCTGAATGACACAGCCTGGAGTTTGCTGAAGCATGAGGAGACCATTTAGTGGCTGAATGACACAGCATGGAGGTGTTGGCAGCATGAGGAGACCATATAGTGGCTGAATAACAAAGCCTGGAGTTGGCTGAAGCATGAGGAGACCATATAGTGGCTGAATGACACAGCCTGGAGTTTGCTGAAGCATGAGGAGACCATTTAGTGGCTGAATGACACAGCATGGAGGTGTTGGCAGTATGAGGAGACCATATAGTGGCTGAATGACACAGCCTGGAGTTGGCTGAAGCATGAGGAGATCATATAGTGGCTGAATGACACAGCCTGGAGTTTGCTGAAGCATGAGGAGACCATTTAGTGGCTGAATGACACAGCATGGAGGTGTTGGCAGCATGAGGAGACCATATAGTGGCTGAATGACAAAGCCTGGAGTTGGCTGAAGCATGAGGAGACCATATAGTGGCTGAATGACACAGCCTGGAGTTTGCTGAAGCATGAGGAGACCATTTAGTGGCTGAATGACACAGCATGGAGGTGTTGGCAGTATGAGGAGACCATATAGTGGCTGAATGACACAGCCTGGAGTTGGCTGAAGCATGAGGAGATCATATAGTGGCTGAATGACACAGCCTGGAGTTTGCTGAAGCATGAGGAGACCATTTAGTGGCTGAATGACACAGCATGGAGGTGTTGGCAGCATGAGGAGACCATATAGTGGCTGAATGACAAAGCCTGGAGTTGGCTGAAGCATGAGGAGACCATATAGTGGCTGAATGACACAGCCTGGAGTTGGCTGAAGCATGAGGAGACCATATAGTGACTGAATTACACAGTGTGTAGGTGTGTGCATCAGTATGATGAGAACATATAGTGGCTAAATGACACAGCCTGGAGTTGGCTGAAGCATGAGGAGACCATATAGTGGCTGAATGACACAGCATGGAGGTTTTGGCAGCATGAGGAGACCATATAGTTGCTGAGTGACACAGCCTGGAGCTTGCAACAGCATGAGTAGACACTAGGGCTTCACAATCCCTAAGATTAAAAGATTAATTTTGAAATTTAAATTGAAGATTTATGGTAGCTAGTGCTACCATAAATTTTTTTAGGCCCAGGCCCAGCAGTGTCAGTGAACCATATATTGGCTGAATGATACAGCCTGGAGTTGGCTGAAGCAGGAGGAGACCATATAGTGGCTGAATACCACAGCGTGGAGGTGTTGGCAGCATGAGGAGACCATATAGTGGCTGAATAACACAGCCAGGAGTTGGCTGAAGCACGAGGAGACCATATAGTGGCTGAATGATACAGTGTGTAGGTGTGTGCATCAGTATGAGGAGATCATATAATGGCAGTAAACCATATATTGTCTGAATGATACAGCCTGGAGGTGGCTGAAGCATGAGAAGACCATATAGTGGCTGAATGGCACAGCCTGGAGTTGGCAGAAGCATGAGGAGACCATTGAAATGTAAGATTTTTAAATAGAATTTTAAGATTTTGAAATTGAAATTTTAACTCCCAAGTTTAAGTGCCCCGGGCCCTGGCGTGTGGGTACAAAGGACTAAATTTAACAAGGAGTCACATCTCACATGGCGGCACAATGACAGAGCCTGGAGATGGCATCAGTATGAGGAGACCATATAGTAGCTGAATGACTGCCTGGAGTTTGTGGCAGCATGGGGAGACCATATAGTGTCTGAATGGCACAGCATGGAGCTGGCAGCAGCATGAGTAGACACTAGGGCTTCACAATCCCTAAGATCAAAAGATTAATTTTGACATTTAAATTGAATATTATATTTATGTTAGCTAGTGCTACAATAAAAAAAATTTAGGCCCAGGCCCATCAGCATCAATAAACCATATAGTAGCTGAATGACACAGCCTGGAGGTGGCTGAATCATGAGACCATATAGTGGCTGAATTGGACAGCCTGGAGGTAGCTGAAGCATGGAAAGACCATATAGTGTCTGAATGGCACAGCCTGGAGTTGGCTGAAGCATAAGGAGACCATATAATGTCTGAATGGCACATCCTGGAGCTCGCAGCAGCATGAGTAGGTAGACACTAGGGCTTCACAATGCCTAAGATTAAAAGATGAATTTTGAAATTTAAATTTAATATTTATAAAAGCTAGTGCTAGAAATAAAAATTGTTAGGCCCTGGTCCAGCAGCATCAATAAGCCATATATTGGCTGAATGACACAGCCTGGAGGTGGCTGAATCATCAGACCATATAGTGGCTAAATGACACAGCCTGGAGGCGGGTGAAGCATGAGGAGACCATTGACATTTAAGATATTTAAATTTAAGATTTTGAAATTGAGGATTTTGATATTTTAACTCCCAAGTTTTAGTGTCCCAGGCCCCGGCGTGTGGGTACAAAGGACCAAATTTAATAATAGGAGACACATGTCACATGGAAGCACAATGACAGAGCCTGGAGGGAGCATCTGTATGAGGAGACCATATAGTGGCTGAATGACTGCCTGGAGTTTGTGGTAGCATGTGGAGACCATATAGTTTCTGAATGGCACATCCTTGAATTGGCTGAAGAATCAGGAGACCATATAGTGGCTGAATGGCACAGCCTGGAGTGTGTGGCAGCATGAGGAGACCATATAGTGGCTGAATGGCAAATCATGGAGTTGGCTGAAGCATGAGGAGACCATATAGTGGCTGAATGAGACAGACTGGAGGTGGCAGCAGCAGCATCAGGAGTCCTGAAAGTGACCCTAATGCAGAGGAATTTCTGAAACTGGGGACCAGCACCTTAGTTATATTTTGCAGTATCCATGGCAGAGCAATGAGAGAGCCTGGAGGTGGTAGCATCAGCATGAGGAGAACATAGAGCAGCATCATTAGAGAGCCTGGAGGTGGCAGTATCAGCATGAAGAGAGCAGCACAATTAGAGAGCCTGGAGGTGGCAGCATCAACATGAGGAGAACATATGGCAGCTCAATGACAGTGCTTGGAGGTAGTACCATCAGCATGAGGAGACCATATGGTGGCACAATGACAGAGCATGGAGGCGGTAGCATCAGCATAAAGAGACCATAGAGCAGCACAATGAGAGAGCCTGGAGATGGCATCTTCAGCATGAGGAGACCATAGAGCAGCAGAATGACAGAGCCTGGAGGTGGCAGCATCAGCATGAGAAGACCATATGGTAGCACAATGACGGTGCCTGGAGGTGCTAGCATTAGCATGAGGAGACCATGGAGCAGCACAATGACAGAGCCTTGAGGTGGCGGCAGTAGCATGAGGGCCATGCCAACTGAGGGTTGAGTCTGAGGAACCCACCGACTGTTGACTGGGGGTCTCGGATGTAATTTGGGATGAAGTGGATGACCGAGTGAACCGATCAATCACGGCTGCTGGTCGAGACACGACTGCTAGCTGACATCGGCAGCTCAGACCTCTCGCTGTGACTCCAGCTGCCACACGCTCCTACTCTGCTGTGACCTCTGCCTGCATCTGATGAATTTAGGCCTCTGCCACTCCACTGTGCATGTCCTGACACTACTCTGCCTAACATACTTAGTGCGTATATGAGGGGAGTACAATACGCTTCAGTACCCTTAAAACAGTATTTGTCTAGAACATCAGCAGGTGTGTACTATTGGCTGTCCTTTCACAGTATATATATATATATATATATATATATATATATGCCCTTGACAGATTGACAGGTATAAAATAATACACCACTCAGATGTAGGTATGTGGTATGCACTTATGAGGGCAGAAGAATGCTCTACAGTACGTTTAATAAACTTATTGGAGTAAAACACCAGCCGGTGATTACTTTAGACTGTCCTTTCACAGTATGTAGGCCCTTGACAGATTATCAGGTACAAAATAGTACACTACTTAGATGTAGGCATGTGGTATGCACTTATGAGGACAGAAAAATGCGCTACAGCACACTTGAAAAAGATATAGTTTTGTAAACACCAGCTGGTGATTACTTTTGCCTGGACTTTCACAGTATCTAGGCCTTTGACAGATCATCAGTTACAAAATAGTACACTACTTAGATGTAGGTATGTTGGATGCACTGATGAGGGCAGAAAAATGCGCTACAGTACACTTAAAAAGGTATCTGAGTACAAAACTAGCCGGTGATTACTTTTGGCTGTCCTTTCACAGTATGTAGGCCCTTGACAGATTAACAGGTACAAAATAGTACACCGCTTAGATGTAGGTATGTGGTATGCACTTATGAGGGCAGAAAAATGCACTACAGTACGCTTAATTAACGTATTGGAGTAAAACACCAGCCGGTGATTTCTTTTGGCTGTCCTTTCACGGTATATATGCCCTTGACAGATTAACAGGTACAAAATAGTACACCACTTTGATGTAGGTATGTGGTATGCACTTATGAGGGCAGAAAAATGCGCTACAGTAGGCTTAATAAACGTGTTGAAGTAAAACACCAGCCGATGCATACTTTTTTCTGGACTTTCACATTATCCAGGCCCTTGACAGATTAACAGGTACAAAATAGTACACTATTCAGATGTAAGTATGTGGTATGCACTTATGAGGGCAGAAAAATGCGCTACAGTAGGCTTAATAAACGTGTTGGAGTAAAATACCAGCCGGTGATTACTTTTGGCTGGCCTTTCACAGTATGTAGGCCCCTGACAGATTAACAGGTACAAAATAGTACACCACTTAGATGTACGTATGTGGTATGCTCTTATGAGGGCAGAAAAAATGTGCTACAGCACACAATATGTATGGATTATACTGTCTACAGACTAGTATAACCAGCAGACCAGTTGTTGTGGAACAAAGACACAGATTTGCCCCCCCAAAAAAAAATCTCCCACCTGTTAAAATGTTTCTGCAGCTGAGGCAACACACTGGTCTTTGCCCCTCTCTATAATACAATGCTGTTCACAGTGACTGATGGGTTAATTGCTGCAGTAAGAATTAATTTCTGTGCAAATACGCTGTGCTTTGTGTCCTACAGAAGGCTGAGGTGACTAGGAGGTGAAACGTTGCTGCAACAAGCTTTTCTGTGTAACACACCCAGCGATGTCCGTCTTATCTCTCTGCAGTGTAATGAATGAAATGACGAGCTAATATGGCTGCCGTATATATAGGGCTGTGACATCACAGGGGGACTGGCTGCTGATAGGCTACATGTTGCATGTGATTCAGGGTCATCCCACCTACTTCCCTTTCCGTCTTGCCTTCCCGCCTTCCCAGTGTTCCTTGCCCCATGTACTGACATGTGGATCCGCCATTTTAGATGCCCTGGAGCCTGGACCGCACTAAATGGAGTTTAATAAAGCGATTTGCGTGATAGACTCGCGTTGATATTCACATTCGTTGCGAATCGAATAGTTTATGAAATTTGTTATGAATTCGGGTTTGTCTGCTTCGATTCCCTCATCTCTAGGCATTTGACCTTGCCTGTCTGACCTTCCTGGTAACTTATCATTATTTGGGGGCTTCTACGTGGGTGGATCATCCAAGTATGTAGGGACAGTGGCACATGTTGTGGCCTTGAGCTAAAAAGTGCCCATGTGAAATTTTAGTTTTTTTCCATTTTAATAAATTTTCAAACGTTTCTAAAATTCTTTTTTCACTTGTGTTGTAATGGAGTGCTGAATACAGAATTATGAGGAAAATAAATCTTTTTTATTTTATTTTACTTTAGGCCTCAACAGGATGAAATATGAAGACTTTATAAAATCAGTGTGTTTCCTATGGCCACATCACAGTCTATGGATGCCGCCATATGACATCTGTCACAGTCTATGGGAGTTTTCTTGGAGTATAGATTATGCAAAGACATAAAGCAAGTATAGTATTGTATGTATTAATAGAGTGCCTTAAGTTAAAGGGGTACTCCGGTGTACCGGATCAACTTGTGCCAGAAAGCTAAACAGATTGGTAAATTACTTCTATTAAAAAATCTTAATCCTTCCAGTACTTATTAGCTGCTGAATACTACAGAGGAACACAATCTTTTTGGAACACAGTGCTCTCTGTTGAATCACGAGCACAGTGCTCTCTACTGACATCTCTGTCCAATCTGACTTTGGACTTTTTTTGCACGTACGTCATTGACCATGCAGTTAATTAACAATATATTTTATAGTTCAGACATTTACGCATGTGACGATACCACATATATTTATTTTTATTATGGTTACATATTTTTTATATGGAATTTGGGAAAAGGGAGGTGATTTAAACTTTTAATAAGGAAGAGGTTAATGGGTGTTCTTTTTTTACTTTTTATTTAACTTTTTTTTTTTTTTTTTTACACTTTTAGCCTTAGGGGACTTTTAGGAGGAATTATTAGATTCCTCATACAGATCAATGTGGTTTCATAGAACCACATTGATATATGTGCTCTGCTCTCGATTGATAAAGGCAGGTCCTGCCAGACTTTTTTATTCACAGTGCAGCAGCCGGCATGGAAGGAGAGGTAAGCCCTCTGGCTAACTCAGAAGTGGAACGACTCCCAACCCCCCCCCCCCCCCGCGATCGATCCACTCGTGCACCACACTGGACCACCAGGGATGGTTTAAATGTCACTTTAGATGCTGCTGTCAACTTTGACAGCTGCAACCTAAAGGGTTAATAACCGGCTGTTGCAATCGCCGCATGTCGGCTATTAACGCCGGCCCCCAGTTACAGGAATCAGCTGGGGACCGGCCGGTATGTCGCGGGCTCGAGTTGGCGTCATACACCCTTTCCCGTCTCAGGACGAGCCGGCTCAACCTTAGACGGCAATTGGTTGAAAGCAGTACAATAATAAAAAAGCATGTAAACATGGAAATCATTTTAATCATATTAACCCACAGAATAAAGAAAACATGTCAGTTTTACTGTAAAGAGTAAAGTGTAAAAAAAAAAATCCTCCAAAAGTCACAAAATTGCTGTTTTCTTATCAATGTCCCCACACAAATAATATTTCTTTGGTTGTGCTGTGCATGTTATGGTAAAATGAAAGGTGTCCTTACAAAGTACAATTGGTCACTTGAAAAACAATCTCTCGTATGGTTCTGAAGATGGAAAGATGAAAAAGTTATGCCTCTTAGAATGTAAGGAGGAAAAAACAAAACTGCAAAAATGAAATTGTCAGTGACCTTAAATGGGTACTCTGCCCCTAGACATCTTATCCCCCTATACAAAGGATAGTGGATAAGATGTCTGATCGCGGTGGTCCCGCTGCTGGGGACGTCCACGGCCTCTTGGTGCTGGGGACCTCACAGTCTCCCTTCTGCACCCGGCATTTGTTTAGAGCGTCGGGTTCAGCGTCGAAGGTTTGTGACATCACACCCACTCCCCAATCATGTCACAGCCACACACCCTCAAAGCAATTCTATTGGAGGCCATCACGCCCCTCCCATAGACTTGCATTGAGGGGCATGGCCGTGATGCCAGTCATCCGGCAAGGATGGACCCCCGCGATCAGACATCTTATCCCCTATCCTTTATAGGGCACAAGATGTCTAGGGGCGGAGTACCCCTTTAAAGCCAAAATGGGCTGTGTCCTTACGGTATTAATAGTTTTCATTATTTTATTAAAAAAATTGGAAGATGAGGGCGATTACATTTTTTATTAGGGAAGGGGCTTATTCACATTTATTAACTTTTGTTTAACCTTTTTATTCACTATTTTAGTCCCTATAGGGGACTATCATATGAAATATTTTAATTGCATACACTAAACATTGCTGAATGTAGACAAAGGACTCATTCCAGCTCACTGAGTAAACCTGATTGCAACCCGGACGGGTGCGTGGCAGCACCACAAATCAATACATGAAGAACAGGAGTGTCCAGCGTAGGGTTGTGTAAATAACGTAGAAAGCTTTATTCTTTAAAAGCCGGTACAGTACAGGAATAGTGGCGTGTTTCAAGTGCTAATGTGCACTCTATAGTCTTATATGTCAACTTAGAGTGCACATTGGCACTTGAAACGCGTCACTATTCCTGTACTGTATCGACTTTTAAAGAATAAAGTTTTCTACGTTATTTGCACAACCCTGAGCTGGATGTTCCTGTTCTTCACTAAACACAGCATAATATTGATCAGTGTTATTGGCCCTCCATCAGTGCAGGCTGCTGAGACTGCCGGGAGAATTGGAGCACTGATTGGACAGGATGGACATAGGTAGGAGACATTCACCCATCTCAGCTGATTGTTGTAGGTGTCCTGATCAGCTTCAATGAGTTAACTGGCAAGTGATTTGATTGAAGTGAATTGAGCTGTTTAAAGTTATAATGGTGATGTTTTTGTATTTTTATAGAAGAAATTCATTTTTTTTTCTATTCCTGGATAACTCCTTTATTGCTATAACATTTAAACACTGTCACTTTAGTCCACATGGAATTCTGATGCCAGGGTTCGTGGCTTTTTTCTGTTATTTTCTTAGTGAACTCTTACTAAAATGTCTGAATAACAAGGTAGCAGGCAATAATAAAAAACCACATAAAGACAATTATGACTTGCCTGTTTTAGAGCCTTTTCTTATTTTAATGGTTTTCATATTTTAATGAAGCAACAGGTTCTTATATCCATGGTCTTTATACCCAAATACTAGTCAAATAAAAATGAGAAAGTTCAAGCAGTGAAACACAGCAACTTTTTTCTGCTGGTTTCCGATCGTCTGTGACTAACATGTTCATATTGGAGTTATATACATTCTTTATGTATACTTTTAATAAAGGGAACATAGAGTTAGATTAAGTTATTAAAAGGAAATAACACAATGCTACAACCTCTGAGGCCTATTACACTGCTCAAAAAAATAAAGGGAACACTTAACCCCTTAAGGACGGAGCCCATTTTCACCTCTAGGACGAAGCCCTTTTTTGCAAATCTGACCACTGTCACTTTAAACATTAATAACTCTGGAATGCTTTTAGTTATCATTCTGATTCTGAGATTATTTTTTCGTGACATATTCTACTTTAACTTAGTGGTAAAATTTTGTGGTAACTTGCATCCTTTCTTGGTGAAAAATTCCAAAATTTGATGAAAAAATAAAAAATTTAGCATTTTTCTAACTTTGAAGCTCTCTGCTTGTAAGGAAAATGGATATTCCAAATATTTTTTTTTGGATTCACATATACAATATGTCTACTTTATGTTTGCATCATAAAATTGACGAGTTTTTACTTTTGGAAGACACCAGAGGGCTTCAAAGTTTAGCAGCAATTTTCCAATTTTTCACAAAATTTTCAAACTCGCAATTTTTCAGGGACCAGTTCAGGTTTGAAGTGGATTTGAAGGGTCTTCATATTAGAAATACCCCATAAATGACCCCATTATAAAAACTGCACCCCCCAAAGTATTCAAAATGACATTCAGTAAATGTTTTAACCCTTTAGGTGTTTCACAGGAAAAGCAGCAAAGTGAAGGAGAAAATTCAAAATCTTAATTTTTTACACTCGCATGTTCTTGTAGACCCAATTTTTGAATTTTTACAAGGGGTAAAAGGAGAAAATGTATACTTAAATTTGTAGCCCAATTTCTCTCGAGTAAGCACATACCTCATATGTCTATGTAAAGTGTTCGGCGGGCGCAGTAGAGGGCTCAGAAGCGAAGGAGCGACAAGGGGATTTTAGAGAGTACGTTTTTCTGAAATGGTTTTTGGGGGGCATGTCACCTTTAGGAAGCCCCTATGGTGCCAGAACAGCAAAAAAAAAACACATGGCATACCATTTTGGAAATTAAACCCCTTGAGGAACGTAACAAGGGATAAAGTGAGCCTTAATACCCCACAGGTGTTTCACGACTTTTGCATATGTAAAAAAAAAAAAAAATGTCACTAAAATGTGGGTTTCCCCCCAAATTTCACATTTTTACAAGGGTTAATAGCAGAAAAGACCCCCAAAATTTGTAACCCCATCTCTTCTGAGTATGGAGGTACCCCATAAGTGGACCTGAAGTGCACTACGGGCGAACTACAATGCTCAGAAGGGAAGGCGTCATATTTGGCTTTTTGAGAGCAAATTTTGCTCGGGGGGCATGTCGCATTTAGGAAGCCCCTATGGTGCCAGAACAGCAAAATAACCCCCACATGGCATACCATTTTGGAAACTAGACCCCTCACAGAATGTAATGAGGGGTACAGTGAGCATTTACCCCCCACTGGTGTCTGACAGATCTTTGGAACAGTGGGCTGTGCAAAATTTTTCATTTTCACGGACCACTGTTCCAATGATCCGTCAGACACCTGTGGGGTGTAAATTCTCACTGCACCCCTTATTACATTCCGTGAGGGGTGTAGTTTTCAAAATGGGGTCACATGTGGGTGTGTTTTTTTTTTTTGCGTTTGTCAGAACCGCTGTAACAATCAGCCACCTCTGTGCAAATCACCTCAAATGTACATGGCGCACTCTCCCTTCTGGGCCTTGTTGTGCGCCCCCAGAGCACTTTGCACCCACATATGGGGTATCTCCGTACTCGGGAGAAATTGTGTTACAAATTTTGGGGGGCGTTTTTCCCTTTTACCTCTTGTGAAAATGAAAAGTATAGGGCAACACCAGCATGTTAGTGTAAAAATTTTTATTTTTTAACAATAACATGCTGGTGTAGACCCCAACTGTTCCTTTTCCTAAGGGGTAAAAGGAGAAAAAGCCCCCCAAAATTTGTTAGGCAATTTCTCCCGAGTACGGCGATACCCCATATGTGACCCTATTCTGTTGCCTTGAAATACGACAGGGCTCCAAAGTGAGAGCGCCATGTGCATTTGAGGCCTGAATTAGGGACTTGCATAGGGGTGGACATAGGGGTATTCTACGCCAGTGATTCCCAAACAGGGCGCCTCCAGCTGTTGCTAAACTCCCAGCATGCTTGGACAGTCAATTGCTGTCCAGAAATGCTGGGAGTTTTTGTTTTGCAACAGCTGGAGGCTCCATCTTAGAAACACTGCCGTACAATACTTTTTTCATTTTTATTGGAGAAGGGGGGTGGGGGGGGGGGGGGGGCAGTGTACGTGTGTATATGTAGTGTTTTACTCTTTATTTTATGTTAGTGTAGTGTTGTGTTTTTAGGTTACATTCACACTGGCGGCAGATTACACTGAGTCTCCCGCTAGGAGTTTGAGCTGCGGCGGAATATTTGCCGCATCTCAAATTTGCAGCGGGGAACTCACTGTAATCTGCCGCCAGTGTGAATGTAGCCTGTACATTCACACGGGAGGGGGGTCAAAACTACAACTCCCAGCATGCACTGACAGACCATGCATGCTGGGAGTTGTAGTTTTGCAACAGCTGGAGGCACACTGGCTGGAAAACCTTGAGTTAGGTTCTATGACCTAACTCAGTATTTTCCAACCAGTGTGCCTCCAGCTGTTGCAAAACTGCAACTCCCAGCATGTACTGATTGCGGAAGGGCATGCTGGGAGATGTAGTTATGCAATGGCTGGAGGCACGCAAGTACAACTCCCAGCATGCCAAGACAGCCTTATGCTGTTCCTGAATGCTGGGAGTTGTAGTTTTGCAAGATTTAGAGGGGTTCAAGTTGTAAATCACTGTCCAGTGGTCTCAAAACTGTGGCCCTCCAGATGTTGCAAAACTACAACTCTCAGCATGCCCAGCCAGCAAACTGCTGTCTGGGCATGCTGAGAGTTGTAGTTTTGCAACATCTGGAGGGCTACAGTTTGAGACCACTTAGTGATCTACAACCTGAACCCCTCTAAATATTGCAAAACTACAAGTCCCAGCATGCCCACACAGCAAACAGCTGTCTGGGCATGCTGGGAGTTGTAGTTTTGCAACATCTGGAGGGCCACGGTTTAGAGACCACTGTAAACTGTGGCCCTCCGGATGTTGCTAGGCAACAACTCACCTAGCAGGACCCTGAAGCCGCCGCCGCCGCGTGGGGGATCCCCGCATGGAGGATCGCGATCCGGGATCCAGGTAGGGACCTTCGGCACCGACCCTCCCTGGACGGTTCCCCCGTTTTGCCCGGACACCGATAGGTGGGCAAAGCGGGGGAACCGAACTTTAACCCCCCCTCCCCCGGTCTGCTATCGGTCGGTCGCTCGGCCGACCAATAGCAGGGATAGGAGGGGTGGCAACCCTGCCACCAAACTCCTATCCCTTTAGGGGGATCTAGGGTGTCTCGGACACCTACGATCCCTCTTATTTTCCGGGTCACCAGTGACCCGTATGACCCGGAATCGCGCAGATCGCAGGTCTGAATTGACCTGCGATTTGCGCGCATCGCGGTCATGGGGGGGTCTCAGGACCCCCCTCGGCGATGTGCCGGGATGCCTGCTGTTAGATAACAGCAGTCATCCCGGCCCGATCACCGCTACCGGTGACGCGGCGCTCCCGGAACCCCGCGACGTACATGTACGTCGCCGCGCGCCAAGTGACACTTCGCGGCGCCGTACATGTACGTCGCTCGTCGTGAAGGGGTTAAAGGGGTACTCCACCCCTAGACATCTTATTAAGATAAGATGTCTAATCGCGGGGGTCCCGCCGCTGGGGACCCCCGCAATATTGCATGTGGCACCCACCTGTTTCTTGTCCGGAAGCGCTGGAGGGTCTGGGTCGCAACCACAGGAATGGAAGTCCGTGACGTTACGACTCTGCCCCGTGTGACATCACGCCCTGTCCCCTCAATGCAAGTCTATGGGAGGGGGCATGATGGCCACCACAATGTAACTCCAAGTCAATCACACTTTTGTGAAATCACACTGTCCACTCAGGAAGCAACACTGATTGACAATCAATTTCACATTCTCTAAGTGAGTGAAATTAAAATCAATCACACATTGGGCGGGTGGCAATGTGTGATTGATTTAAATTTCACTCACCTAGAGAATTGTGGACTGCAGCCACAGTTCTCCAACACAGATCACTAGCATGCAGTTGCATGCAACCACATTTACTTGAGCACTTGTGAGTTAGATTTTAATCATGGCTCAATAAAAGTTATATTTTATTAGTGTATAGGAAATTTAGGGTACCAGTGAACGCTCAGCGATCAATTGTAAATATCTGTTACAACCCACACAAGTGGCTTAGGTAGTGCAGCTCATCCAGGATGGCACATCAATGTGAGCTCTGGCAAAAAGGTTTGCTGTGTCTGTCAGCGTAGTGTCCAGAGCATGGAGGCGCTACCAGGAGACAAGCTAATACATCAGAAGATGTGAAGGAGGCCGTAGGAGGGCATCAACCTAGCAGCAGGATCACTACCTCTGCCTTTGTGCAAGGAGGAGCCGAAGGAGCACTGCCAGAGCCCTGCAAAATTACCTCCATCAGGCCACAAATGTGCATGTGCCCACTCAAACGGTCAAAAACAGACTCCATGAGGGTGGTATGAGGGCCTGACATCCACAGGTGTGGGTTGTGCTTATAGACCAACACCGTGTAGGACGTTTGGCATTTGTCAGAGAACACCAAGATTGGCAAATTCTTTACTGGTGCCCTGTGCTCTTCACAGATGAAAGCTGGTTCACACTGAGCACATGTGACAGACGTGACAAAGTCTGGAGATGCCGTGGAGAATGTTCTGCTGCCTGCAACATCCTCCAGCATGACTGGTTTGGCGGTGGGTCAGTAATGGTGTGGGGTGGCATTTCTTTGGGGGCCTCACAGCCCTCCATGTGCTTGCCAGAAGTAGCCTGACTGCCATTAGGTACCAAGATGAGATCCTCAGATCCCTTGTGAGACCATATGCCGGTGCGGTTGGCCATCGGTTCCGCCAAATGCTAGACAATGCTAGAACTCATGTGGCTGGAGTGTGTCAGCAGTTCTTGCAAGAGGAAGGCATTGATGCTATGGACTGGCCCGTCCGTTCCCCAGACCTGAGAATCCGATTGAGCACATCTGGGACATCATGTCTCGCTACATCCACCAACGCCACATTGCACCACAGACTGTCCAGGAGTTGGCGGAGACCATCCGTCACCTCATCAGGAGCATGCTGGAGGTCATACGGACACGTGGAGGACACACACACTACTGAGCCTCATTTTGACTTGTTTTAACCCCTTAAGGACCACGGACGTATGAGTACGTCCCTGCGCCCTGGGTCTTAAGGATCAGGGACATATTCATATGACCCAGCGAATTTTGCATCCCGCCTCGCCGGGCGGGTTGCGAAACTGGACCCCTGCTGAAATCATTCAGCAGGCGTCCCAGGCAAACGCAGAGGGGGGTCCCGGGACCCCCACATGTCGACGATCACCGCAAATCGCAAGTGAATTCATACTTGCAATTTGCGCGATTCCGGGTCATTACGGGTCTATGGTGACCCGGTGACCCGAAATCTAAGGGTGATCGTGGGTGTCCAAGACACCCACAATCCCCCTGAAGAGATAGGAGTGAGGTGGCAGGGGTGCCACCCCTCCTATCCCTGCTATTGGTGGTCTATACGTGACCACCAATAGCAGATCGGGGGCGGGGGGGTTAACTTTCGTTTTCCCCGTTCTGCCCACCCACAATAGGCGGGGTAGAACGGGGAAACAACAGAGGACCGGCGCCAGAGTCCACTATATAGTGGTCTCTATACTGTAGCACTCCAGATGTTGCACTCCAGATGTTGCAAAACTACAACTCCCAGCATGCCCAGACAGCTGTTTGGGCATGCTGGGAGTTGTAGTTTTGCAACAGCTGGAGGGCTACAGTTTGAGACCACTATATGGTAGTCTCTGAACTATAGCCCTCCAGATCTTGCAAAACTACAACTCCTAGCATGCCCACACAACTGTTTGCTGTCTGGGCAAGCTGGGATTTGTAGGTTTGCAACATCTGGAGGGCCACAGTTTGCAGTGGTCTCTATACTGTAGCTCTCCAGATGTTGCAAAACTGCAAATCCCAGCATGCTGGGAGTTGTAGTTGCGATCCCTCCAGCTGTTGCATAACTACATCTCCCAGCATGCCTTTCGGTGATCAGTACATGCTGGGAGTTGTAGTTTTGCAACAGCTGGAGGCACACTGGTTGGAAAATATTGAGTTAGATAACAGAACCTGACTGAAGGTTTTCCAACCAGTGTGCCTCCAGCTGTTGCAAAAGTACAACTCCCAGCATGCATGGTCTGTCAGTACATGCTGGGAGTTGTAGTTTTGAAACAGCTGGAGATTTCCCCCCCCCCCCCCCATGTGAACGTACAGGGTACATTCACACGGGCAGGCTTACAGTAAGTTTTCTGCTTCAAGTATGGGCTGCGGAAAATTTTTCGCCGCAGCGCAAACTCCTAACAGAGAACCCACTGTAAACCTCCGCCAGTGCGAATGTACCCTAAAAACACTACACTACACTACCACATAATAAAGGGTAAAACACAACATATACACTCCCTTACACTGTCCTCCCCAATAAAAATTAAAAACGTATTGTACGGCAGTGTTTCAAAAACGGAGCCTCCAGCTGTTGCAAAACAACAACTCCCAGCATTTCTGGACAGCCACTGACTGACCAGGCATGCTGGGAGTTTAGCAACAGCTGGAGGAACCCTGTTTAAGAATCACTGGCATAGAATACCCCTATGTCCACCCCTGTGCAATCCCTAATTTAGTCCTCAAATGCGCATGGCGCTCTCTCACTTTGGAGCCCTGTCGTATTTCAAGGAAACAGTTTAGGGCCACATATGGGGTATCTCCATACTCGGGAGAAATTACACTACAAATTTTGGGAGGCTTTTTCTCCTTTTACCCCTTATGAAAAGGAAAAGTTGGGGTCTACACCAGCCTGTTAGTGTAAAAAAAAAAATTTTTTTTACATTAACATGCTGGTGTTGCCCTTTACTTTTTATTTTCACAAGAGGTAAAAGGAAAAAAAAGACCCCCAAAATTTGTAACGCAATTTCTCCTGAGTATGGAAATACCCCATATGTGGGCGTAAAATGCTCTGTGGAGGCATAACAAGGCTCAGGAGTGAGAGGACACTATGTACATTTGAAGCCTAAATTGGTGATTTGCACAGGGGTGGCTAATTTTACATCGGTCCTGCCATAAACGCAAAAAAATAAATATCGACATGTGACCCCATTTTGGAAACTACACCCCTCACGTAATGTAACAAGGGGTATAGTGAGCATTAACACCCCACAGGTGTTTGACAAATTTCCGTTAAAGTTGCATGGGAAAATGAAAAAAAAAATTTTTTTTTCACTAAAATGCTGGTGTTACCCTAAATTTTTCATTTTCACAAGGGAAAATAGGAAAAATGCCCCCCAAAATTTGTAACCCCATTTCTTCTGAGTAAGAAAATACCCCAAATGTGGATGTAAAGTGCTCGGTGGGCGAACTACAATGCTCAGAACAGAAGGAGCGCCATTGGGATTTTGAAGAGAAAATGTGTCCGGAATTGAAGGCCACGTGTGTTTAAAAAGCCCCCATAGTGCCAGAACAATGGATCCCCCAACATGTGACCCCATTTTGGAAACTACACCCCTCATGTAATGTAATAAGGGGCGCAGTGAGCATTTACGCCCCACAGGTGTCTGACAGATTTTTGGAACAGTGGTCCATGAAAATGAAAAATTAAATTTTTCATTTGCTCAGCCCACTGTTCCAAAGATCTGTCAAATGCCAGTGGGGTGTAAATACTCACTGTTTTATCCACAAAAAATGTCCCTGGAGGTTACAGGGTAAATCATAAATTCAACAACCTTTGAGGGGTTACCCCCTCACGGGGAAATAACCCTTCACTAGAACCCCCCTTAAAAACAAATCTTTATTCTTATCTTATTAAAATGTTACCCCTTTGCACAAATGTTAAAATTATCAGTGGAAGGTATTGTATTTAGGGAGCTAGGGATTGCTCCTCTCTATATGTATAGAGCTTTTAGTATGTAACTTCTCCGTGCTAATCTTCTATTACTTTAGCACAGAGTACTCTATATGCTCTTTGCTCTTGTTTATCCTTCCACTGTTTAAAACTTAACTATCAGCCCACCTGACGTTTCGGTGATAAATCACCCTTGTCACAGCATTAGCCTCTAACCCTTGACAAAGGTCATTTATTACCGAAACGTCGGGTGGGCTGGTAGTTAAGTTTCTGCTATTAACCCTTGCAAAAATGTGAAATTTTTTTTTTTACATGTGCAAAAGTCGTGAAACACCTGTGGGGTATTAAGGCTCACTTAATTCCTTGCTACGTTCCTCAAGGGGTCTAGATTCCAAAATGGTATGCGATGTGTTTTTTTTTTTGCTGTTCTGGCACCATAGGGGCTTCCTAAATGCAACATGCCCCCCAAAAACCATTTCAGAAAAACGTACTCTCAAAAATCCCCTTGTCGCTCCTTCGCTTCTGAGCCCTCTACTGCGCCCGCCGAAAACTTTACATAGACATATGAGGTATGTGCTTACTCGAGAGAAATTGGGCTACAAATACAAGTATAAATTGTCTCCTTTTACCCCTTGTAAAAATTCAAACATTGGGTCTACAAGAACATGCCAGTGTAAAAAATGAAGATTTAGAATTTTCCCCTTCACTTTGCTGCTTTTCCTGTGAAACACCTAAAGGGTTAAAACACTTACTGAATGTCATTTTAAATACTTTGGGATTGCAGTTTTTATAATGGGGTCATTTATGGGGTATTTCTAATATGAAGACCCTTCAAATCCACTTCAAACCTGAACTGGTCCCTGAAAAATAGTGAGTTTGAAAATTTTGTGAAAATTTTAAATTTTTTCATCAAATTTTGGGATTTTTCACCAAGAAAGGATGCAAGTTATCACAAAATTTTTCCACCAAGTTAAAGTAGAATATGTCAAGAAAAAACAAACTCGGAATCAGAATGATAACTAAAAGCATTCCAGAGTTATTAATGTTTAAAGGGACAGTGGTCCGAAGTTCAAAAAACTCTCTGGTCCTAAGGTGTAAAATGGCCTGGGCCTTAAAGGGTTAAGGACATTACATCAAAATTGGATCAGATGGTTTCCATTTTGATTTTGAGTGTGACTTTATATCAAGACCTCCATGGGTTGATAAATTTGATTTCCATTGATAATTTTTGTGTGATTTTGTTGTCAGCACATTCAACTATGTAAAAACGAAAGTATTTCATATGATTAGTTCATTCACTCAGATCTAGGATGTGTTATTAAACAGATTTGTGTTATTAAACAGATTTGTAAATTACTTCTATTAAAAAATCTTAATCCTATCAGTACTTATGAGCTTCTGAAGTTAAGGTTGTTATTTTCTGTCTAAGTGCTCTCTGATGACACGTGTCTCGGGAACTGCCCAGTTTTGAAGCAAATCCCCATAGCAAACCTCTTCTAAACTGGGCGGTTCCCGAGACACGTGTCATCAGAGAGAACTTAGACAGAAAAGAACAACCTTAACTTCAGAAGCTCAAAGTACTGAAAGGATTAATATTTTTTAATAGAAGTAATTTACAAATCTGTTTAACTTTCTGGAGCCAGTTGATATATAAAAAAAAGTTTTTTTCCTGGATAACCCCTTTAATTGAACTGTGCTATATTATAAATTAATATTGTTGGATGAGAAGACTTTTTTGTTTAACATCTTATCCTACATAGGATGTACAAGACTAATAGAGGATCTTAGGCAGCGTCCCATACCGGCCCCTGAACAAGGTTTTATTAAAAGGCACATACAGGTGCATATAGCAAATTTTCCGGATCTATCCGTCTGTTTCAGACACCGGCTGGCGATGTGGGAATGCAAGTGGTACCATGATGCATATTTGGCTGTCTTTCCCTGAGCTATTCGTGCCCCCCCTTCCGCTGTGTTATCATCAAGATTAGGCTAACACACGGACAGCCTGATCCTCTACTGTTACAAGAATCTAAAATAATAATTTGCCTATTACTAAATACCTACCATAACAGCGCTCATATTGAGCACTGTGTTCCTGAATTAATCATTCGAATGGCTGCTTTGGAAGCCTGTGATGTCAGTAATAAACTCATAGTGCTCCCCTCTGCAGAGTGGGACCAGAGACATGCAGAAAAGACAGGATCTGCAACTTCTCTCCATGCCTGACTATACCAGTCCCTAGCAACAGGTTACAATTACATCACTGTCATCGGTGATCTACACATGGGGACAGCAGGGAACATAGAAAATGTGTTTCCTTCTAATCTTTGTTCGCATATTAAAGAAAAAATGATAAAATGCTTAAAAAAACCATAAAGAGTAAACAAAAAAATACACACACACACACACACACACACTAATTTCAGACACCCTGTATGATATGATTGTGTTTTGCATGGGTGTAAAGTGTTCAATAACTTATTTTGTAGGACAGGCATTAACATGTTCCTATCAGGCAGAATGCATATTACACCAAAAATAAATATTTATTGTAGATTTGCAGTTTTTTTTTTCATTCTAATCAGTTTTCACTAACATTTAAAATGAATCAATATCTTCTCCAATTTAAAGAATTAAAAAGCCCAATGTGTCAAGAAACAAAACCAAATTGAGGTAGAACAACAAACAAGAAAAAATCCCATAGAATTAAACTTTCAGCACATGGGCTCAAAACGACCCTAGTTGTGAATATGTAACTATTAAGTTCATATTGTTTTTAACAAAATACAAAAGCTAAATTTCTCAGTGTTTGTAAATCATTTATTTTACTGGTTTGCAAAATACTGCAGTATCATGCATGCATTGACATCTAGTGGACAAAAAGTATTATACACTGCAATGGTTGTCAAGCAATATAACATGCTGAGTCTTACATGCCCATGTTTAACAGGCAGGCATTGTAAATAGAGATGAGCGACATTTTTAAAAATTTGATTTGTCCGATTTGCCGAATTTTTCCCCAAAATTAGTTTCAATCCAAATTTATTTGTGGCGAATCTATATTAAAAACAGCTATTTCTGGCCTACATACAGCCTCAATAGGAGTGTAGAACACTTTGCTGTGTTCTGACACTCATATGGAGTGTGCTGGCGTAGTGAAATAATACCGTTATTCAGAATAACATGCAGATTTCCGACATTGCTTTTAGAATCACTGCCGCAGAGCGGCACAATGACAGAGCCTGGAGGTGGCATCAGTATGAGGAGACCATATAGTGGCTGAATGACACAGCGTGGAGGTGTTGGCAGCATAAGGAGACCATATAGTGGCTGAATGACACAGCGTGGAGGTGTTGGCAGCATGAAGAGACCATATAGTGGCTGAATGACACAGCGTGGAGGTGTTGGCAGCATGAGGAGACCATATAGTGGCTGAATGACACAGCTTGGATGAGGCTGAAGCATGAGGACACCATATAGTGGCTGAATGACACAGCTTGGATGAGGCTGAAGCATGAGGAGACCATATAGTGGCTGAATGACACAGCATGGAGGTGTTGGCAGCATGAGGAGACCATATAGTGGCTGAATGACACAGCTTGGATGAGGCTGAAGCATGAGGAGACCATATAGTGGCTGAATGACAGCTTGGATGAGGCTGAAGCATGAGGAGACCATATAGTGGCTGAAAGACACAGCGTGGAGGTGTTGGCAGCATGAGGAGACCATATAGTGGCTGAATGACACAGCGTGGAGGTGTTGGCAGCATGAGGAGACCATATAGTGGCTGAATGACACAGTGTGGAGGCGTTGGCAGCATGAGGAGACCATATAGTGTCTGAATGGCTCATCCAGGAGTTGGCAGCAGCATGAGTAGACACCAGGCCTTCACAAGATTACAAGATGAATTCTGAAATTTAAACCGAAGATGTATGGTACCTAGTGCTTTATGAATACAAAATACACAGCAATGAGACAAAACAATTAAAAAAAACATAAAATTACAGGAGATACAACTCCAAATTAACAGGGGCAAGGAAGGAGGGATCTGGTCCGGGTACATCAGATTCACAAGTACAATGCTGAAGTACAAGAGTATATAAACTGGGGGAAACACAATATGAATGCCCAAAGTGTTAAATAAATAAACCAGAAAAGGGTAAGATCCTGGATAATAGCTCCATGACAAGGTGCATACAAGATTAAGAAGTTTCACCCGTAAATAAATGGTTAAAGCCAAAACTGAAGACCCATCAAAAAGTTAGTAAATAAGAGTAAATTACCTAGTGGAAAGGGTGAGAGGGTGTGAGACCAGACCGCCGTAGCCCGACGTTACACCAAGATTGGCTTCTTCAGGGGCGTGTCCTTAGGTTACATCCTGTCTTACCTTGTACACATTTACATATTTTTTCCACGTTCACAATGTATACGGTACCCGGCATATTATATGTGTGTATCTTAGCGGATTTGTATATGTTATTATGTACTTATGGTTACTGTGTCGATTTTTTTCATACCTTGGACCAACTTGGCTGCATGTTTGTTACCTAGGCATTCTATATGACCCAATAATTATTTATGGTATTTTATCATTTGGGTATGTTTATATGGCCCATTAATAATGCTTTTTATCTTGGGTCTTTATTGACATATTAGGGCTGATATCTGCTATATATAGTTTGGAGACTAACTCATGTATTTCCATCCAGGCACTTCCTCATTCCAGTAGTCCATACGATCGCTTTTCTCGTGATCTCTGGCGCATGCGCAGCTAAAGGCACAGTGCTGTCTATGGGCTCGACTCTGGGATTGATCTACGCATGCGCCTGGACATTGGTTGCAGGAATGCGCTCCCATGGCGATTTACGCAGTGCACTATGTTGCGGATGAATGCGGCTGTACTACATCACCGTAGTCTCGCGATATGCACATCACGCACGCGCGAAAGCTGTTGGCCGGGACCAGAGTGCGGCTGCCCTACACTAGTGTGTTCTCGCTGTTCGTGGGATGTGCCACGCTATGACTTATATTTGAGCTGGGTCACATGGATAGTGTTCGGAGTTCTGATTGTCACATCTGTATATAAGTATAGTCACGTTGTAACCTAGGACACGCCCCGGAAGAAGCCGATCTTGGTGAAACTTCGGGCTACGGCGGTCTGGTCTCACACCCTTTCCACTAGGTAATTTACTCTTATTTACTTACTTTTTGATGGGTCTTCAGTTTTGGCTTTAACCATTTATTTATGGGTGAAACCTCTTTATCTTGTATGCACCTTGTCATGGAGCTGTTATCCAGGATATAACCCTTTTCTGATTTATTTGTTTAACACTTTGGGCATTCATATTGTGTTTCCCCCAGTTTATATACTCTTGTACTTCAGCATTATACTTGTGAATCTGATGTATCCAGACCAGATCTCCCCTTCCTTGCCCCTGTGGATTTGGAGTTGTATCTCCTGTCATTTTATGTTTTTTTAAATGTTTTGTCTCATTGATGTGTATTTTGTACTAATAAAGATTAATGGTTTTAACATACTTTGGTCTATATACGCTTTTTTCTTTTGAATTGGTGATTTATTAGCGTAGGATCTAATTACTGTGTAGGGGTTTTTCTTTGGTGTTATTCATGGTACCTTGTGCTACCATAAACATATATAGGTAATGTCCTAGGCTCAGCAGCATCAATAAACCATGTAGTTTCTATATGACACATACAGGAGGAGGCAGCAGCATAAGTACAAAAGAGGGATTCACAACCCCTAACATTAAAAAGTGAATGTTGAAATCTCTATTAAAGATGAATGTTGGCTAGTGCTTCCATCCAAAAATGTAAGGCCCAAGCCCAGCAGCATCAGTAAGCCAAGTAGTTCCTTAAACACAAAGTCAGGAGCAGGCATCAGCAGTACACCAGAGGGTTTCATAACCCCTTACACTGAAAGATCAATGTGGAAATTTCTATTAAGCATGTATTTAGCTCATGCTAAACATCCCAAAATTTCTATACACTGAAAGATCAATGTTGACATTTTTTTTTTCAACTGTAATTTTTATTGAAATTTTCATTAAGCATGTATTCAGCTTGTGCTAAACATCCAAAAATTTAAGGCCCAAGTCCAGAAGCATCAATAAGCCACCTAGTTACTGAAAGACACAGTCAGGAGCAGGCATCAGCAGTACACCAGAGGGTTTCATAACCCCTTACACTGAAAGATCAATGTTGAAATTTCTATTAAGCATGTATTTAGCTAGTGCTAAACATCCAAAAATTTAAGGCCCAAGCCCAGAAGCATCAATTAGCCAAGTAATTCCTGAAAGACACAGGAGCAGTCAGGAGCAGGCATCAGCAGTACCCAGGAGGGTTTCATAACCCCTTACATTGAAAGATCAAGCTTTAAATCTCAATTAAGCATTTATGTTAGCTAGGGCTACCAGAACATATTTGGAGTTATTATCCCAGTCCCAGTAGCATCAGAAAATGATATATTGGCTGAGTGACACAACCTGGAGGTGGGGAAAGCATAAGGAGCCCATGTAGTGTCTAAATGGAAATACAAGAATTTTTAATAGAAATCTAAGATTTTGAAATTGAAATCGAGGATTTTGAAATGGAACTTTTAACTCCCAAGTTTTAGTGGCCCGGGCCCTGACGTGTGGGTAAAAAGGACCTAATCTAACAAGGAGTCCCATGTCACATGTCAGCACAATGACAGAGCCTGGAGATGGCATCAGTAGGACGAGACCATATAGTGTCTGAATGGCACAGCCTGGAGTTGGCTGAAGCTTGAGGAGACCCCAGGGCTTCATAAAAATTGTCAGAATACCCCCTGACATTCAAAATAATGAAATGATAGATACGTTCTCTGAACAAAAGGATCCTTCATTAGATGACAATATGAGTATTGTGTGTTCCAGTGATATTGGCTCATCGGAGGAATGGGAAAACATGATACAACTTAATTCTGCAACTGAAGAACCACGACAAACAATGAATGACTTAAAGCCTGCTGGAACTGAGAAACTTCAAAATGGTAAATCTACCACCTGGGATAGTCAGTCAATTCCAACAGCCGGTGGTCAGTATCCACAGTTCCCTGTTTCTGCTATTCCTTGGCAATATTCCTTTTATTACTGGTCTGGTATCAACATGGCAATAATACTGGGAGAATAACTCAAGGATAGCCACATGTTTCCTACAATACACAGTCAATATATGGAGACCATATAGTGGCTGAATGGCACGGCCAGGAGGTGACTGAAGCATGAGGAGACCATTTAGTGTCTGAATGGCACAGCCTGGAGTTGGTGGTGGATGAGGAGACAATAGGGCCTCACAATCTCTCAGAATAAAAGATTCATTTTTAAATTTCCATTGAAGATGTAGGGTACCTAGTGCTACCATAAACATGTATAGGTAATGTCCGAGGCCCAGCAGCATCACTAAACCATGTAGTTGCTGAATGACACAGACACGAGCAGTCAGTGCACAAGAGGGTTCCATAACCCCTAAGATTGAAAGATCAATGTTGAAATCTCAATTAAGCATGTATGTAAGCTAGTGCTAACATCAAAAAATTTTAGGCATAGGCCCAGCAGCATCACTAAACCATATAGTTGCTGAAACACACAGCCTGGATCAGGCAGCAGCAGAAGTACACAAGAGGGCTTAATAACCCCTAACATTATAAGGTGAATATTGAAATATGTATAGAACATTTATGTTAGCTAGTGCTAACATCCAAAAAATTTAGGCACAGGCCCAGCAGCATCAGTAAACCAAGTAGTTCCTGAAACACACAGCCTGGATCAGGCAGCAGGATTTGTATATAAGAGGGCTTCACAACCCCTAACATTAAGAGATCAATATTGAAATCTATATTGAGCATGTATGTTTGCTAGTGTTACCATGAAAAATTGTAGGTAATATCCAAGACAGTCCTAGCAGCATCAGAAAACAATATATTGGCTGAATGACACAACCTGAAGGTGAGGAAAGCATAAGGAGCCCATATAGTGTCTGAATGGCACAGCCTGGAGGTGGCTCAAGCATGAGGAGACCATATAGTGGCTGAATGACACAGTGTGGAGGTGGTGGCAGCATGAGAAGACCATATAGTGGCTGAATGACACATCGTGGAGGTGTTGGCAGCATGAGGAGACCATATAGTGGCTGAATGACACAGCCTGGAGGTGGCATCAGGAGTCCTGAAAGTGACCCTAATGCAAGGAATTTATGAAACTGGGGACCAGCACCTTAATTATGTTTTGCAGTATCCATGGAAGCACAATGAGAGAGCCTGGAGGTGGTAGCATCAGCTTGAGGAGAACATAGAGCAGCACAATTAAAGAGCCTGAAGGTGGATGCATCAGCATGAGGAGACCATAGAACAGCACAATTATAGAGCCTGGAGGTGGCAGCATCAGCATGAAGAGACCATAGAGCAGCAAAATAAGAGAGCCTGGAGGTGGCAGATCAGCATGAGGAGACCATATGGCGGCACAATGACAGTGCCTGGAGGTGGTAGCATCAGCATGAGGAGACCATATTTGCGGTACAAGGACAGAGCCTGGAGGTGGCAACATCAGCATTAGGAGACCATAGGGTGGCACAATGACAGAGTGTGGAGGTGGTAGCATTAGCATGAGAAGACCATAGAGCAGCAGAATGAGAGAGCCTGGAGGTGGCAGCATCAGCATGAGGAGACCATATTGCAGCACAATTACAGAGCCTGGAGGTGGTAGCAATAGCATGAGTAGACCATAGAGCAGTACAATGACAGAGCCTGGAGGTGGCAGCAGCAGCATGAGGGCCATATCAACTGAGGGTTGAGTGTGAGGAACCCACCAACTGTTAACGGGGGGTGTCGGATGTCACTTGAGATTAAGTCGATGACCGAGTGAACCGATCAATCATGGCTGCTGGGTTGCTAGTCGCGACACGACTGCTAGCTGACACCGGGAGCTCAGACCTCTCGCTGCGACTCCGGCTGGTACACACCCCTGCTCTACTGCGACCTGTGCCTGCGCCTAATGAATTTAGGTCTCTGCCACTCCTCTGTGCACGTCCTGGCAATACTCTTCCTGACATACTTATTGAGTATATGAGGGGAGAACAATACGCTTTACTACCCTTAAAACAGCATTTGTCTAGACCAGCAGCAGGTGTGTACTATTGGCTGTCCTTTCACAGTATCTAGGCCCTTGACAGATTAACAAGTACAAAATAGTACACTACTTAGATGTAGGTATGTAAAATGCACTGACAAGGGCAGAAAAGTGCGCTACAATACGCATTAACCCCTTAAGGACACAGGGCGTATCCATACGCCCCCGTTTCCAAGTCCTTAAGGACACAGGGCGTATGGATACCCACTGCGCATTTTCGGCCCCAGCCGCTAGCTGGAGGGGAGCCGGTGCCGGATGCCTGCTGAAATCGTTCAGCAGGAAACTCCCGGCATATCGCCCAGGGGGGTCATTATGTCCCCCCATGTCGGCGATGGCCGCAGATCGCTGGACAATTCAGTCCAGCGATCTGCGGCGGATTCCGGGTCAATCGGGTCTCCAGGGACCCGGTGACCCGGAATTACTGGCTGATCGGGGCCGTCAGAGACGACCCCGAACAGCCATAGCCAGCAGGGGTGAGGTGGCACTGGTGCCACCTCACGATCGCCCTGATTCGTCGGCCCGCAACCCGCTCCGCCCCTCTTCCGGAGGACGTGAGCGGGTGCGGAAAGAAGACCCCGGGAGCTGGGGACCCCGATCCCTGGCATCCCTGTTGGGATCGGGGCCCCAGGAGTGATGGCGGCGGCGATGGGACTGACCTGCGCGGCGGCGGCGTGGATCTGCAGTTGGAGGTGAGTGACAGCCTCCTGCTGTTGCTTAGCAACAGCTCCCAGCATGCAAAAAGGGCATGCTGGGAGCTGTAGTTATGCAACAGCAGGAGGCATACCACCACAACTCCCAGCATTCCCTTATGGGCATGCTGGGACTTATAGTTTTGCAATAGCTGGAGGCACATTTTTTCTATGGAAAAGTGTACCTTCAGCTGTTGTATAACTACAACTCCCAGCTTGCACAATCAGCTAAAGTGCATGCTGGGAGTTGTAGTGGTGCATCTGCTGGTTGCATAACTACAACTCCCAGCATGCCCTTTGTCTGTCAGTGACTGCTGAGAGTTGTAGTTTTGCAACAGCTGAAGGCACACTGAGTTAAGTAGCAAACCAGTGTGTCTCCAGCTGTTGCATAACTACAAGACCCAGCATGCCCTTCCCCTGTCCGTACATGCTGGGGGTTGTAGCTTTTGCTACAGCTGAAGGCACACTGGTTGCAAAACACTGAGTTTGTTACCAAACTCGGTGTTTCACAACCAGTGTGCCTCCAGCTGTTGCAAAACTACAACTCCCAGCATGCACTGATAGACCATACATGCTGGGAGTTGTAGTTTTGCAACAGCTGGATGTTCCCCCCCCCCCCCCCAATGTGAATGTACAGGGTACACTCACATGGGCGGAGGTTTACAGTAAGTATCCGGCTGCAAGTTTGAGCTGCGGCAAATTTTCTGCCGCAGCTCAAACTGCCAGCGAGAAACTACTGTGAACCCCTGCCTGTGCGACTGTACCCTAAAAACACTACACTACACCACACTAACAAAAAATAAAATAAAGAGTAAAAAACACTACATATACACATACCCCTATACAACCCCCCTCCCCAATAAAAATGAAAAACGTCTGGTACGCCACTGTTTCCAAAACGGAGGCTCCAGCTGTTGCAAAACAACTACTCCCAGTATTGCCAGATAGCCGTTGACTGTCTAGGCATGCAGGGAGTTTTACAACAGCTGGAGGCACCCTGTTTGGGAATCACTGGCGTAGAATACCCTTATGTCCACCCCTATCCAAGTCCCTAATTTAGGCCTCAAATGCGCATGGCGCTTTCACTTTGGAGCCCTGTCGTATTTCAAGGCAACAGTTTAGGGCCACATATGGGGTATGGCCGTACTCGGGAGAAATTGTGTTACAAATTTTGGGGGTATTTTCTGCTATTACCCTTTTTAAAAATGTAAAATTTTTGGGAAAACGAGCATTTTAGGTAAAAAATTTTTTTTCCAAAATAGTTTGCCAAAGTTTCTAGTTTCCAAAATGGTATGCCATGTGTTTTTTTTTTTTTTGCTGTTCTGGCACCATAGGGGCTTCCTAAATGCTGCATGCCCCCAGAGCAAAATTTGCTTTCAAAAAGCCAAATGTGACTCCTTCTCTTCTGAGACCGGTAGTGCGCCAGCAGAGCACTTTTCACCCCCATATGGTGTGTTTTCTGAATCGGGAGAAATTGGGCTTCAAATTTTGGGGGGTATTTTCTGCTATTACCCTTTTTAAAAATGTAAAAATTTTGGGAAACCAAGCATTTTAGGTAAAAAATAATAATTTTTTTTTACATATGCAAAAGTCGTGAAACACCTGTAGGGTATTAAGGTTCACATTACCCCTTGTTACGTTCCCCGAGGGGTCTATTTTCCAAAATGGTATGCCATGTGTTTTTTTTTTTGCTGTTCTGGCACCATAGGGGCTTCCTAAATGCGGCATGCCCCCAGAGCAAAATTTGCTTCCAAAAAGCCAAATCTGACTCCTCTTCTGAGACCTGTAGCGCGCAAGCAGAGCAATTTTCACCCCCATATGGGGTGTTTTCTGAATCGGGAGAAATTGGGCTTCAAATTTTGGGGGGTATTTTCTGCTATTACCCTTTTTAAGAATTTAAAAGTTTTGGGAAACCAAGCATTTTAGGTAAAAAAAAAATTTTTTTTTTTACATATGCAAAAGTCGTGATTCACCTGTGGGGTATTAAGGTTCACTTTACCCCTTGTAACGTTCCCCGAGGGGTCTAGTTTCCAAAATGGTATGCCATTTTTTTTTGTTGCTGTCATGGCACCATAGGGGCTTCCTAAAGGTGACATGCCCCCCAAAAACCATTTGTCGCTCCTTCCCTTCTGAGACTGAGCCCGCCGAACACTTTACATAGACATATGAGGTATGTCCTTACTCGAGAGAAATTGGGTTTCAAATACAAGTAAAAGTTTTCTCCTTTTTACCCCTTGCAAAAATTCAAAATTGGGTCTACAAGAACATGCGAGTGTAAAAAATGAAGATTGTGAATTTTCTCCTTCACTTTGCTACTATTCCTGTGAAACACCTAAGGGGTTAATACACTTACTGAATGTCATTTTAAATACTTTGGGGGGTGTAGTTTTTATAATGGGGTCTTTTATGGGGTATTTCTAATATGAAGACCCTTCAAATCCACTTCAAAACTGAACTGGTCCCTAAAAAATAGTGAGTTTGAAAATTTTGTGAAACATTTCAAAATTGCTGCTGAACTTTGAAGCCCTCTGGTGTTTTCCAAAAGTAAAAACTCATAAATTTTATGATGCAAACATAAAGTAGACATATTGTATATGTGAACCCAATTTTTTTTTTATTTTGAATATCCATTTTCCTTACAAGCAGAGAGCTTCAAAGTTAGAAAAATCCAAAATTTTCATTTTTTTCATCAAATTTGGGGATTTTTCACCAAGAAAGGATGCAAGTTACCATAAAATTTTACCACTAAGTTAACCCCTTAAGGATCCAGCCATTTTACACCTTAGGACCCGGCCATTTTTTGCACATCTGACCACTGTCACTTTAAACATTAATAACTCTGGAATGCTTTTAGTGATCATTCTGATTCCGAGATTGTTTTTTCGTGACATATTCTACTTTAACATAGTAGTAATTTTTGGTAACTTGCATCCTTTCTTGGAGAAAAATCCCAAAATTTGATGAAAAATTAGAAAATTTTGCATTTTTCTAACTTTGAAGCTCTCTGCTTGTAAGGAAAATGGATATTCCAAAAAATTATTTTTTTATTCACATATGCAATATGTCCACTTTATTTGCATCATAAAATTGATGTGTGTTACGCCGAGCGCTCCGGGTCCCCGCTCCTCCCCGGAGCGCTCGCTACACTCTCCCCACTGCAGCGCTCCGGTCAGATCCACTGACCCGGGGCGCTGCGATTCCGCTTCCAGCCGGGATGCGGTTCGCGATGCGGGTAGCGCCCGCTCGCGATGCGCACCCCGGCTCCCGTACCTGACTCGCTCTCCCTCGGTCCTGTCCCGGCGCGCGCGGCCCCGCTCCCTAGGGCGCGCGCGCGCCGGGTCTTTGCGATTTAAAGGGCCACTGCGCCGCTGATTGGCGCAGTGATTCCAATTAGTGTGTTCACCTGTGCACTTCCCTATATCACCTCACTTCCCCTGCACTCCCTTGCCGGATCTTGTTGCCATCGTGCCAGTGAAAGCGTTTCCTTGTGTGTTCCTAGCCTGTGTTCCAGACCTCCTGCCGTTGCCCCTGACTACGATCCTTGCTGCCTGCCCCGACCTTCTGCTACGTCCGACCTTGCTTCTGTCTACTCCCTTGTACCGCGCCTATCTTCAGCAGTCAGAGAGGTTGAGCCGTTGCTAGTGGATACGACCTGGTCACTACCGCCGCAGCAAGTCCATCCCGCTTTGCGGCGGGCTCTGGTGAAAACCAGTAGTGACTTAGAACCGATCCACTAGCACGGTCCACGCCAATCCCTCTCTGGCACAGAGGATCCACTACCTGCCAGCCGGCATCGTGACAGTAGATCCGGCCATGGATCCCGCTGAAGTTCCTCTGCCAGTTGTCGCTGACCTCACCACGGTGGTCGCCCAGCAGTCACAACAGATAGCGCAACAAGGCCAACAGCTGTCTCAACTGACCGTTATGCTACAGCAGTTACTACCACAGCTTCAGCAATCATCTCCTCCGCCAGCTCCTGCACCTCCTCCGCAGCGAGTGGCCGCCTCTGGTCTACGCCTATCCTTGCCGGATAAATTTGATGGGGACTCTAAGTTTTGCCGTGGCTTTCTTTCCCAATGTTCCCTGCACCTGGAGATGATGTCGGACCAGTTTCCCACTGAAAGGTCTAAGGTGGCTTTCGTAGTCAGCCTTCTGTCTGGAAAAGCCCTGTCTTGGGCCACACCGCTCTGGGACCGCAATGACCCCGTCACTGCCTCTGTACACTCCTTCTTCTCGGAAATCCGAAGTGTCTTTGAGGAACCTGCCCGAGCCTCTTCTGCTGAGACTGCCCTGTTGAACCTGGTCCAGGGTAATTCTTCCGTTGGCGAGTATGCCGTACAATTCCGTACTCTTGCTTCAGAATTATCCTGGAATAATGAGGCCCTCTGCGCGACCTTTAAAAAAGGCCTATCCAGCAACATTAAAGATGTTCTGGCCGCACGAGAAATCCCTGCTAATCTACATGAACTCATTCACCTAGCCACTCGCATTGACATGCGTTTTTCCGAAAGGCGTCAGGAGCTCCGCCAAGATATGGACTCTGTTCGCACGAGGCGTTTCTTCTCCTCGGCTCCTCTCTCCTCTGGTCCCCTGCAATCCGTTCCTGTGCCTCCCGCCGTGGAGGCTATGCAGGTCGACCGGTCTCGCCTGACACCTCAAGAGAGGACACGACGCCGCATGGAGAATCTCTGCCTGTACTGTGCTAGTACCGAACACTTCCTGAGGGATTGTCCTATCCGTCCTCCCCGCCTGGAAAAACGTACGCTGACTCCGCACAAAGGTGAGACAGTCCTTGATGTCTACTCTGCTTCTCCACGTCTTACTGTGCCTGTGCGGATGTCTGCCTCTGCCTTCTCCTTCTCTACTATGGCCTTCTTGGACTCTGGATCTGCAGGAAATTTTATTTTGGCCTCTCTCTTCAACAAGTTCAACATCCCAGTGACCAGTCTCGCCAGACCCCTTTACATCAATTGTGTAAACAATGAAAGATTGGACTGTACCATACGTTTCCGCACGGAGCCCCTTCTAATGTGCATCGGATCTCATCACGAGAGGATTGAACTTTTGGTCCTCCCCAATTGCACTTCTGAAATTCTCCTTGAACTTCCCTGGCTTCAACTTCATTCCCCAACCCTGGATTGGTCCACTGGGGAGATCAAGAGTTGGGGGCCCTCTTGTTCCAAGGACTGTCTAAAACCGGTTCCCAGTAACCCTTGCCGTGACTCTGTGGTTCCTCCAGTAACCGGTCTCCCTAAGGCCTATATGGACTTTGCGGATGTTTTCTGCAAAAAACAAGCTGAGACTCTACCTCCTCACAGGCCTTATGATTGTCCTATCGACCTCCTCCCGGGCACTACTCCACCCCGGGGCAGAATTTATCCTCTGTCCGCCCCAGAGACTCTTGCCATGTCTGAATACGTCCAGGAAAATTTAAAAAAGGGCTTTATCCGTAAATCCTCCTCTCCTGCCGGAGCCAGATTTTTCTTTGTGTCCAAAAAAGATGGCTCCCTACGTCCTTGCATTGACTACCGCGGTCTTAATAAAATCACGGTTAAGAACCGCTACCCCCTACCCCTCATCTCTGAACTCTTTGATCGCCTCCAAGGTGCCCACATCTTTACTAAACTGGACTTAAGAGGTGCTTATAATCTCATCCGCATCAGAGAGGGGGATGAATGGAAAACGGCATTTAACACCAGAGATGGACACTTTGAGTATCTGGTCATGCCCTTTGGCCTGTGCAACGCCCCTGCCGTCTTCCAAGACTTTGTTAATGAAATTTTTCGTGATCTTTTATACTCCTGTGTTGTTGTATATCTGGACGATATCCTAATTTTTTCTGCCAATCTAGAAGAACACCGCCAGCATGTCCGTATGGTTCTTCAGAGACTTCGTGACAATCAACTCTATGCCAAAATTGAGAAATGTCTGTTTGAATGCCAATCTCTTCCTTTTCTAGGATACTTGGTCTCTGGCCAGGGACTACAAATGGATCCAGACAAACTCTCTGCCGTCTTAGATTGGCCACGCCCCTCCGGACTCCGTGCTATCCAACGCTTTTTGGGGTTCGCCAATTATTACAGGCAATTTATTCCACATTTTTCTACCGTTGTGGCTCCTATCGTGGCTTTAACCAAAAAAAATGCCGATCCCAAGTCTTGGCCTCCTCAAGCGGAAGACGCCTTTAAACGACTCAAGTCTGCCTTTTCTTCGGCTCCCGTGCTCTCCAGACCTGACCCTTCCAAACCCTTCCTATTGGAGGTTGATGCCTCCTCAGTGGGAGCTGGAGCTGTTCTTCTACAAAAAAATTCTTCCGGGCATGCTGTCACTTGTGGTTTTTTTTCTAGGACCTTCTCTCCGGCGGAGAGGAACTACTCCATCGGGGATCGAGAGCTTCTAGCCATCAAATTAGCACTTGAGGAATGGAGGCATCTGCTGGAGGGATCAAGATTTCCAGTTATTATTTACACCGATCACAAGAACCTCTCCTACCTCCAGTCTGCCCAACGGCTGAATCCTCGCCAGGCCCGGTGGTCTCTGTTCTTTGCCCGATTTAATTTTGAAATTCACTTTCGGCCTGCCGATAAGAACATTAGGGCCGATGCTCTCTCTCGTTCCTCGGATGCCTCGGAAGTTGAACTCTCTCCGCAACACATCATTCCTCCTGACTGCCTGATTTCCACTTCTCCAGCCTCCATCAGGCAAACTCCTCCAGGAAAGACCTTTGTTTCTCCACGCCAACGCCTCGGAATCCTCAAATGGGGTCACTCCTCCCATCTCGCAGGTCATGTGGGCATCAAGAAATCTGTGCAACTCATCTCCCGCTTCTATTGGTGGCCGACTCTGGAGACGGATGTTGTGGACTTTGTGCGAGCCTGCACTATCTGTGCCCGGGATAAGACTCCTCGCCAGAAGCCCGCTGGTTTTCTTCATCCCCTGCCTGTCCCCGAACAGCCTTGGTCTCTGATTGGTATGGATTTTATTACTGATTTACCCCCTTCCCGTGGCAACACTGTTATTTGGGTGGTCGTTGATCGATTCTCCAAAATGGCACATTTCATCCCTCTTCCTGGTCTTCCTTCAGCGCCTCAGTTGGCTAAACAATTTTTTGTACACATTTTTCGTCTTCACGGGTTGCCTACGCAGATCGTCTCGGATAGAGGCGTCCAATTCGTGTCTAAATTCTGGAGGGCTCTCTGTAAACAACTCAAGATTAAATTAAATTTTTCTTCTGCATATCATCCCCAATCCAATGGACAAGTAGAAAGAATTAACCAGGTCTTGGGTGATTATTTACGACATTTTGTTTCCTCCCGCCAGGATGACTGGGCAGATCTCCTTCCATGGGCCGAATTCTCGTATAACTTCAGAGTCTCTGAATCTTCCTCCAAATCCCCATTTTTCGTGGTGTACGGCCGTCACCCTCTTCCCCCCCTCCCTACCCCCTTGCCCTCTGGTCTGCCCGCTGTGGATGAAATTTCTCGTGACCTTTCCATCATATGGAGAGAGACCCAAAATTCTCTCTTACAGGCTTCATCACGCATGAAGAAGTTCGCGGATAAGAAAAGAAGAGCTCCTCCCATTTTTTCCCCTGGAGACAAGGTATGGCTCTCCGCTAAATATGTCCGCTTCCGTGTCCCTAGCTACAAGTTGGGACCACGCTATCTTGGTCCTTTCAAAATTTTGTGTCAGATTAATCCTGTCTCTTACAAACTTCTTCTTCCTCCTTCTCTTCGTATTCCTAATGCCTTTCACGTTTCTCTTCTTAAACCACTCATCATCAACCGTTTCTCTCCCAAATCTGTTCCTCCCACTCCTGTTTCCGGCTCCTCGGACATCTTCTCCGTCAAAGAGATTCTAGCATCTAAAAAGGTCAGAGGGAAAACCTTTTTTTTGGTGGATTGGGAGGGTTGTGGTCCAGAAGAGAGATCCTGGGAACCTGAGGACAACATCCTAGACAAAAGTCTGCTCCTCAGGTTCTCAGGCTCTAAGAAGAGGGGGAGACCCAAGGGGGGGGGTACTGTTACGCCGAGCGCTCCGGGTCCCCGCTCCTCCCCGGAGCGCTCGCTACACTCTCCCCACTGCAGCGCTCCGGTCAGTTCCACTGACCCGGGGCGCTGCGATTCCGCTTCCAGCCGGGATGCGGTTCGCGATGCGGGTAGCGCCCGCTCGCGATGCGCACCCCGGCTCCCGTACCTGACTCGCTCTCCCTCGGTCCTGTCCCGGCGCGCGCGGCCTCGCTCCCTAGGGCGCGCGCGCGCCGGGTCTTTGCGATTTAAAGGGCCACTGCGCCGCTGATTGGCGCAGTGATTCCAATTAGTGTGTTCACCTGTGCACTTCCCTATATCACCTCACTTCCCCTGCACTCCCTTGCCGGATCTTGTTGCCATCGTGCCAGTGAAAGCGTTTCCTTGTGTGTTCCTAGCCTGTGTTCCAGACCTCCTGCCGTTGCCCCTGACTACGATCCTTGCTGCCTGCCCCGACCTTCTGCTACGTCCGACCTTGCTTCTGTCTACTCCCTTGTACCGCGCCTATCTTCAGCAGTCAGAGAGGTTGAGCCGTTGCTAGTGGATACGACCTGGTCACTACCGCCGCAGCAAGTCCATCCCGCTTTGCGGCGGGCTCTGGTGAAAACCAGTAGTGACTTAGAACCGATCCACTAGCACGGTCCACGCCAATCCCTCTCTGGCACAGAGGATCCACTACCTGCCAGCCGGCATCGTGACAATGTGTTTTTACTTTTGGAAGACACCAGAGGGCTTGAAAGTTCAGCATCAATTTTCCAATTTTTCACAAAATTTCCAAAATCACAATTTTTCAGGGACCAGTTCAGGTTTGAAGTGGATTTGAAGGGTCTTCATCTTAGAAATACCCCACAAATGACCCCATTCTAAAAACTGCACCCCCCAAAGTATTCAAGATGACATTCAGTCAGCATTTTAACCGTTTAGGTGTTTCACAGGAATAGCAGCAAAGTGAAGGAGAGAATTTGCAATCTTCATTTTTTACACTCGCATGTTCTTGTAGACCCAATTTTTGAATTTTCACAAGGGGTAAAAGGAGAAAATGTATACTTCTATTTGTAGCCCAATTTCTCTCTAGTAAGCACATACCTCATATGTCTATGTAAAGGGTTCGGCGGGCACCGTAGAGGGCTCAGAAGGGAAGGAGCGACAAGGGGATTTTGGAGAGTACGTTTTTCTGAAATGGTTTTTGGGGGGCATGTTGCATTTAGGAAGCCCCTATGGTGCCAGAACAGGAAAAAAAACCACATGGCATACCATTTTGGAAACTAGACCCCTTGAGGAACGTAACAAGGAATAAAGTTAGCCTTAATACCCCACAGGTGTTTCACGACTTTTGCATATGTAAAAAAAATTAAAGAAAAATTTCAATAAAATGTGTGTTTCCCCCCAAATTTCACATTTTTGTAAGGGTTAATAGCAGAAAATACCCCCCAAAATTTGTAACCCCATCTCTTCTGAGTATGGAGGTACCCCATAAGTGTACCTGAAGTGCACTACGGGCGAACTACAATGCTCAGAAGAGAAGGAGTCATATTTGGCTTTTTGAGAGCAAATTTTACTCGAGGGAATGTCGCATTTAGGAAGCCCTATGGTGCCAGGACAGCAAAAAATACCCACATGCCATACCATTTTGGAAACTAGACCCCTTGAGGAACGTAACAAGGAATAAAGTGAGCCTTAATACCCCACAGGGGTTTCACGACTTTTGCATACGTAAAAAAAAAAAAAAAAAAACGAAACCCCTTGAGGAATGTAACAAGGGGTACAGTGAGCATTTACCCCCCACTGGTGTCTGTCAGACCTTTGGAACAGTGGGCTGTACAAAATTTTTAATTTGAACAGCCCACTGTTCCAAAGATCTGTCAGACACCAGTGGGGTGTAAATTCTCACTGCACCCCTCATTATATTCCGTGAGGGTTTTTTTTGCGTTTGTCAAAACCTCTGTAACAATCAGCCACCCCTGTGCAAATCACCTCAAATGTACATGGCGCACTCTCCCTTCTGGGCCTTATTGTGCGCCCCAGAGCACTTTGCAAGGCCTGTCTGGGCATGCTGGGAGTTTTAGTATACAGGGTCCCAATACAGCAATGCATGTCGCTTTACGGCGATGTGCATTGCTGTAAAGGGCCCGACCGCGGCTGAAGATCCACTCACCTATCGCCGCCGCCGTCTTCTTTGCCGGGATCCGGGTCTTCAGGGACGAGGTAAGTACCGGGGCTGGGCCCCAGCACTCCTCCGTCCCCCGCCGCGTCCTCTGGTCTTCCTCCCGTCCTCTCCGGACTTCCAGGGGCCGGGCAGGGCGGGAGGAAGTAAACGCCCCCCCCCCCGCGATTGGCCGGTTAACTAACCGACGGATCGCAGGGCATAGCAGGAGGTGGCAGGCTTGCCACCTCGCTCCTATACTTTAGCATGGTCCTGGCAGCCGGGATCATGCAAAATTACCGGGCGGTCGGGTCCCAGCGATTTCCCTTGCGATTTGCGGTGATCGCCGACATGGGGGGCCTACATGGCCCCCCTCGGCGTTTGTCCTGGGTCCGCTTCCGATGTCTGCCGGGTCAGCGGCGGAGACCAGGAAAAGACTATGACATATGCATACGTCATGGGTCCTTAAGACCCAGGGTGTGATGACGTATGCATACGTCATGGGTCCTTAAGGGGTTAAATTAGAATATGTCACGAAAAAACTATCTCGGAATCAGAATGATAACTAACAGCATTCCAGAGTTATTAATGTTTCAAGTGACAGTGGTCAGATTTGCAAAAAACGCTCTGGTCCTTAAGATGTAAAATGGCCTGGTCCTTAAGGGGTTAAAGAGGTACTCCGGTAGAAAAACATTTTTTTTTTTCTTTTTTAAATCAACTGGTGCCAGAAAGTAAAACATATTTGTAAATTACTTCTATTAAAAAATGTTAATCCTTCCTGTATTTATTAGCTGCTGAATACTACAGAGGAAATTATTTTCTTTTTGGAATGCTCTCTGATGACATCACGAACACACTGCTCTCTGCTGACGTTATTATAATAATAATAATAAGTCTTTATATTTTGTTGTCCTTAGTGGGATTTGAACCCAAGGCCCTATGCACGGTTGCAAAAATGGACAGAAATGTCAGCAGAGAGCACTGTGGTCGTGATGTCATCAGTGTTCCAAAAAGAAAGGAATTTCCTCTGTAGAAATCAGCAGCTAATAAGTACTGGAAGGATTAAGATTTTTTTAATAGAAGTAATTTACAAATATGTTTAACTTTCTGGCACCAGTTGATTTAAAAAGGAAAAAAAAAATGTTTTTCCACAAGAGTACCCCTATAACCTCTTCAGGACATAGGGCGTATGGATACGCCCTGCATTCCGAGTCCTTAAGGACTAAGGGCGTATCCATATGCCCGTGGGAATTCCGGTCCCCACCGCTAGCCGGTTGGGGACCGGAGCCGAATGCCTGCTGAAATCGTTCAGCAGGCATCGCGGCATATCGCCCAGGGGGATCATTATGCCCCCCCATGTCGGCGATGGCCGCAGATCGCTGGACAATTCAGCCCAGCGATCTGCGGCGATTCCCGATCAATTGGGTCTCCTGTGACCCGGTGACCGGAATTACGTCTCTGACGGCCCCGAACAGCCATAGCCAGCAGGGGTGAGGTGGCACCGGTGCCACCTCACGATCGCCCTGATTGGTCGGCCGGTTTACCGGCCGACCAATCAGGGCACCTGCTGCGGGTGTCACTTCCGCAACCCGCTCCGCCCCTCTTCCGGAGAACGTGAGCGGGTGCGGGAAGAAGACCCCGGGAGCTGGATCGGGGTCCCCGGCGTCCATGTTGGGATCAAGGCCCCAGGAGCGGCGGCGGCGAGGGACTGACCTGTGTCCCAGAGCAGCAGTTGGAGGTGAGTGACAGCCTCCTGCTGTTGCTTAGCAACAGCTCCCAGCATGCAAAAAGGGCATGCTGGGAGCTGTAGTTATGCAACAGCAGGAGACAGACAACCACAACTCCCAGCATTCCCTTATGGGTATGCTGGGACTTATAGTTTTGCAACAGCTGGAGGCACATTTTTTCTATGGAAAAGTGTACCTTCAGCTTTTGTATAACTACAACTCCCAGCTTGCACAAACAGCTAAAGTGCATGCTGGGAGTTGTAGTGGTGCATTTGCTGGTTGCATAACTACAACTCCCAGCATGCCTGTTGGCTGTCGGCGACTCAGTGTTTCACAACCAGTATGCCTCCAGCTGTTGCAAAACTACAACTCCCAGCATGTACGGTGCATGGTGTACGGTGACTGCTGAGAGTTGTAGTTTTGCAACAGCTGAAGGCACAATGGTTGTGAAACTCAGATTTTTTTTTTTACCTAACTCAGTGTTTCACGACCGGTGTGCCTCCAGCTGTTGCAAACTGCAACTCTCAGCAGTCACCGTACACCATGCACCGTACATGCTGGGAGTTGTAGTTTTGCAACAGCTGAAGGCACACTGGTTGTGAAACACTGAGTTAGGTCACACACTCAGTGATACATAACCAGTGTGCCTACAGCTGTTGCAAAACTAAAACTCTCAGCATGTACAGTCTGTCAGCGCATGCTGGGAGTTGTAGCTTTACAACAGCTGGATGTTCCCCCCCCCCCCCCCCCCCAATGTGAACGTACAGGGTACACTCACATGGGCGGAGGTTTACAGCAAGTATCCGGCTGCAAGTTTGAGCTGCCGCAGCTCAAACTGCCAGCGAGAAGCTACTGTGAACCCCTGCCCGTGTTACTGTACTCTAAAAACACTACACTACACTAACACAAAATAAAAAGTAAAAAACACTACAAATACACATACCCCTACACATGCCCCCCTCAATAAAAATGAAAAACGTCTGGTACGCCTTTGTTTCCAAAACGGAGCCTCCTGCTGTTGCAAAACAACTACTCCCAGTATTACCAGACAGCCACTGACTGTCCAGGCATGCTGGGAGTTTTACAACAGCTGGAGGCACCCTGTTTGGGAATCACTGGCGTAGAAATCCCCTATGTGCACCCCTATGCAAGTCCCTAATTTAGGCCTCAAATGCGCATGGCGCTCTCACTTTGGAGCCCTGTCGTATTTCAAGGCAACATTTTATGGTCACATATGGGGTATCGCCGTACTCGGGAGAAATTGTGTTACAAATTTTGGGGGCTATTTTCTGCTTTTACCCTTTTAAAAAAAGTAACATTTTTGGGAAAACAAGCATTTTAGGTAAAAAAAAACATATTTTTTACATATGCAAAAGTCGTGAAACACCTGTGGGGTATAAAGGTTCACTTAACCCCTTGTTAAGTTCCCCGCGGGGTCTAGTTTCCAAAATAGTATGCCATGTGTTTTTTTTTTTGCTGTCCTGGCACCATAGGGGCTTCCTAAATGCGGCATGCCCCCAGAGCAAAATTTGCTTCCAAAAAGCCAAATGTGACTACTCCTCTTCTGAGACCTGTATTGCGCCAGCAGAGCACTTTTCACCCCCATATGGGGTGTTTTCTAATTCGGGAGAAATTGGGGTTCAAATCTTGGGGAATATTTTCTGCTATTACCCTTTTTAAAAATGTTAAATTTTTGGGAAAACAAGAATTTTAGGTGAATTTTTTATTTTTATTTTTTTTACATTTGCAAAAGTCATGAAACACCTGTGGGGTATTAAGGTTCACTTTATCCCATGTTACATTCCCCGAGGGGTCTAGTTTCCAAAATGGTATGCTATGTGGGGGGATTTTGCTGTTCTGGCACCATAGGGGCTTCCTAAATGTAACATGCCCCCCAAAAACCATTTCAGAAAAATGTTCTCTCCAAAATCCCCTTGTCGCTCCTTCCCTTCTGAGCCCTCTACTGCGCCCGCCAAACACTTTACATAGACATATGACATATGTGCTTACTCGAGAGAAAATGGGCTACAAATACAAGTAAACATTTTCTCCTTTTACCACTTGCAAAGATTCAAAAATTGGGTCTACAAGAACATGTGAGTGTAAAAAATGAAGATTTTGGATTTTCTCCTTCACTTTGCTGCTATTCCTGTGAAACACCTAAAGGGTTAAAACACTGACTGAATGTCATTTTGAATACTTTGGGGGTGCAGTTTTTATAATGGGGTCATTTATGGGGTATTTCTAATATGAAGACCCTTCAAATCCACTTCAAACTGAACTGGTCCCTGAAAAATATCGAGTTTGAAAATTTTGTGAAAAATTGGAAAATTGCTGCTGAACTTTGAAGCCCTCTGGTGTCTTTTAAAAGTAAAAACTCATCAATTTTATGATGCAAACATAAAGTAGACATATTGTATATGTGAATTAAAAATTTTTTTATTCGTAATATACATTTTCCTTACAAGCAGAAAGCTTCAAAGTTAGAAAAATGCAAAATTTACAAATTTTTCATCAAATTTACGTATTTTTCACCAAGAAAGGATGCAAGTTACCACAAAAATGTACTACTATGTTAAAGTAGAATATGTCATGAAAAAACAATCTCGGAATCAGAATGATAACTAAAAGCATTCCAGAGTTATTATTGTTTAAAGTGACAGTGGTCAGATGTGCAAAAAAACGCTCTGGTCCTTAAAGGAGTAGTTCAGTGGTGACTCAGTGGTGAACAACTTATCCCCTATCTTAAGGATAGGGGATAAGTTGCAGATCGCGGGGGGTCCGACTGCTGGGGCCCCCTGCGATCTCCTGTACGGAGCCCTGACAGCCCGCGGGAAGGGGGCGTGTCGACCTCCGCACGAAGCGGCGGCCGACACGCCCCCTCAATACAACTCTATGGCAGAGCCGAAGCGCTGCCTTCGGCAATCTCCGGCTCTGCCATAGAGATGTATTGCGGGGGCGTGTCGGCCGCCGCTTCGTGCGGGGGTCGACACACGCTATCTGGCCGGAGAGCCTGGCCCCCGTACAGAGAGATCGCAGGGGGCCCCAGCGGTCGGACCCCCCGCAATCTCAAACTTATCCCCTATCCTTAGGATAGGGGATAAGTTTTTCACCACTGGACTACCCCTTTAAGGCCAAAATGGGCTTGGTCCTTAAGGGGTTAAAAACTCAGTATTTTTGTAAAACACCAGCTGGTGAGTACTATTGCTTGGACTTTCACAGTATGTACGGCCTTGACAGATTAACAGGTACAAAATGGTACACTGAGCGTAAAGAAAGTCAGGTCCGGCACTGCTGTCCGAACAAACCAAATCCTGCCAGGATATACACTATCAGTCACACAGTCTGTATGGTGTCCGGGGGTACATTCCCCCATACCATTCTAGACATAAAAGATGATAAGAAGAATGAAAGGATGCTCTCACCCAGGAAACTTGATAGCAGAATACTTTTATTCAAAAGCTGGTACAACACATAGGCGGGTAGACGCAGAGGAGCGACCTCGCAGCGACAAGCTGATTCCTGCGCACTATACCGCTCACAGGTGCGTATTAAATAGACAATCATGGGGTTACCATGGGGATGCCTAAATAAATACAAACCACAGTGAGTACAGACAGAAGTAAAAACCAATCACAGGAACGGACTGAGATCATTCCAGTCATTCAGACCGGCTGGTCCCAGAGCTTCCAATCTGAACATCCCGCGTGCTTTGCACTGTTGCAACATTTTATGCCTGTCTCCTCCCTTTTTCGGACACTCCGCTCTTTCAAGCCCAGCAAACTTTAAAACTGTTTCATCACCACCATGAGATTCATTTATGTGGGAAATCAATCTGGGAGCACCCTTTCCAGTCTGAATGGATCTGAGATGCTCCCTGATTCGTATAAAAAGACTTCTGATAGTTTTTCCCACAGAGACGAATCCACAGGGACAGAGTAAAATACACACTAAATATGAAGTTCTGCAAGTAATAAATTGATTTACTAAATGAAAATATCCACCGACAGAAATGTTTCTACTCGCCGAATTCAAAGTGCAAAAGGAGCAATGCTTACATGCACAATTCCCTTTCGGAAGGTTGTCTGCCAACCAATTTCTATTACTATCACCTACAGTATCATCACTCTGTCTTGCATTTTTTCTAAAAATGTCTCCTAAAGTGGTGCTTTTTCTGAGCGTGATTAAAGGTGGTCTGGTGGCTAATCTTCCTAATATGGGGTCTCTCTGCAGCATTTACCAATTGTGTCTAATCGCAGCATTGATTGTCTCATTCATGTTGCTATTGGCGAAGGCAAAAGTAAAGTGCTGTTGTTCAGAATGTATATTCTCTCTTTTTCTTGATCTCAACAAGATTGATCTATCCACTTTTTCTGCTCTCTCAAAACAATGACTGATCAGGTCCATGGGATACCCACGATGAGAAAACCTATCCTTCAGTTCTTCAGCCTGCATGTAATAATTATTCATGTCGCTATTGATCCGCTTAAGACGCAAAAATTGGCTGTAGGGAATACCCCTACGGACATGTAACGGATGCGAGCTGTTAAAGTGAAGGATGGAATTTTTCGCAATTGGTTTCCTATATCCAGATGTAACTAGTCTATCTTGCTGGATTTGGATTTTCACATCCAGAAAATTGATTTCATGGTCCCCAAAGGAGGAAGTTAAAAACATGTTCATATCATTGGACGTGTTGAGATACTCAACGAATTTATAGAACAGATCTTCACCTCCCTCTCAGACGACCAGAATATCGTTCAAATAGAGTAATAAAATTTTGATATTACTGCAAAAGGGATTTTTGTTAGAGAAACGAACCTCCTCTCAAAGATAGAGAGGAACAGGTTTGCATATGTACACGAGACTGGAGTCCCCATGGCTGTTCCTCCTATCTGTTTGTACCAACTATCTCTATAGGTAAATGTGTTGTTGTTATTAAGGATCAGCAATAGGGACTCACAGATAAACTCATTCAAACCTGCAGAATTCTCTGTATGGGAGAGGAAATCTTTGATAGCCTGTACACCCGCATCATGTGGGATGCAGGTGTACAGGCTCTCAATATCTATGGAGGATAGATGAAAACCAGGCTGCCAATCAAAGACAGCAAGATGCTGCAAAAGGTGATTAGTGTCTTTGAGGTACGTAGGCACACGGTCAAGTAGGGGTCTCAAACTCCAATCAATATACTGAGATAGAGTTTCAGTTATAGAGACAGTCCCCGCCACTATAGGGCGGCCATGGGGGTAGGCTCTGTAACTTTCGGACTTTCTGGAGAAAGTATCATTTGGGAAATTTAGAAAAGGCTGGGAGCAATTTTTCGGCAGTTTTCCTAGATAAAATATCCTTTTCAACCTGGATACAGAGAAATGAACGGAGCCGATCCAGAATGTTGGCAGGGGGATTGGATTTGAGATGGGCATACATTGCTATGTCACTCAGAAGACGTGAAGCTTCCTTCTCATAATAGGAGGAAGATAAGACTACCGTGCCTCCTCCTTTATCCACTTTGACAAATCTGAGATCAGGTCTATTCTTAAGCCACTTCAACGCTGCCTGTACCTTAGTAGACAAATTGGAGCAACTGGGAGGATAGGCCAAGGATTTCACCACTGAAAAGGTATACAGAGCTACCGGGTATCACTGGGGGAAAGTAGACTGATTACCTCCCTTAAAGGGGGCTGTTTGTGTCGCTACCTCACCACTACCTGGACCCGTTTCGCTGGCTAAGCCAGCTAAAAGCTCTACAAACTTGTTATCAGAGGAGGTAAAATTCTCCACAAGGCTAAACACCAGAGGACCAATTGTTCTAGGTTTCTCTCCCTTCTTAGCCTCTGTGACAATAGGTGGAGTGACACCTTCTCGATTAAAAAACGTACACAGGTTAATTTTCCTCAAAGACTTAAAGAAATCTACTTCAAATTGCACTGCATCAAACTTATCATTTAATCCAAAATTAGAGCCTTTGGAAAGAAGAGTCACCACATCACTAGGTAAATCCACGTCTGTGGTATAAATGACATTCATAGGGGCAGCTAGTCCTTCCAGCTCACTCCCTTGCGTTTTCTCAGATACTTTGATGTACGTATGCGGTATGCATTGATGAGGGCAGAAAAATGCGCTACAATATGCCTGAAAACTCTGAATTTTTTTAAAACACCAGCTGGTGAGTACTTTTGCTTGGACTTTCACAGTATATAGGCCCTTGACAGATTAACAGGTACAATATGGTAAACTACTTTGATGTAGGTATGTGGTATGCACGTATGACGGCAAAAAAATGCGCTACAGTACACTTGGAAAACGTATTTTTATGAAACAACAGCCAGTGATTCATTTTCCCTGGCCTTTCACTGTAGGCTTGTTACAGATTAACAGGTACAAAAAAGTGCACTACTTAGATGTAGGTATGTGGTATGCATGTATGAGGACAAAAAAAATGCGCTACTGTACACTTGGAAAACGTATTTTCGTAAAACACCAGCCGGTGAGTACTATTGCTTGGACTTTCACAGTATGTAGGCCCTTGACAGATTAACAGGTACAAAACGGTACACTACTTAGATGTAAGTATGCGGTATACACTGATGAGGGCAGAAAAATGCACTACAATACGCATTAAAAACTCTGTATTTTTGTAAAACACCAGCCGGTGAGTTCTATTGCTTGGACTTTTACAGTATGCAGGCCCTTGACAGATTAACAAGTACAATATGGTACACTACTTAGATGTAGGTATGCGGTAGGCCCGTATGAGGGCAAAAAAATGCACTACAGTGCACTAGGAAAATGTATTTTCATGAAACAACAGCCAGTGATTAGTTTTCCCTGGCCTTTCACTGTATGTAGACTTGTTACAGATAAGCAGGTACAAAAAAGTGCACTACTTAGATATAGGCATGCAGTATGCACGTATGAGGGCATAAAAATGCGCTACAGTACACTTGGAAAAAGTATTTTTGTAAAACACCAGCCGGTGATTACTTTTTCCTGGACTTTCCCAGTATCTAGACTTGTTACAGATTTACAGATACAAAATAGTAGACTGCTTTGATGTAGGTATGTGGTATGCACGTTTGAGGGCAGAAAAATGCACTACAGTCCGCTGAAAAAAACGTATTTTTGCACAGCAGCAGGACCCAACAGTGCAGCACCACAAAAAAATGTTTTTTTTTAAATTACACTCTGTCACAGAGTATTGAGAATGGTGTGAACTGCTGGTTATTATACCATCTACAGACTAGTATACGCAGCAGATGATTTCTTGTGGAAAAAATACACAGAATTGCGCTGAAAAATCATTCTGCCTTCTGTGATACGGTTCATGAAGTTAAGGCAGCTTGTTCCTATGTATGAGGCAACGAAAAGTTATCTGCCCCTCTCTGATAAAATGCTAAATGAAGTGACTGGGAGGTTTATGGCTGGCGTCAAAATCCTTCTCAGTGACAACAAGCAAAGCACTGCACTGCTCTCTGTCCACAACGCTGATGTGACTAGCAGTTGGAAGTGGAACGCTGCGGTATGATCAAATCAGCGTCTCTGTTTAACACACAGAAACACGCAGTCCATCCTATCCCTCTGCAGTGTATGGTATGAAATGAGCAGCCGCAAAATGTCTGCCGATTATATAGGGCTGTGACATCACAGGGGTGACTGAATGGTGATAGGCTGCATCCTGCATGTGATTCAGGGTCATCCCGCCTACCTCCCTTTCCGCCTTGCCGCCTTCCCAGCATCCCCTGCCCCATGCACTGACATGTGGATCTGCCATTTTAGGTGTCTTGGAGCCTGGAACGCTGTAAAATGGAGTTTATTGAAGCAATTTGCGTGATAGAATTGCGGCGATATTAGCATTTGTTGCAAATCGAATAAATCCTGAAATTCGTAACGAATTCGAGTTCGTCTGCTTCGATTCGCTCATCTCTAATTGTAAATAATACTAATAAGAAAAAACTCTTTTAGCTCAAGTGTCATGTGATAGAATCTGTCAACTATTCTGAACAGGAAAGAGGAGACTTGTAGGGATCGGTTGTCAAGGTTCCAAAGTAATGACATAGGATTTCCATGGGTGAATAACAATCCCAGAAAGGGATTTGTTTGTAATGCATTTCTGTGAACTACAACTTTTATTATACTATGGAGAGGTCATATGTAAGTGATGCTATCTATGGCTTTAAAATAATGGCCATAATTCTATGTGCATTTATTTAATAATCATGATCATTATTTGCAGTCATTAGTGAGAAATAACTGCTGGAATAAAATTTTTTGGCTTTAACCCCTTAAGGACGCAGCCCTTTTCCACCTTAAGGACTGAGCCCTTTTTCGCAATTCTGACCACCGTCACTTTACGAATAAATAACGCGAAAACACTTTTAACGAATACTCTGATTCTGAGAATGTTTTTTTGTGACATATTCTACTTTATTTTGGTGGTAAATTTTCGGTGTTAATTACATCCTTTTTTGGTGAAAAATCCAAAAATGTCATGAAAATTTAGAAAATTTTGTATTTTTCTAACTCTGAAGCTCTTTACTTGTAAGGAAAATGGATATTCCAAATACCTTTTATTTTTAATCACAAATACAATATGTTCACTTTATGTTGGCATCATAAAATGGACATATTTTTGCTTTTTGAAAAAATTAGAGGGCTTCAAAGTAGAGCAGCAATTTTCAAAAATGTCATGAAAATTGCTAAATCTGAAGGGACAGATGTTACAGAACTACAACTCCCAGCATGCCTGGGCAGTCGAGGCATGCTGAGAGTTGTAGTTTGGCAACATCTGGAGGGCTACCGTTTGGGCACCACTGTAACAGTGGTCTCCAAACTGTGACCCTCCAGATGTTGCAAAACTACAACTCCCAGCATGCCCAGACAGCCTTTGGCTGTCTGGGCATGCTGGGAGCTGCAGTTTGGCCTTCCTAGTGGTTGCCACGGTAAAGATCGTTTTACTTTCACTTTCAATTCCCCCCCCCACCACCGTCGATTCCCTACCTGAGCAAGGATCCAGCAGGCTCCAGCGAAGATCCCAGGTCCCTAGGCATCTTCTCCTGCAGGTACAGCCTCCATCTTCTTCCCAGATCCCCTCGACATCCAGGGGCTGGCAGAACGGGGGGTTGCAATGGCAACCCCCTGTCCTGCGCTGCTTTGGTCAGAACTCTGTTCTGACTAATGACAGGGGATAGGAGGAGATCGCAGCTCTGCGACCTCACTCCCATCCCTTAGGCTGATCGGGGCTGTTGCTGACAGCTCCGAACAGCCCTATTTTCCGGGTGATCGGGTCACCAGAGACCCGATCAGCCCGTAATTGGAGAAAATCGCATGTCTGAATTGACATGTGATTTTCTCTGATCGCCGACATGGGGGGGTCTCAGGAGCAGGCATCCGGCTCCGGTCCCCAACCGACTAGCGGTGGGGACCGGATTTTCCACGGGTGTATGGATACGCCCTCGGTCCTTAAGGACTCGGAATGCAGGGCGTATCCGTACGCCCTGTGTCCTGAAAAGGTTAAAATGGCAAAATTGCCTTGAAAAAGTAAAATTAACCAGCCAAATTCTTAGACTGGGTTTACACAGTATTTTGGTTAGTATTTTTGTCAAAATGTTTAGCCAAAACCACTATAGTTTTTGTGTGTTGGTTCCATTCCATGTGCTGGTTCTGTTGGCTAAAGATACTGAGCGAAATACTATTTGCTGTTTTAGAAAAATGGCCAAATTTTTTATGACTATGAAAACAACGAAAAATACAGTGTGTAAACATAACTTAAAAGAAAGAAAAAAAATGATGACAATGTGGTATCACTGTAATTGTATTGATCTGTAGAAAAAAATTTATAAAAATGGAATGCCGGAGAGGCTCTTGTTAGACTAGTGATCTAAAGGCCCGAGCTACCCAAATGGCACTTATACCCACGGTGTTGAAAATTTAGGTAGCGAACAAAAGAAATCGGGGCTCAGGGTCATGAATATTGAACCAATTTGAGTTAATTAGTATATTAAGTAAACGTTAAGTGCTGTGACTCATAGGGCCCTTTTGAGTCAACAGGGACACAAGAAAGCGAAAATGAATAATATAAATGTGGCGGCAAAAAAAGGCTATACCTTAATAAAACATATAATAAAAATTGCATATAGTAGATGATAAAAATGTGGCCACACACTAAATGTGAATAGACTAAGAATAGAATAAAATATAATGAAATAAAATAACCTGGATCAAAATACTGCGCAATATTAAGTATTTTGTACTCTGTCAGAGCTTATCAGATAAAGTTCTTGGTGTTGTGGATATCCAGGTGAAGTAACGAGTCTATGACTCCCTGTTTGGGAGTATGGAATAATGCAAAGTCTCTATGCAATGTTGGTAGCTGTATTAGTAGGTAACAGTTATACAGGCATGTAGATGGTACCTTGTAGAGCGTGTCAATAGCAGTCCATGTTCCGGTATCTCCTGGCAGGGAGTGTGCTGCTAGAGACTCGGCCGTCTCATTAATTCACAGCGCGAGTGGTAGTGGGCTCCGCTTGTGGGGACTGCAGCGATTCTCCTGATGCAGTGATAGCGGATCCCAGCGGCGTCCTCGTGCAAGAGGCAGCGGACGCTGTCACGGGTTGACTGGCAGATCTGATGATCCCTCTCAGGTAGGCAAATAGAGACTTGTGCTATCTCAATATGGTAGGTAGTGGTGGTCACTAGAATAGTGCAAGGCTGGACACGTTTCAGGACCCCCTTAGGCCCTTTCTTCAGCAGCTAGATATTGTGTGTAGGGGTGATTTTCTAGGATATTTATACTTTTAACTCTTCCTCTTTAGTGAAAAGTCACATCCATTTTGATAAAGTTTTATGGAACAACAATTTGTCAACATGAGAATAAAGGTAAAAAAAAAAAAAAACATTAAAAGTTGGTAAACTGCGTTCAATGGTACAAGAACAAGGTGGAAATGAGAAAAAATTCAAATATTTATATAATGTAGCTATGAAGGGTATATGTATAGAAATAATGTGTATATCTGAATGATGATTTATATTGATATGTATTATTATAGCAATTGAATAGTTTTTATGGCAATTGAATATTTCACCAAAATTGCAAAAATAGTAAAAAAAAAAAATGTATGCATGAATTTTTCAAGAAGTTTTTTTCAAATCTATTTAAAAAAAAAAAATCTAAAAATGTATAAATTTGTTAAAAATTTTACTCTAAAAGATTTCATTAAAAATTGGCCCACAAAAATCTTTCCAAATCCATATACTTATGTTATCTATGTGTGCACTACAGCAATCCAGTTGGTCCAACAAGATAGGCGAGGGGGCAACTACATCAGCAAGATGTCCAGAGCAGAATCCAGGAAGTTACTTGAATTCGGCTCTTTGATTATAGTATATCTATCTATATTATCTATATAGTATATCTATATGTGCACTTGTGTAGTCACATATCTGTATGTAGAATGTCCCAAACAATGACAATGACATGCATACAATGTTGTCTAATTAGTGCAATATGTATTAAACATAGAACAATCATATAAAATGACCCTAGCTGGATAATCTGATTTGGTGGGTGTGTAATAGGGAGAGGTCCCAATAAAGGACCGGTCGGAGTGCTGGGTAAACAGCCTAACGCCGACGAGTTGTCCAAAAGGACCACCTCCTAATCTAAAAGACCGAAGACCTCTAACTCGCTGTTTAGTCCTTTGGGTGCCAAAGAGCAGAATTCAAATAACTTCCTGGATTCTGCTCTGGACATCTTGCTGATGTAGTTGCCCCCTCGCCTATCTTGTTGGACCAACTGGATTGCTGTAGTGCACACATAGATATACTACAATCAAAACAACATAAGTATATGGATTTGGAAAGATTTTCAAGAAAAATGTATACATTTTTAGATAAAAAAAAAAATAGTTTTGAAAAAAAACTTCTTGAAAAATTCATGCATAATTTTTTTTAAAATGTTTGCAATTTTTGTGAAATATTCATTTGCCATAAAAACTATTCATTTGCCATAATAATATAAATCAATATAAATCATCATTCAGATATACACGTTATTTATATACATATACTCTTCATAGCTACTTTTTTATAAATATTTGAATTTTTTCTCATTTCCACCTTGTTCTTGTACCATTGAATGTAGTTTACCAACTCATATATATATATATATATATATATATATATATATATACATTTTTTACCTTTATTCTCATGTTGACAAATTGTTGTTCCATAAAACTTCATCACTTTTTTTTCTACCTTTATTCTCTTGTTGACAAATTATGCTCCATAAAACTTTATCAAATTGGATGTGACACTACCCTGAAGAAGAGGAGTTAAAGGTATAAATAGTAATGATCTGTAGAAAAAAAATAATAAAAATGGAATGCTGGAGAGGCTCTTGTTAGACTAGTGATCTAAAGACCCGAGCTACCCAAATGGAACCTATACCGACGGTGTCGAAAATTTAGGTAGTGAAGTTTACTTGCTGTAAAAATTACACCCATAAAATGAATATTTATGTGTATAAACAAATAGTAATTTAACTGCCATTTTAGGGTTAAAAATTTCCCAAAATACTAAGTGGGAATATGACCTCAGGTTGATGCTTTATCTGCACTAGTGCTGCCCTTGCTTATTGTTTTTCTGGGATGCCTTATTTATTCATAGTTACCAGTACAGTTTATCTAATTTATTTCTAAGATTAATAATCAGTTCAAGGTATTCCCTTAATTAGAATTTGTATCTAATTAACGTAAGCACAAGAAACTGTAAACAACATTAATGAAGCTAATTGGGAGTGCTTCTCTATGTCCCAAGCCACTAAACTCTCTTACCTTTATGAATTGATATTTCACTATTAAAATTCCAATTATAGCATTTTCTATTGTTTCAAAACATTTAGACATCTTATATTTGTTGATTTTTCAGTAACCCCTTAATAGTCATTCACAATATTTTTATTGACATAGTAATATTAGGTCTTGTTTTATGTGGCAGGTTATTGTGAAAGTGTTGATGCCTAATATGAGTATTTTTTTTTTTATTGAAAGATAAGTATTTTTTTATTAAAAGATTTGTATTTTGCCACTTTGTTTCTACTCTTTCCTTCTCTTTCTTTCTTTCTCTCTGTAGTCTAACTCATTATGAACTATGGGGTTCACTTGGATAAGTTTCCTTTGGATAGGGGATAAGATGTTTAACCCTTAGAGGACCATAGGTTTTTTCATTTTTGCACTTTAGTTTTTTCCACCTCACCTTCTAAAAATCAAAACACTTTCAATTTCCCACCTACAGACCCATATGAGGGCTTGTTTATTGCACCACAAATTTTAGTTTGTAATTACATCAATTATTTCAGCACAAAATCTACGATGAAACAAAAAAAATTTGAAAAACACCATTGTGTTACTTTTCTGTAAACATGACACCTAATCTTTATTCTGAAGGTCCATATGATTAAAATTATACCCTACAGAAGCAAAATGGCAGTTACAACTGTCTTATTCTTCAGGGCATCAAGAGGGTGGTGGCCCCAACAAGAGAGGGCAACCACAGACAAAAATTTCTCGATCGAGAAGAGTATTGGATTATGCGTCTAGAAAGCAGATATCCTTGGGGCCTTAATTGTACAATTGTGTTTTTATATTACAGTTTTTAACAATGACATACCCGCTTTTTCTATGCTACATGTAATTTTTATATAATTCTCATTGTGTAAACTATGATATATGTTACAAAATTTGTGAATGTCCCGTTTTTATGGGTGTATTACTATTTCTGTAAGGGCTTTTCCTGTTGGGGGGGGGGTGTCTCCTCCCCAGGTGCGGTAATTCCCCACACCTGTGCCTGAGACACCTCCCCTATATATAGGATTTCCAACATTCTGACTAGTGTATCAGTATGACTAAGATCGCTTAGACGATCGAAACGCGTCACTGCTGTCTTCCTGTATGTTGCTGTGTTGGAAATAAATCATAAGTATTTGCTGCGCTGGACATTTTCTTTACTTCTTCATTCGATACCTATCAGCATTATCCAGGCTGAGTCCAACTGCAGCTGGCGACAATTGAGGGGTGAGCTGGGCTTATCACACACGTTTGACTACTTGTATATGTTTTATTTTGTTTTAATTCTTTTGTTATAACTTTTTGTACGAAAATTTGCATGCTTAAAATGTCCTTTTCTGACTCCGATATATTTTTTACTTTTCCATGTATGGGGATGGGTGGGGGGTCATTTTTTGTGCAGTGATCTTTAGTTTTTATCAGAACCATTTTTGTTTTCATGGGACTTTTTGATAACTTTTTATACATTTTTGTGGGTATGCAAAGTGACCAATAATACGCAATTGTGGATTTTTTTTTTTTTTTTACGTGTAAAGCCCCCAAAAGAGACTTAGTATCTTTTATATAGTCAGCTGCTCTAGTCACCAGGGGCTTTAACAATTGATATAACCAAGCACCCAACCTTTTAAGTAGGGGATCAATCCCCACTACAATAGGTTGAAGAATGTGAGGGGGAGGATATTATGGTATTTTTCTATATGTTCCAGGGTCATCTAAAAAAATCCATCACAAGTTCCTCATTTAGTAATTTTTCCATGACAATTACTGATTCTCCTTTGTCCGCACCAAGCATTTGTCACGATGCCGGCTGGCAGGTAGTGGATCCTCTGTGCCGGAGAGGGATTGGCGTGGACCGTGCTAGTGGATCGGTTCTAAGTCACTACTGGTTTTCACCAGAGCCCGCCGCAAAGCGGGATGGTCTTGCTGCGGCGGTAGTGACCAGGTCGTATCCACTAGCAACGGCTCACCTCTCTGGCTGCTGAAGATAGGCGCGGTACAAGGGAGTAGACAGAAGCAAGGTCGGACGTAGCAGAAGGTCGGGGCAGGCAGCAAGGATCGTAGTCAGGGGCAACGGCAGGAGGTCTGGAACACAGGCTAGGAACACACAAGGAAACGCTTTCACTGGCACAATGGCAACAAGATCCGGCAAGGGAGTGCAGGGGAAGTGAGGTGATATAGGGAAGTGCACAGGTGAACACACTAATTGGAATCACTGCGCCAATCAGCGGCGCAGTGGCCCTTTAAATCGCAAAGACCCGGCGCGCGCGCGCCCTAGGGAGCGGGGCCGCGCGCGCCGGGACAGGACCGAGGGAGAGCGAGTCAGGTACGGGAGCCGGGGTGCGCATCGCGAGCGGGCGCTACCCGCATCGCGAATCGCATCCCGGCTGGAAGCGGAATCGCAGCGCCCCGGGTCAGTGGAACTGACCGGAGCGCTGCAGTGGGGAGAGTGTAGCGAGCGCTCCGGGGAGGAGCGGGGACCCGGAGCGCTCGGCGTAACAGTACCCCCCCCCTTGGGTCTCCCCCTCTTCTTAGAGCCTGAGAACCTGAGGAGCAGACTTTTGTCTAGGATGTTGTCCTCAGGTTCCCAGGATCTCTCTTCTGGACCACAACCCTCCCAATCCACTAAGAAAAAGGTTTTCCCTCTGACCTTTTTAGAAGCTAGGATCTCTTTGACGGAGAAGATGTCCGAGGAGCCGGAAACAGGAGTGGGAGGAACAGATTTGGGAGAGAAACGGTTAATGATGAGTGGTTTAAGAAGAGAAACGTGAAAGGCATTAGGGATACGAAGAGAAGGAGGAAGAAGAAGTTTGTAAGAGACAGGATTAATCTGACACAAAATTTTGAAAGGACCAAGATAGCGTGGTCCCAACTTGTAGCTAGGGACACGGAAGCGGACATATTTAGCGGAGAGCCATACCTTGTCTCCAGGGGAAAAAATGGGAGGAGCTCTTCTTTTCTTATCCGCGAACTTCTTCATGCGTGATGAAGCCTGTAAGAGAGAATTTTGGGTCTCTCTCCATATGATGGAAAGGTCACGAGAAATTTCATCCACAGCGGGCAGACCAGAGGGCAAGGGGGTAGGGAGGGGGGGAAGAGGGTGACGGCCGTACACCACGAAAAATGGGGATTTGGAGGAAGATTCAGAGACTCTGAAGTTATACGAGAATTCGGCCCATGGCAGGAGATCTGCCCAGTCATCCTGGCGGGAGGAAACAAAATGTCGTAAATAATCACCCAAGACCTGGTTAATTCTTTCTACTTGTCCATTGGATTGGGGATGATATGCAGAAGAAAAATTTAATTTAATCTTGAGTTGTTTACAAAGAGCCCTCCAGAATTTAGACACGAATTGGACGCCTCTATCCGAGACGATCTGCGTAGGCAACCCGTGAAGACGAAAAATGTGTACAAAAAATTGTTTAGCCAACTGAGGCGCTGAAGGAAGACCAGGAAGAGGGATGAAATGTGCCATTTTGGAGAATCGATCAACGACCACCCAAATAACAGTGTTGCCACGGGAAGAGGGTAAATCAGTAATAAAATCCATACCAATCAGAGACCAAGGCTGTTCGGGGACAGGCAGGGGATGAAGAAAGCCAGCGGGCTTCTGGCGAGGAGTCTTATCCCGGGCACAGATAGTGCAGGCTCGCACAAAGTCCACAACATCCGTCTCCAGAGTCGGCCACCAATAGAAGCGGGAGATGAGTTGCACAGATTTCTTGATGCCCACATGACCTGCGAGATGGGAGGAGTGACCCCATTTGAGGATTCCGAGGCGTTGGCGTGGAGAAACAAAGGTCTTTCCTGGAGGAGTTTGCCTGATGGAGGCTGGAGAAGTGGAGATCAGGCAGTCAGGAGGAATGATGTGTTGCGGAGAGAGTTCAACTTCTGAGGCATCCGAGGAACGAGAGAGAGCATCGGCCCTAATGTTCTTATCGGCAGGCCGAAAGTGAATTTCAAAATTAAATCGGGCAAAGAACAGAGACCACCGGGCCTGTCGAGGATTCAGCCGTTGGGCAGACTGGAGGTAGGAGAGGTTCTTGTGATCGGTGTAAATAATAACTGGAAATCTTGATCCCTCCAGCAGATGCCTCCATTCCTCAAGTGCTAATTTGATGGCTAGAAGCTCTCGATCCCCGATGGAGTAGTTCCTCTCCGCCGGAGAGAAGGTCCTAGAAAAAAAACCACAAGTGACAGCATGCCCGGAAGAATTTTTTTGTAGAAGAACAGCTCCAGCTCCCACTGAGGAGGCATCAACCTCCAATAGGAAGGGTTTGGAAGGGTCAGGTCTGGAGAGCACGGGAGCCGAAGAAAAGGCAGACTTGAGTCGTTTAAAGGCGTCTTCCGCTTGAGGAGGCCAAGACTTGGGATCGGCATTTTTTTTTGTTAAAGCCACGATAGGAGCCACAACGGTAGAAAAATGTGGAATAAATTGCCTGTAATAATTGGCGAACCCCAAAAAACGTTGGATAGCACGGAGTCCGGAGGGGCGTGGCCAATCTAAGACGGCAGAGAGTTTGTCTGGATCCATTTGTAGTCCCTGGCCAGAAACCAAGTATCCTAGAAAAGGAAGAGATTGGCATTCAAACAGACATTTCTCAATTTTGGCATAGAGTTGATTGTCACGAAGTCTCTGAAGAACCATACGGACATGCTGGCGGTGTTCTTCTAGATTGGCAGAAAAAATTAGGATATCGTCCAGATATACAACAACACAGGAGTATAAAAGATCACGAAAAATTTCATTAACAAAGTCTTGGAAGACAGCAGGGGCGTTGCACAGGCCAAAGGGCATGACCAGATACTCAAAGTGTCCATCTCTGGTGTTAAATGCCGTTTTCCACTCATCCCCCTCTCTGATGCGGATGAGGTTATAGGCACCTCTTAAGTCCAGTTTAGTAAAGATGTGGGCACCTTGGAGGCGATCAAAGAGTTCAGAGATGAGGGGTAGGGGGTAGCGGTTCTTAACCGTGATTTTATTAAGACCGCGGTAGTCAATGCAAGGACGTAGGGAGCCATCTTTTTTGGACACAAAGAAAAATCCGACTCCGGCAGGAGAGGAGGATTTACGGATAAAGCCCTTTTTTAAATTTTCCTGGACGTATTCAGACATGGCAAGAGTCTCTGGGACAGAGAGAGGATAAATTCTGCCCCGGGGTGGAGTAGTGCCCGGGAGGAGGTCGATAGGACAATCATAAGGCCTGTGAGGAGGTAGAGTCTCAGCTTGTTTTTTGCAGAAAACATCCGCAAAGTCCATATAGGCCTTAGGGAGACCGGTTACTGGAGGAACCACAGAGTCACGGCAAGGGTTACTGGGAACCGGTTTTAAACAGTCCTTGGAACAAGAGGGCCCCCAACTCTTGATCTCCCCAGTGGACCAATCCAGGGTTGGGGAATGAAGTTGAAGTCATTAGAAGGGGCTCCGTGCGGAAACGTATGGTACAGTCCAATCTTTCATTGTTTACACAATTGATGTAAAGGGGTCTGGCGAGACTGGTCACTGGGATGTTGAACCTGTTGACGAGAGAGGCCAAAATAAAATTTCCTGCAGATCCAGAGTCCAAGAAGGCCATAGTAGAGAAGGAGAAGGCAGAGGCAGACATCCGCACAGGCACAGTAAGACGTGGAGAAGCAGAGTAGACATCAAGGACTGTCTCACCTTTGTGCGGAGTCAGCGTACGTCTTTCCAGGCGGGGAGGACGGATAGGACAATCCCTCAGGAAGTGTTCGGTACTAGCACAGTACAGGCAGAGGTTCTCCATGCGGCGTCGTGTCCTCTCTTGAGGTGTCAGGCGAGACCGGTCGACCTGCATAGCCTCCACGGCGGGAGGCACAGAAACGGATTGCAGAGGACCAGAGGAGAGAGGAGCCGAGGAGAAGAAACGCCTCGTGCGAACAGAGTCCATATCCTGGCGGAGCTCCTGACGCCTTTCGGAAAAACGCATGTCAATGCGAGTAGCAAGGTGAATGAGTTCATCTAGATTAGCAGGGATTTCTCGTGCGGCCAGAACATCTTTAATGTTGCTGGATAGGCCTTTTTTAAAGGTCGCGCAGAGGGCCTCATTATTCCAGGATAATTCTGAAGCAAGAGTACGGAATTGTACGGCATACTCGCCAACGGAAGAATTACCCTGGACCAGGTTCAACAGGGCAGTCTCAGCAGAAGAGGCTCGGGCAGGTTCCTCAAAGACACTTCGGATTTCCGAGAAGAAGGAGTGTACAGAGGCAGTGACGGGGTCATTGCGGTCCCAGAGCGGTGTGGCCCAAGACAGGGCTTTTCCAGACAGAAGGCTGACTACGAAAGCCACCTTAGACCTTTCAGTGGGAAACTGGTCCGACATCATCTCCAGATGCAGGGAACATTGGGAAAGAAAGCCACGGCAAAACTTAGAGTCCCCATCAAATTTATCCGGCAAGGATAGGCGTAGACCAGGAGCGGCCACTCGCTGCGGAGGAGGTGCAGGAGCTGGCGGAGGAGATGACTGCTGAAGCTGTGGTAGTAACTGCTGTAGCATAACGGTCAGTTGAGACAGCTGTTGGCCTTGTTGCGCTATCTGTTGTGACTGCTGGGCGACCACCGTGGTGAGGTCAGCGACAACTGGCAGAGGAACTTCAGCGGGATCCATGGCCGGATCTACTGTCACGATGCCGGCTGGCAGGTAGTGGATCCTCTGTGCCGGAGAGGGATTGGCGTGGACCGTGCTAGTGGATCGGTTCTAAGTCACTACTGGTTTTCACCAGAGCCCGCCGCAAAGCGGGATGGTCTTGCTGCGGCGGTAGTGACCAGGTCGTATCCACTAGCAACGGCTCACCTCTCTGGCTGCTGAAGATAGGCGCGGTACAAGGGAGTAGACAGAAGCAAGGTCGGACGTAGCAGAAGGTCGGGGCAGGCAGCAAGGATCGTAGTCAGGGGCAACGGCAGGAGGTCTGGAACACAGGCTAGGAACACACAAGGAAACGCTTTCACTGGCACAATGGCAACAAGATCCGGCAAGGGAGTGCAGGGGAAGTGAGGTGATATAGGGAAGTGCACAGGTGAACACACTAATTGGAATCACTGCGCCAATCAGCGGCGCAGTGGCCCTTTAAATCGCAAAGACCCGGCGCGCGCGCGCCCTAGGGAGCGGGGCCGCGCGCGCCGGGACAGGACCGAGGGAGAGCGAGTCAGGTACGGGAGCCGGGGTGCGCATCGCGAGCGGGCGCTACCCGCATCGCGAATCGCATCCCGGCTGGAAGCGGAATCGCAGCGCCCCGGGTCAGTGGAACTGACCGGAGCGCTGCAGTGGGGAGAGTGTAGCGAGCGCTCCGGGGAGGAGCGGGGACCCGGAGCGCTCGGCGTAACAGCATTTTTTGCCTCAAATTTTGTGTTCTGGGTGAGCCAGACAATTCCAATTCTTTAAATCTTGGTAAACCTACTGTTAGAATATATGCATGGTCTCTCTCTTTGAATTATATAGTATACAACATTTTATGTAGTTAAAAACCATATAGCAGTAGTTGGTCATAGTCGTATGCATTTAAATTAGTGTGATCAGTGTGATCAGCTTCATAAGTTTCACTATTGTCCACACTATAAAAAATGTTAACAGAAGTCTACCAAATTTATTTACATATTGGCCCAGATTTATCAAACTGTGTGAGAGAAAAAATGGAGGGATTTTTCTCCAGCAACCAATCACAGCTCAGCTAACAAGTTTTGGTAAAGTGTAACCTGGGCTGCGATTGGTTGTTTTGGGAAAATATCTCCACTTTTTCTCTCACACAGTTTGATAAATCTGGGCCATTGTCTGTTATGTTTTTAAAGACTGGTCTGGTACCAAACTTAGTCCCCTAGATAAGACCTTTCTTTGTTCTTGGCTGAGTGTAGGAACCGACAAGATGACTACAGAAAAAGTGTTTAATTGTATTGGTTTAGGCAGCGTTGTCTGTTTCTTGTGTGAACTCGTGGTATGTTTTATTTATTTATTTTTTGGCTGACCATTTCTGTTCTTATATAAAGATAAAAATAAACAAAAAATTCAGTGCTCAGAGTAGACAACATCCAAATCGAAACACCATGTATAAGGGATATAGCATCCTTCACTTACTTCACTCGGGAGAATGCGGAATAAATCTGTAGGTAGGTCCTACTAAACCGACAGTATAGGTAATAAAATTCCGAAAGGTACTTCTTCAAGTAGTTATATTTTATTCAGTGTTGAAATGTGTTTCCGAGGTTCACATATAAAACCTCCTTCATCAGGCATTGCATTTTTATTTTCTTCCAATTTAACAAGCTGTCCATTCATTTTAATAAGTCAAGTTCTGATGTATTATTGTACTAATTTAAAGACCCCAATGTAGCGTTAATGATATTCTCTAATTCCAGCATTCCAACATATTTTTTTTCCTCTTGTTCCACAAGTAGCTGCATGAGTTTAAAAGAGCATTTGGTTAATAAATTTTTCCAGCTGAAGTCCTCCTGATAAACTTTAGTTAATCTTTCTTATTCTCAAGTCTCTGTGGATCTTAGGTTTTTCCAAATATTGTGTGAGTGTAGTTGCATGCCACCAAACTCCCACCAAAAGGAGTTGTTGGGATTTATAATGCTCCAGGTTTAGATTTTTTTGGAAAACTGATGTTGAGTGACCTAAAAACACATCAGCCACATGTGTCAAACTATCAGCATTACTCAATAGAGACATGTTTTGTAGTATAGTCTACTAGAAGCAAGAGGGGGCTCAACCAAATAAAGGAAAAATGGGTGCTACCAAAATGTAGAAAACAAAGAAAGAAAAAAGAAAAACACTCTAAAAACACTCTATGGTGCACACCATATCATTCGGATAAAAAATATTTATTAAATGCATGTAATCTGACATACAGGGAAACACTCTAAAACCAATAAAAAAATCTGCTCATAGAAATGCAAAAACTCCGCAATCCATAGGGTGGGGACCATAAATCCCTCCCTAGGGATTAGTATTTTGTGTCCACCACAGGGTAGTTGATTACATCTATTGGGGAGTGAGCACCCCTGGGGAGGGATTCATGGTCCCCAATAGAAGGGCTCAAAGGATGATGCTAGTGTACATTAGTCAGAAATAGCTCATTAAATGAGTACTTAATATGTCATTTAAAATAAGGCAGTAGGTGGTGCCAGAATTGTGTAAGGCTATGTTCACAATGTGGAATGTTCGCATGGAAAATTTCCATACGAACACTCCACCGACAGCGGAGCACGGGTAGGACATGCCAGCCCTAAGATCACTTGGAAATTTACCATCTCATAGACGGCAATAGTGTGAACATGGCCTGAAAGGGGATAAGATGTCTGATTGCAGGAGCCCCGCCAATGGGGACCCCCTCCCTGCTGCACCTGGCATTAGATTAGAGCATCGGGTGCAGCATCGGAAGCTCATGAAATCACGGCCATGCCCCGGTTGAGATGTCACGGCCTTGCCCCCTCAATGCAAGTCTATGGAAGGGGGCCCCCTCCCATAGAATTGCATTGAGGGTGTGTGGCCACGATGACACAAGCGGGACATCACAAGCCTCCGCCCAGCATCCACAAAGTTTGCTCCATGCATCGGATGTCTGGGGTGCCACAGTCCAGATTGTCAGGGTCCCCAGCGTTGGGACCCCCTCGATCAGGCATCGTGTCCCCTATCCTTTGGATAGGGGATAAGATGTCTAGGGACGGAGTACCCCTTTAAGCCAGTCACCCAATAATTGAGAGATGGCTTGATGATATGTTACATACTTGAACAAGATTGCTGAGCTTGTTTTATTTTCATATTGTTTGTTATCATTTTAAATATATTGTTATTGGTATTGATATCGATATATTTCTATACCAATTGTTACCCATTAGTCTTTATTTGTATTTGGATATTGATTAATAAGTGGGATGGCATATGTGTCAGGGACCGACCAGAGGACAGGGAGAGTGAGCCCTAAACTGACTCTAAAACATCTCTCCCTGCCCACTTGCCCATCCACCCTAAATGGTGGATCGACAACTGGGCGCCGGTCCCTCCCTGAGCTAAAGTGCAGTGGCCTTAAAAACACATACTAATAAACAGTCGGTCACAAGCCAGAAACATAACATGAACATAGAACTCTATAATGACTGGACTCAGATAACAAACACAAAACAGATTAAGTTCATAGGACACAGATTAGTGAGCAGCACAGAGGACACCATAGACCAATGGTAAGGCACAGAGGAAAACACTAGATAAGTAATCATATACTCTATGATCAGTCCATGTACAAAAACTCCAAAGATCTGAATAATGAACTAATAAACAAATGGAGTTCAAAACACAAGACAGGAAATCGGATGAGTCTGAACAGACTCCAGGAACAGACAGGAATATAGCATATTCCCCTAGAGAACCTCCAGTAGGCACAGGAATGTCTTGACACTAAAACTCAATCTCCCAGAGTCCAGGATGGAGCACGGAGATATATTTTATTAATTCTCAATTCCCCAGAGCCCCCATGGAAAGGTAAACGGGATCTATTGCTAAACCGAAATAATCCCAATCCTAAACCTCCAGTAGACTAAGGAAATAATCTCCCAGATTCCCCATGGACCGGTAACAGAGATACTTAGTTACAACTCAGAAAAACAGATACAAGAGAAAACACAGTGTGAACAGATACATAACAGATATTACATACAATCCTAAAACCGACTATACTGAAACAGATTAAAATCTACTAAGAGAATACTATCTAACCATGAGTAAAAGCCCAGAACATATAAATGATAAATGCAAGGTGCATGCTAAGACAGAGATAGTAGAATTTAAGCACAAACAGACAAAGTGTTTCACCAAAAGCTCCATAGTAGCATGTCAAGCATGATAGTAGCAAGACAGGATGTCAGGAAGTCAATATGTAATCGCCAGCCCAGAAGTGAAACTGAGCTGATCTTATGTAGACACACCCTAAGAGCAAGTGGATAGAAAGCCAAAGGCTTTAGCTATTCCCTTACCGGGGGAACATATCACTGTTAAAGGAGTACTCTGGAGCAAAGTTATTTTATGGCATTGTAAAAACAGCAAGAAGTTATATAAGAAAGTCAATTGCCTCCATTGTCTCACTTGCATGCATCCCCGACTTTGCCGATATCCGGAAGTACAGCCTGTCTGCCGCAATTATGAATTTCGTTCCCTGTGTGTTCGGCCGACCGCAGCCATCTTTGTAACGAAACGTCACCGCTCTCATCATCCTCCCCTCTCTCAGCCGTCCCCCCTCCCTGCGATCCGGTCACTCCCATCCTTTACATATTCATATACTTATCGTTTGCACAGCCGTCATTGGCTGGGCAGTGCAAACACGTCAGAATACCCTTTCAAACAGTAAAACAATGTATTACAAACATGTTCTCTCTTATGTATATACATTTTTCAAAACAGAGTGTCTCCAGCGATTGCAAAGCTACTACTCCCAGCCGGTCTGGACATGCTGGGAGTTGTAGTTTTGCAACAGCTGGAGGCACCTTGGTTGGGAAACTCTGTATTATACACTTGAGGGGGGGGGGGGGGGGAGAGGACTTTATGTGCCTGTGTCCTGTCTGTTCTGTCTGGTGCCTGTCTCAGGCACCAGAGAGATATAGCTATGAGAGCAGTGTGTGCTAAAATAGCTGCATCTCCGCTGTGAGCCGAGTACAGCGTCGGAGCTCACTTTGATGTGTGTTTCCCTTCCCCCGCACCAAACATAGTGCTGGGTTCACATGCTGAGCGGCAGCAGGGGGGCGTGATTATTGTAATTACAGGGGAGGGGAGTTCATAAGTGAAGGGATGGGGTGAGAAGTAGAGAGGCACGGAGGGACAGGAAATCAGAGCAAGGCAGCATGGGGGATGATGATTTTTACGTCATCCTCCACACCAACATAACCCGGAAGTGGCGAGAACTATGCGCTGCTACAGCGGGAGAACGGCTGGACCGATTCAAGAAAGAATGACATGGATAGAGAGGTACAGCCGTGGGGAATATTTGGGGGGTTCTAAATTCTGCATCATAGTACTCCTTTAAAACACAACCAAATCCAATAACAATGTCTGAACACAGGCCAAGACAGACATGACAATATAATCCTATTCTTTCCATGTTGGTGATTATAATTTGCACTTTCTTTAACTATAAGCAGTGACCTCATTCTCTGCGAAGACACAAAAAGAATGAATAATGGCATTGTTTTTATTGATTTAATTTACATACTTCTACATAATTTCTCCGTTTCCCCTCACCCTTTGTTTCTTTCAGGAAATACATTTATAGTAGTTTTATTTATTTGATCTTAATACTTCACTTCTTGGCACACAAATTTCTGTATGTAATTTATTTTATTGAATTTGAACAGTGCCAGCTGCAATATGGTGACTGCCTATCTCAAAAATTTAAAACCAGAATAATTTAACACATCAATGAGTTTCTTCTGACAATCTTTCAATAACATGATAAGGAGTGTCCTGGCATTTTCTTGAGGTTTACATTGGTAATATCCCGACATTATTAGTTGTTAGCATAGAGAGGTAAACAGGCAAAACTAACTGCAGACCGACTTAGTATTTGGCTTATGAGACAGGCTTTCTGGATTCTGAAACTTAATATCAGAGGACAGAATGGATTGAACTTCAGGACCAGCTTAACCCCTTAAGAACACAGCAGGTTTTGGCCTTGAATATTTGCATTTTATTTTTTTCCTATTCACTTTAAGGAGATATAAACTCTAAAACTTAATTTTTCCACCCACAGACCCATATGGGGGGGGGGGGGCTTGTTTTTTGCAGGACCAGTTAATCTGTGTTTTGTATTTTCTGCTTTGGGTCCTGTTCAGACATTTTTATATCTGAACAGTTTTTGTGTTAATATCTCTCTGGTAATGTGAGAGTTAATGCTTCCAGGCCTTTAGCACTGGGAGGGCATATAAGGCCTCTTCAGGTGCTGCCCTGGGCTGGTAAATTCCTCTCTGACCATGTTTCCTGGGCTGGTAAATTCCCCTCTGACATGTGACCATGTCACCTTTGTCTGAGCCCATTTCCTGAGTATGACCATGGTTATCTGTCCTGTTTATGTTATTGAAATCTGGATTTTATCCTGCTTTATTTAGTACCTTGTCTGGTTTCAGTATTCTTGCATTGTATATATTTAATGTTCCTTGTTTAGACCGTGTTCAAATTGTATTCTGTTTTGCCTGAGTTTTGTGAATCTTAGTCCCTTTTAGTCCATCCAGTATACATTATGCCTTTGTATTAGTCCTGTTTGACCTTGTTGGATCCTGGATATCCTAGGATAGAATCCTGTTCCAAGCTTTGTGCTAATCCGTCTATCAAGGAGTATGTTGGAGTCTGTGCTAGTGTTTTATTTATTTTTATGTATGTTTCCTCCTTGGCTGGCATCTGTTCCACACTGTCGAGTGTGCCTCTAGCAAAGAATCCTTTTAGAATTATTATTACTGTCCACACCTTTTATGGAGGGGAGTGTCCATAGCGTTTCTTGTTCTGAGTCCAGTGTAACCAGTGTTCTTTATTTCTCGACCTGTCTTGTGTTCTTTTGTTCAGTTAACCTGTTTATCCCCTGCATCTCCTGGTTTTGTCTGCTGTATACTTATCCTCATACCTAATCTTGTTCCTATTATCATATCTGCAGTTAATCTTGATCCCGGTTTCTGAACTGCATGTTAGTATACTATATCCTGTCTTGAGATATCTGTTTGTTGCTTTGTAGTATTCCCTTTATGCTCCTGACTTGTTCCCCAACATGTATGGTTTCATTTGTTTTGTTTGTATTGGCACCCATGCACTTTAGTGCAGTATAGGGACTGTCCTTGTGTTTGTCGATCCGTTGTTTAGGGCGGATGGGTAATAGGAAAGGACAATGGTTGTAGGAAAAGTTAGAGCGCAATACTCCCTGCCGCCCCCATTCAAGAAACAAGTAGTACTTTGTTATGACATCTTTTTATGTTATCATAAAATGTATGGCACAACCAAGATTTTTTTTTTTGTTGGGGGTTGTGTGGCTGTATAAAAAAAAAATGTTTGGGGAGGGATTTTCATTTTTATGCAGTGCACATTGGCTTTATCATACCATCTCTCCTTTTGTGGAGTGGGGTGTCCAGTTGGTTAGTTCTATGTCACCGTGTGAACAGTGTCCTATGTTCCTGATCAGTTTAGTGTATAGCTTTCAGTTCTTCTGCTCATCCCCTGCAATTCCTGGTTTCTGCTGTATACTCATACCATGCCTAGTATTGTTCATTTTAATGTGTCTGCCATTTATATTTGTTGTGGTTATTTGAACTGAATGTTGGTACAATATAGTGTGCCCTGTTTGTAAGTTTATATTATATCTGGTTGTCTGGTAGTTTTCCCGTTTTTGTTATTTGTTTTTACGCCACTACACTGTAGCGCAGGGAGGGACCAGCTCCTAGTTGTCGATTCACTGCTTAGGGTATATGGGCAAGTGTTACTAGGGACAGCTTAGAGCTCACTCTCCCTGTTTACCCAGTCGGTCATGACATTTACGAATTTTTTTTTTTTAATTTCTCTGTACATGGAGCTGTATGAGGGAACATATTTTGTGCCATGATCTGTAGTTTTTATTACTACCAACTTTGCTTATATAGATGTGATGTGATAGGATGTGATATGGTGATACAATTAGGCATTTTGGACTTTTTCTTATGTTTATTCCATTCACCACAGGGGATCGTTCCCATTATATTTTAATAGTGCTGACATTTCTGCACAGTGATACCAAATATGTTAAATTTTTTTTTCTTTTCTTATTTGTAAACTGTAAAAAGATGGGTGGTTTAACCCCTTAAGGACAATGGACGTACTCCTACGCCCCCGTTTCCGAGTCCTTAAGGACCGAGGACGTAGGAGTACGTCCTGTCCATTCCCAGCCTCCCGCCGCTAGCCGGAGGGGAGCCGGTGCCCGATGCCTGCTGAAATCGTTCAGCAGGCATCGCGGCATATCGCCCAGGGGGGTCATTATGCCCCCCCATGTCGGCGATGGCCGCAGATCGCTGGACAATTCAGTCCAGCGATCTGCGGCGATTCCGGGTCAATCGGGTCTCCAGTGACCCGGTGACCCGGAATTACTGGCTGATCGGGGCCAGAGACGGCCCCGAACAGCCAGAGCCTGCAGGGGTGAGGTGGCACTGGTGCCACCTCACGATCGCCCTGATTCGTCGGCCGGATTCCCGGCCGACCAATCAGGGCGCCTGCTGCGGGTGTCACTCCCGCACCCGCTCCACCCCTCTTCCGGAGGACGTGAGCGGGTGCGGGACGTGCACCCCGGGTGCTGGGGACCCCGATCCCCGGCGTTAATGTTGGGATCGGGGCCCCAGGAGCGACGACGGCGGCGGCGGCGGGACTGACCTGCAGCGTCGATCAGCAGCAGCAGGAGGTGAGTGACAGCCTCCTGCTGTTGCTTAGCAACAGCTCCCAGCATGCAAAAAGGGCATGCTGGGAGCTGTAGTTATGCAACAGGAGGAGGCAGACCACCACAACTCCCAGCATTCCCTTATGGGCAACAGCTGAAGGCACACTGAGTTAAGTAGCAAACCAGTGTGTTTCCAGCTGTTGCATAACTACAAACCCCAGCATCCCCAGCCAAAGTACTATGCCTCCCGCTGTTGCATAACTACAACACCCAGCATGCCCTTCCGCTGTCCGTACATGCTGGGGGTTGTAGCTTTTGCAACAGCTGAAGGCACACTGGTTGCAAAACACTGAGTTTGTTGCCAAACTCTGTGTTTCACAACCAGTGTGCCTCCAGCTGTTGCAAAACTACAACTCCCAGCATGCACTGATAGACCGTACATGCTGGGAGTTGTAGTTTTGCAACAGCTGGATGCTCCCCCCCCCAATGTGAATGTACAGGGTACACTCACATGGGCGGAGGATTACAGTAAGTATCCGGCTGCAAGTTCGAGCTGCGGCAAATTTTCTGCTGCAGCTCAAACTGCCAGCGAGAAACTACTGTGAACTACATGCGACTGTACCCTAAAAACACTACACTAACACAAAATCAAATAAAAAGTAAAAAACACTACATATACACATACCCCTACATAGCCCCCCTCTCCAATAAAAATGAAAAACGTCTGGTACGCCACTGTTTCCAAAATGGAGCCTCCAGCTGTTGCAAAACTACAACTCCCAGCATGCACTTATAGACCCTGCATGCTGGGAGTTGTAGTTTTGCAACAGCTGGATGTCCCCCCCAATGTGAATGTACAGGGTACACTCACATGGGCAGAGGTTTACAGTAAGTATCCGGCTGCAAGTTTGAGCTGCGGCAAATTTTCTATCGCAGCTCAAACTGCCAGCGAGAATCTACTGTGAACCCCCCGCCCGTGTGACTGTACCCTAAAAACACTACACTACACTACCACAAAATAAAATAAAAAGTAAAAAACACTACATATACACATTCCCCTACACAGCCCCCCTCCCCAATAAAAATGAAAAACGTCTGGTACACCACTGTTTCCAAAACGGAGCCTCCAGCTGTTGCAAAACAACTACTCCCAGTATTACCAGACAGTCACTGACTGTCCAGGCATGCTGGGACTTTTACAACAGCTGGAGGCACCCTGTTTGGGAATCACTGGCGTAGAATACCCCTATGTCCACCCCTATGCAAGTCCCTAATTTAGGCCTCAAATGCGCATGGCGCTCTCACTTTGGAGCCCTGTCGTATTTCAAGGCAACAGTTTAGGGCCACATATGGGGTATCGCCGTACTCGGGAGAAATTGTGTTACAAATTTTGGGGGGTATTTTCTGCTATTACCCTTTTTAAAAATGTTAAATTTTTGGGAAACCAAGCATATTAGGTAAAAAAATTTTTTTTTTTTTACATATGCAAAAGTTGTGAATCACCTGTGGGGTATTAAGGTTCACATTACCCCTTGTTACATTCCCCGAGGGGTCTAGTTTCCAAAATGGTATGCCATGTGGTTTTTTTTGCTGTCCTGGCACCATAGGGGCTTCCTAAATGCGGCATGCCCCCAGAGCAAAATTTGCTTTCAAAAAGCCAAATGTGACTCCTTCTCTTCTGAGACCTGTAGTGCGCCAGCAGAGCACTTTTCATCCCAATATGGAGTGTTTTCTGAATCGGGAGAAATTGGGCTTCAAATTTTGGGGGGTATTTTCTGCTATCACCCTTTTTAAAAATGTAAAAATTTTGGGAAACCAAGCATTTTAGGTAAAAATTTTTTTTTTTTTTTACATATGCAAAAGTCGTGAAACACCTGTAGGGTATTAAGGTTCACTTTACCCCTTTTTACGTTCCCCGAGGGGTTTAGTTTCCAAAATGGTATGCCATGTGGGTTTTTTTTGCTGTCCTGGCACCATAGGGGCTTCCTAAAGGTGACATGCCCCCCAAAAACCATTTGTCGCTCCTTCCCTTCTGAGCCCTCTACTGCGCCCGCCGAACAATTAACATAGACATATGAGGTATGTGCTTACTCGAGAGAAATTGGGTTTCAAATACAAGTAAAAATGTTCTCCTTTCTACCAATTGCAAAAATTCAAAAATTGGGTCTACAAGAACATGCGAGTGTAAAAAATGAAGATTGTGAATTTTCTCCTTCACTTTTCTGCTATTCCTGTGAAACATCTAAAGGGTTAATACACTTATTGAATGTCATTTTGAATACTTTGGGGGGGGGTGTTGTTTTTATAATGGGGTCATTTATGGGGTATTTCTAATATGAAGACCCTTCAAATCCACTTCAAACCTGAACTGGTCCATGAAAAATAGCGAGTTTGAAAATTTTGTGAAAAATTTCCAAATTGCTGCTGAACTTTGAAGCCCTCTGGTGTCTTACAAAAGTAAAAACTCATAAATTTTATGATGCAAACATAAAGTAGACATATTGTATATGTGAACCCAAAAATGTTTTATTTTGAATATCCATTATCCTTACAAGCAGAGAGCTTCAAAGTTAGAAAAATGCAAAATTTTCATTTTTTTCATCAAATTTTGGGATTTTTCACCAAGAAAGGATGCAAGTTACCATAAAATTTTACCACTAAGTTAAAGTAGAATATGTCACGAAAAAACGATCTCAGAATCAGAATGATAACTAAAAGCATTCCAGAGTTATTCATGTTTAAAGTGACAGTGGTCAGAATAGCAAAAAACGCTCTGGTCCTTAAGGTGTAAAATGGCCTGGTCCTTAAGGGGTTAAACTTTTCTTGGGATCTTTTTATCCATTTTTAATTTTTTTTATTTATTTTGCACTTTTTAAGTCTCCAAAGGTCACTCTTTTCATTAAATTGCTTTCACTGTTCAGTGATATTGGTGCTCTGCTTATAGAGATGACTGAGCCAGTTGGCAGCTGTCATTGTAGGCTTTAAATGTCGTGATTGATCATGGTGTCTAAAGGATTAATGATGGACCTGGCTGGGATCGCTGATGTCCTTCATTAGTGGTGAGTGTCTGAATGCTGATAGCGTATGTTCAGTAGCGAATAAGCAGCAATGCAGCAAAGCAACATTTAACATATGCATTGTCTGGAGACGCCCTCCAAAAATATGGAAAGGTGTTTATTAAAATCACCACCAAATAATACATCAGACAGGCAGGGAGGAAGCATTGGAGAAAAATATTATTATTAATAATAATTTCATCTCACCCTCCTTTGTGCCACATACAGTAGTTAGCCTCTCCTTTGTGACCCCATAAAATAGTTAGTCCCTCTTTTGTGACCCCATAAAGTAGTTCTGCAATATTTTGTGCCCCAAAGTAGCTAGGACTCCTTCTGTGCCCCCACCATAAAGCATTTGGGCCCCTTGTGACCCCTTACAATATTTATGCCCCCTTTGTGCCCCCCACACAGCAGGTAGGCCCCCCCCCCTAATACGGCAATGAAAAAAAGAACAAAAACACAAAAGACTCTCAACACAAAACTGACTCTCTGCTTTTTTATAGTTACCAACTGAATCTGCATCTTGAGGAGGCACCATTAAAAGCAGAACTAGTGATACAAATTATGAACCTCCTTGCTTAAAAGATGTCTGGCCTTCCAAAGGTGTTAATGCCACAGCACAGGCAATGCAACAATGTCCCCACATGCTGCCCACTGCACTGTGTCACTGACTTCATGGGCGAGAAAAGGCCTTGGCCACTTTGCTCATCAATGGGGTTAGAGAATAAATTTTATTTAAAGAGTACCTGTCACCAAACTAACTATCATAAACTAACTCACACTATGTTCCCTAACTACACCTAACACCCCCCCCCCCCCCCCGCCCTTACAAGTTTTTTTAGAGCTTTAAACAGCTCTTTTTTTGTACCTTGCTTATTGCCCACATAGTGTGAGCTGCCGACAGGAGGATGTGGGCATGCCCCAGCCGGCACGACATCACTGAAGCCTGCTGGGGGACCGCTTCCACATTCACATCATCTCTGCTGCGCTCAGTGTCAGGAGCGCGCATATATACTTTGCTTATGGCACGGTAGGCTGCTCTGGGGTCTCCTTCTCCCTGTTTAGCACTTCACATGCTTTACAGGGTGAAGGAGTAGCGAGAGCTGCCGTGCAGACTCAGTGCAGCTTTCCTTTTCTCTAGCACTGCACTGAGCTTCTGCTGGCCATTTCTCCTTCAGAGGAGCGGAGCCCAATGTCAGGCCGCACGGCGGGCACAGCACTCGCTCCTGCCTGCCTGATTGACAGGCAGGGAGCTGTGCTGTGCTTCTCAGTGTCCCATCTGCACTGACAGAGTTTGGACTCATGCCAGGCCGGCATGAGTCCAAACTCTATGGGAGGCTTACGGCCGGGACATCTAGGGAGACCACTAGAAGTGATTTTATATAAAGCAGAAAAATTGTATAAATAGAATTTTTTTTAAAGGAATGCATCCTCCTGCAATGCAATTTAAAAGTTGCTTATTAGAGCATAATTAACACATTATCAAAATGCTTTTGCTGACAGGTACTCTTTAAAGGGGTATTGCAGTAAAAAAACTTTTTTTTAATAAATTAACTGGCTCCAGAAAGTTAAGTGAATGAAGAAAAGGTAGTCCAGCAGTTCCTTTAAAATGTAGATCCTTCATTGGGCTTTTCTTTAAAATGCAGAGCACACACCATACACCTTCACCTGGTCAGCAAACCTCTCCTATGGACGCGTTTCGAACGCATGCACGTTCTTGATCACCACCTGGTGGGTGCTCTGCATTTTAAAGAAAAGCTCAATAAAGGATCTACATTTTAAAGGAATTGCTGGACTACCTTTTCTTCATTCACTTACAAGTCCCAAGCCGGACCGGGCTCGAGTCCTTGCAGACCGTGGAGGAGGTGAGCTGAGAGGATTTATTTCTTATCCAGAAAGTTAAACAGATTTGTAAATTACTTCTATTGAAAAAATCTTACTCCTTCCAATAATTATCAGCTGCTGAAGTTGAGTTGTTCTTTTCTGTCTGGCAACAGTACTCTCTGCTGACATCTCTGCTTGTCTCAGGAACCGCATAGAGTAGAATAGGTTTGCTATGGGGATTTGCTTCCACTCTGGACAGTTCCCGAGAGACGTGTCATCAGAGAGCACTTAGACAGAAAAGAACAACTCAACTTCAGCAGCTCATAAGTACTGAAAGGATTAAGATTTTTTTATAGAAGTAATTTACAAATCTGTTTATCTCTCTAGAGCCAGTTGATATATATAAAAAAACGTTTTTCCCTGGATAACCCCTTTAATTTATTCTTGGGGAAAAATGGGAAACAAATGGGGGCACAAAGGTAGGTTTATTGTTTCATTATAAGTTGAACATTGTTTTATGCCATCACAGAAAAACATAATTTTGTTATTTTTTAGAGGAAAGAAAGAGAAAAAACTCAAACAGAGAGCAATTGCTACTGATAAATATGCAAAATTTTATTATTATATCCAAAATGTTAAAAAGCGTCACACATATGTGACTAATTTCAATAAGGATAAAATACCAGGTGTGTATGTATAAAGCAATACAAAATGAGATGTCTCAGATACAACCGGAAAACACGTAGGTGGATCAGGTACAGTAAAAGTAAAAATCACAATGGATGTATATATAGTGAGGTCAGGAAATGATGTAATATGGCTCCTATTCAAAAAGAAGTAACCAGGGGTCCAGAAAGGGCCCCAGTAATAATGAGAAGCTAACTGCTATATCACATGATTGGTATAGAGAATGGGCCCAAAGTATATCAATAATGATTAGTGAAAAGAACCTCACTTACCCATAATGGAAGCCTGTAACCACCGGTGGTTACAGGCTTCCATTATGGGTAAGTGAGGTTCTTTTCACTAATCATTATTGATATACTTTGGGCCCATTCTCTATACCAATCATGTGATATAGCAGTTAGCTTCTCATTATTACTGGGGCCCTTTCTGGACCCCTGGTTACTTCTTTTTGAATAGGAGCCATATTACATCATTTCCTGACCTCACTATATATACATCCATTGTGATTTTTACTTTTACTGTACCTGATCCACCTACGTGTTTTCCGGTTGTATCTGAGACATCTCATTTTGTATTGCTTTATACATACACACCTGGTATTTTATCCTTATTGAAATTAGTCACATATGTGTGACGCTTTTTAACATTTTGGATATAATAATAAAATTTTGCATATTTATCAGTAGCAATTGCTCTCTGTTTGAGTTTTTTTCTCTTTCTTTGCATAAAATAGTTTATGGAGCTATACTGATTTACGACTTATAGACCCCTTGCACCTAGTACATATCATGAAAAACAGAGTACAATATATACCTATTTGGTGCAGTTTATTCTTTTTGTGTTTAATTATTTTTTAGAGGGCATCAAGGGGCCATTTTTATTCTAAAATAAAACACGTTTTTTTGTTTTTATCCTTTGTACACGCAGTCATCTACGCTCATTAAATTCAGCGGTAATTGCAGTGGGAATTTTCAGAAACTATGATCTCTGCAGACGTGTTGTGCAATGCTACAGTGGTTTCCTTTATGTAGTTAAAAATAAATGCTTCAAATTAGTGTCATCAGGTGAAGTTAATTGCCCCTAAATTTCCAGAGGGGCTCCATAGAGAACCTATAAAACCATAGTCACAACATCGTAATACAGATGGCTCCAATACTACATGAATGGCTCAAAAGCAAAACTCTGCTGACAATGGTAAGTTTAACCCCTTAAGGACTCAGGGTTTTTCCATTTTTGCACTTTCGTTTTTCCTCCTTACCTTTTAAAAATCATAACCCTTTCAATTTTTCACCTAAAAATCCATATGATGGCTTATTTTTTGCGTCACCAATTCTACTTTGCAGTGACATCAGTCATTTTACCCAAAAATTCTGTTTCTACGCAGTGCATATTTTGGTAAAAATGACACCTTATCATTATTCTGTAGGTCCATACGATTAAAATGATACCCTACTTATATAGGTTTGATTTTGTCGTACTTCTGGAAAAAATCATAACTACATGCAGGAAAATTTAAACGTTTAAAAATGTCCTCTTCTGACCCCTATAACTTTTTAATTTTTCCATGTACAGGGCGGTATGAGGGCTGATTTTTTGCGCCGTGATCTGAAGTTTTTATCGGTATGATTTTTGTTTTGATCAGACTTTTTGATCCCTTTTTATTCATTTTTTAATGGTATAAAAAGTGACCAAAATACGCTTTTTTGGACTTTGGAATTTTTTTGCGCGTACGCCATTGACTGTGCGGTTTAATTAACGATATATTTTTATAGTTCGGACATTTACACACGCAGCGATACCACATATGTTTATTTTTTTTTACACTGTTTTATTTTTTTTTATGGGAAAAGGGGGGTGTTTCAAACTTTTATTAGGGAAGGGGTTAAATGACCTTTATTAACACTTTTTTTTACTATTTTTTTTTTTGCAGTGTTATAGGTCCCATAGGGACCTATAACACTGCACACACTGATCTCTCATCCTGATCACAGGCGTGTATTAACAAGCCTGTGATCAGCGTTATCGGCGCTTGACTTCTCCTGCCTGGATCTCAATCACGGAGCAGTCATTCGTCGTTCGGACACCGAGGAGGCAGGTAAGGGCCCTCCCGGTGTCCTGCAAGCTGTTCGGGACGCCACGATTTCACCACGGCGGTCCCGAACAGCCCGACTGACTAGCCGGGATACTTTCACTTTCGCTTCAGAAGTGGCGGTCAGCTTTGACCGCCGCTTCTAAAGGGTTAATACCACACATTGCCGCAATCGGCGATGTGTGGTATTAGCCGCGCGTCCCGGCCGTTGATGAGCGCCGGGACCGACGCGATGTTGGAGCACGACCCCGCTTCATATCACGGGAGCCAGCGCAGGACGTAAATATACGTCCTGCGTCGTTAAAGGGTTAATAAACAATTGTCTAGGTTTGCCATTTTTTTCCCCATAGGCTTCACTGTAGGACTTTAACCCCTTAAGGAAACAGCCCAGTTTTATTTTTGCATTTTCGATTTTTCCTCCCTGCCTTCTAAAAGCCATAACTTTTTTTTTTTTTTTACCATTTACAGACCTATGTGAGAGGTTCTTTTTTATTTAGAAAGTTGTACTTTCTAATGGCATGTTTTATTTTACCATAAAATGTACAGCCAAACCCAAAAAAGTTACTTTCAGTTCAGATGCCGTGATCGGCATTGATCACAGCATCTAAAGGTTTAATTACAGGCAGCGATGGGATTGCCACTGCCTGTCATTAGCAGTGAGATTCTGGCTATTGACAGTAGCCGACACTCAATGCTCTGAAGCGAGTGCAGCTCCTGCGCTGGCTTCAAAGTCACTTAACGCTCCAGGGCATACAGGTACACCCTGGTGCCTTAAATCAACTGGTTCCAGAAAGTTAAACAGATTTGTAAATGACTTATATTACTAATTCATAATCCTCCCAGTACTTATCAGCTGCTGGATACTACAGAGGAAGCTGAGTTGTTCTTTTCAGTCTGACCACAGTGCTCTCTGCTGACACCTTTGTCTGTGTCAGGAACTGTCCTGAGTAGGAGCAAATTCCCATAGCAAACCTATCCTGCTCTGGACAGTTTCTGACAAGGACAGAGGTGACAGCAGAGAGCACTGTGGTTAGACAGAAAAGAACTGCAAAGCACAGTAAAGTACTGGAAGGACTAAGATTTTTAAATAGAAGTAATTTACAAATCTGTTTAACTTTCTGGCACCAGTTGATTTGACCACCGGATTATCCAGGAATAGAAAAACAGAGCTAATTTCTTTCAATAACAATTTGGATAACTCCTTTGAGTACCTGTACGCACTGTGTCCAGAAGGGGTTAAAAACAACAGAAAAAATGCATGTTGTAAATATGAGATTAAAAAAAAAAAAACATTTAAAATGCATGTAAAAATTTTGATAAAAAGCCCATGAAATTAATAATGATTTTTTAAATATTTTAATATGTGTGTGAAGGACATCTAATGGTAATATTATTTTATATAAAATAAGATTCATATTAAATAAAAAAAACAAACACACACTTATGCTGTTCACAGACAAAAGCTGTAAAGAACATAAACTGCTTACTTTGCAATATATATTATTATTTAGTCATATTTCACATTGTGTCACATAACCTTAAACCTAATTTATTTTTATGTTTTTTAATTATTTATTTATAGAATAGTTAATATACATTTCTCTTATATCCATGAATAATAATTCTGCTTCATATTGTACTTTTATATCAGTGTAGAAGTCTGTGCTGGTGGAATGCATTCATAGGTTAACTAAGGTGACCAAAAATATCATGTGACCAAAGTGTTGAGTTAACAATGCTGACTCAAGTATCTAACAGGTAACTAATTGTTTACTATGCAGAACCTATACAGTATTATTACCTGCAGCAGCATTTCGGAATCTTGTCTGTCGGTGTTTATGCAGGAGCATATTCTTCTCCATGTCTCCCCTGTACATGTGTGTGAGCGTATGCTATCTTTATAGCCACATGACAACATCACCTTGAGACAGACAGCCATATCACAAGAGAGGTGTGCAGCCTAAAACTGGATTACCACTGTAACCTTGTCCCAACCCCCTCCATATATACATGTCAGAGGTTAGGGTCAAGTGACTGGATTCAGCTCATTAACTAAGCCCTCTTCACATGCAGCAACTGCCAGACTATGTTACAGCTGACACTGGCTGGATTCAGAGATAACCCAGGCACCAGCTGTTTAAACTCTTAGATGCCACAGTCACTGCAGCATCTAAGTGGTTAGAGATGGGGCTCCCTCTTCACCTGATCATCCCTTCTCCTCCAGGCAATATAGGATGGTGTGCCATTTTTTTTTTTATTAAGTTATTATGATCAGTCACAATATACTGCATTAAATACGTACTGTAGTATATTATACAAGCCTTCACACAGGCTACAATTCCTAAGTTGACTTAAAAACGGATGCAATACAAATCTTACAAAAATATTTCATTCATACATCCAACACATGTACAAGGAACAATGTATCAAATTGTAGACAACCCCCCCCCCCCCCCACACACACACACACAAACACACACAAAACTTTGACCCCTAAAATTACTGCAGAGTTACATTATATGGCATATTAAATAGTGGCATTAAAAAGAAATGTTGTCCTGCAAAAAACAAGTCCTCCTGTGGCAGCAGAAAAGGAAAAAGTTCTGGCTTCTGGCAGTGAGGAATGAGAGAGTGAAAACATTGGGTGTAATTTACTATGCTTCTGCATCTGCTTTTTGGGTATAGAAAGGTTGCACATTGTTAACCCCTTAAGGACCAAGCATTTTTCTGTTTTTGCACTTTCTTTTTTTCCTCCTTACTTTTAAAAATCATAACTCTTTCAATTTTTCACCTAAAAATCCATATGAGGGCAATTTTTTTGCGCCACCAATTCTATTTTGTAATGATATCAGTCATTTTACCCAAAAATCAACGCTGAAACAGAAAAAAATCATTGTACGACAAAAATGAAAAAAAAAACACAATTTTATAACTTTTGGTGGCTTCTGTTTCTACTCAGTACATTTTTCAGTAAAAATTACACTTTATCTTTATTCTGTAGGTCCATACGGTTAAAATGATACCCTACTTCCTACATATACATATAGGTTTGATTTTGTCGTACTTCTGGAAAAAATCATAACTACATGCAGGAAAATGTATACATTTAAAATTGTCATATTCAGATTTTTTAATTTTTTTTGCATACAGGGCGGTATGAGGGCTCATATTTTGTGCCGTGATCTCAAGTTTTTATTGGTACAATTTTTGTTTTGATCTGACTTTTTGATCGCTTTTTATACATTTTTTATGGTATAAAATGTGACCAAAAATACGCTATTTTAGATTTTGGAATTGTTTTGCGCGTACAACATTAACTGTGTGGTTTAATTAACAATATATTTTTATAGTTCAGAGATTTATGCACGCGGCAATACCACATATGTTTTATTTTTTATTATGTGTATATATTTTTTATATGGAGTTTGGGAAATTTTTACTTTTTTTCCTACACTTTTAGTCCCCTTAGGGGACTTCAACAAGAAATCATTTGATTCCTCATACAGATCAATGTGGTTCCATAAAACCCCATTGATCTGTGTGCTCTGCGCTTGATTGATAAAGCCTGGTCCTGCCTGGTTTTATTATTCTCAGCACAGGAGCAGACACAGGACATGAGGTAAGCCCTCAGGCTACCTCAGCAGTGGATCCCTCCCCCGTGATCGCACTGCAGGAGGGGCAATCTACCCCACTGGACCACCAGAGACGACATAAAGGCACACCACATATGTTTATTTTTATTATGTTTATATATTTTTATATGGAGTTTGGGTAATTTAAACTTTTTGCCCTTTTACACAAGTTTTTTTTGCCCTTTTACACAAGGTTTTTTAAAAGTGGGTCTGGCCAAAGCCCGTATCTAATTTATTACAATAGCTCAGTGCTGGTGTAAACTTCAAAGTTTGGCTTGTCGGACAGGTGCAGTAAAATGTTTGGTTTATTAAGAAGCCGTAACCTTTTCATGGATCGACCAAAGGCTGCGGTCAAGGCTTTACTTAAAACTGGCATTTCTTCGTAAACTGACAATGTCAAGAACTATTTAATTAGGATTTACTGTATTTAGAAGGTGCCATCAAGTTTTATGTAAGTTAATTGTTAACATTATGTATTTATATTACAGGAAGATAAAAATACATGTGTCTAAATAGTATCGACAACTCTAAAATTATTGGAAAAATAAACCCATGGTTAAAGCTATGCAGGATATAAATAAAACTATTATTACAGAATTTTTCCTTCTTGGATTTCCAAACCTTTCTAATATGAAATTTGTGTTTTTCTTCAGTATATTTTTGGTCCAGTTTGTCACAATAAGCGTGAATTTATTTCTCATCCTAGGAGTGATGTGCGTCCACTACCTTCACACACCAATGTATTTTTTCCTGAGCCAGCTGTCCTTGGCTGACATGATATTCACCACAAATATCATGCCTAAATTGCTCCACGTGATCTTGGCAGAAGGCACCTTGGTATCTGTCCCTGGCTGTGTTATTCAGATGTACATATTCTCTGTTGCTACTAATGCTCAGTCCTTTTTTCTTACATTAATGTCTTATGACCGGTACATAGCCATATGTAGACCATTGCATTATTCTTCATTATTGGACCTATGGTTCTGCTTCAAACTAACCATAACAACTTGGTTCTTCAGTTTTATCTCCACTCTCATTGTCATTGTTCACCTTTGTATGTCACAGTTTTGTGGCTCAGGTGTTATTGATCATTATTACTGTGATCTGACTCCTCTTGTAGATCATTCTTGCGGTGATGTGTCCCTAGTGAAAACACAGATATTTCTCTTCTCAATTCCCATAGTAATTTTCCCATTTGTTTTCATTATTGTAACTTATCTTCGTATAGTTGTTGCGATACTCAGGATTCCGTCAGCCATTGGAAAACAAAAGGCTTTTTCTACCTGCAGTTCACACCTGGCCGTTGTTTGTACATATTACCTCACACTAATAATTATCTATGTCATTCCTAAGAAGGCACAGACTTTAGATTCCAATAAGTTTTTATCCCTCCTATACACTGTGGTAACACCTCTGTGCAATCCTATCATTTATACACTGAGAAATAAAGAAATTAGAAACATTTTGGAAAAATTTGTATTAAAAAAAAAGAACCTTGAATATTAAAGGGGTGTTCCCATATCATAAAGTTATGGCATAGCACTAAGATAGGCCTATTTTCTTTTATAATTAAGGGGGTTTGACCTCTGGGACCACCACTGCTCATATATAAAAATGAAGCGACCACATCGCAGTTGTAGCAATACATTCCCTTCTATGTCTTTACTTAAAGTGAACCTGTTGTTTTAAAGGAATTTTAAGAACCTGCATTATTTTGTTATATTAACCCTTCAGTGGTGATTAGTTGATTTCAGTGTTCTCACTGCTGTTATAATTGAGCCCCTGAAAGCCCCTTTCATGGTGCACAGCTATTTCTCATTCTTTACTTTTCCGGAGACCAGACCAGAGCTCATCTGTTTGTCCGTTGTATGGAGGCACAACTTCCTTTCCGTTAATTCTCACTTCAATTAAAGCACAACACATTCTTCCCCATGCTATGCCAATGTAGTCCTGGTGGTAACAATCCTTGAGCAGTCTGCAATGTGTTGAGGGATTTACACAGTACAATATTATAGATGACATGTGGAGGGAGAAGGAGTTTCTGATGCACTAGTTTTACAAGGTGCTGTGTCAACAGAAATAAAAGAAACACCTGCAGCACAGCAAGGTAGATGTTACACTTAGCACAAAACTGCTGCTGCCAACTAGCTAAAGCAAAAGGGAGGGGGACATTACACTGCAGCACTGTCGGCATACAGCAGTAGGTACACTGGTATTAACCAAAGGTGCAACTGCCAAGAACTTTTTGGGTGATCAAAGATTAAGGGAAAGCATTCAGTAGTTTCAGCTGTACACAGCCCAGACCCCCCCAGTGGCCAAGATTTCAGAATTGTTTTTCTGGAGTAAGAAGTAATTTTTAGTAAACTAAGTGACTTACAATAATGTTAAGAATCACATATGCTATCACATGGAGGGTAGTTTGAAAAGACAGTGAACATTTAAACAATGGTATCCTTGGCCACTGAGAAAGTTCATGGGGTCCCAGAGGTTAATAATCCACTAATCATGAAAAAAAAAAACTAGCAATATGCTATTGCTTTATTGGATGGAAATATTTAATATGCAACATGTCTCAGATGTTCCCATTAAAAACTATGGACCAGAGCATTTTTTGCACATCTGACCACTGTCACTTTAAGCATTAATAACTCTGGGATGCTTGACTTATGAATTTGATTCCAAGACTGTTTTTTTGTGACATATTCTACTTTATGTTAGTGGTGAATTTACTTCGATACTTGCATCATTTCTTGGTGAAAAATTTTCAAATTTCATGAAAAATGTGAAAATTTAGCATTTTTATAACTTTGAAGCTCTCTGCTTGTAAGGAAAATACACATACCAAATAAATTATATATTAATTCACATATACAATATGTCTACTTTATGTTGACATCATAAAGTTGACGTGTTTTTACTTTTTGAAGACATCAGAGGGCTTCAAAATTCAGCAGCAATTTTCCGATTTTTCAAGTAAATTTCAAAATCTGAATTTTTTAGGGGCCAGTTCCGATTTGAAGTGAATTTGAGGGTCTTTATGTTAGAAATACCCTTTAATGGACCACATTATGAAAACTGCACTCCTCAACATATTCAAAATGACATTCAGTAAGTGTGTTAACCCTTTAGGTGTTTCACAAAAATAGCAGCAAAGTGGAGGCAAAAATTCAAAATCTTCATTTTTTACACTAACAAGTTCTTGTAGACCCATGTTTTTTCATTTTTACAAGGGGTAAAAGGAGAAAAAGCCCCCCAAAATTTGTAACCCAATTTCTCTCAAGTAAGGAAATACCTCATATGTGGATGTAAAGTGCTTTGTGGGCACACTACAATGCTCAGAAGAGAAGTAGCGACAATGGTATTTTGAGAGCAAAATTTGGTTAAATGGTTTTTGCGGGGCATGTCACATTTAGGAAGCCCCTATGGTGCCAGAACAGCAAAAAACACCCCACATGGTATACTTTTTGGGAAACTACACCTATCAAGGAATGTAGCAAGTGGTACAGTCAGCCTTAACACCCCACAGGTGTTTGACAAATTTTCTATAAATTTGGAGGTAAAAATTTAAATAAAATAAAAATTTTCACTAAAATGCTTATATTACACCAAATTTTTCATTTTCACAAGGGGTAATAGGTGAAAATGTCTGGCCAGATTTGAAACCCCATTTCTCTCGAATAAGGAAATACCTCATATGTGGATGTAAAGGGCTCTGTGGGTGCACAAGAGGGCTCAGAAGGGAAGGAGCGACATTGGGCTTTTGGAAAGCGAATTTTGCTGAAATGGTTTTGCGGGGCATGTCTTATTTAGGAAGCCCCAAATGGTGCCAGAACAACGAAAAACTCCCCACATGGCACACTATTTGGGAAACTAAACCCCTCAATGAATGTAAAAAGGGGTGCAGTGAGCATTTACACCCCACTGGCCTCGCAAAGCATTTTACGTCCACATATGGGGTATTTCCGTACTTGGGAGAACTTGTGTTACAAATTTTGTGGGTCTTTTTTTCCTTTTACCCCTTATGAAATGAAAAGTATGGGGCAACACCAGCATATAAGTGTAAAAAATAAAAAGATTTACACTAACAGGCTGGTGTAGACCCCAACTTTACCTTTTCATAAGTGGTAAAAGGAGTAAAAGCCACTAAAAATTTGTAGCGTAATTTCTCTCGAGTACGGAAATACCCCATGTGTGGCCCTAAACTGTTTCCTTGAAATACGACAGGGCTCTGAAGTGAGAGAGTGCTATGCGCATTTGAGGCCTAAATTAGGGATTTTCATAGGGGTGTACCTGGATGCAAGCCTTACACTTGCCTCCTCCACCAAAAATACTGTACGTCTGATTTCCCCAAACAGGGTGCCTCCAGCTGTTGCAAAACTCCCAACATGCCTGGACAGTCAAAGGCTGTCCGGCAATACTTAGAGTTGCTATTTTGCAACAGCTGGAGGCTCCATTTTGGAAAAACTGACGTACAAGACGTTTTGTAATTTTTATTGGGGGGGGGGGGGGGGGGCGACAGTGTAAGGGTGTAGTATATTTGTAGTGTTTTACTCTTCATTTAGGGTAAGTGTAGTGTAATGTAGTGTTTTTAGGGTACATTCACACGAGCGGGGGTTTTCAGTGAGTTTCCTGCTGCAGTGGAAAATTTGACGCATGTCAAACTTGAAGCGAAAAACTTGCTGTAAACCCTATCCCATGTGAATGCAGCCTGTACATTCGTGTGTGGGGGGGGGGGGCAAAACTACAACTCCCAGCATGCACTGACAGACCGTGCACACTGATTGGGATTGGGAAACACTGAGTTAGGTAACAGACTGTTGCAAAACTACAACTCCCAGCATACATGGTCTGCCAGTGCATGCTGGGAGTTATGGTTTTGCAACAGCAGGAGGCACACGGGTTGGGAAACACTGAGTTAAGAAACAGACAATGCTTCCCAACCAGTGGGCCTCCAGTTGTTGCAATACTACAACTCCCAGAATGCCCAGACAGCCGAAGGGCATGTTGGGAGTTGTAGTTAAGCAACTGGGGGAGAACAGTTTGGAGACCACTGTGCAGTGGTCTCCAAACTGTAGCCTTCCAGATATTGCAAAACTTCAACTCCAAGCATGCTGAGACTGTGCAGTCATGCGGGGAGTTGTAGTTCTGCAACATCTGAAGGGCCAGATGTTACAGAACTACAACTCCCAGCATGCCTGGACTGTCTGAGCATGCTGAGAATTGTAGTTTTGCAACATCTTAAAGGACAGTGGTCTCCAAACTGTGGCCCTCCAGATGTTGCAAAACTACAACTCCCAGCATGCCTAGACAAAGGCTATCTGGGCATGCTGGGAGTTGTAGTTTTGAAATTCCTAGATACAGCTGTGAAGATCACTTTATGGCGATCTTAACAGCTGCATCTGACACCACCACCATTTGCCTGCAGCCCGCTTCCTGTCAGCCGTCGGTCCTGGTCCCTGGTCCCCGCGCCGGAGGTGACTGCCGCCGGTCCCCGCCGCACCATCACCGCCATCTTTCCCCCACTCTGCCCCGACATCCAGGGGCGGGCAGAGCGGGGTAAATGAACTTTCACTCCTGCCCCTGCCCTGCGATTCACTGGTCAGTCCTGACCGGCCATTCGCAGGGGATAGGAGGAGGAGGCACCCCTGCCACCTCACTCCTATCCTTCAGGATGATTGGGGCTGTCTCTGACAGCTCTGATCCTCCCTATTTTCCGGGCTATCGGTTCATCAGAGACCCGATCAGCCCGGAATCGCCGCAAAGGGCTTTATATAAAGGCCCTTTCACTAATTAAAAGGATCCCCTCTTCCCATTTTACAAAAAAATATAATAAATAAAAAATATTATTATTATTAATTTTAGATCCCTATGCTAAATAAAAAACAAGAACAAATGTCAAAAGTGTGGACTTGCAGTCACATTATATATCAGGAAAAAAAATAGCAAAAAAGTGAAAACAGATGATGAGCCCTCAAAAATGAGCCTCCATAGAGCCCCATATATGGAAAAATAAGAAAATTATAGGGGTCAGAATAGAGCAATTTTAAATTTACTTATTTTAATATATAAATATCAGTACTGTTTTAGTTGTATTGACCCACAGAATAAAGATACTGTGTTGATTTTACCTTAAAGTGAGTTATGTAAAAACAAAGCCCCCCAAAAGTTGACAATTTTTTGCTTTGTTGTACATTTTATGGTAAAATAAAAGGTGTCATTACACAGTAAAATTGTTCACCTAACAAATAAGCCTTTGCTCTGTGGATAGAAACATAAAATAGTCATGATTCTTAAAAGGCAAGGAGCTTGTGTCCTCAAGGGCTTACCTTTATATTCAGAGACCTTTTGAAGTATTGGGAAAATCTTAACTCAATCATACAAATATAGATCCATCTTAGCCTTAACTTCTTCTTTGTTTTGTTTTGTTTCATCAGTTAACAAAAACATCTAAACAAAGTACTCTTTATAAACATTTGTATGCATACAATATTGGGCATATTACTTACGTACCATACACGATCATTAAGAAGGAGAATGATGCAAGGATGATACATTGTAGAAAGCCAGCAGTGAGGTTTGATTCCCATATGTCCCGCATCCGACATTGGTGAACTCAGTCTAGATCTCAATGCAACTGATGCCACAGCTGATAACAACGTGCATCATTTATTCAAAACAAGCACTTACTATGTTACCATAATGTTGCTCCTACAACAGGAGAACTTCTTTAGGGGAGTATTTTTTCCTATAGAATTTGATTGATTACATTACATTAACAGATATATATGTCATCAGTTAAGACATATTTCATGACATATAAAGTATAAAGTGCGTAGGTTTCCATTTTATGATAAACCCTGCAGAGGCCCATTAGCCTATTGATCATATCCATAAAACTTTAATAGGCATTCAACTATCTGCAATGTATTATGTTAATGCATTAAAGGGGTACTCCGGTGGTAAATTTTTCTTACTATATGGCCTCTTCTTTGTAAGTTTAGTTTTTTTGCAATATACATGTGTTATATGTTTTGGCAGCATGTATGTGTTTTTCTTACCTGTTTGTTGGGCAGGAAGTTCTGTAGTTCAGAGGATTTTCTTTTACTGTTGTCCACAGTTCTGAGTCTGTTGTGGACAAGATGTCATAGCATTTTTTTTTCTCTGTCTGCATGAGAGAAATAAGCCACTCCCCCTCATCTCATCCAGCTGAGTACACAGCTCCTCACCTCCCCTCCCCCCTGCTCTGTATTCTAAGGACACAGGTCTGCAAAGGAGAAGGACCTCACAGGGCTGGGGATGTATGGACTGCAGGGGAATAAATCTCATACTGGGAATGATCTCTATATGTGAAGGGGGAGGGGGGAATCCTGAATGACACATGCTGGGAGTTGTAGTCCCTGTTGTGTGTGTGTGTATACTAGTGTTTACAAACCAGTGTGCCTCCATCTGTTGCAAAACTACAACTCCCAGCATGGCCTGATAGACTTTGGGCATGCTGGGAGTTGTAGATTTGCAACAGCTGGAGGTACACTGGTTGGAAAACACTGTTCTAGCCTATTCAGCATACACATCATATTACACCAGTGTTTCCCAACCAGTGTGCCTCCAGCTGTTGCAAAACTACAACTCCTAGCAAAACTACAAATCCTTGCAACACCTGGAGGCACCCTGGTTGGGAAACACTGGTGTATGCCCTACAGAGGTGTGGTGAACTACAACCCCCAGGAGACTACAGAGGCAGCATGCTGGTGTTATACCACAGACTGAAGACTCCTGAATGACACATGCTGGGAGTTGCAGTCCCTTTTGTGTGTGTATGCCAGTGTATCCCAACCAAGGCTGATTATATTAGTGTGCTGTGTATAAGGGGGCTGACCCGGGAAAATAGTAGGATGGGTAAAGTAGGATGAACAAACAAACAAAAAAAAAGGAGCTGCCCCAAACCAGCAAGGTATGTGGCATGCTGGGATTTGTAGTTTTCAGCACAGCAAGAAGAAGGAAATAGAAGGAAAGATAGGAAAACAAAGTGGGGGATAAAAAGACAACAAAGAATGAAAATAGAGTAGGCTAAACAACAAGAATAGAAATGAAACAAAACAAATAGGGTAAGTCAAAAATGGAAAAACACGTTGACCACCGGAGTACCCCTTTAAACCTTTTGTATCCTTGAATATACCCAAATATTGTACTACCGTATATACTCGAGGATAAGCCGACCCGAATATAAGCCGAGGCCCCTAATTTCACCCCAAAAACCCAGGAAAAGTTATTGACTCGACTATAAGCCTAGGGAGGAAAATACATCATCCCCCCATGTAATCATCACGACCCCCGTCATCATCCACCCCTTCATCATCACCACCTGTCAATCCCTTCATCAGTGGTCTTCAACCTGCGGACCTCCAGATGTTGCAAAACTGCAACTCCCAGCATGCCCGGACAGCCATCGGCTGTCCAGGCATGCTGGGAGTTGTAGTTTTGAAACCTCTGGAGGTCCGCAGGTTGAAGACCACTGCGGCCTTTGTCATCATCACCGCCTGTCAATCCCTTCATCAGTGGTCTTCAACCTGCGGACCTCCAGATGTTGCAAAACTACAACTCCCAGCATGCCCCCCCCCTTTTGTTTTGTACTCACCTCCCCTCGGCGGGAAGTTAGGGTGAGCTGGTCCAGGCCATCTATGCTGCAGGGACGGTCCGGTGGGGAGGATTAGTCGTTGCGGGCTGTCCATTTTCATCGGGGGGCCCTCTTCTCCGCGCTTCGGGCCCGCCCCAGACTAGTGACGTTGCCTTGACGACAACACACAGGGACGTTCATGCGCAACGTCCCTATGCGTCGTCGTCAAGGCAACGTCAATAGCCCGGGCCGGGACCAGAGTGGAGAAGAGGGCCTCGCGGTGAAAATCTACAGCCCGCAACGACTAACCATCCCCACCGGACGGTCCCTGCAGCATAGATGGCCCGGGCCAGCTCACCTTAACTTCATGCCGAGGGGAGGTGAGTACAAAACAAAAGGGGAGGGGGGGGGGGTCTGGATGATGATGAAGGCCGCAGTGGTCTCCAACCTGCGGACCGCCAGAGGCTTCAAAACTACAACACCCAGCATGCCCGAACAGCCGATGGGATTGACAGGCAGAGAGTTCACTCGAGTATAAGCAGAGGAGGGCGTTTTCAGCACGAAAAATCGTGCTGAAAAACTCGGCTTATACGGTAGATAGATTTTTGTGATTATCATTTTTTCTGAATATAACCAAATTACTTCCATTTCAGCATTGTCTTTTGTGGGTGAAATTACATATAAAGACTGGCATAAAATATAATAAAATTGTTTTAATAATAGGGGATATCACATCTGGAAAACACCTTGTTTAATCATGGACCTCGGCTGGTTCATGTGGATCTCTGAACTGAAGGACCATTTATGTCCACTGGAATTACTTTCAGTAGAATCTGATTAACTCTTTACGTTCAATGTACAGTAACAGGTGATCAGAAAAGATCATTGCAAATTATTTTTATTCTAGGGGTGTATTCAATATATTATCCTTCAAACATTATTTGCATGGCAATTGGCAAAAAATACTGTATATTCAATCTTACTTCCATATCCTTTTTCAATACATATCAGTTCCTCCAAGTTATTTATTAACATTGACTCATATTGTTGCTTGTGATGAAATAAATGAATTTATATCAGGGACATTGGTTACATATAGCAATATACATTCATGATCATGACATCTTTGTCCAAATGTGAACTTGTAAATTGTCTTAATAACATTCCCATAAGAGTGATAGCTGTTTAATATCCAGATATATAGAGAAAGTATATTTATAATGAATCTCTATTTAAGCACAATTTCCAACAATATCCAGAGAAGTTCTTAAGTAAGGTTTTTGAATCGTATTAGCTTTTGGAAGGCTTGTTTAAAATCTTCATTAAAAGCTGTATATATCACAGGATTGATAAGAGAGTTAAAATATCCAAGCCAAGTAAAGAAGTCAAACAGTAGAGGATGGAACCAGCAAGCATCACTGCAGATAGGCAAGACCAGGGACACTACAAAGAATGGTAACCAGCATACTATGAAGGCTCCAAGAATAATTCCTAGAGTTTTTGTGGCTCTTCGTTCCCTGACTACAGATAATCGTTTCCTTTCTAGAACACTGTCTGCAAGTTTTATCTTGATGTGATTTATACATACTGCAGTTCCTTCAGAGTTAGCATGAGCGGCATTGACTGCGCAAAAGGAAGACCCGGTTGATCCAGTGATTAAGTGAGCAGTTGTGAACCGTTTTCCATAGATGGATGGTGGTCTGAGAATTCTAGTTCGTGCTGCTACGTATATTCTTCCATACAGTATAATCAGCAATAATGTTGGTATATAGAACGCTCCACAGGTTGAGTAGATGGTATAGGAGATTTGATCTGTATTTACTGAACAGTCAGTAAGTTCTTCATGAGCTTTGGCTTGTCTCCAAAAGAGCGGTGGGATGGAGATACATATAGAAATGACCCATACAACAGCTATCATAGCAGCAGCTCTTCCTGCAGTACGATGCTTAGTGTACTCCAGTGCATCTGTAATAGCCCAATATCTATCTAAGGCGATAACACAGAGATGAAGTATTGAAGCCGTACAACAAGTAATATCTGATAACAACCAGATATCACAAATGATCTGTCCAAATGTCCAGGAATGACTGACAGTGTAAACAATACTAATAGGCATTACTAATATTGATACCAGTAGATCTGTAAAAGCCAATGAACCGATCAAATAATTAGCAGGAGTATGAAGTTTGCGAGTCATATATATTGTAATAATGACAAAAATATTGGAAAGAAGAGTAGCCAAAGTTAATAATGATAAAAAGATGGCAATCGTAACTTTTACTCCCAATACTGTCATTTCATCCCATTCCACCTTATTTTCAGAAGAATTTAAGAAGTGCTCTGACAGGATGTCAAGTTTCAGGATTAAAGATTGATTATAAAAATTCATTTTTAATTTACAATGTGATTTCTGATTTTCTCTATAACTCTTTATATTGTATATTATTTATTTACTAAATATATTGTGATATAAACAAATAATATTTATCTTTGTTTTAAAAATATTCTCCTTGATGTTGTAATAAATATAAAAATCTCTGGGTGGAGATATGTTTACGCTTCGTAGAGGAATTATTGAAAATATTTTCTTAAGTCTATAATTAAGTTTGTGTTGGTTTTAGGTTACACATTTTGTTGTTTTTCTTTTAAAAACATATTTCATTTATAAATCATATTTAATCTTAAAATGTTGGCATGGTTATAGTTTTCATTTAATATGTATTTAGTACAAATAACTCATCAGAGAATTGCCTAATGTTAAACGATAATGCTTTTAGAAAAAAATATCTTTGAACGTCTTTCTTTTCAAATGCTATTTGGCCTATTTTAACAACCTTCTTATTTGGCTCATGTTGATCCAAGGTGACATCAAAGCATGCCATCATTGATGGTTTTGCAGATTAATTTAATTAGATTCCATAAATATTTGAAAGAGATTTCAAGAAAAGTTAGCATTTTTTGGCACAGGCTTGAAGTAAACTTGAAGAAATCCAGATTCTGCATTCTATAAAAAAAAAAATGTATAAAAAATAAAAAAAAGAAAAGAGAAGAAAAGCAAAATTAGTGGTGAAAAAATAGAGGTGGATGTGAATTAATTTTAATAAATCAGAAAACACTGCATATAAAATAGTCTAATGGTAGGGTAACATGGGTGTGCATCCACAGCATATCACTTTTGAATGTTTTTAAAGTTTTTTGGGGATCTTAATTTTGATGGACTATGCTTAGGATAGGAAATCAATATTAAAACAATTGCAGTTCAACTTCTAGCAGCCTCAGCTATCGACTGACTAAAGGGACTGTGGCACACCAATGAGCATCCCACCCAATTCATTTTTTACCAGGCACAATGCCATACATTTTGTAGTGGCTGTGCCACTCAGGCCACTGAAGCTCAGTCTGATTTAAATGGTCATCATTGTTAAAAACATATTTGTAAATCACAAATTCCAAAAATGAACACACTACTGCTATGTGAAGTAGATGAGGACCTATACTGCACCTAAAAGATAAATAAATGGTTCCTTCTCATCTCTGACCATAAGGTTTTGGGTAAGTGTTCTTTGTGTAAATACATGTGCCAACTACTGTATGTATGAGGTGCTGCCTCCTAAAAGTAATCCCCTCCCCCCCTACAGTTTGTTGTAATCATCATCATCAACTAAAGCAGTTCAGTGCTTAGTGTAACCCCTTTCTTGCTGTTATTCATTTATGCTAAGAGAATTTCTAACATACTGCAATACCTTGCAAAGCCAGTGTATCAGTTACTTCCTTTTCTCTCCACTTTCCATCTAAAGTACTAGACTCATAATTCCTGCACAGTGCCATCCCATTCAGCCTAGTGAACCTTCAACAGCACTATGTCATGGCATAGCAGTAAAGAGCAGGTGCTATGCTGTGATGAGCTGGACAACTAAGGGAAATTAGGTATCTATGTGTGGACTACTGGAAACCAGCCCTGTCCTGCTCCTGCCTCCTGAAATAGAGAGAATAAGAAATTGCTGTGAACCACAGAGGGGACTCTGCAACAAATTAATAAAAAATAAAAAAATACAGACATCTTGTTTCCTAAGATATGAAAGGCTAAGCATCATGAATGGAGCAATGGAGTTTTTGGAAATGTGCTTATTGGCTTTTTTTCCTTTCTACAAGCTAATACTAATAATCAAATATATAATACTGTATTTCGCATAAAGAAACACAGAAAAATGGAGAAGATGTTTTGTTAATTTTTTAAACAAGTGTGCTGCCACAACTGTATACTTTGTATTTCATATAAATATATTCTTGTTTTCATACTATATTTGTGTTAAGGATGATACTATTGATGTTTTTATACTTGACCACTTGAGGGAGCATTTGTATTAAGTACAAAAACCACAGGGGCCTATCTGGGTAGTGAGAATGTAGGAGCATTTGTGAAATGACAAGCAATGTTAGGCAGAAATATACAGAAGTTCTGGAGGAGATTTATTGATCAGTTATTACAAACATTATTTTTCAAGCAAATTCTTATATAATATATAATCTTATGATATTTCACTCTGTAAACAGACACAGTCCATTTACTAACCATATGAGCTTCATGTCACACATCGTGACCTCTGCTTCTCTGGTAATAATGGCCATTTACATGGCATATGTGGGCACTGCAGCAGTAGGAAGCATGTGACACCCAATAATGCTCTGTCAACCTAAAAGACAACGGGTATAGGAACACAGCAGGACCAGCCAGAAAGTTGTGTGTGTCATACAAACTATTAAAGGATATGGCAATGGGTTACAGCAGGCAAACAGAGGTTTCCATTACTTCCTTGTTTGGGGAGCAAATACTGGATTCAAATTAACAATTAAGGCCCCATTCACACTGCCATTGTGCCATGTCGGAAAGGTCCGTTAGGCACCTTTTTGTGTGTGTCTTTAACGTCCGTTTTTCGGACGGGACACAATGGGCAGCAACAGGTCCCAACAGATCCCATTTACTATTATGGGGTCCGTCAGACGCCGTTGATTTTTGACGTGAGTAACGGGAGAAAAAGACGTCACATGATGCATTTTTCTCCAGCTATTCTCCCGGTGTTCACTGACGTCTGTCGCAACTGCAGTGTGAAAGGAGCCTAAGGTGAAACATTAAGGCTAGGTTCAGACTACAGAATGTCTGCCTGCAATTCCGCTTTGAAATTGCAGGCAGAAATTCTGCTTACTAAAATGCACAAACTGGTGAATTGGTTTTCCGTTCACAAATTCACACTTCGGAATTTTTGAAGCGGAATTTGTGAACGGAAAATCTGTTTAAAATATCCACCTGAAGAACGGCGTTGCTCATTCTTTAGGCGGATATACTTGTGTGGACATTGCAGTCTATTGGGGACTGCAATGTCCACGTGGTCCTAGCGCCGACTGATTCAGTTGGCGCTGGCCGCACTCGGTATCTCCAGGCAGAAATTTTCCATCTGGAGATTCCACAATCTGAACCTAGCCTTAGGTTTAAAAAAGGTTTAAAAAAAATTGAATATATTTTGGAGGCAATTGGGCTATGTCTGGGGAAACTAGAATAACTTTAGACAACCCTAAAACTTTATTAAAAGAAAAACAAAAAAACAGAACATGCACTATATATATATATATATATATATATATATATATATAGTGTTATAAGAACAGAGGATTATGGCATTCTCAGTGAATGTGGATCACTCTTTGTGCACTGCAGTCAAGTCACACTATTTCAATTCCATACATGTGAAGCATAGATAGATGCTTAGATAGATTCCAGATGTACTTGTATCTCTTAACACTACAAAGGCACTGGGTAAGCTTCTTATAAACACTAAGCATTTAGATCCCACTGTCATTACTTCCTAGAAATGAATCAAATCCGTGCCTTTTTAGTAGCCTCCGCAGCGCTGAGACATTTGCCACATAATTGCTGAAGAAATTTCCTACTCCACTGCACCCAAATACAACATCAACACACATAGTTGAACATAGTTGTATGAGTGTAACGAGATGCAGCAATAGCATTATTTCTACTTATGCTTCTAGCATAAGTAGAAATATGAAAACTGCTGTGTATAAAATTGCGGTTAACTTGACTCTGTGCGGAGTCTTTTTAATTATGTGTATTTTACTTAGGTTCTTTATATAACAGTTAAAGGAATTGCCATCTGCCTTCTGTATACCCTGTTATAGTTCATAGACTTCATTAGAGGAAAGTCTCTAGTGAACTTGATCACATAATACAGTTATGTATCCATTTAAATGAATCATCAGATAGGCATGAACTTCATTTTAAGTGTTTTCTTTCCTTTGTATTTGAATATATCATCTGCTCATTTTAAGGGTTTTAACCCCTTAAGGACTCAGACCATTTGGGCCTTAAGCACTCAGACAATTTTATTTAGACATTTTCATTTTTTCCTCCTCGCCTTCAAAAAATCATAACTCTTTTGCACGACCTGTTGTCTGTTGTAATGCCATCACTCCCTTTACCATAAAATGTATGGCGCAACCAAAAAAAATACTATTTGTATGGGAAAGTAAAAAGAAAACCACAATTTAGCTAATTTTGGAAGGTTTTGTTTTCACGCCGTAGAATTTACGGTAAAAATGACATATGTTCTTTATTCTTTGGGTCAATACGATTAAAATGATACCCATGATAACATACTTTTCTATTACTGTTGCACTTAAAAAAAATCGCAAACTGTTTAACCAAATTAGTACGTTTAAAATCCCCCTATTTTGAAGACCTATAACTTTTTAATTTTTCTATATCAGCGGCTGTATGATGGCTCATTTTTTGCGCCATGATCTGTACTTTTTATTGATACCATATTTGCTTATATAAAACTTTTAATACTTTTTTTATTCAGCTACCTTGGACCTTTTTTTTTTTTACATTTTATTTTAATAGTTGGGATATTTAAATATACCAAATATGTATATAAAATTTTTTTTTACACTTTTTGGGGGGTGAAATAGGGAAAATGGGACAATTTATGTTTTTATTGGGGGAGGGGATTTTTCAAATTTTTCTTACTTTTATTTTTTACTTTTTTTACTTTTATTTTTGCACTTTACTGTCCCCATAGGGGACTATATATAGCAATCATTTGATTGCTAATACTGTTCAGTGCTATGTATAGGACATAGCACTGATCAGCATTATCGGTCATCTTCTGCTCTGGTCTGCTCGATTGCAGACCAGAACAGAAGACCCCGGGAGACGGCCGGAGACGGCCGGAGTGAAGGTGAGGGGACCTCCGGTCGCCATGCTGGATGATCGGATCGCCGCGGCAGCGCTGCGGGCGATCCGATCATCCATTCAAAGTACAGCGATGTTGCAGATGCCGTGATCTGTATTGATCGCAGCATTTGAGGGGCTAATGGCGGACATCAGTGCGATCGCGGATGTCCGCCATTATGGGCGGGTCCCAGCTGCTATCAGCAGCCGGGACCTGCCACACATGACGCGAGCATCGCTCTGATGCTCGCGGTTATGCATAGGACGTAAATGTAAGTCCTCGTGCGTTAAGTACCAGCTCACCAGGCCGTACAATTACGTCCTGCGACGTTAAGGGGTTAAAGAGGACCTATGGCAAAGGCAAATAATAGATTGCATTATCATTAAAGGGGTTTTCCAAGAAAAAAATACTTTTTTTTTCTTATATCAACTGGCTCCAGAAAGTTAAACAGATTTGTAAATTACTTCTATTAAAAAATCTTAATTCTTTCAATAATTATCAGCTGCTGAAGTTGAATTGTTGTTTTCTTTCTGGCAACAGTGCTCTCTGCTGACATCTCTGCTTGTCTCGGGAACTGCACAGAGTAGAAGAGGTTTGCTATGGGGATTTGCTTCTAAACTGGGCGGTTCCCGAAACACGTGTCATCAGAGAGCACTTAGACAGAAAAAACAACTCGACTTCAGCAGCTCATAAGTACTGAAAGGATTAAGATTTTTTAATAGAAGTAATTTACAAATCTGTTTAACTTTCTGGAGCCAGTTGATATATATATATATATATATATATATATATATATATAACAGTATTTCCTGGAAAACCCCTTTAAATACCTTAGGGTGTCTCGATCACACACCTTTTTACAGTTTCTTGATATGCTCTTCTGTCCTATGAGGGTTTATATGTTGTCCATTAATTCAAGGAATCAGTCAGATGGGCATGAACTTAATTTAAATAAGTGGAGTAGCAGGTGATGGGTGGGATTGTACAGTCAGGGGGTATGAATACTATACATGAAGTGGTATGTATATCTAATACACCCACTTGACTGTATCACATTGATTAACCAAATACACTCTTTGGAACATTTTCATGACACTTTTAAAACCTCTTTTAAAATGCGGTACATCCATGTGAAAATCAATGAGAGCAAATCCTTTTTTTACTAACTACTATTTATCTGTATCTTTTGTATTGAAACAAAATAGTTTATGGTACCTATAGAATTTCCCTTAGTGAGCAGATTTCATTTACTATATATATATGCATTCCAATAGCTGTTTCTATAGAAAATAATTGTATGTATATTTTTATATAGTGCATTTAAACACATGTATTGTACAACAGCTATTTTCCCCTTGATCTGTCACCTGAATATGCTGTACTGTACAAAGGCAGCATGCTATGAGGACAAATCAATTCTTCTATTAATTTTAACTGCACAAGAAATATTGACAAATATTCTGGCTAATAGACCTGTCATCTTTAATGTTCTACTATCATAGAAATAGTCTAAACAAAACTCAAAGCAAAAGATGAAAATAAGGCTTTTGGACAGCACCATGAAAATCTATATTCCCTCAATACTTTACTTACTTGAAAGTAGCCTAATGAAGGCCCCCAGGTCTGCTAGTCTGTGTACACCATAAAGGTCCTTCAGAGTATGCCAGAATTAAACTGACAAGCAAAATACATTGTACTAGAGAAGTATTGTCAAGCAATGGTCAGATCCCCCAGCTGGACTAAAAAAAATGGTAGGCAAAGCATATGCTGATAGCGTAGCACAACAAACAACGCCACTGACAACGTCTAGGTGCTAGGACCAACACCGATATCTACACTCAGCAAGAATCTCCTACAGCAAGGATAGAGACAGAGAGAGAATCGCTTAGCCATGCACTTCTTTCCAATAGTGCGAGTGATTTGTCATCTCCCCGAACATGACTGGGGTTCAAAACTGTTGACATATCTCTAATGTTTTCTGATGTCAGAATGTTAATAATGACAAGCTGTGTTTGAGTTCTCTGCCCCTTGAGTAACCTTACTGCCCCTCTAGTACACATAGTGCAAGGACATGACTGGAGTAGTAGGTTGGAGGTGGTGACATCACTCAGGGGGTGGACTCGGAGACAAACTCAAGTCAAGCCCCCTGAGGCAAGCTAAATCCAAAGCTAATTTTAAGAGGGAGGGAGATGAGGTGGAGAGGGAAATGATGAAATTAATGAATTTAAAAAAAGTACTAAACTTCCGCCACAGGGTAAGTGCTATATAAGCACACCGAAACCATTACAATTGATCTCAAGTATATAAAGCAACGCTATATGTCTTGTGGTTATAAATGTATTACTATATCATTTTAGGACTTCAGAATACCTCTTAAGGGCCACAGGAATGAAGAAAATGTTGTTGATATACAGTATACTAGTCATAAAATATTAAAGTCAGGGAGGGTTTTGACAGAAGCACAAGCATTGTAATATGGTAACATTTTACAAGAGTATCTGATCTACAACTCCTACAGGTACCGTGGTTCCAAAGCATGTTAAGGGTGCACGAGCCAGACTGAGTTAGCAAGGGACTCTGGCAGGCTCATTTTTTAACCATATTAGTTTTATTTCCAGACTAAAAACCATGGTCTGACACGGCAATAGTCCAGCAATAAAGCTGATATGGTTAACCCCTTAAGGACCGGGGGTTTTTCCGTTTTTGCATTTTCGTTTTATGCTCCTTGCCTTTAAAAAATCATAACTCTTTCAATTTTGCACCTAAAAATCCATATGATGGCTTATTTTTTGTGCCACCAATTCTACTTTGTAATGACGTCAGTCATTTTGCCCAAAAATCTACGGTGAAATGGAAAAAAAATCATTGTGCGACAAAATTGAAAAAAACGCAGTTTTGTAACTTTTTTGGGGCTTCCGTTTCTACGTAGTATATTTTTCGGTACAAATGACACCTTATCTGTAGGTCCATACAATTAAAATGATACCCTACTTATATAGGTTTGATTTTGTCGGACTTCTGGAAAAAATCATAACTACATGCAGGAAAATTAATACGTTTAAAATTGTCATCTTCTGACCCCTATAACTTTTTTATTTTTCCGCGTATGGGGCGGTATGAGGGCTCATTTTTTGCGCCGTGATCTGAAGTTTTTAACGGTACCATTTTTGCATTGATAGGACTAAATGATATAAAAAGTGACCATAAATGCACTATTTTGGACTTTGGAATTTTTTTGCGCTCACGTCATTGACCGAGCAGTTTAATTAATGATATATTTTTATAATTTGGACATTTCCGCATGCGGTGATCCCATATATGTTTATTTTTATTTTTATTTACACTGTGTTTTTTTTTATTGGAAAAGGGGGGTGATTCAAACTTTTAATAGGGGAGGAGTTAAATGATCTTTATTCACTTTTTTTTTTTCCACTTTTTTTTTGCAGTGTTATAGGTCCCTACGGGACCTATAACACTGCACACACTGATCTTCATCATTGATCACTGGTTTCTCATAGGAAACCAGTGATCGACGAATCTGCCGCATGACTGCTCATGCCTGGATCTCAGGCACTGAGCAGTCATTGGGCGATCGGACAGCGAGGAGGCAGGTAGGGGCCCTCCCGCTGTCCTGTAAGCTGTTCGGGATGCCACAATTTTGCCACGGCTATCCCGAACAGCCCACTGAGCTAGCTGGACACTTTCGCTTTTGGTTTTAGCCGCGCGGCTCAACTCTGAGCGCGCGGCTAAAGGGTTAATAGTGATCGGCACTGCGCGCTTTTAGAGGCGGGTCCCGGCCACTATGACGCCGGGCCCGCCATGATATGATGCGGGGTTACTGTGTAACCCCGCGTTATATCAGGAGAGCAGGACCAAGGACGTACCGGTACGTCCTTGGTCCTTGAGGGGTTAAAAAAGGAGCCGACCGGAGTCACTTGCAGACTCTGGCCAGCTCATCCAAATGTATGGGGTGCAGCATGGGCAGGTAGGGATATGGCAGCAGCCCGTTTTTGCAATCTACTGCTGGATTCATCTGCCGTATCCCAAAAACGTGATGCGAATGCACCCTAAGAAAACATCAAACAAGAAAATATCTCCAGCCTCTGCTAAAGTCAGCCTCTAGTTTTATACAGATCTTAAAAATAACTGATTTATATGAATGTATGACACAATAAACATTTTTATTTAGAAACACTGTATTTGTATTTAGAAACACTGTTCTAAAGAAAATAGTCAACATAAAGCATTAAAGGGGTACTCCGGCGAAAAACTTTTTTTTTTTTTTAAATCAACTGGTGCCAGAAAGTTAAACAGATTTGTAAATTACTTCTATTAAAAAATCTTAATCCTTCCTGTACTTATTAGCTGCGGAATACTACAGTGGAAATTCTTTTACGTTTGAAACACAGAGCTGTCTGCTGACATCATGAGCACAGTGCTCTCTGCTGACATCTCTGTCCATTTTAGGAGCTGTCCAGGGTAAAAAAAAAATCCCCATAGCAAACATATGCTGTTCTGAACAGTTCATAAAATGGACAGAGATGTCAGCAGAGAGCACTGTGCTCGTGATGTCAGCAGACAGTTCTGTGTTTCAAAAAGAAAAGAATTTCTGCTGTAGTATTCAGCAGCTAAGTACAGGAAGGATTAAGATTTTTTAATAGAAGTAATTAAAAATCTGTTTAACTTTTTGGCACCAGTTGATTTAAAAAAATAAAAAGTTTTTCACCGGAGTAACCCTTTAAACAGCAATAATATGATGATATTGTTTGGTGGCTTTGTTGCCTTATGATCTAAACAATTTACCATTACTAAATCGGTCATAAATTCAGTATTTTAAAAATGATAGCATTTAGCAGATGGCACTGAATTGGGCATAAATTGAGCATTTTAAGAATTATGAAAACTCAGCAGAAGGCACTATTATACAGGGTGGGCCATTTATATGGATACACCTTAATAAAATGGGAATGGTTGGTGATATTAACTTCCTGTTTGTGGCACATTAGTATATGTGAGGGGGGGAACTTTTCAAGATGGGTGGTGACCATGGTGGCCATTTTCAATAGGAAGAGGGTCATTTGACACATCAAACTTATTATGCACTATTTTCAGGATCAGCAACAGCCAGAGCAGAAACGGAACTACATAATGTTAAGGAACTGAAGAATACTTTGAAAAATTTGTTACACCGTCAAATGAAAACCTGGTGGAACAGAGCATCACTTGATAATTTTTGCAGAAACAGCTCATACCACATGGGCTGAGGATCCAGACTTTTCCCTCATTTAGCCTGGAGTATGAGCCACTTACAAAAAAAATGGGAGGAAGCTTGCAATCTTTGTTCCAGAACATTTATGATGGCCATAATGGTATATAACAGCCAAACGTTGGGGGATTTGGTGTTACAGATCACCACTGTGGAGGGGGAAATCTCTAAATTGCTAACAGGGGATGAATTCACCAGCTACAAACAAGAACTGGATGACTCCCTAAAACTTTGGGAGAAACAAATTAAAGCAACAAAATCTAAGACATTTTCCAGAGATCTTAATGACTTTTCTACCAACAAAGTCTATAAATGGAAGCAAGCACCAAAAATGGGGCGCATGCGATTCACCTCAGTATCCTCCACTACATCAATGGGGATGGAATCAACTGCATCATCTCAGACATCTAATAATCCAGGGACATACCCTTATAAGAAAAAGACGCAGCGGGGTAAAGGTAATCAAGGATGGAGATCGGATAACCGTATGGACACAAGAAGTACCAATAATGCGCGCAAGGTAATTAACCTTTCAGATATAGTATTAACTGAAGCTCAAAATGAAGTTCTTAGTCTTGGTATGACATTTTCTCCATCCTCATCCTTTAATGCATTTACAGCAGTGAAGGACCTTCACCTTTTCGCTAGAAAATTGATCTTCAAAAAACGTTTTCATTCCACACCGGATACTAACCTTTTCCAGACCGCTGGGGAAATTGAGGCAGTCAACGCATTAAATGATCTTCTGGAGGAGCAACAAACTTCAAATGCAGGTAAGTTTCCCAAAGAGGTACTACTCCCTTCTAAAAATTTTCCTGCCCTATCACTCAATCCGAATGTAGACATGTTTTTCCAACTGGTCACGAGGGAATTTGAAAAAATCCCTAATACCAAATCCCATGATAATCTTTCACATGCTCAACGCAGGGCTCTCATGGATCTGGGCCGCATGGACGATATCATAATTAAACCAGCCGAGAAGGTGGCAATGTCGTCCTGTGGCCGAGAGACAACTTAGAAATGGGGATTGTTACAAACGGTTGACTTTCAACACATTGATTAAATTTAAGCAAGAACTGTCAGGTATCTTGGATGGTGCCATGGAAAGTGGTCTCATTACCAGGAAACAGTACCAAAGTCTGTTACCCGAACATCCCACAATAGCTACTCTATACCTGTTCCCCAAGGTGCATAAAGCTGTCAAGAACCCTCCTGGCTGGCCCATCGTATCAGGGAACAATTCTTTAACAGAGCCAATATGCAAATATGTTGATCACTTCTTGAAACACATTGTAGAGTCTTTACCTTCTTATTTGAAGGACACAACTGATGTACTAAGAAGAATTGACGGCATTTAACTGGACAAGGAAGCAATTTTGGTAACATGTGATGTAGAGAGTCTGTATACATCTATCAGACACCACAACGGTCTTGAAGCTAACAGAACTGTTTTGGCTATGACGGACCTTGATCCAGAGCTTGGTTAGTTCATTGTCCAACTGTTAGAATTTGCTCTAACACATAACTTCTTTTCTTTGGGAACCTCCTCTACCTACAGCTCCAAGGAACAGCAATGGGGGCATCTTGTATGCCCTCTTATGCGAATCTATTCCTGGGGCTGTGGGAGAGGAGGATATTCAAGTTGGAACCAGTGGAACTCATTGAGAAAGTGTCATTATGGGGTAGGTTCATCGAAGATGTCCTCTTTATGTGGCATGGCTCTGTGGATGAATTGAAATCCTTTATGACCAGGCTCAATAACAACCCCTTTAACATCAGACTTACGTACAAATGGGGGCGGTCCAATATGGATTTTCCGGACTTACTATTGAGTGTTGATACTCAGGGATTTATTACTTCAAACATCTATCGGAAAGAGACATCAACTAATTCTGTGTTACATGCAACCTCCTCTCACCCAAAACCTGTTGTTGCTAATATCCCCACAGGTCAGTTACTACGGCTGAAACAAATTTGCTTGTCGCCATCCTTTTTGAGGAACAAGCTGTAGACTTGAAGAAATGCTTTAGAGAAAGGGGATACAACAAGAAGGACATCCAGAAAGGATACTTGAGAGCCAAAGGAACACCTAGAACCAACCTGTTGGGACACTCAAACAAGAAAGCCGCAGACAACCAGGTAAGGTTCATCTCTGCGTATAATGCTTGATGGCGTCAGATGCAGAGAGCCTTACGAAAACATTGGCTTATTTTACAAATGGATTCTGTCTTGACTCAATACTTACGTGAGAAACCATCAATTACATATCGTCGTTCAAGGAATTTGAAAGACATTTTGGTTCATAGCCACCACAAGAATAAAAAAGTATCAAACCCGTTTGGGACATGGGGCCCCAAGTGGGGTACGAAGCCATATTTAGGTTGTGTAAGCCTGCCCCAACATGGAGAGAGCGCAGGATTTTACAGATTCTAGTGGGGCTAGAAACTATAAAATAACGCAAACAATCAACTGTTGCACCCCAGGGGTTGTCTACTGAGCCCGTTGCCCTTGCAATTTAATGTATATAGGCCTTACTTCTAGGGAACTACGGAGGCGCATTAGGGAGCATGTCTTGGGCATTGAAGCTGCAAGGAATGAAGAAGACATCAGCCAATTGAAGACCTTATCAAGACATTTCAAAGAATTTAATTCCAGCGATGGCGTTTGTTAAAGGTAAAAGGGATTGACAGAGTTGTTGTGGGTCCAAGAGTGGGTGATTGGAAAAGAATTTTGGCACAGAAGGAGGCACGCTGGATATTTGATTTAAAAACCATTACTCCACGTGGTCTTAATGAAAATAATAGTTATACGCCTTTCCTGTGATGCACCAGTCTAGTTAACATTATGATTATCATAAGTTCTGTAGTATCGTAGTTTATGGTTTTTTTTATGCTATTTATTTTAAGAAATTTTATACAGTTCACATGCTTCTTAGTTAGTTAGGACCAGTCGTATCTATCATACTTAACATTGCACGTTGTTTGTTTGTCTTGTTTTCCCTTCATGTTCTCCTACTTTCTATCTCTCTATGTTCCTTTCTGCTTCATCTCTCTCCTCTTTTCCCCTTTTCCCCTTCCCCCCCTTTTCTCCCTCTTTTCCCCTCCCCCCTTTCCCCCCCGTCCTTTCCTTTCTCCCCCTGTCCCCTCTCCTCCCCTTTTTTCCTCCCCCCCTCTCTTTCTTTCTCCTATTTTCCTCCTATCTGTTCTTCTTTCTACTTTTTTCTTCTTCTGTTTCCCTTTCTCTTTGTCTCTCTTTTTCTTCCTTCCTTTGTCTTTGTTTTTACTTTACCGATCCTGTAGGAAGCACTATTCCACTATTCGGTAATTGGAAGCGTTTTAATAAATTTTACACCTATTTACTGTAACTTATTTGGACACCTGGAAAAAGTGTTTCTTTTTCCTACAATACATATATATTTTTTAACCCCTTAAGGACCCAGCCATTTTACACCTTAGGACCCGGCCATTTTTTGCACATCTGACCACTGTCAATTTAAACATTAAAAACTCTGAAATGCTTTTAGTTATCATTCTGATTCCAAGATTGTTTTTTCGTGACATATTCTACTTTAACTTAGTGGTAAAATTTTTTGGTAACTTGCATCCTTTCTTGGTGAAAAATCCCAAAATTTGATGAAAAATTTGAAAATTTTGCATTTTTCTAACTTTGAAGCTCTCTGCTTGTAATGAAAATGGATATTCCAAATATTATTTTTTTAAATTCACATATACAATATGTCTACTTTATATTTGCATCATAAAATTGACAAGTTTTTACTTTTGGAAGACACCAGAGGGTTTCAAAGTTCAGCAGCAATTTTCCAATTTTTCACAAAATTTCCAAAATCACAATTTTTCAGGGACCAGTTCAGGTTTGAAGTGGATTTGAAGGGTCTTCATATTAGAAATACCCCACAAATGACCCCATTATAAAAACTGCACCCCCCAAAGTATTCAAAATGACATTCAGTCAGCATTTTAACCTTTTAGGTGTTTCACGGGAATAGCAGCAAAGTGAAGGAGAAAATTCACAATCTTCATTTTTTACACTCGCATGTTCTTGTAGACCCAATTTTTGAATTTTTACAAGGGGTAAAAGGAGAAAATGTATACTTATATTTGTAGCCCAATTGCTCTCGAGTAAGCACATACCTCATATGTCTATGTAAAGTGTTCGGCGGGCACAGTAGAGGGCTCAGAAGCGAAGAAGCGACAAGGGGATTTTGGAGAGTACGTTTTTCTGAAATGGTTTTTGGGGGGCATGTTGCATTTAGGAAGCCCCTATGGTGCCAGAACAGGAAAAAAAAAACACATGGCATACCATTTTGGAAACTAGACCCCTTGAGGAACGTAACAAGGAATAAAGTGAGCCTTAATACCCCACAGGTGTTTCACGACTTTTGCATATGTAAAAAAATGTAAAAAAATTTCAATAAAATGTGTGTTTCCCCCCAAATTTCACATTTTTGCAAGGGTTAATAGCAGAAAATACCCCCCAAAATTTGTAACCCCATCTCTTCTGAGTATGGAGGTACCCCATAAGTTGACCTGAAGCGCACTACGGGCGAACTACAATGCTCAGAAGAGAAGGAGTCATATTTGGCTTTTTGAGAGCAAATTTTGCTCGGGGGCATGTCGCATTTAGGAAGCCCCTATGGTGCCAGAACAGCAAAATAACCCCCACATGGCATACCATTTTGGAAACTAGACCCCTTGAGGAACCTAACAAGGGGTACAGTGAGCATTTACCCCCCACTGGTATCTGTCAGATCTTTGGAACAGTGGGCTGTACAAAATTTTTTATTTGCGCAGCCCACTGTTCCAAAGATCTGTCAGACACCAGTGGGGTGTAAATTCTCACTGCACCCCTCATTACATTTCGTGAGGGGTGTAGTTTCTGAAATGGGGTCACATGTGTTTTTTTTTTTTGCGTTTGTCAAAACTGCTGTAACAATCAGCCACCCCTGTGCAAATCACCTCAAATGTACATGGTGCACTCTCCCTTCTGGGCCTTGTTGTGCGCCCCCAGAGCACTTTGCGCCCAAATATGGGGTATCTCCGTAGTCGGGAGAAATTGCATTACAAATTTTGGGGGGCTTTTTTCCCTTTTACCTCTTGTCAAAATGAAAAGTATAGGGCAACACCAGCATGTTAGTGTAAAAAATTTATTTTTTTACACTAACATGCTGGTGTAGACCCCAACTTCACCTTTTCATAAGGGGTGAAAGGAGAAAAAGCCCCCAAAAATTTGTAAGGCAATTTCTCCCGAGTACGGCGATACCCCATATGTGGCCCTAAACTGTTGCCTTGAAATACGACAGGGCTCCAAAGTGAGAGCGACATGCGCATTTGAGGCTTGAATTAGGGATTTGCATAGGGGTGGACATAGGGGTATTCTACGCCAGTGATTCCCAAACAGGGTACCTCCAGCTGTTGCAAAACTCTCAGCATACTTGGACAGTCGACGGCTGTCCAGCAATACTGGGAGTTGTTGTTTTGCAACAGCTGGAGGCTCCATTTTGAAAACAGTGGCGTACCAGACGTTTTTCATTTTTATTGGGGAGGGGAGGGGGGCTGTGTAGGGGTATGTGTATATGTAGTGTTTTTTACTTTTTATTTTATTTTGTGTTAGTGTAATGTTTTTAGGGTACAGTCACACGGGCAGGGGGAGTTACAGCGATTTTCCCGCTGCGAGTTTGAGCTGCCGCGCAAAATTTTTCTGCATCGCAAACTTGCAGCCTGATACTCACTGTAAGCCCCTGCCCATGTGAATGTACCCTGTACATTCACAGGGGGGGGGGGCTCCTCCAGCTGTTGCAAAACTACAACTCCCAGCATGCACAGTCTATCAGTGCATGCTGGTAGTTATAGTTTTGCAACAGCTGGAGGCACACAAGTTGGGAAACACTGAGTTAGGAAACAGACAATGTTTCCCAACCAGTGTGCCTCCTGTTGTTGCAAAACCACAACTCCCAAACATTCTCAGGTATGCTGGAAGTAGTAGTTCGGCAACATCTTTAGAGCCAGATGTTGCCGACCTACAACTCCCAGCATGCTTGGAGTTGTAGTTTGCAACATCTGGAGGACTACAGTTTGCAGACCACTAATACAGTGGTTCCCAATCTGTGCCCTTCCAGATGTTGCAAAACTACAACTCCCAGTATGACAAAACTGTCCAGGCATGCTGGGAGTTGTAGTTCTGCAACATCTGAAGGGCCAGATGTTACAGAACTACAACTCCCAGCATGCCTGGACAGTAAGGGCATGCTGAGGATGTGTAGTTTTGCAACATCTGGAAGGGCACAGTGGTCCAAAAACTGCGGACCTCCAGATGTTGCAAAACTGCAACTCCCAGCATGCCCAGATGCCAAGGGCTGTCTGGGCATGCTGGGAGTTGTATTATACAGGGTCCCAATACAGCAATGCATGTCGCTTTACGGCAACGTGCATTGCTGTAAAGGGCCCGACCGCGGCTGAAGATCCACTCACCTGTCGCCACCGCCGCCATCTTCCTCGCCGGGATCCGGGTCTTCAGGGACGAGGTAAGTACCGGGGCCGGGCCCCAGCACTCCCCCGTCCCCCGCCGCATCCTCCGGTCTTCCTCCCGTCCTCTCTGGACTTCCAGGGGCCGGGCAGGACTGGAGGAAGTAACCGCCCCCCCCCCCCCTGCGATTGGTCGGTTAACTAACCGAAGAATCGCAGGGGATCGGAGGAGGTGGCAGGCTTGCCACCTCGCTCCTATACTTCAGCATGGTCCTGGCTGTCTGTGACAGCCGGGATCATGCAAAATTACTGGGCGGTCGGGTCCCAGAGACCCGATCAGCCCGGTATTGGCGCAGATCGCAAGGGCGATTTCCCTTGCGATTTGCGGCGATCGCCGACATGGGGGGCCTACATGGCCCCCCTCGGCATTTGCCCTGGATCCCTGCTGAAGGATTTCAGCAGGGATCCGCTTCCGATCTCCGCCGGGTGAGCGGCGGAGACCAGGAAAAGACCATGACGTATGCATACGTCATGGGTCCTTAAGACCCAGGGTGTGATGACGTATGCATACGTCATGGGTCCTTAAGAGGTTAATAAACATTATGATGATCTTGCACACTCCATACATGTGGACACACTGTTTTTATTAACACAACATCACTTCCAACTAATGCACTTTATGTCCTCCTGTGGGGACTTATTGATTTATATTTCATGCATCTTATACGAATGCACTTTAGTAGATTTTTTGCACTTGCATAATATATGTTACATAATTATATGGTCATGAGAGATTCAACGTATGTTTTGATATGAAGTATCAATGCACATTGATTCTTCTTTATTTTGCAACTTATATGTTCAGGTAGGTATATTTTTGTTCACGTGTGGTCACTTTTTGTTTTATTATTCACATTTGCATGCACACTCACATCCACACCTGCATCACAATTTTATTATAATCGTCTCACTTTACTTAAATTGTGTTTTCTTTTGTTGTGCTATTTATCATAGCATCAATTTACCTAATTCCAAACTAATACATGGTTTCTCATTGTCAGGGTGGTTCTATCATGTGTCCTCCAACAGTCATGAGAGAATACGTTCTTCTATGCGCATGTCCGGCCTGGGCTCACTGACTTATGTACTCTCGGTCTCGGATGTGCGTGCGCTGGCACTTTAATATTATCTCTACCTCATTGGGTCTCGGGCGCATGCACCCGTTTGTCCGGAGTGACGTAGGTGCATACACGTCATCTCCCCACTGTGCGCCTGCGCCCGAGACACTGTCATGGCGCCAATCGTGCCAGCTGCCATACGGAAGTCGGCACAGCTGCTCCTCATAGGTAAATTTTGATTTTATGTTACTGATTGGTCCACCGCAATATAAATAGAATGCATTGCTAACCCATAGACACTCCCTGACGAAGCGAGAGCGAAACGGCGTAGGGGTTGGTGTGTCCTCTGTTAGTATGAGTATCAGTGGTGACTTTGCATGTGCTGTGGTGGTTTTACCCACATGTGGTTGGTTGCAGAGATACAGTATCAGGACATGTGGACCAGTGTCTAGTGATTGTTCTGGCCCTCAATATGTCCTCCTGACTTCTCTGCAGTTCTTAATCCCCACACCACTGCAAAGTTCATTTTCTTTGTTCACCACATGGACTCTTATCTCTTGTATTTGTATAATGTTTGCTTCCCCCATTCTGTATATACTGTATGGCATTCGTTTTTGTAGCCTGTTATGCATCTATTAGTACCTTTGGTATTTGCCCTCTAAGAGATTGCCTTTAATCAGATCATATACTTTTTTTTTTCCGGCTGTCATCTGATCCTCATCTTTTCTATGTCATTTTAATCATGTTTTTATGATTGTATTTGTTCAATAAAGCTTGTTATTTTATGGGCTAAAATTCATTGTTTGGTCATACTTATTCATAGGAGATATTATTGGGAATTTCACAAGAAAAACAATGATGTGCTTGGTTTTAACATAACTTTATTCTTTCATGAGTTATTGACAAGTTTCTGACCACTTATAAAATGTGTTCAATGTGCTGCTCATTGTGTTGGATTGTCAATGTAACCCTCTTCTCCCACTCTTCACACACTGATAGCAACACTGCAGGAGAAATGCTAGCACAGGCTTCCAGTATCCGTAGTTTCAGGTGCTGCAGAATGGGGAAAACAAAAATTGGAACAGGACCCTCAGTTTACGCAGAAGATTTTGTTCAGTGATGAGGCAAACTTTTATGTGAATGGTGAAGTTAACACCGCTATTGGTCTGACACTAACCCACATTGGGTAGATCCAGACCCGATGCGATCAGCAGCTATAAAGCAGGGGAGCGAGCGGCACGCTCTGCTCCCCTGCGATGTGTATACTACTGGGTAAACTTTCATTTTTAAATCCCCCGCTGGGAGCCATGAATGGCCTGCATCGAGGAGCTATTCAGGGTTCCCGGTGGGGTTTTTAAACTACTACTTTGTCCCCGAAATGTATGCCCCTATGCATGTTTATAATAATTAATTGACCCCAGTGTGCTTGTAATAGTTCATTGGCCCCAGTGTGCTTATAATGGTTCATTGGCCCTAGTGTGCTTATTCCCCCTCCCGCTGCCTGCTTATCATCTTCTTGGAGCAGGGAAGCAGCAGGACATGTCAGGAACCGGTGGTAGTGAATTAATGAAGCCGACATGTCCTGCATGTGGGCTTCATTCATTCGTTGCCACCACTGCCGCCATGTCCCCGCTGCTGCCCTGCTCCTAGTGCAGTCAGCACACCGCTGGGACATGTCTATTCCCTGCTGCTCATTTCTGTACCCGACGGTGATGAGCAGCAGAGAATAGACATGTCCCGGCGGTGCGCTGATTGCGCTAGGAGCAGGGCAGCAGTGGGGACATGTCGTGCAGTGGCGGTGAATGAGTGAATGAAGCCTACATGCGGGACATGTCGGCTTCATTCATTCCTTCACCGCCACCGGTTCCCGACACCGGTTCTCATCCACTCATCCAAGAGGATGAGAAGCAGGCAGCGGGAGGGGGAATAAGCACACTGGGGCCAATGCATCATTATAAGCACACTGGGGCCAATGCATTATTATAAACACACTGGGGCCAATTAATTATTATAAACATTCATGGGGGCATAAATTTGGGGGACAAAGTAGTAGTTTAAAAACTCCTTGGTGCTGGCCATTCAGGGCTCGCGGCAGGGGATTTAAAAATGAAAGTTTATACAGTAGTATATACATCGCAGGGGAGCAGAGCATGCCGCTTGCTCCCCGGCTTTATAACTGCTGATCACATCAGGTCAAGTGAGACCCAGTGTGATCAATCCCTTATCCCCTCTACTACTATCCCCAACATGGAACAGACTCTGTTCCATGATGGGGGTACTAGTACAAACACTAATGTAGCCTCCCCAGCCACCTGCAGACTTCAGCACCCAGGGAACTACTCCCATCATGAAAAGAAGTCTGTTCCATGATGGGAGTAGTAGTAATCCTGGCTGCGGGAGTCTGCCGACAGCTAATACTGATGGATGAAAAACTGATGCAAATGTATCTAAACTAAGTGATAATTTCTAAAGAATTTGTATGATTCTGTTCTATTTATTTCTGTATTGTTCTTTTGGGCATGTTTGTTATCTATTGGCCAATTCTGTTTTGTGAAAAAAATTTCTTGAAAAATTCAATAAAAATTATTTTAACCTAAATGGCATCCCTTTGCATTCGTTATTAGAATGGTCCATTTAGGAGGAGTAATAACGGAGAAAATATGAACTTTAGCGATCCAAAAAAGTGATGGAGATACCTTTTTTAATAAAATTTCATGGGTTCCATTAAAAATAAATATTAAAAAAGTTACAGTATGTGATGGAAAAAATTGTATTTAATGAAATGTATCTTTATTATAATAACATTTTTAATAATTTTTTAAACAGGGATCAATTTATAAAAATTTAGTGTGTGTGTGTTTTTCACTTTAAAAAAAAAAAAAATTTTGTAACATTTTTTAGGTAGTACTATTACTCCCAGCATGAAACACACCTGTGTCACTTATGACACCAGTTGCAATCCTTCTGTATAATGTATAGATGCGGCCAGCCGTTCTTCTATGGTCCCCTGCACTGCTGTATATAGACACCTATTCATATTTCCTGCAGAGAGTTGTGATTGGCCAGATGGTTCCAGCCAATCACAACTCTGTGGGAAATATGAATAGGTGTATATATACGTCAGTACAGGGGACCATAGAAGAGCTGCCGGACGCTCGCATCTATTCATTATACAGGAGGACCACAGCGGGTTTCAGGGGTGACACTCGCTGCGATCTGTCTATTAATGCAGGTTCTACAGCTCCCAGCATGGAGCAGAGTGTGCTCCATGTTGGGAGCAGTAGTACCTGCAGTTAAGGACAGATCATCCTTCATCCCTGAGATGCGGAGCGGCTTTCTCCTGCGCTCGCATCTCTGCTCTGTACTCTGGCCGGCCACTCACCATTCATATTTCCCGCTGAGAATAGAGATTTCTATTCAAATCACTGGCCAGCCTGGAGTATAGTGCAGAGATACGAGCGCTCCGCATCTCTGGTATATTATGGACGATCGCATTGGGTGTCAGGAGTGAAACCCGGGGCGATCTGTCTATGAGTACAGGAACTACCACTCCCATCATGGAACAGTGTGTTCCATGCTGGGAGTAGTAGTGCTACCTAAAAATTATGAAAAATAAATAAAATTCAGTGCTCAATATTAAAAATAAATGAGGAGTGCATTTCATAATTTTTTTTTGTTCTCGTTCTAAATCATCATTTTTTTTATTTTCACTTTACTTTTTTAGTCCCATTTTCAATAATGAGTGCTGAATTTTTTGGTCCCTGCCCGCTCCCGAAAATTGAAAGACAAAAAATAAATAAATGTTAATGTTAATTTTTAAACAGGGATCAACTTATGTGGGCAGTATGGACCTAAGAATGTAGCCGACAATAATAAAAATGTAGAAAGGGGCCATTTAAATTTAAAAATAATATATTTTTTTATAATGAACTTTTGAAATTTTTTTATTGGTAATGTATTTTAGCCCTTTAAGGACTGAGCATTTTTCAGTTTTTGCACTTTTGTTTTTTCCTCCTTACCTTTAAAAAATCATAACCCTTTAATTTTGCACCTAAAAATCCATATAATGGCTTATTTTTTGTGCTTCCAATTCTACTTTGTAATGACATCAGTCATTTTACCAAAAAATCTCCAGCGAAACGGGGCAGAAAATCATTGTGCGACAAAATAGAATAAAAAACGCCATTTTGTAAATTTGGGGGCTTCTCTTTCTACGCAGTAAATTTTTCGGTAAAAATGACACCTTACCTTTATTCTGTAGGTCAATACAAATAAAATGATACCCTACTGGAGTGGTATGAGGGCTATTTTTTTTTGCGCCGTGATCTGAAGTTTTTAGCAGTACCATTTCTGTATTGATCGGACTTTTTGATCGCTTTTTATTCATTTTTTCATGTTATGAAAAAGTGACAAAATATACGCTATTTTGGACTTGGAATTTTTTTGCGTGTACGCCATTGACGTTGCGGTTTAATTAATGCTATATTTTTATATTTCAGACATTTCTACATGCGGCGATACCACAAATGTTTATTTTTATTTACACTGTTTGTTTTTTATATGGGAAAAGGGGGGGAGGGGGGGGGATTCAAACTTTTATTGGGGAAGGGGTTAAATGATCTTTATTCTGCTGCTTGAATGCTCATGCCTGGATCTCAGGCACTGAGCAGTCATTCGGCGATCGGATAGCGAGGAGGAAGGTAGGGGACCCTCCTGCCGCGATCAGTGCTGCACGCTATTAGCCCGCTGTGGCCCCGACCAGCTGCGGCCCCCCGCATTATAGAACATGAGCGGACTCAGGGTGTACAGGTATGCCCTAAGTCCTTAAGGAGTTAATATTGTGTTTAATAAAATGTGGGTGTGTTTCACTTTTTTTCAAAATTTTTTTAAATTTTTTAGGTAGTGCTACTACTCCCAGCATGGAACAGACCGTTCCATGGTGGGAGCTGTAGTACTTGCACTAATAGACAGATAACAGCAGGTATCACTCCTGACACCTGATGCGATCGTCCTATCTATTGCAGAGATGCGGAGTGGCTTTCTCCTGCGCTCGCATCTCTGCACTATACTTCGGCCAGCCAGTGATATGAATAGAATCCACATCACTTATTCATATTTCCCACAGAGAGCTGTGAATGGCCAGATGGTTCCAGCCACTCATAGCACTCTGCCGGAAATATGAATAATAGGTATATACACGACATATACTCATACTAACGTGGGACCAGAGAAGAGTGGCCGGCCACCCGCATCTATACATTATACAGGACGATCGCATCGGGTGTCAGAAGTGGCACTCGCTGCGATCTGTCTATTAATGCAGGTACTACAGCTCCCAGCATGGAGCAGAGTGTGCTCCATGTTGGGAGCAGTAGTACCTGCAGTTAAGGACAGATCACAGCAGGTATCCCTCCTGACTCCCGATGCGATCGTCCTATTTAAATGCGAGAAAGCGCCCGCATCTATACATTATACAGGACAATCGCAGCAGGTGTAAGGAGTGACACCCGGGGTGATCTGTCTATTAGCACGGGTACTACTACTCCCGTCATGGAACAGTCTGTTCCATGCTGAAAGTAGTAGTACTACCTAATTTTTTTTTTTTAAATAGAGAAAAAAAGTGAAACACACACACTTTATTAAACACATTATTAAAATACATTACTTATAAAAATTTGCTGAGAATTTGTTCGGATCGAAACAATTATTTAAAAAAAAAATTAGCTCATCTCTAGCCATGATCAATACATACCACATAATTTAAATGTAAAAGTGAGAGTTGCAGGTGGGTTCAGGTGTTTGAACAGCACCCCCAAAGCGCAATTATGAGGTGCCGATAATTTAATATGGCTGGCTAAGTCCTTCTACCTTAGACAGACTGTATCAGCAGAGTGCTGACTCAACTGATAAATGCTGTACAATTCCATAGCATTTAACAGTATGAGCAATCCAATGACTTCTTATATAATAGTCCCCCATAAATAGAACAATTATAAAGTTTTCAAAAATATAAAAATAAAAATTCTAATCCCCCCCAATTTACAATTTTTTCAAATAAAAAATATAAACCAAATTAAAAAATGTTTTATATGTTATGTGAAATTGTCCAAGCTATACAATGTTTATGATCCTGCAAAGTGAATGGCATGAACAAATGCCAAAATTGCTGATTTTGGTCAGATCATATATCATAAACAAAATTAACAAAAAGTCATCATAAGAAAAAGTCCAACATAAACTGAAATCTTATCAATAAAAACTATAGATCATGGCACAGAAAATGAGACACCACACGATGGAAAAATCAAGTTCAGAACAGTGGTCAGAATAGATGGATAGATAGATAGATAGATACAGGGCTGGCCCAACCATTGGTCCTGGTGGGTCCATTCGTCTCAGGCGGCACTCTGTCAGGGGCGGCACTTTGCTGCCCAAGATTACATTTTTCCATTATAGCGCCACCGCCGATCACATGTGGGAGCCACCGATCATATGAGGGAGCAGCTACATCCTACTCCGGGCAGAGGCAGCCACTGTGGCCCTTTGAGAGAACTGCAGTGGCTGTCTGTGAGAGTAGCTAAGGTCATGCCCCACTCTGACGTGACCTCACATTGCCTGAGCGCACCCGAAGAGGAGCTTGCTGTGCCACTGGCCCACCAACAACTTGTTCCGACTCCCTGCCCAGCTTGTTTCAGTGGATGCCTGCTGCTGGTCTGGTCCTGGAGTGGTGAGTGTCTAAAAGTAGGCCTCATCCCAGCAGGGCCAAAGGATGACAAAACACCAACTCCCAGCATGTCCTAATGGTAAAGGCATGCTGGGGGGTTTTAGTCTTGCAACAGCAGGTGGGTGGCATTTTTACACCAGGGTGCCTCCAGTTGTTGCTAAACTACAACTCCCATCATGTGTGTTGTAGTTTAGGAAAAAGGCATCCCCAGCTGTTGTTAAACTACAACTCCCATGATGGGAGTTGTAGTTTAGGATCAGGGTACCTCCAGCTATTGCTAAACTACAACTCCCATCATGAGAGTTGTAGTTTTGGAACAGAGTGCCTCCAGCAAGGGCCAATCCTACAATGGGGTCACGTAGGGTCCATTGGACCCAGGTGGTACTTTCACAGGGGTGGCAAATTGCCACCCCGAGAAGATTTTGAATCCCTTCCCGATCCATGAGGTGCCAGTACATTATGGGTTGGGTGAGGGGAATATCGTGCAGGCCCATGGATCGCATCAGCATCATAACTGACAGATGCCTGCTGCTTTCAGGAGCTGACAACTGCTGGTAAGGACGGACATCTGAGCTGGCTCCAATGTCCGTCATTTAAATGGTTAAATGCTGTGATCAATAGTGATCATAGCATTTAAACATTAAATGCCGATCATCCCTTGTGTCTGGGGGACCCATCTGCTGCTCTGTGATGTGATGGGGGGCTGCAGATGGGTTACTGGTGAAGATCGGGGACTTATTCATACTTCCCGATTCTCCGTAGATTGGCGATTGCTTAAGGCTGTCTTAGGCAGCCCTTAGCAATCGAGCGCCGAAAACATAGATCAATGTAATAGATAGATAGATAAATAGATAGAAATTTTCCTTTAAAAAAAAAAAATTTTCAAAGTGGTAAAATAATACGAAATTCGATGTAAATTGGGTATTATTGTAATCGTACAAACCTGCAAAAAATGATTACATGCAAATTTCACCATAAGGTGTACTGAGAAAAAACTACCCCCACAAATGGTAACATTGTGTTCTCCCCATGTTTGTGTAGGTTTCCTCCTACTTTACAAAACATACTGATAGGTTAATGTGGAATTTCTATTTTGCGCACAATCAGGGAAAGTAAGTGATTATGGCAAGCTTTGTAGAGTGCTGTGGAATACATCAACACCATCAATAATTATTATTCAATAAGTGATTCTCATGCCTTCTGAGGTTATAGTTACACATAGCTTTTTGGGTCACAAATGGCTGGGGAAAAAAAGGACCAAAAGCAAAACATGGCAGCTTTTTTAGTGATTATGTTCCGAGCCTGAAGTTTGAAGTTCCTGCACAAACATATAGCAAATATGTGTGAATAGAACCCATGAAGCAGCAAAGTGTTGACTTAATTCCACAATAATGATGCCAGAAACTGATATTGAATAACTGGAAGCTGTTAGATGCAATTGGTGCTAACATTTGTGCAAATAAATACTGTAATAATTCAAAAGCTGTTAGATGTTTACTCCAGTTCTTTATTCCTTTTACTTACAAATAAGAAAGGAATGTGTGTGACAAACATGCAATAAATGGGCACTGTTAGATATAAAAACTTTTTATATGTTGTACATTTGGCAAAACAATAGTTTTTCTAATGTTCCCATTTTATTAAAGAGCACCTGTCATCAACAAAAACTTTTAATATGTTGTTCATAATCATTAATGAAGAGATATTGTAATATATCTTCATTAAAAAATATTAATATTTATACCAGTTTTTTCATTTTATACTTTTGGCCACTAGGGGTCACTCTTCTATGCCTGGTCTGCAGGCAGCTTCCTATGCTTTTCATAGTAAGTGTACAGCTTTTAGGACTAATGCTGAAGGGCTCTGGTCCTTCCACCGGAAGTTCAGTGCTCTCAGGAATCGCTCCCAGCCTGTGAGCTACAAGCCTGCACATGCCTCTCATATAACAGACAGTCACCTCCGCCTCCCCCCTGCTCTGTGTTCTCCCTGCCCCTCACCACAAGTTATCTAATACATTGTATTATCTCACTGCACTCCCTGCTCTGTGACCCCCCCCCCCCCTGTTTTGCAACAGCTGGAGTTGCCCTGGTTGGGAAACACTGCTGCAGAGGGAGAGCAGCATACAGGAAGACTGGCAGAAGCAGAGTCCCGTCCAGGCTTCATGTGACATCATACCTGCTGGGACCCGCCTCCTTCCAACCCTCAGAAAGACAGTGCTCCTGAGCTAATGAAGAGGGATAAAAAAAAAGGTATTTCCACAGTGTTTTAAACCTCAATAAACACAGGGATAGGCATAGTTAGAAAAGGGGACAGATGGGAAGGGGGGATCAGGGAAAGTTTAGATGATGACAGGTACTCTTTAAATAAAACTGCCTCCAAAAATCCCACAACTAGGGGTCCCCATACCTCCTGGGACACTGATGAGTCCCACAGCAGCATGAGGGTGTCCAAGGGTCATGGACACGAGATGGTCAAAGGATGTCTGGGCATGCTGAGAGTTGTAGTTTTGCAAAAGCTGTAGGAACACAGCTGAAGGCAACACTGCTGCAAAAAGAGTCATCCAAACACTGTACCTTCAACTATTCCAAAACTACAAATCCCAGCATTACAGGAATGCCAAAGTATGATACACATGAATGACATAGGAGGTTGTAAGTTACACACCCACCATATTGTCTTTGGTGGTAGAGTACAGGCAATCTCATTCTGTATGTGTGTGTGTGTGTGTACAGCATGAAACCAGAAAGGAAAGGGGTACAGAGCAGGGCTGACAGACTCCCTCCAGAGAGCAGTGAGTCAGCAGAGTGAGGAAGGGAGTCATCACAGTGCAGCTCAGCGAGGGACACACCCCCTCCCTTTCAGACAACTGAAAAGACATTGAGCAGATGTAATATGCTATTTTTTGTGTGATTATTATTAATATTATTATTATGGGTGATTATTATACATACATGATCAGGATGAGGTACTGAGTAGCATATTACAGCTTTTTTTTTTTTTTTAAGTTTACCTTTCACTTGGAAAGACTTTTTAGTATTCAGACTTCCACTGATCAGGAGAATGAAGCAGGAAAAGACTGCACGGCCGAGTGCTCCTCTCCCTGCTCTGTGTCACATGAGCAAGACATGCTCCATAGACTTCCATTGAGAGTCTTGATCATGTGATAAAGTCAGTAGAGAATGCAGACTGCTCATTCTACTGATCGGCAGAGGTCAGAACACTCACATCCCCACTGTTCAAAACATTTGACATGTCTCTAGGACATGTCAAAAGTTTTTCCAAGTGACAGTGCCCATTTAAAAAGGTGGCAACCAGAGAAGGGAAAATACAAATTGGTGTACATTGTAAAAGAAATTATGTTGATGCAAAGTACTTGTATTGGTAAATTGTCATTAACACATGCCATAAAAAGTCACACATTTAACCCACATAGCTGTATCATAGCTTATCCAAAAATAGATTTTTGAATATGGATATGAAGACATTAGCAGAATGTATATAGATAACAATCACAATCACGATAACCTGCACAAGCTCCTCCAGCTTCACAAACTATCCAGATGCATTCGTTTTTTATGGGCACAGGATAAAAGTCTGCTATTTTCATCGACTATGCTGGAATTTATAGCTGGTTGGCAACTGACCGTATGTAGAGCTCCTCTTGTTGTAGACATTCTGCTCAGCAGTTTCAACTACCTAAAGACCTATGCACTAACATTATGAGTGTAATGACAAAAAGCAACTTATGTTCACAAATAAAGGCCTGTAACAGATGTTCAGTTCTAACTGCTGCATTTGTAATTTGGTTTCTGGTCAATAAAGCTTTGGATGAATGTAAAGTATCTGTTTTATTGCTGATATGACTAACATCCCCATGTGGGACAGTTTTATTATAGCTCTGAGTATAATGTCTCCTAAATTAAGTTACGCTATATCTGTCTTGACATTCTAGTAGGAATTTGATGTTATACTCTAATTTAGATTGTTTTCATGTTTCCATGTCTTCCTCATTTTTAAAATTGTCTTTTTTTGTGCACTTTTTGGTCTGAACTCATATATGAAGATTTACATTATATTCCTTTATGTTACTTTAATAGGCTTTTATTATGCATGTTGTTTGTCAGAAAAAATGGACCACATATATTATAACTGTCTAATTCATAGACACTGTAAACTTGCATTGGACAGTCTTTATCAGACACCAGATTTATTTTAGACACCAGATTTATTAAAGTATATCAGGTTCTTTGATAAATCTGTCTCATTCTTAGACCAGGTGGTCTACAGTTTACACCAATTATTTATTGACTTAAAGGGGAGCTACAGTGATTTTTTTTCTCCTATATGCCCAGGCTGGTAGAAAAAAAATAATAAACTTTGACTTACCTTCCCCCTCTCCCCAGTGCTACCGGTATCAGTATCCTATCCTCCAGTCTTCCTCCAGCTTTTAGTTCCTGACATTTAACACTGAGTTTAGCTAATCACCAGCGACAATAATGTCCCACCTCAACTGATGAAAGGCTAAGTGGCAGTGTGATGTATTGAGCTTAGGCCCGGCCCCTTGTCTCATATGTCAGACAAACATCTTTGGCTCCTTACTTTTTAAGCACTATTCCCACCATTTCCATACCTACAGTACCCCAAGTTGGTAATAAGGTCCCCCTTAGTTCCCCACACAGGAGTAGTGCAAAATGTAATATTGCCCTCTTTTGTGCCCCCACACAGTTATGTTCTCCCTTTGTGCCTCCATTTAGTCTTGTTTGGTATTCCCAAACAATAGTAAGGTAGAACCCCCCCCCCCATATGTACAGGGTGGGCCATTTATATGGATACACCTTGATAAAATGGGAATGGTTGGTGATATTAACTTCCTGTTTGTGGCACATTAGTATATGTGGGGGGGGGGGACTTTTCAAGATGGGTGGTGACCATGGCGGCCATTTTGAAGTCGGACATTTTGAATCCAACTTTTGTTTTTTCAAAGGAAGAGGGTCATGTGACACATCAAACTTATTGGGAATTTCACAAGAAAAACATTGATGTGCTTGGTTTTAATGTAACTTTATTCTTTCATGAGTTATTTACAAGTTTCTGACCACTTATAAAATGTGTTCAATGTGCTGCCCATTGTGTTGGATTGTCAATGCAACCCTCTTCTCCCACTCTTCACACACTGATAGCAACACCGCAGGAGAAATGCTAGCGCAGGCTTCCAGTATCCGTAGTTTCAGGTGCTGCACATCTCGTATCTTCACAGCATAGACAATTGCCTTCAGATGACCCCAAAGATAAAACTCTAAGGGGGTCAGATCGGGAGACCTTGGGGGCCATTCAACTGGCCCACGACAACCAATCCACTTTCCAGGAAACTGTTCATCTAGGAATGCTCGGACCTGACACCCATAATGTGGTGGTGCACCATCTTGCTGGAAAGACTCAGGGAACGTGCCAGCTTCAGTGCAATTCAGTGAAATTTCGCATATCCAGTGGCCTTGAGGTTTCCATTGATGAAGAATGGCCCCACTATCTTTGTATCCCATATACCACACCATACCATCAATTGTTGTGTTCCTACAGTCTTGGAGGCATCTATCCAATGTGGGTTAGTGTCAGACCAATAGCGGTGGTTTTGTTTGTTAACTTCACCATTCACATAAAAGTTTGCCTCATCACTGAACAAAATCTTCTGCGTAAACTGAGGGTCCTGTTCAAAATGGATTGGATTCAAAATGGCCGACTTCAAAATAGCCGCCATGGTCACCACCCATCTTGAAAAGTTTCTCCCCTCACATATACTAATGTGCCACAAACAGTAAGAAACCAGAAATTCCTATTTTATTAAGGTGTATCCATATAAATGGCCCACCCTGTAGATAGACAGCTCAGCTACATAGTACATAGGTAAACTTCCATTTGGTAGATCATGCATTTAACCCCTTAAGGATGCAGGGTTTTTCAGTTTTAGCATTTTCGTTTTTTCTTTATCAGTAAAAATCTTAACACCTTCAATTTTTCCCCTACAGACCCATATGAGGGCTTATTTTTTGCGCCACCAATGGTACTTTATAATGAAATCAATCATTTTACCACAAAATTTACAGCGAAACCAGAAAAAAAATATTTGTGGGGCAAAAAAAAAAACAAAAAAACATTTTGTGAATTTTGGGGGCTTCCAATTCTATGGAGTACACTTTTCGGTAAAAATGACACCATATCTTTATTCTGTAGGTCCATACAGTTACAAGGATACCTCATTTATATAGGTTTTATTTTATTTTACTACTTAAAAAAATTATAACTAGTGTAAAATTGTCATCTTCTGACCCCTATAACTTTTTTTATTTTTCCATATATGGGGATATATGAAGGCAACTTTTTTGCGCCATGATCAGAAGTTTTTATCGGTACCATTTTTGTTTTGATGGGACTTTTTGATTGCCTTTTATACATTTTTTTAGGGTATACAAAGGGACCAAAGATACGCAATTTTGGACTTTGGATTTTTTTTTATACGTGTAAGCCATTGAATGTGCGCTTTAATTAACATTATATTCTCATAGTTTTGACATTTACGCACGCGGCAATACCACATATGTTTATTTTTATATTTTTTTCTTTTCTTTTTTTTAAATGGCAAAAGGGGGGTGATTCAAACTTTTATTAGGGAAGGGGTTTAATCACATTTATTAACTATTTTTTTACACTTTTTTTTTGCAATGTTATAGCCCCCATAGGGGACTATAACTTGCAATAAATTGATTACAGACACTAATCTATGCAAAGCCATAGCATTGCATTGATCAGTGTTATCGGTGCTCTGCTGCTCCAGCCTGGATCTCAGACACGGAGCAGCAGAGTGACGATCGGACGGCGGGAGACAAGGTAAGAAGCTTTCCGCTGTCCTATCAGCTGTTTGGGGTGCCGCAGCGGTCCCGAACAGCCTACTGAGCTAACCGGCAACAATTTTCTCCCATTTTAGACGCCGCAATCAACTTTGATCGCGGAGTCTAAAGGGTTAATACCGGACATCAGCCCGATTGGCAATGTCTGGTATTAGCCGCGGGTCCTGGCTGCTAATAGCAACCGGGACCTGCCGGATATGAAGCACGCTCAGCTCCTGAGCATGCTTCACAAAACAGGAGCCGGCCACAAGCGTAAGTTTACGCTCGTGGTCATTAAGTTAAGGAGTTAATTGGTGGGATGGCCTCTAATAGGCAGGTGGGTATGTAGGGAAGTGGACCCTCCCCATTAGCTTGGTAGGCAGCCCCCAATTTTAGGTAGGTTTTCCCCTTTAGTATTGAGGCAGGGAGCCCCTTACATTATCTACATAGATTAGCCTCCCCTAAATATAAGGTAGGTAGTAGGTAGTATTCCATATTAGAAGGGTAGGTAAACAGTAAATAGCCTCCCAAAATTAGCTAGGTAGGTAGATAGGTAATAGGTATCTTCCCGTCTATATTTACTAGGTAGGAGACTAGATAATAGGCAGTCCCCCTTCATATTAGCCAGCCAGGTAGGTAGGTAATAGGTACCCCCCACAAATAGCTATGCAGGTGGGTAGTAGGTCCCCCTACATTAGCTAGGTAATAGGTAGCCCAGGTAAAAGGTAACTCCTCCAAATTAGGTATAAGAAGAAATATATATATATACATATCTATAATCTTTATCTCATTATGGCATCTGCTCCAGTCCACCCTGTTCTTGTGCAGCTGGCACAGTGACATGACATCACTGCATTTTCCTGAGCGGCGCCCTTACAGGCAGAGTGGCAGGGAAAGGTGCTTATAGCTCTCCGCACACAGAATTTGCTGATCCCAGCTAGCATCCAGATGATCTCTGTGTAAGCTCATACACAACAATGGTAAAGGCACGTAGCAATGGATGGTTGTCTGCTGCCTTCCGGCTAAAGCGGTATGGATAATAAACAAGGAAGGACTTCAGTGGATACAGCCGACTCAGCACAGCGCTGACGAACCCAGATGGAACCGGTGAAGAAAGGTAAGACGTACTTTATTGACCAAGATGCAACGCGTTTAGCTGCGCATGCACAGCTTTTACAGGCATAACAAGATAGGAACGGGTGTACACTTATAAAGGTAAGATTTAACCCCTTGAGTAACATCTCAAAAAACTTCAAATCACTACCGCACAACAGATAATTAGATACATATAAACAGCATGTAAACTATAGAGAAAAAAACATTAAAAATACATAAAAAAGCATTATATTACTAGCATTATCCATAATAACTAAAATATAATAAAATATGATAAAAATATGCCGACTCTATATATATAAAAAAAATGTATGGGAATGTATATAAAATATACATTTTTTCGACGGACATTCTCTATTGTAAAATTATATCCATATATACAAAAAAATTAAAATAAATACACAATACAAAAATGCAAAAAAACACAATTTTTTTTCAATGAACCTTCTCCATTGTCTGATTAAGACCCCACGGCACAAGCATAGCAAGTTTTAAAATCTGAAAGGATTCCCAGTTAATGAGTTTCTGGTATCGATTTGGGGTATCCTCTGATATGGTCTACAGAATAATTAACCGTAGGCATTTAATATCACCATTATTTACCATGGAAAAGTGACGAGAACTACTGTGTAATAAAAATTTATCTTTAATGTTAGATCTGAGCTTGCACATACGTGACCGCACTGTTTGAATTGTGCAGCCCACGTATTGCAAGCGGCAACTACAGTATAGTAAACAAACAGTAAATTGGGTGTCGAAACTGACCGCATGTACAATAGAGAATATTTTATTTCTTTGGAAAGAATCAAATGATCGCATAGGCTTATCAATCATAGAGCAACATAAACAGCGCATTTTGCTACAAGGAGAGCAACCTTCCATAGGAGGAGCAAAGGGTAACTGAGTATAAGTAACAGTGTTTTTTAATCTATTAGGGGCCACCAGACTTTGTAAATTTCTGGACCATCTAAGGGTTACTCCAGGGGTCTCAGGTACAACGGCCGACATTTATCATTGTCTTCAGACTGTTTTTTGTGTCTACAAAAGGCACAAAAAGGCGCAAGCAGGGTTTATTTGCGCCTTTTTTGCTCCTTTTTGTTTACACATTTCTGCTGATTTTGAGTTGCAATCCACTGATTTTGGCAATACACATGATATAGAAGGGATTTATGAACTGCGCCTTTTAGTAAAAAGGTGCAAAAAAGGCGCAAAGCCACTGAAAAGTCTCTAAAACTACACCATCCCAGACCTGACGTAGCTTTTTAGTGTATGTGAAGAGAGAAATTTGAGAAAATGCTTACCTGCACAAAATGTATAAAATGCTCTGTGAACATTTAATAAATTTGGTTCTCCTACACATTACCAGCACACAAAAAAAGGTGTAAAAAAATGCTACACTTACACCTACAATGATAAATGTGGGCCAATATCCCTAAGGATAGAGTCACTACGAATAATGGGACAATTCCATTTTAGAATCTTTTTAATTTTATTGGCCTCACAATTATAGTTAGTTATAAAATTATATTTAAACCTATTTTGGCTTTTGTTTTTATTTTTATCATTAACCGATTGCCGACGAAGGACGAGCCAGCTCATCCTGAGACGGCAACCGTTGTATGACGCGGGCTCCTGACTCGAGCCGCGTCATACCGTGCGGCCCCCAGCTGATTCCTATAGCTGGGGGGCGGTGTTAATATGCGGCAATTGCCGGCTATTAACCCTTTAGTTTGCTGCTGTCAAAGTTGACAGCGGCATCTAAAGGGATATTTAAACGCTCCCTGGTCCAGTGGGGTTGCCCCCCCGCAGCGCGATCGCAGGGGAGCGATCCACTTCTGAGGTAACTGGAGGGCTTACCTCTCCTGCTGCGGTGGCTCCGGCTCTCTGAATGATACAGCCTGGCAGGTCCAGGCTTTATCAATCGAGCGCAGAGCACACAGATCAATATGGTTGTATAAAACCTCTTTGATCTGTATGAGGAATCTGGTCATTCCTCCTAAAAGTCCCCTAAGGGTACTAATAGTGTAGAAAAAAAAAGTTAAAAAAGTTTAAAAACACACACATTAACCCCTTCCGTATTAAAAGTTTAAATCACCCCCCTTTTTCCAAATTCCATATAAAAAAGGGGTCAGAAGATGGGGTCAGAAGATGACAATTTTAAACGTATTTATTTTTGTGCATGTAGTTATGATTTTTTTCCAGAAGTACGACAAAATCAAACCTATATAAGTAGGGTATCATTTTAATCGTGTGGACCTACAGAATAAAGAGAAAGTGTAATTTTTACTGAAAAATGGCCTGCGTAGAAACTGAAGCCCCCCAAACTTACAAAATTGAGTTTTTTCTTCAATTTTGTCGCACAATGATTTTTTTTTTTCGGTTTCGCCGTAGATGTTTGGGTAAAATGACTGATGTCATTACAAAGTAGAATTGGTGGCACAAAAAAATAAGCCATCGTATGGATTTTTAGGTGCAAAATTGAAAGGGTTATGATTTTTAAAAGTAAGGAGGGAAAAACGAAATTGCAAAAACTGAAAAACCCTGCGCCCTTAAGGGGTTAAACTTAAGTTCAGCATTATTCGTACTTCCATTTTTTGGAGCAATAAGATTAGACTGTTTGATGTTTTCACTTTTTATTTGCTTTATTAAGAAGTCCATTTGAATATCCCTTGGCCGAAAGAAAAAAAAAAAAACTTCCCTCAGGAAAGCAGCTTGATGGTAGAAATCTGTATCTGAGGTGCAATTTTTTCGCATTCTCAGATACTGGCCATAGGGTATGCTCCTCAACCAATTAAGATAATGGGCACTTCCATAATCTAGAAAACTATTCACGTCTACTGACTTGAAATGTGTTCTAGTAGATATATGTCCAGCCCACTTTAAAATTTCAAGATCCAAAAACTGGATGGCCGCCATAGAGAAATGTTAGGTAAACTGGAGACCCCAGGTATTAGTATTTAAAAAATCAACAAATTCTATGGCTTGTTCTTGGGTCCCTGTCCAAATAAAAAACAAGTTGTCTATGAATCAACGAAAAAAAGCAATGTGGGTGTTATAGATCAGAGACTGTGCTATATGGAGCGCCTCAAACCGATCCATAAATAAATTGGCGTAATTACTGCCTCAGGTACAGATTTCTACCATCAAGCTGCTGTCCTGAGGGGATGTTTTTTTTACGGCCAAGGGATATTCAGATGGACTTCTTAATAAAGCATATCAAAAAGCCTAATCTTAGTGCTCCAAAAATGAAAGTACGAATAATGGTGAACTTAAGTTTAATGATAAAAATAAAAACAAAAGCCAAAATAGGTTTAAATATAATGTTATAACTAACTATAATTGTGAGGCCAACAAAATTAAAAAGATTCTAAAACGGAATTGCCCCTTATTCGTAGTGATTCTATCCTTAGGGATATTGTACCGGAGACCCCTGGAGTAATCTTCAGACGGTCCAGAAGTTTACAAAATCTGGTGGCCCCTAATAGATAAAAAAACACTGTTACTAATACTCAGTTACCCTTTGCTCCTCCCATGATAGGTTGGCTCTCTGTAACAAAATGCGCTGTTTATGTTGCTCTATGATTGATAAGCCTACGGTATCATTTGCTTCTTTCCAAATAAATAAAATATTCTCTATTGTACATGCGGTCAGTTGCGACACCCAATTTGCTGTTTATTTATTATACTGTAGTTGCCCCTTGCAATACGTGGGCCGCATGATTCAAAGAATGCGGTCATGTATGTGCAAGTTCAGATCTAACATTAAAGATACATTTTTACTATGCAGTATTTCTCGTCACTTTTCCACGGTAAATAATGGTGATATTAAATGTCTACGGTTAATTATTCTGGAAACCATACTAGAAGATACCTCAAATTGATACTAGAGACTCATTAACCGGGAATCCTTTTGGATTTTTAAAGTTGCTAAGCTGGTGCCACAGAGTCTTAATGAGACAATAGAGAATGTTCATTGATAAAAATAAGATTTTTGTATTCTGTGTATTTTTGGTATTTTTGTATATACGGATATAATGTTATAATAGAGAATGTCCGTTGAGAAAATTTATATTTTATATACATCTCCGTACATTTATTTAAATATATAGAGTCAGCATATTTTTTAATCATGTTTTATTATAGTTAAGTCATTATGGATAATATGTATTAGTAATATAATGCTTTGTATGTTTTTATGTATTTTTTATATGGTTTACATGCTGTTTATATGTATCTTCATAATAATTATTTGTTGTATGGTATTGATTTGAGCTTTTTTGAGGTTTTTTTTAGCTTTTTTTTGTTACTTAAGGGGTTAAATCTTACCTTTATAAGTGTACATCTGTTCCTATCTTGTTATGCCTGTAGAAGCTGCGCATGCACAGCTAAACGCATTGCATCTTGGTTAATAAAGTACGTCTTACCTTTCTTCATAGTGTCCATCTGGGTTTGTCAGCGTCGCATTGAGTTGGCTGTATCCACTGAAGTCCTTATTTGTTATCCAAACCATCATGTAGACCATTTAGAAAGACACATTCTATCAGTTCTCTTAAACTATCAGTTCATAATATTAACATTTAAAGGACCAAGGGCGTACCTGTACGTCCTGAGTCCACTCCCTTTCTATAACATAGCGGGTCGGGGCCGGTCTCTAACAACCCGAGGCAAATAGCGTGCGGCACTGATCGCGGTGACTCATGCTATTAACCCTTTAGAAGCGGCGTTCAAAGATGATCACCTCATCTGAAGTAAAACGTAACTATCCCCGGCTAGCTCAGTGGGCTGCTCGGGATCACTGCGGTAAAGTCACGGGGCCCGAACAGCTGTAGGACACAAGGAGAGTCCCTCTACCTGCCTCCTGGTGTCCGATCGTCGAATGACTGCATAGTGCCTGAGATCCAGGCATGAACAGTCAAGCGGCAGAATCATTGATCTATGTTGTCCTATGGGATAACAATGATCAATGTAAAAGATCAGTGTGTGCAGTGTTATAGTTAATAAAAAGTTAATAAAGATCATTTAACCTCTTCCCTAATAAAAGTTTGAATCACCCCCCTTTTCCCACTTAAAAAAACAAAAGTGTAAATAAAAAATAAATAAACATATGTGGTATAGCCGCATGCGAAATTATAAAAATATATTGTTAATTAAACCGCACGGTCAATGGCATATGCGCAAAAAAAATCCAAAGTCCAAAATAGCATATTTTTGGTCACTTTATATCATAAAAAAATGAATAAAAAGCAATCAAAAAGTCTGATCAATACAAAAATGGTACCGCTAAAAACTTCAGATCAGGGTGCATAAAATGAGGCCACATACCGCCCCATATGCAAAAAAAAAAAAAAGTTATAGGGGTCAGAATATGACAATTTTAAACGTATACATTTTCCTGCATGTCGTTATGATTTTTATGATCTACGCAGCAACTGACGCAGTGAGTAGGCCTGAGCCTTGCGGCGACGGCTGAACAATCTAATTACAGAGAGTATCAATTCCCAGACACTCTGCATCATCACCGGACCTAATAATTCCCCTAAATCCGGACGGATCTGCAAATCTCTCCCTAAATTCAGAGACTGTATAACTAGCTCAAGGTCCGCTACAACTGTCAGTCATTAAGCAACCTAAGGACTGTTTATATGAGACTGTTACTGTGCCGTGGATATTGCAAGCACTTCAGTAAAGTTGTTCAAGTTCAATCTCTTTGTGGACCTTCAGTCATTTGATGCATCTATCTTTACTGGGAAGGGCGGCGATAGGCCGGAACATTGATTCAGCATACCAGCCCTCAGCCTGGCATCACAAACTATAGGGTTAACATTAACTCCTCATAAACCGATACCATACCACCACTACCATACACCCCCCCAAGGGCTACCACAAAGCCTTTTTGGCGTTGTACGAACAGGATTCGGGTGTGTGCCTACTATTGCCACTAGTGAAAGTGTACTCCCCCCCCAGAAAGTGAACTTTATTCATGTGTTGCTGTGTACAGGAACGGTGCTTGTGGTGCACCATACAAGGGGGCCAAGAGAAAAGTAAGGGGGGAGGCGAAGATTTGTCTACAGTTGAAATGTGTAAACTGCGTAATGAGCTCATGCTGCAATCCCCTGGTCCGGTCGGCACAGGTTGAGCCAAACTGCTGCCGGAAAAGCGCGCGAAGAAAGCCTGCGCTGCGCCACGCCCTGCCCCTGGGCGTGGATGCCAAGTTGCTGTATCCCAGCCGAAAGGGAACTCAGAGATGCAGGAGTTGTTTCTGGAGGGACTGGAAGTCGGGGCTGCACTGATAGCGTCCTTCCTGCCCAGCGCCATTTTGGAGAAGCCTACTATAAAAGACGCCACGCAGAGCAACCTCTCCAGTCTGCAGAGAGAGCCGGAGAATACAGACATGGCGGAGACCAGCGTTCCACGTGGTCAAATTGGCAAAATGGCTCCGGAAACATGGAAAGTTGTGGCAGTCGCGTCACTGGTGAGATTGTCCCCTCACCACAGACCCTGGGGCTCGTGGGTCGAGATCCCGTCGGAGAAGTCTGCTGTGAGTACCCCGCCAGAGGCGCCCTATTCTTCCCCCTCCAGCCCTGCAGTCATTCCTCGATCAAGCTTGCCAAGCGCACGACCGTGCTCACCAAAATTACCGCAATGGGTGTTCGGAGATGAGCCTGAGCTGATCGAGTACATGCACAGAGTACTTCAACAGTTACATGGGAAAACACTCCCACCAATCCCAGTTGCAGAAAGGGAAAGGGCCCGTCAAGAAGCCGAGCTGGCCGAATTGATGGAAAAACTAAAGGCCCGATACAGAGAACTCTACGCTCCAAAGCACGTACATTTGCCTTATGAAGAAAGAGTGCGGTATCAAGAAAATACCAAAGAAATTAAGGCATTGTACATCCGTAAATGGGATCAGCCCCGAGAAGGGGAGGAGCCATTGGAAAGGAGAAGAGCAACTGTGGCCAAGTTCGACAAGGTCAGAGGTTATGGGACACTCCTTGACTGCGACACTGGGCAGACCATCCTCGCAAACCGGCGAGCAGTACAAATGCCATATCTCCATAAGAAGTTCAACACCTTGGAGGTGGGTGCAATTGTGGAGTACACCCCCGTACAGAGCCTTCGTGGAGAATGGGCTGCAGCGGTCACCAGACCAACAGCCCCAACACAGCTTCCTTTCAAATATTTCCCGTCAACGGATTGGGAGTCCGATCCCTTCAACTTGAAGCCGAAAAGGTCTGCTCCTCAAGCCTCCATCAGCGTACCCAAGGAGGAGGAGCCTAAAGAGTCAAGTTCATCATTTTCTGTGTACAGCAAAGAGTCAAGTGCATTATCCTCTACGTACAGTAAAGAGTCAAGTTCTTCATCTTCTTCATACCGTCGAGAGTTAAGTTCTACACAGGGTGAAGAAAACAGGCCAAAATTGCGGCCACTCAAGTCGGTACCTAGACCCTCTCGGAACAGTGAGAGTTTGTCTAACCCTGGGGTACCCACAGATGTACCAAGGCCCTCTCGGAGCAGTGAGAGTTTGCCAGTTCCTAAGGTACCAACAAAAGGGTCATGGGTTGCTCCTAATTTGGAGATGGTGCTCAAGCCCTATTGTCCCACTGTGATCCCGGCTAGTAAGCCTATAACCCCTTCTCAAGCTGCCTTCCACAACTCCATTCTCACCAATGTGGTGTGGCAAAGCTATGTCAAGTCTGATCCTGTCCCTGATGTTGGCAGATATAGGGAAACCAAGAAAGGCACTACAAGAGTGAAGAAGAACATCTTCTAAAGAGACTCTAAAGTAATGTCATATTGTTTTTCTGTCCAACCATTTTATCTTACAGTAACCAAGTTCAAGTAAAGTGCCTAGCAGGACTGTGCTAAGTTTGTTTCAGCTTAAAGTTCAGCAACGTAGCCACTAAGCTTGTGCCTGACTATTAAGTCAAGAGACCCATAGCTTGTAGGAGATTCATCAAGGACTGTACCCGGCTGAGTTGTGGTTAAGGCCGTGTTCACTTTTCAATTGAACTCCTAGTGTAGGTGGACTGCTGATCCTTACACGCCTGCTTCATGTATATACCACCAGCTTCATAAGAACTCTTATGATAAATGTTGCTCTTATCGGATGAATACACCTGAAATATGTTGGAGTGTTGATAAATGTATAGCAAATTTGTATATGGTTCTGTACACAGAAAGATGTCCTTGTGTCTGTGTACATAAATAATTGGTAATGTTTGTACATATATAGTCAAATGTCTATGTACATTAAAATAACTCAGAGTTGTACATGGAAAATATCGACGTACTGCACGTGTACACTCAACACTAAAAACATAACTAATTATTGTACATACAAATGTATAATAAACTAAAGTTGTTTAGTAGGTAACTCAGCAGGGGACACCTCGGCTCCTCCGAGGGTAGTATTATTGTTGTTACCCATCGCTAGCACCTGTCTCAATCAAAAAGGATAGGGAGGATTCCCTTTCAGATAGTACTTGCACACAATATCCTAGATTACTTACTTAATGTACTACCTCAAAATTTATCTAGAACATAAAACAAAATAAATATCTCACTTAAAGAAAACACTTAAGGAATTGTAGCATATTGATACCCAATTCCTCCCACTGTTAGGTACACTCCTTCTTTTCTTTATTCATTGCGTGTGTGAGATAAAATGTGTGAGATAATATAAATGTCTAGTCAGCTTGAAGCTAACTGTGTAGAAAGCTGTACTAATGTCTAGTTAGCCTTATTTATATAAGTATGTGCTAATGTTCAGTTTAGCCTCATCAAAATGTTTAGAGAGCTAATAAAAATGTTTTAGGCAGCTATTTAATTGTCTAGTGAGCTTCAAAATGTATCATAAGTTTGATAAAGTTGTATAGGAAGCTAGAAACTAAAGTATAGATAGCTTCTTTAAATATCTAGATAGCATTCAAATGTCTAGATAGCATTTAAATGTGTAGATAGCATTATATGTCTAGATAGGTTTCTAATTGCCTAATCCAGATACTGGGAAAGGTATCAAAAGAATGTAAATGTGTTTAGTCTACTTAGGATGTATAGGAAAAGTACAGATCATCCTGTTCTATAGCATCCTGTTCTAGTCCTAGTCCCTCTGTCTCAGGGGAAAAGACGTCAAGGCCGACTTATCTTTAGCAAGGGGGTTTGTGGTGTCCCGGTACCACATTCTATACGGTACCTATTTATGTATGGGTCCCCATAGCCAAAGTCCCTAGGACGTAGGGATCCCTGTCATCCAGTCTACCCCTAGTCGCCTCTATTTCAGTTTATAGATATGTATTTCATGCAAAGATTAATGTAAATAGGATAAAATATATGTAAATAAATGGTTAATTACTTTTTTCCATAGCGTTGCAGGACCTGCGGGTCATGTGACTAGGTGAACTCTATGGTATTAAGCTTAAGGACCTTTCGAGGCCCTGTGACGTAAGCAATCCCATAACACCATGTAATGGTGAATGGCAGATGTTTGAACCAATCAGATTCGCCCCGCCCCCTGCCCATATAAGGGAGCAGCCGCTATCTTCTCTCTCTCTTGTTCCTGTGCAAGCAAGCTAGCAACAGCTCTTACCTCGTGGGCTGTCATGAGAGAAGGATCTGCGCATCAACTAACGCAGTGAGTTAAGTCTGAGCCTTGTGGCGATGGCTGAACAATCTAATTATAGAGTGTATCAATTCCCAGACACTCTGCAGCATCACCGGACCTAATAATTCCCCTAAATCCGGACGGATCTTCAAATCTCTCCCTAAATTCAGAGACTGTATAACTAGCTCAAGGTCCGCTACAGCTGTCAGTCACTAAGCAACCTAAGGACTGTTTATCTGAGACTGTTACTGTCCCGTGGATATTGCAAGCACTTCAGTAAAGTTGTTCAAGTTCAATCTCTTTGTGGACCTTCAGTCATTTGATGCACCTATCTTTACTGGGGCGGCGATAGGCCGGAACATTGATTCAGCATACCAGCCCTCAGCCTGGCATCACGAACTATAGGGTTAACATTAACCCCTCATATACCGATACCATACCACCACTACCATACACCCCCCCCCCCCCCAAGGGCTACCACAATGACAAGACAAGAAAATTAAAAATAAAGGAACAATATGAACAAAAGAATATGGGGGAGATTTATCAATTCCTGTGCAGAGAAAAGTTGCCCAGTTGCCCCTAGCAACCAATCAGATCGCTTCTTTCAGTTTTCAGAGGCCTTTTCAAAATGAAAGTAGTGATCCAATTGGTTGCTATGGGCAACTGGCCAACTTTTTCTCTGCAGAATTTTTGATAAATTTCCCTCTATGTGTTTGGTATTCTTAAAAAAGTCTCAAGTGAGGATGTTTTTTCATAGCCAGCACTCCACTCCACCCATTCGGCCCAGGCGTTTTTTATTAGCAGGATACTGCATATGGGTTTCATCCTAGTATTCTTACAGTCTTCTGGCAGGGAGAACATGGTAAATGTTCGCACTGGATCGTTTGTTCTGTGTGCTTGGTGTTGTGTCACAAGTGTTAGTTTAGAGATCCACTCTTGTAAGGTGGCCTTGACGTGGGTAGTGGGCTTGCATGTTTTGATCAAAAGGTATTGTGGTGTCGGGGTATGAGGTGCACTGTAGATGCAGGGCAGATTTTCTTTTTTGTCTTGTCCACAGTGCTCTCTGCTGACACCTGATGCCCGTATCAGGAACTGCCCAGATCAGGAGAAAATCCCCATAGCAAACCTATGCTGCTCTGGACAGTTCCTGACACAGACAGAGGTGTCAGCAGAGAGCACTGTGGACAAGACAAAAAAGAAATTAAAAAAGAAAAATAATTTCCTCAGTGGCATACAGCTGCTAATAAGTACTGAAGGGATTAAGATTTTTAAATAGTAGTAAATTATAAATCTGTTTAACTTTCTGGCACCAGTTCAGACAAACTCAAAAAAAAGTTTTCCACCCAAATACCCTTTTAAAGACAGTTAAAGTTATAGTGGTGAAAAAAGATTCAACTGTAAATACAAGCACTTTAGCAGTTTGGCATGGAGGTAGATGTTCAGTATCTTTGAAATTCAGTAAAAGGCAGTGGCTTGTATATTTTTGTAGGCAGGAAAAATGAATTCTGTAAGTAAGTATTGCCAAGTATTGGAAATTAATGTTATTAGATCACTAAAAAGTGATAGGCTCTCAAACCTGCTATGAATGCAAGATGCAATAGGAATATTGCTGAACTAGAAGCTTTCTGCATAACTGAAAAGAAATCCTAAAACGATATTAAAGAACTGCAAAGTGGCCTAGAAATGTTTAGAGAGTGTGTTTTATATCACATAATGTTTTCATGTTTAAACATATGAAATGTTTATTTCATATAATGTTTTATCTACCATTCACTTTTAATCTATCTATATATATACAACTCAATGGGGGACATGTATCATTATTTGTGTATGGTAGAAGCAGTTTACCCCTTTTCCCGAATTCTAAATTATGCGCAGAAGCGCTAAATTTATCAATCAAGCGCAATGAGCTTCATAAATTGTGGGTAAATGTAGTAATCTCCTCAATCCACTCTTTGGAAAATAGAATCGATGATTTAGAGCATCTTGCTACGTTAAGTCCAAGATGGCTTATATTTGTGCAAAAAAAAAAAAACAGCTCTTGCGGCAACATTTTTGGTGTGAAGGAAAAGTACGCAGTTAATAAATCCATGTGTACTATAGATGTCACTCCAAGGTACCCCAAATCGGCCACATCTGGAGAACATGCTCTACCAAAACGTGCGCAAAAAAAATGCGCAAAAAAAGGGCTTGCTCAAAATTTTGCGCAAAAAAATACACACAAAACAGGGGTAAAATCTTTGATACATGTCCCCCAATGTGTGTATGTGTGTATGTATGTATGTATGTATGTGTGTATGTTCCAGCATCACGTCCAAACGGCTAAAGATATTAACATGAAACTTGGCACACATGTTACTTATATGTCAATAACAAACATAGGATAGGTGATTTAACCCTTACTCACCCCCATTTGCCAGGGGTGGGGTTTATGTTTAAAGTCCCATACAAGTCAATGGGGAATATATGTTACTGCATAACTTCCAAACAGCTGGAGATATTTTGATAATACTTGGTCACATGTTACTTATATGTCCACTTAAAATATAGGACAGTTAATTTAACCCTTGACTACCCCCATTTGTGAGGGTTGTTTTTTTTTTTTTGTTTAAAGTCCCATGCAAATCAATGGGAAATGTATGTTCCCACATAACTTCCGTACGGCTGGAGATATTTCAATACCTGGTACACCTGGACAGGATAGGAGGTTGGGATAAGAGGTCGGGATAGGAGGTCGGGATAGGAGGTCGGGATAGGAGGTCGAGATAGGAGGTCGAGATAGGAGGACGGGATAGGAGGCCGTGATAGGAGGTTGTGATAGGAGGAAGAGATATGAGGACGGGATAGGAGGTTGGGATAGGGGGTTGGGATAGGAGGTCGGGATAGGAGGTCGGGATAGGAGGTAAAGATAGGAGGTCGAGATAGGAGGACGGGTTAGGAGGTCAGGATAGGAGGTCAGGATAGGAGGTCAAGATAGGAGGTCGAGATAGGAGGACGGGATAGGAGGACGGGATAGGAGGTCAGGATAGGAGGATGGGATAGGAGGTCGGGATAGGAGGTCGAGATAGGAGCTTGGGATAGATGGACTGGATGGGAGGTTGGGATAGGAGGTCGGGATAGGAGGTCGAGATAGGAGGTTAAGATAGGAGGTCGAGATAGGAGGACGGGATAGGAGGACAGGATAGGAGGACGGGATAGGAGGACGTGATAGGAGGTCGAGATAGGAGGTCGAGATAGGAGGTTAAGATAGAAGGACAAGATATGAGGATGGGATAGGAGGTTGGGATAGGAGGTCGAGATAGGAGGTCAGGATAGGAGGTCGAGATAGGAGGACGGGATATGAGGACAGGATACAAGGTCGGTATAAGAGGATAGGATAGGAGGTCGGGATATGAGGGCGGGATGTGAGAATGGGATATGAGGTCGAGATATGATGACGGGATAGGAGGTCACGATAGGAGGTCGGGATATGAGGACAGGATATGGTGGTGGGATATGACAACAATATATGAGGACGGGATATGAAGTCAATAGCTTCCTCCTTTGTTTATTTTCCTCCCCAACAAGGATTAGGAAGGAAAAACTGGGCCCCTATTTGCCAGGGGCAGGTTTTTGTATAAAGTCCCATACAAGTCTATGGGAAATATATGTTACTGCATAACTTCCAAACGGCTGGAGATATTTCGATAATACTTGGTCACATACTTATATGTCCACTTAAAATATAGGATAGTTAATTTAACCCTTAACTACCCCCCTTTGTGAGGGCCGGGTTTTGTTTAAAGTCCCATGCAAATCAATGGGAAATGTATGTTCCCACATAACTTCCGCATGGCTGGAGATATTTCAATACCTGGCACACATATTACGGGTCGGGATAGGAGGTCGAGATAGGAGGTCGAGATAGGAGGTCGAGATAGGAGGTCGAGATAGGAGAACGGGATATGAGGACAGGATATGAGGACGGGATAGGAGGTCGGGATAGGAGGTCGGGATAGGAGGTCAAGATAGGAGGACGGGATAGGAGGACGGGATAGGAGGTCGAGATAGGAAGTTGGGATAGGAGGTCAGTATAGGAGGTCGGGATAGGAGGTCAACATAGGAGGTCGAGATAGGAGGTTCAGATAGGAGGACGGGATAGGAGGACAGAATATGAGGACGGGATAGGAGGTCGGGATAAGAGGATGGGATAGGAGGTCGGGATATGAGGGCGGGATGTGAGAATGGGATATGAGGTCGAGATATGAGGATGGGATAGGAGGTCGGGATAGGAGGTTGAGATAGGAGGATGGGATAGGAGGACAGGATAGGAGAATGGGATAGGAGGTCGAGATAGGAAGTTGGGATAGGAGGTCAGTATAGGAGGTTGGAATAGAAGGTCAAGATAGGAGGTCGAGATAGGAGGACGGGATAGGAGGACGGGATACAAGGTTGAGATAGGAGGTCCAGATAGGAGGACGGGTTAGGAGGTCAAGATAGGAGGTTGGGATAGGAGGTCGGGATAGGAGGTCGGGATAGGAGGTCGGGATAGGAGGTCGACATAGGAGGACGGAATAGGAGGACGGGATAGGAGGTCGGGATAGGAGGTCGAGATAGGAGGTCCAGATTGGAGGACGGGATAGGAAAACGGGATAGGAGGTTGAGATATGAGGAAGGGATAGGAGGTCAGGATAGAAGGACGGGATAGGAGGACAGGATAGAAGGTCGAGATAGGAGGTTGGGATAGGAGGTCGTGATAGGAGGTCAGGATAGGAGGTCGAGATAGGAGGATGGAATAGGAGGATGGGATAGGAGGTCGGGATAGGAGGTCAAGATAGGAGGTCCAGATAGGAGGACGGGATGTGATGAAGGGATATGAGGTTTAGATAGGAGGACGGGATAGGAGGACGGGATATGAGGAAGGGATAGGAGGTTGAGATAGGAGGATGGGATATTAGTACGGGATAGGAGGTCGAGATAGGAGGTCGGGATAGGAGGTCAGGATAGGAAGTCGGGATAGGAGGTTGGGATAGGAGGTCAGGATAGGAGGTCGAGATAGGAGGACGGGATAGGAGGATGGGCTAGGAGGTCGAGATAGGAGGTCGAGATAGGAGGTCGAGATAGGAGGTCGGGATTATTTTCCTCTCCAACAAGGATTAGGAAGGAAAAACTGGGCAACGCCGGGTACTCAGCTAGTAAAATATAAAATCTCCCCAGTGCTACCTAACCCTTTATATTCAGATGTAACTCCTGGAACAACATGATGATGATTTGTCTGCCTTAAAAAACAACTCATCATCATGTAGTTACAGGAGTAACAGGAGTTAGTAAAAAATTACTAACACTTTGCATAATACCATTTACAATATTCATTTTGAGCATTTCTCTTGTTGTTTTATAGCATTTTATCCTTTCATTCTCTTTATTCTCTATACTCTTTTCGACACGATTAAATTGTATTTTCTATGAATGTTTCTAATTTACAATAGATCTCTTACACTAAAGCAACAGGGATACATGTAAAACATTATTGTTTAGTAAAGAATTAACCAAATAATACGACTTGTGCTTTTAGGAAAGCCATTTAACAAAAAAATATGACACTGAAACTATTGTTTAATTTCCAAGCCCCAGAAAGAACTCAAGGTCAGTCATTGGTGCTACAGAAATATTAATGTTACCTAAAAACTGTACCAGTTAGTCAACTCTATTACTGAAAATGAAAAAACTATGCCTCCAGGAATAACAGTGGATAATAAATGGAAAATTTTCAGAAATGTAGGAAAATTACATACTTGGACATTCTATTCTTGGAGAACAAAATAAAAGGTGTTACCGTTAATGGTGTTGTCCAGTGGAAACAGTAAATTTACTATTGTTCCCATGCTGCCTACAAAACACTTTACCTCACCTTCCACTGCTCCCTCATAGCTCTGGAATCCGGATGCCCTGTCTCCGGCTGGTGCACTGACAGTTTGCTTCAGCGGAGCCCACCATAGCTGTAGACATGATGTCACAGCGCCGCTCCGCCAGTGACTGGCCACAGTGGTGTTCTCCCTCAGCCACTGATTGGTGAGCAGCACTGTCAGTTCTCCTGGCTGTAGACACTATGCCTACAGCTCAGGGAAAACCTGTGCCACTGGCTTGGAGTTATAAGGGAGCAGAGGAAGATGGTTTAAAGTGTTTATTGTTTTTTTGGGCAGCCTAGGGACAATAGTAAACTAACTGCTTCTACTGGACAACCCCTTTAATAACAGTATAGTACCACAGTAGCCACAGTTTTCTTGCCAGTCTGTTTCACTTGTTTCTTGATTATCCAACCTCACTTTCCAAAATATTTTAAGATTCAAGTGTTACCCAATGCCCATAAATGAGTCAGTTGTCTCTGTAATTACTGGATAGTAGACATGTGCAATTCGGTTCGGCACGAATGTCTAAATTAACGAATTTTACCGTTTTCGTGCATTCGGACCGAACCGAATGCACGAAAACATATTTTGAACATTCCCGAATAGCCACGATAATACGAATAGCAAAGTAACGAATACATTCGTTATTTCCCAGCCATAAAGCTGTAAATAACGAATGCATTCGTTATCTGTAAATGAACGTGAATAATTCATTCTGATAACAAATATAATAAAAAGGATATAGATAGTTTGATTTTTCGGATACATTCGGTATTCGGGTACATTCGGTAAATCTTTTTATTCTTTTTTTGGACTTTAGCGATCCTAAAAAATTATGGAGATACCTTTTTTATAAAAATTTCGTAGGGTATCATAAAAAAATCATAATAAAAAAGATACAGTGGTGATGGAAAAAATTGTATCTAATGAAATGTATCATTTTTATTATGAAATGTTTATTCATTTTTAAACAGGGATCAATTTATGTGAGCGGGTAAAGCACTAAAAATGGAGCCGACAATAATGAAAATGTAGTGTGTGCGTGTTTTTCACTTTTTTTTAAAACATTTTTTAGGTAGTACTACTACTCCCAGCATGGAACACACTCTTCCATGATGGGAGTAGTAGTTACCTGTACTAATTGACAGATTGCAGGGGTCCCTTGCGATCATCTTGTATAATGTATAGATGCGCCGGCTGCTCTTCTATGGTCCCCTGCACTCACGTATATGTACACATATTCATATTTCCCACAGAGCTGTGATTGGCCAGATGGTTCCAGCCAATCACAGCTCTCTGTGAGAAATAGGAATATGTGTATATATACGGCCGTGCAGGGGACCATAGAAGAGCGGCCGCCGCATTCATACATTATACAAGAGCATCGCAGCGGCTGTCAGGAGTGATACCCAGTGATCTTTCCTTTACTACAAGTACTAATACTCCCAACATGGAGCACACTCTGCTCCATGCTGGGAACTGTAGTACCTGTATTAATAGACAGATCGCAGCGGTTACACTCGCTGCCATATGTCTACTAATGCAGGTACTACAGCTCCCAGCATGGAGCAGAGTGTGCTCCATGTTGGGAGTATTAGTACCTGCAGTAAGGGACAGATCCCAGGGATGTCAATCCTCCTGACACCCGCTGCGATCGTCCTTATGTGAATGTCGGGATCAGCTGTTCTCAGGGCTACAGAGCCAGGAGAACAGCTGACGCTGAGCCGTAGGTATATATCGTATATCTACTGCCCAGCAAGAACTTACAGTGAGCTTGCAATGTGTATACAGTATACACATTGCTGGCTCACTTAACCCCTGGCTGAGCTGTGCGCTATGCGCAAGCCCAGCAAGGGAAGAGTTAACTTACACTGCTGGACAGTGTAGGTTAACCCTTTGGGCGGTATACACTATATACAGCTATCTATAGATAGCTGTATACAGTGTATACAGAAGACGAAGTCCAGCTTACTTCCCTCGAGTCCAGGGCGGGGTTCGTGTAGCTCCGCCCCCTAGTGATGACGTCATTAGGGGGCGGAGCTACAGAAGGGAACAAGGCTAGTTTATCTAAAGCTCTGTTCACATTGTACGTTTTGTATAATGTGAACAGACCCTTCTGGCAGTGTCCACCCAGACAGGGAGACTCCAGCTGTTGCTAAACTACAACTCCCAGCATGCCCAGACAGCCAAAGGCTGTCTAGGCATGCTGGGAGTTATAGTTTTGCACCAATTGGTGGCTCCCTGTTTGGGTAGACATTGCATCATGGGTGCTCTCCCCAGCGGACAGCGCCAAAAATGTCATAACCAATTTTTTGTGTTTTTTTCTTCTCGTTTCAGATCCGTGTATGCAGAGGATTACTGCGGATTCGATGGATTACGGCGGATTATTTAATTTTTCCTTTAATAAAATGGTTAACGAGGGCTGTGGGGGAGTGTTTTTTTAAATAAAATAATTTTTCCAATGTGTTGTGTTTTTTTTTTTTTATTGAATTTTCAAGGTTAGTAGTGGACGCTGTCTTATTGACGGAATCCATTACTAGGCCAGGGCTTAGTGCTAGCCCCCAAAACAGCTAGCGCTAACCCCCAATTATTACCCCGGTACCCACCGCCACAGGGGTGCCGGGAAGAGCCGGTACCAACAGGCCCGGAGCGTCAAAATGGCGCTCCTGGGCCTAGGCGGTAACAGGCTGGCGTTATTTAGGCTGGGGAGGGCCAGTAACAATGGTCCTCGCCCACCCTGGTAACGTCAGGCTGTTGCTGTTTGGTTGGTATCTGGCTGAGAATGAAAATACGGGGAACCCTATGCGTTTTTTTTTTTATCTTTTTATTTAAATTAAAAAAAAAAACGCATAGGGTTCCCCGTATTTTCATTCTCAGCACAATACCAACCAAACAGCAACAGCCTGACGTTACCAGGGTGGGTGAGGACCATTGTTACTGGCCCTCCCCAGCCTAAATAACGCCAGCCTGTTACCGCCTAGGCCCAGGAGCGCCATTTTTGACGCTCCGGGCCTGTTGGTACCGGCTCTTCCCGGCACCCCTGTGGCAGTGGGTACTGGGGTAATAATTGGGGGTTAGCGCTAGCTGTTTTTGGGGCTAGCACTAAGCCCTGGCCTAGTAATGGAATCCGTCAATAAGACAGCTTCCGCTACTAACCCTGAAAATTCAATAAAAATAAAAAAAAAACACAACACATTGGAAAAATTATTTTATTTAAAAAAACACTCCCCCACAGCCCTCGTTAACCATTTTATTAAAGGGAAAAAAAATAATCCGCTGTAATCCATCGAATCCGCAGTAATCCTCTGCATACACGGATCTGAAACGAGAAGAAAAAAAAACACAAAAAATTGGTTATGACATTTTTGCCGCTGTCCGCTGGGGAGAGCACCCATGATGCAATGTCTACCCAAACAGGGAGCCACCAATTGGTGCAAAACTACAACTCCCAGCATGCCCAGACAGCCTTTGGCTGTCTGGGCATGCTGGGAGTTGTAGTTTAGCAACAGCTGGAGTCTCCCTGTCTGGATAGACACTGCCAGAAGGGTCTGTTCACATTATACAAAACGTACAATGTGAACAGAGCTTCAGATAAACTAGCCTTGTTCCCTTCTGTAGCTCCGCCCCCTAATGACGTCATCACTAGGGGGCGGAGCTACACGAACCCGGCCCGGGACTCGAGGGAAGTAAGCTGGACTTCGTCTTCTGTATACACTGTATACAGCTATCTATAGATAGCTGTATATAGTGTATACCGCCCAAAGGGTTAACCTACACTGTCCAGCAGTGTAAGTTAACTCTTCCCTTGCTGGGCTTGCGCATAGCGCACAGCTCAGCAAGGGGTTAAGTGATCCAGCAATGTGTATACTGTATATACACATTGCAGGCTCACTGTAAGTTCTTGCTGGGCAGTAGATATACGATATATACCTACGGCTCAGCGTCAGCTGTTCTCCTGGCTCTGTAGCCCTGAGAACAGCTGATCCCGACATTCACATAAGGACGATCGCAGCGGGTGTCAGGAGGATTGACATCCACTGGGATCTGTCCCTTACTGCAGGTACTAATACTCCCAACATGGAGCACACTCTGCTCCATGCTGGGAGCTGTAGTACCTGCATTAATAGACATATCGCAGCGAGTGTAACTTCTGACACCCACTGCGATCTGTCTATTAATACAGGTACTACAGCTCCCAGCATGGAGCAAAGTGTACTCCATGTTGGGAGTGGTAGTACTTGTAGTAAAGCGAAGATCACTACAGGTATCACTCCTGACACCCGCTGCGATCCTCCAGTATAATGTATGAATGCGGCGGCCGCTCTCCTATGGTCCCCTGCACGGCCGTATATATACACATATTCCTATTTCTCACAGAGAGCTGTGATTGGCTGGAACCATCTGGCCAATCACAGCTCTGCGGGAAATATGAATATGTGTACATATACGTGAGTGCAGGGGACCATAGAAGAGCAGCCGCCGCATCTATACATTATACAAGAGGATCGCAAGGGACCCCTGCAATCTGTCAATTAGTACAGGTAACTACTACTCCCATCATGGAAGAGTGTGTTCCATGCTGGGAGTAGTAGTACTACCTAAAAAATGTTTTTAAAAAAAGTGAAAAACACGCACACACTACATTTTCATTATTGTCGGCTCCATTTTTAGTGCTTTACCCGCTCACATAAATTGATCCCTGTTTAAAAATGAATAAACATTTCATAATAAAAAAGATACATTTCGTTAGATACAATTTTTTTCATCACCACTGTATCTTTTTTATTATGATTTTTTATGATACCCTGCGAAATTTTAATAAAAAAGGTATCTCAATTATTTATTAGGATCGCTAAAGTCCAAAAAAAGACTAAAGATTTACCGAATGTACCCGAATACCGAATGTATCCGAAAAAACCAACACGAATACCCGAATACCGAATGTATCCGAAAAATCTAAACTGAAAATATTGCCGAACCGAAATTTTTTTCCAAAACGAAAAAACGAAACGAAATGAAACGAAAATTTTTCTAGTGCACAAGTCTACTGGATAGGATATTTCTTCAAGATGCAGAGAAGCTCTTTAAAACTATTCTCCTCTCTGGACAAGAATGAGGAAATGTACAAAGTATTCCTCGCGATTAAGTGAAAATTCCATAATAGGGTATGTAAAAATATGTTTTCTAAAGCATGTAACTTGCCATTTATAGTTGGCACTGAATGACAGCGCCATAAGTTGAAATTCTATATCACAGACAAATGACAAACTGGTGTTGTTGTGTGTGGCCTTGCCTGGTCTTCTATCAATAAAATCAAGTAATTCATTTGAACATGTGACAACAACTACAACAAAAAAAATACAACATGGCAGATCAACGTTTCTCCAGATATCTGCCATCTATTCCTTCCTTTAGTGTCATACAAAGGCAATAACAGTTTGCAGTAATTGGTCAAAATTGTTTTTTTCTGGACTAGCAAAAACTACTAGTGTATGTCCAGCTTATATGTATTCTCCAGTGGAGATGATAACTATTCAGATGTAGATTCTTTTTAGAAGACTTAAAGGGGAATTCCAGGCAAAACCTTTTTATATATATATATATATACATATATATATATATATATATTTGTGGTCGTAGCTCCTGCTCGGGAAGCGTACCTACCTAACCTACTAAATACCAACCCCTACCTAGCCAGCAGTCTAAGGTGTGCCATAACTGCAGCGTATAGAATATGCCTGAAAAAAGAGGGCATACCCTGTGACTGAATAAGTGAACCTTATGGGAGGGTGGGTGGGGATCGAAGAACCCACGGCGCCTGAATGTGACGCCGCCGTGGGTTCTTAAAGCAGCCCGCTCCTCCCACAAACTCAGGCCAGCTGCGCAGGCCTAAACACTTGTGGTCGTAGCTCCTGCTCGGGAAGCGTACCTACCTAACCTACTAAATACCAACCCCTACCTAGCCAGCAGTCTGAGGTGTGCCATAACTGCAGCGTATAGAATATGCCTGAAAAAAGAGGGCAAAACCCAATAATTGCATGAAGTACGTTTATTACAGAAAGTTACAAGACCAACGTTTCAAAAGCACTAGCCATCTCTAAACAAGGGTTAGGGATGTATTGCATGTAACATCCCAACTTCCAGCGCCCCAATTTCTTTATGACGTGAGCTGGAATTCCGTTTTTTGATGCGGCAGTGGCAGCGCCAATTCTGAGTGAATGACCAGTCAAAGCAGATGGATCTCCACCAAGAGACCTAATGAGAATGCGAAGATATTTAATGAACTGAGAAGTGGTTAGCACATCATGCTTGAAACTTAACAGAGGACTCTCCGGAGAAGAACTAACACAATTACTAAGTAGAGCATTGAATATGGCAACCGGGCACCACTTGTGGGAGGTAGGGAAATACCGAACTATGGTTACCTGACCGGGTAACCATAATTGTTTATAACAAACCTAAGTTGGTTGACTTTGAGACACTGACCCTTGGTGGTTCTAGACGTAAATTCACCTGGCCTTAGGAACCCATAAAACCCAAGATATAAGGCTGCCTTTAAGATTAAATTATCTCGAAACCCAAATGGAGAGGTATCGAGAAGGTCTGACAATTTCCTGAACCATTCCCCCGAAATAGGTTGCCTTACCGGAATGTTGGGAACCTCATTTTTCTGAATGCCCTTCAGGGCTGACTTGACTAGACGAGAAGAAAAGAGGGAATGACTATAGGGATTGGTTAAAGACAAATGGAACTGTATGCCCGCTAGATAGCTTTTGATGGTATTAAATGAGAGATGCAGAGATAAGTGGCAAAACCCTATATAAGCTAAAATGAACGGAACAGAATCAATTGTACTTTCATTGTGCATGGCTTTGAATGTTGTAAACGAGTTCCAACCCGCATCATAGATTCTTTGAGTGTTGATAGAAAGTGATTGATTGATCAATCATTGTGCTGCTTGAAAATGTAGGTTCAGTTAAGGATTAGTAAATGGTAAGGTGGGACCTGGGCCCCTAGGACATCTGCTTCTGGTATTATCTGAAAGAAGCGGGAGAGATTATTTCTAGATAAGGCATCTGCTGCCATGTTCTGAACACCGCTAATGTGGGCGCAAGTGAAGTTAAATGCATGATGCAAGGATAACCAAACTAACCGCCTTGCTAAAGCCATGATAAGAGGACAACTAGATCGGCCTTTCATCAAAATATCCACTGTAGCTGCGTTGTCTGACACAAATACAACTGTGGATTTTCTCCAAGCGTGGCCCCACACCTGGGCTGCCGCCACTATGGGGTAGAGCTCAAAGGCTGCTGAATTACTTGTGAACCCGTCCAGCTGAGCAATCTCGGTAGGCCAAGACGCAGCAAACCAGTGAGTGCCCCATATTGCAGCGAAACCCAAAGTGGAAGCCGCGTCAGAAAAAATCATGGGGGACTGATTATCTACTGTCGGTATGAAAAAAGATATGCCATTCCAACCAGTCAAGAACGCTTCACACATGGCCAGGTCGGCCAGCGCTTGTTGGTCTAGGTATATGATGCTATTCTGCTGAGGCGCAAAGGGAAGCAGGCTCAACAGACGGGAAATGAACGTGCGACCTTGCGGGATGATCCGCATGGCGAAATTGAGCATACCCAAGATAGACTGCAGCTCTACCTTGGGTATATGGGGGTTGTCTCTGAAATTGCGGATGGCAGTTCTAATTCTAAGTAGCTTAGCTTCAGGGAGCCTGGCTTCCATCTTTTGCGAATCGAGCACCACTCCGAGGAAGGTGATGACTGTTGAGGGGCCCTCGGTCTTTGTTGGTGACACGGGCACTTTTAACTGATGGAACACCGCGCTTAGGATGTCTAAGTCCCTAGGGATGGAGTTGGGTGGCTCGATTAGCAAAAAATCATCCAGGTAGTGTATAATGTGCCTACAATCGAACCTGTTTTCGAGTAGCCAATGTAAAGCCGAAGCGAAACGGTTGAACAGCCATGGACTGCTTCGAGCACCGAACGTCAGCTTGGTGGCGAAATAATACTGACTCTCCCAACGAATGCCGTGCCATCTCCATTGTTGTGGCATAATGGGGAGGAGCTTAAAGGCGTCCATGATGTCAGCTTTAGACAACCACGATCCCTGCCCCATGGAAAGAATGATGGCGATGGCTTCGTCGACAGAGGAGTATTTTAACGCGACTTCATCCGCAGGAATTAAAGAGTTAATACTCGAGACAGAGGAAGAATACGGGGCAGACAGGTCGTATATTAGCCGCTTTTTATTGTTAAATTTGCCGGTAACAAGGCCAACAGGACTGACTCTCCAGGAGTCGTATGGGGAACGGGAAAATGGACCAATCACAAAACCTTTCTCTACTTCAACTTGAATAAGAGACGATACGGTGGCAGGATCAGCCAGGGCTGACTTTAGATTCCTGCATTCATAGGTCATATCAGGCAGAGCCACCAGACCCACGTGGAAACCAGACTGGAATCCAGATATTAAGTGCTGCACAAATTGCTGGTCTTGATGGCCCTGCAGAAACTGACCCAGGAAGACAGTATCAACCACAGCTAGTCAGGATTTTTCAATTTTTTGACCACATGCGGTTTTAGGGTGGGCCCTATAGCAGATGAAGCAAATATGTAAGAGTCTGCAAGACGTGTAAGTGCTGTAAGTGCAAGACGTGTAATTGAAATTATTACATATTTGCGACTTTCCTAAATACCGGATTGGCCTACCCAACTTGTCTGTTAAACCTGAAGTTTTGGGACCCTTGGCCTGACTAGCAGCTGAAGTGCTAGGAGGAGTTTCTTCGTTCACCGAGGCACACCACTCTGTGGTGTGGGAGGATGAATGACAGTTGGCGCAAACCGGGGCCTTGAGTCCTGCGAAATGATTGCAATACAACTCAGTGTCCACAATTGCCCAGTTGACATTATAATTAAACTGACTGATTTTCGTTCAGGTCGTGGGTGGCTATCAATAACAAAGCTAAATTGACCTCTTTGCCTTCCAGTATATCTTTTTTAATGTGTGCCGGTATGAAGTGGGCTGGCGCGATGTGAGGGACGGCAGAGGCAGTACCTGAGGTGCTAGCTTGAGGCTGGGATGGTGGAGGGAGGGTTATAGCCGGCGGTGAAGTAGCTGTGGCATTCCTGTTCTCCATAGCGTTCATCCTATTTTGCATTTCAGACATGTTAGACGTGAGATTATTAATCATGGCATGTAGCTGCATGAGGGAAGTCTGCAAGGTGGACATAGAAACTTCCTCAGGGTTAAGCCCTGCAACCTCGTTTGTCAAGATCCTAAATAATTCTGCCTTACGGGCAGAGGCCGGGAAGGGTATACCCCTCCTGACCAACTCAGCAGTGAGTTTCGGCACAGTCCATGTTCTTAATGAGGGAAGACTGGCATGCTCAGAAGTTCTGGCTGCGTTTTCCAGCACTGAGGCGGAGTCCTCTATGTCGGAGGCGTGAGACATTCTGAAACAATCCAAACCAAACTGCAGTGAATTTCTGAGCCTAGACTGAGCCGCCACCAACACCACAACTCACTTCACCTATTCACTTATCCACTTGAACTGACCTATAAAGGGTGACAGAACATCCGAGGGCGTGTCGGATAATGGTTCGTATGCGTTGGGGGCTTATCAAAAATGCGTTAGTGATGAGTGAAAAACGACTATCGCTCAACCAACACACCCTGTACTACTTACAAGTACGTGACTTATGACTTGAGATAGGTGCACCGAAATTTTTTTTTTAAGTAGCCACAACCTGAAGGCGTGTCAGATTCATGAGGTGACTACTTAATCTGAGCGACTGATATTCTAACCCGAGATTGATGTCTTGATGCAACCTAAAACTGAAACATAACACGCAACGTCATGCAGGCCCGAAACAGACTTAATAAACTCAATGCCAGGCTATGCTTGCCATAGATCACTCTGCCACCAACACCAAGACTTATCTTACCTACTCACCTGTTTGCCTGTAATACTTAAAGGGGACAAAACATCCAAAGACGTGTCGGATACCGGACTGATGGGTAAGGGGCCTAAACAACTGTGTTAGTGACACGTGTGCTAAATGGATCAGCCAGAGGATAACCAACAACACCCTGTACAATGATGTACGTGACTAGTGAAGTGGATTTAAGTGCACCGAAGGCAATAAGTAATCACAACCTGAAGACGTGTCAGGTTCATGAGGTGATTACTTAATATGAAATTGAAACACTCTTACCGGGGACAGGTCTTGGCACAACCTGGAATAAACATGACATGCGACTTCCCCATAACCCGTATATAAGGGGAACCTACTAGAGAAATCTGAATTGACGTACCTTAAGCCTGCACAACCTATCAGGAAAGGATATGAGAAATGCTGAGTGGTGACCCGATGAAATGACAACCGATGAGACAAGATTCTTGAGAACCAAGACACTCCAAACGCTGGGTTAGAAGCTGAAACAGAGACCAGGTATAAGCTACAACAAGGAGCAACAGGCTAACCTGCCTAACTCACGTACCTGACCTTAAGATGGTAAAAGGATGAGAGAGAGTAGGACCGGAACTTGGTGTTTGTTCAGGACACAACCGGATCTACGTAGAAATGTCCGTATCAGCTATGTACAAATCACCAAGAAACCAAAGAACGGAGCATACCTGGACCTTATAGGTACCTTGAATCGAGTTAGACCAGACAACGCAACCTGTAACAGAAAGTATTGCTTACTATGAACAGAAAAAGGAGGCCCCAGCTGACAAAAGCACCAGAACATACCTGAATATGACCAATTGCCAATTAATGATCTCTGACCAATCACAAGAAAGACACTGACTGAAGACACTGGTTGACACAGACCTGCAAACTAAATTTTGACCTGTTGTAGTGACTGAAACCCCCGACAATATTCCTGTAAGTAAAGTACTAACCCTAATATTGATAACTTGCTATGAAGATCTCAGAAGCAGACAACGAACATGACCTATGATAAACAAAAGAGCGTCATGTGACTGACGTACTCCGATTCATAGTGAAACTACCTACTGTTAGAATTATGCGAATAGGAAAACAAAAGACTGGATTGTTTGTATGCGTAAATGAAAAACAAATGTGCAAAGTCGTTTGTGCAAATACAGGTTACCCCTGCCGCGGTTATACCGAGTAACACCACTAGTAAGACAGTGACTCACGTGTGTAAGACATATCCATGCGCACTGCTGTTATGATACTACTTTCTCCCTTTTTTTTTTTTAATGTATAGATATATATACATATACATAAATACATACACCTACATACATATATATGCCTATATGTGCAAACATGCACAGCCATACACATACCTACCCCCTAACTATATATTTTTATGTTTATTCATTTATATATATATATATATATATATAAAAATATATATTTTTTTTATAATAAATGCATGAGGATGTGTGAAAAGGGTGCGTAAAGATATGTGAACGCGCCTATGTGTGACCGCGGCAAGGCCATGGGATTGACAAGACATGTGGCTACTTGTCCTGGATATAGTTAGAAAAAATGACCAGTATTAAAATTAACAACCACACATCGCATGGTAGACTCTTATGCCATATGCATAATGAGACAGCAGACACCACCCTGCAACGATAGGAATGAATGATTGTGATATGGGCAAATGAGGTTAAGGAACCAGGTGCGTGTAGGACAGCAACTACTGAGGCAGCAAGTGACGCATTATAACATTAAGTGCCTGCATTGTTTGTGAGCAGTGGGGCGCGGTGATACGGGATAGCATACCCACCGGGCCAATGCTTCCCAGTGGCAGGTGAGCTACCCCTGCCCTGAATACATGAACACGACGTCCCAGGGCCGGCATGCAGGCCCGGAGTCCGCTGTACCCCACTTATAAGGGGGCAGACTAGCGAGACTATCGGCCCGGCATGGCGGCAAAAATGCTAACGCACCCGCAACCACACAATGCATAAGCTGGGTGAGTCGGGAGGTTGCCGGGCTAACCATATGGCGCAATGGAAATCAGACAGCCCGACAACTACTCCCGGCGTCCCCAGCAACTCACCACCCGAAGCGCTGCTCCGTGCGCACGCGTAGATGCCGACTTCCGGTCAGCTTGAACGGGAATCAGCTGACACCCGGAACTGAAGGATCGAAGAACCCACGGCGCCTGAATGTGACGCCGCCGTGGGTTCTTAAAGCAGCCCGCTCCTCCCACAAACTCAGGCCAGCTGCGAAGGCCTAAACACATATCAACTGGCTCCGGAAAGTTAAACAGATTTGTAAATTACTTCTATAAAAAAATCTTAATCCTTCCAATAGTTATTAGCTTCTGAAGTTTTCTGTCTAACTGCTCAATGATGATGTCACGTCCCGGGAGCTGTGCATGATGGGAGAATATCCCCATAGGAACTGCACAGCTCCCGGGACGTGAGTCATTAGAGAGCAGTTAGACAGAAAACAACAACTCAACTTCAGAAGCTAATATCTATTGAAAGGAAGAAGATTTTTTAATAGAAGTAATTTACAAATCTGGTTAACTTTCCGGAGCCAGTTGATATATAAAAAAAAGTTTTGGCCTGGAATACCCCTTTAATAGCAGGCCCATGACATAGGTAGGAGTGTTGTATGATGGGTAGATAATAACTGTCAGCTTTACATATGCACTGCTGGCCATTTGATTGTAATTAATTTATAAACATCACTTTGTAGCTACTGCAATGTTATGGGTAATTCTGTTTCATGGCCCCAATGGTAGGAGCAATTCTGAGATGTTTTTATTACAACATTTGTAATATGATTTGGCCTACAAGACATCTTTTTATTGGTTATCAGTGGGAAAAGTGGCAGCCCTGGTAACAATATGTCAACTGTTGGGACAACCGTCAAGGTTGTATGGATGTCACATACATATGTTAATCTTACAGAGTTAAGATGTCACATACATATGTTAATTTGATGTTTTTATGCCTCCATTATTAAAGGGGTACTCAGGGGAACTTAACCCATAGCCCATGTTTTCCCTCTCACCAACCTATTTATTTGTCTAAATATCATTCATTATCTATATAGAGCAGTTTCCCTCTTTCAGCTTTCACTTACATGCAGGTAGTGAGAGAAATATGTCATATTCAGATCTTGCTTGTCTTTTTGTAAACCAATTTCTTAGTCTTAGCCCCCATCCTCCTGCAAGACAAACACCACGTGTTTTCTGTCTTCACAGCTACACCTCTCCCTGTGTGAGGACCTTGCCAGCAGAGAAGCTCAGTGAAGATTCTCAGTCACAACTCAGCACATAATGCTGCTCTTTTCCTGCTGTAGATCTTATAATTGACTGCTGGCATTCAAACCATAGCCTGGCTTATTGCTGGGGGAAGCATAGTTGAAAAGAAAAGACATGTAGTGTGTGCTGCTGACTGTTTACACAGCATGCACACAGTGAAAGCAATTGGCTGGTGTAACGGGTCATGGTAGGTGGTGGATCCTCTGGGCCTTTGTGGATGATGACGTGAGCCGTGCCAGGGAGCGGAGTCTAAGGTGCCGCTCATCTTCACCAGAGCCCGCCGAAAAGCGGGATGGTCTTGCTGTGGCAGGCGGCACCCAGGTCACAATCCCTTGCACCACTCGTCCACACAGGTAGCTGGGAGGTGGTGTGGCACAGAAGGTGACAAGGAGGATGTGACTAGATGGCAGAAGGTCAGGGCAGGGGGCACAGGTGCAGGGTCAGGGCAGGTGGCACGGGTGCAGGGTCAGGTAAGGTAGCAAGGAACAGGTACACAGTATCAGAGACACAGGACTTTCACTATGGCAATAGACAACCAAAGATCCGGCAGGAACCCAAGGGAGGATCTGATATTGAAGGACCAGGGTGCAGGTGCAGACACTTAATTAAATGAGTACTGGCCCTTTAAGAGTAAGAGCTCCGGCGCGTGCCCTAGGAGGCGGGGGAACGTGTGCCGGGGCTGCAAGGACATGGGTAGATGGGAGGGGAGTGACGGGCTGGGATTCGCATGTGGGCGCACCCCACAATGTGAATCCCAGCCCCGCCGGCAGCGGGGACAAGACAAGAGAGTGCTCACGGCCAGCGTGTCTGGCCGGAGTGCAGATGTTACAGCTGGCAGCCATTACGCAGAGCTGCACTGACTTCTGGGAGTTGTAGTCTGGGCTGCAGGCAAGGAAAAATAATATTAAGGAGACTACAGGGGCCACAAGAGCTGCCAAAACCACAATGATAACTACTGGGGACATAGAACAGGTATTGTGGTGGCTTTGGGGCATTTTTATTTTTCTTAACTTCCCTGGCACAACCCTAAAAAGAAGCACTCCCAGCAGAAGTGTTATTATTCATGGTCTATTAGCCACCTATATAGTGTTCAATGTAGTATACTTAGTTTGTTTACCAGTTATCAGTTTATTGGTGACAGGTTCATTGTTGTTCTGGTCTGGATCACGTGATTGGTGCCACTACTAACTGATACTTGCAATATGTTTCACGCGCACTCTCTCTTCACTTATAAGCGAATTGATATGGAGTGAATAGAGAAAGTGACTTCCTTTGCAAAAGCTTGCTTCAAATTTCAGCGAGTCTGCTTGATGATCACATGATCCAAGTCAGGACCGCAATGGAGCTGATAACCGGCTTATAAACCTTATAGGCTATGGTAAATAAACTAACAATATTACATTGTACACCATAGAGTTATCTAATGGGCCACAGAATACTGGGAGTGCTTATTTAAGCACTAAATCCATCTAATCATCAGTCTGTCTCTCAAAAGGCATTCCTGGGTGTAAACTATGTATCCAGGTATCTGTTTAACTGACGGTAGTCAGTCAGGAATGCTTGTTCTCATTCTACGGCAAATAAAACTAGGTGTTAAAAGAAGTTCTTTGACCTCATTTATTGAGGTTGACCTTTAAGAACATGTTTATTCCATTTTAGAGTCCATTTTTAGAATGTGGCTGGCAACATACTATTCACAAGAACAGTGTACACAGCAAATTTGACTGTATACATATTTCAAATATTAACTGTATAGATATGTATCAGCCACAACAGAGTTGTTTCTGGAGACAATGGGAGTACAGTACTTTGGTAGAATGGAGAAGGCCCCCATATTAATATGTTTTATGATTGTGTTAAAAACAAAAAGCCAAACAACGTCAAAATTCTAAACTATAATGACCATTTTGAATTTCTTAAAGGGGTGCTCCGGTGGAAAACTTTTTTTTTTTTTTAATCAGAAAGTTAAACAGATTTCTAAATTACTTCTATTTAAAAAAATCTCAATCCTTCAAGTACTTATCAGAGGAAGTTCTTTTCTTTTTTAATTTCTTTTTTTTTCTGACCACAGTGCTCTCTGCTGACACCTCTGTCCATGTCAGGAACTGTCTAGAGCAGAAGAGGTTTGCTATGGGGATTTGCTCCTACTCTGGACAGTTGCTAAAATGAACAGAGGTGTCAGCAGAGAGCACAGTGGTCAGACAGAAAAGAAATTCAAAAAGAAAAAAACTTCCTTTGTATTATACAGCAGCTGAAAAGTGCTGAAAGGATTAAGATTTTCAATTAGAAGTAATTTATAAATCTGTTTAACTTTCAGGCACCAGTTGATTTAAAAAAAAAAATTTATACCAGAGTACCCCTTTAAGTTTGGTTTGATGAATAACTTGTTTTAGCTAACCCTGCTCATGTCCAATTGTAATAATGTGCATTGATGATTTATTAAAAACTGATGGCTGTAATAATACATTTAAAAGCTTTTATAATATACAAGGTGCTGACTCTCAGAAAGCAAGAAAACAAGAAAGAAAAGGAATAAAAAGTAAATAAAAGAATAAACTATGAATGTAGAACGGTGTCATCCAGCTGCATATACAGCTGCTTTATGCATCCACTAAAAGACTGGTATACAGACATATATACTTCTACTCTTTACAGTGTTGGAATGAATTCCAGATAAAAAGAATACACAAAAAAAAAAAAACAAGTAGTATTGGAAAGTTATCCCTATCACAACAAAGATTCTTGCTTGATAACATCTTCATCTCTGGCTTCCTTCCTTACCACTTACAAGTGAAATGGTCATTTGAAGTGTTTTTTACATTGATATTCAGGTCATTTCTTTAAATTGACTGCATTTCTATAGTATCTAGGAGGTTTGGCTGAGCCTGTCCCTACCACTTACAATTGAAATGGCAATGTAAAGTAGTTTTTACATTGCTTTTTAAGTATTTACTTTTATATTATACTGCATATCTACAGTATCTAGAAGGTTTGGTTGAGTTTTGACCTGAAAAAATCTTTGGACTTCTAATAAAATCTGCCCCTAACACTTAAATTTAGAATGGCCATTTCAATAGTTTTGTACATTACTGTTCAATTCTTCTCTTTTATATTTTACAGCAGATCTATAATATCTAGAAGGTTTGGTTAAGTTTTGAACCGATAAAGTCCCTGGAATTCTAATAAAACAAGCTCTTTGGGTACCTGAAACAGAGGTTAGTCTAATTGAGCTTAAGAGCAAAAAAAATGTTTAATCTAGGTAAACATTGGTATCGATGGATGGACTTGGGAACCTAAATGTACTGTTAGCTGTTCTTACAACTTGTATTTTAACTATTTTACAGTAATAATCTTCTCTTGATCAGGTCTTCTATATTAAAAGTGATATACAGAACAAGCTAAAATGTAATAAAAATGTAAAAAACAAATATAAAAATAAACTAAAACGAAAAATATTTTCAAATGTGTAAGCTTTGTAACTACATAACAATATATGTTTCAATCTGCAATAGATAATGTCTACATCATGTCACCAGCTTTGCTGTTTAATCCCTATTAACAGTTCTCCAGTATATTTTCTCCATTGGATTGTTAGTTGAATAAGCATAACAGTACATCGAAAAGATGCAGCAAAGCTGAGTTTGGCACCGTGTACCATGATATCTGTATATTACATGTATTATTAGAGCTTTTACATTGCAATGAATGTGAGTTAACTCGTGACTTGAGTGCAAAAAAGAAATAGCTGAATGGGAACATTCATCTTTGCCTATGAAATCTTATTTTATTAAATATTCCAGAACCAGTTTAGTTTTCCTAGTTTTTCAACTATTTTCTCATTGATATCAGTAATTTGTGTCATGTGATGCAAAGAATTGTCAAATACAGAGAATAATTTACTTACCAGTGTTCACAGGAATGTGTATATACAAAAAAAGTGATTTCCTGCTATATTTTAGTAAGCCAAAGGTGCACTGCCATCCTCTAGGTAAGCTTTGTACAAAGCTCTACCAGAAGCCAGTAATATTCAAACTGCATTACCAAGGAGAAAATGTATTCTAATCATATCACATGGGGTTTCTAGGAAATAAATCCATAGGCTCTTCTGTTTCATGCCAAAATTTGTATTCCACATTCAGGCAGCTGGGAGCATAAAGTGAAAATCTTCATTCGTCCGCTTCAGTTTATATCCTGAAAATAATGTTTGTATTCTGGACTGGATTACTCCAGAAACTGGTCAGTGCTGCATTACAGTCCATCCAGGAAAGACTGTGTAAAAGTGGAGCAGAGCAGTGTTTGACTCTGACTGAAGCTTCCAGCTGTCTCCTGTGTATATTGATGTAGGATTCGCAGTATAAGCCATGGGAGGAGTTAAACACTTCACATCATCGGTAGATTAACCAGTTCTCAGTGAATGAAAATGTGCAAAATCAGGAATCACACAAAAAGAAAGCGCCTGCTCTTTATTTTTAACACTAGACTGAAAGAAAATCAGGTATATGCTACGGCACGGCAAAGGATTCCTGACAATGCTAAATGTACATATAAAAAGATGTGCATAACTGCAAAAAGCCAGGATTCATGTTTTATGTATCTAATGCACAGTTCAAATGACTTCAGGCAGAAAAAAAAAACAATATGTTATACAAATATTATTATTATTATCATAATCAACAATAAAAATAATAGTAACAAATACCACGCAAGTTTCTCAACCTGTAAATTCCTGCACTGTTCACAAAAACACATAACTTTTTTCCACTCTCCGTAATGATCATTTTACAGTTCACAATAAATGTTGTTATGTGCTCCTATCTGTATCTGAGCTGTAGACCTATATCAATGATGATTTTTATGATTTATTATATTTTTCCAAAGTACCTGCAAACATTTTAACTTTCTGTGATTTTACATGCATTTGTCAAACCTGGTATCCCATCATATAATGCTCATACTGAAAGACTTGTTAAAATAAAGTGAACAAACTGAATATCTTTAGTTTTATAACCACAATCAGTAATATCACCTGAATGAGGAGGTTTTATAATAACAAAAGAGCATAGAGAAACAAAAAAAGAAAAGGGTTCTGAAGGTGGCTGTCTTAGTTTTACACAAAAAAAATTGCACCAAAAAGTGCCCGTCAAATGATGGCCCTTTTTTGTAAAAAGCCATTTTCCCCCTGTTGAATGTACCGTATTTATCGGCGTATAACACGCACTTTTTAGGCTAAAATTTTTAGTCTAAAGTCTATGTGCGTGTTATACGCCGATACACCCCCAGGAAAGGCAGGGGGAGAGAGGCCGTCGCTGCCCATTTCTCTCTTCCTGCCTTTCCTGGGGTCTAGAGCCCTGCTGCTGCCGCTTCTCTCCCCCTGGCTATCGGCGCCGCTGCCCATTGTGTCCCCCTGGCTATCAGTGCCGGCGCCCCATTGCCGGCGCCGATAGCCAGGGGGAGAGCAGCGGCGCCGACAGACAGGGGGAGAGAAGGGGCAGCGGCACCCATTGCCGGCGCCGCTGCCCCATTGCCTCCCCCTATCCCCGGTTGCATAATTACCTGTTGCCGGGGTCAGGTCCACGCTGCTTCAGGCCTCCGGTGTGCGTCCCCTGGGTGCGTGTTATAGGCCGGTGCGTGGTATACCCCGATAAATACGGTAGTTCAAAACTTTCTAAAAATTGTTTAAAACACATTGTGAATGTGGTGCTCCAGATATTGGTGTAGGCAGTTTTGATTTTTTCCCCCACTGTAGCAATCAATGGTGTTGCTAAAAGTCTGCCATTGGTCATAATGGTTGACCATGTGGTTACCCAGAAAAAGAGGATTAAAGCTGCAAGGACACAAGGTAGCATGGTGCAATTCTAGGGATGCTGCTACTTTATTATAGCATAAGAAAAGGACACAACTGTGGCTGGTTTTAGACAAAATGTTGCCCAGGGCAAAATTAAAAGTGGGTCCCCCAAATGCTGAAATATGACGCTAACAAGCCAGTCACATTTTGTTAATTCAGGAGGCGGCATGCCAGAATTGTTGCTATTGTCCTAAAAGATCAGGGACACAAGCCACAAGATGTATGTTCCCCAACACACACTATATATTTATATGCATTTTTATCAAATCATACCACTGTACCAGTACCAAAATGATTACCACTTAAGAACAATGACTGTAAATATCTGTCCTGATGCCCTGGTACTTAACGCACCAAGACTTAAATGTAAACAGCCATACCTGCTTTGATCACTTACATGTACAGTAATTCCTTTCATTTAAAATTTACATAAGACATTGGAGAAACTGAAATTACTTTTCAATTACTTTTGAGTTGTGAAATGTGTCAAAACGAAAACATATTGTAAATCTCCATTTTGAAAGCACGGTCCTGCCATCCAATGCACGTCAAGAAGGTCATACCTATTGGGGAATCTTTTAGATCCAAAAGGAATTGTTCACACACAACATAGTAGTCTGAACAGGAGACGTTTATTATGACTGGAGTCTAGACCTGCGTCTACAAGTTAGTAGAATAAGGGGTTACAACACATATTAGAGTCTGCAGCCCATTCAATATTTTTTCAGTAAAGTGGATGTTCTCTATAGACACCAATCACACAATGGGGGAGATTTCTTAAAACCTGTGCAGAGGTAAAGTTGACCAGTTGCCCATAACATCCAATCACATCGCTTCTTTTAATTTTCAGAGACCTTTTTTAAAATTGAAAGAGTAGGCCACTTCTACTCTTACAAGGTGTCACTTTCTTGTGATATGAGGTAAATGATCTGAGTGGTGAGAATGAATTCAGCTGAATGACAGAAGAGAATCAACCCCGTGACACTTGGTTAATGGGGTACTCCACTGCTCAGTGTTCAGAACAAAATGTTACGAATGCATAGAGCCGGCCCCGGGGACTCGTAACGTCACGGCCCTGCCCCTTGTGAAGTTGCTCCCCGCCCCCTCAATGCAAGTCTATGGGAGGGGGCGTCGAGCCCCCTCCCATAGACTTGCATTGAGGGGGCGGGGGGCGTGACCTCACGAGGAGTGGGGCCGTGACGTCACATTTTGTTCAAAAAGCTGAGCAGCATATTACTCCTTTGAAGCTTTCTGATGCTCACTGAGGCCGTGCAGGCTCGTTTTATTACATGTGCTTACGTCATGCATACAAAGCATGATATACGGGAATATAAGCATGATATACTGTATGGGAATATATCATTCACTTTACAGAAATGAAAGGGTTAATACAAAAAGAGAACTTTAAAGCTTTATCATCACCTATTGGAAGTTTGAGTATGTTCACTCAAGCTTCCCCAGACTAACACCTTTCCTAAGAATGACCAGTCTGTCTTCACACCTGCTGACTCTTCCCAGTTTAGTCAGTTCAATAACAAGAAATAGATTCATATCTCCTTTTCTTGCAGATACTCAGTTCTTCGCACCTTTGGGAAGGTTACATGAATTTTCTTACAAAAGTGCAATTAAAGGGGTTATCCACCATACTGTGATTTTAGTACGTACCTGGCAGGCAGTAATGGACATGCTTAAGAAGGATCTGCGCTGGTCTTGGGGCTAAATGGCTATGTTGTGAGATTACCATAATACTGTGGCTAGCTTTTTGGGAACTGGAATTTCCTGTTCGACTTTCCTGTGGTTTTCAATCAGGGTGCCTACAGCTGTTGCAGATTGATCTCTCTCCCACTAAGCAAACGCTCCACCCATTGAAGCAGCCAGGCTCGCTGTCATCAGCTGACTGGTGAGTCAGGTCTCGGCAACATTGCAACCTGGAAAAAATCTGAGACATTTTGTATGCTGATAAAAATAAATATTGGGGTGAAAATCATAGAAAGAATTGTGAGAAAACTGTCACACACAGGTACAGACTGTCAGGATCCGGACTGGAATGCGGGGAGGACACGAGTGGTGGATCCTCTGTGTCAGTGAGGTGATGGCGTGGGCCGTACCAGGGGAACGGAATCTAAGGGGTTACTGGTTTTAACCAGAGCCCGCCGCAAAGCAGGATGGACTTGCAGCGGCAGGTAACCCCCAGGTCGTTCAACCCGATAGTGACTCAACCTCACTGACTGCTGAGACAGGCGCGGTACACAAGGACAAGGCAAGAGCAAGGTCGGCCGTAGCAGAAGGTCTGGGCAGGCAGCAACGGTTCGTAGTCAGGGGCAACGGCAAAGGTCTGGATACACAGGCAATGGAACACACAGAACCCACAGCTTTCTCAGGGCACAAGGCAACAAGATCCGGCAGGGACAGGAAGGGGAAGTGGGTTTTTATGGAGTGAGGAGTGCTTAGAACTAATTGGGCCAGGCACCAATTAATGGTGCACTGGCCCTTTAAATCTGAGAGACCCGGCGCGCGCGCACCCTAAGGAGCAGGGCCGCACGCGCCGGGACTGAGCAGAAGGACGGGGCCGGTAAGTGACACGGGATATGACCCGCTGGCGGGATCTCATCCCCGTCGAGGGACACAGAGCAGCGTTCCCGGTCAGACTCGCTGACCGGGAGCTGCAAGTAGGAGAGTAATACCGCGAGCGCTCCGGAGGGGAAGCGGGGCCCGGAGCGCTCGGCGTTACACAGACACTATATTATGAACTACACTAACTTTACAGCCCCTGTAGCATAGTCAAATAAAAAAAAATCCTGGAATACCCCTTTAAGGTTACAGACAAGTTAAGCAATAAATTGATTAATTAAGCATTACAAAGCATATATCAGATTGAAATAAAACAAATCATCTTGATTACTTTATCAAAATGAAAGAATCGATCTGATTATTTGCTATAGGCAACTGGTCAGCTTTTCCTCTACATAAAATATGATAAATCTCCACCATTGACTTTTGAAAATCCCCTTTAAGAGATGTGATGCATGTATTCTTTCCTTAGTTTTTTACATACATACATTTTTATAAATCTGCTATAGATAATTCAAAGAGGGCCCCCAAAACAGATGGGCACTTATATTTTATTTTGCATGAATAAAATGGCCCATAGCAAGATAGCTTTCTTTTACAGCTCCTGGGATTACAGGACCAAGAGAAGCACATTTTTCATCTTTCCAACAGCGAGTGCTTTATAGGTAATAAAGATGCAGTCATGCATAAAGTGACATGAGTTTCTGGATCAGAATGAGCAATCTTCACACCACTTTCTTGTTTAATGGTGTAAAGCAAATTAAAACTTCTGTGATGGCAATGGTCTAAGTTACCTCAAAAAACATTTCAAATATATATATATTTTTTTTTTTGGCGGTTTTACAAAGGTGCCGGAGGTTTCTGTGAAAAATTCTATATATATGGATTTGTTACTATAGTTGTAATTTACATTATGTATTTAGTGTATTTGCTGAGCATTACATAGTTCGTAGTACTACAGAAGAAGGACTGGCATTACATTGGATAATGTGGTCCTTTCTGTTGCCCATCCCCCATATGGAGAGCATTCAGGGTACTAATAAAGATACCATGCAGTCTTTAACTAGAAACATTATCTATCTGAGCAAGGTATGGTGTCCAAATAACAGTGACACTATTGGCCAATTAACACGTTTATAAAGTTGCCTAAAAACAATGTGCAGTATGCAGTGCTGCCACCACTGTTTACTTATTTGTTGGCTGATTCCTGGATCTTGTACATGGGGCAATGAATGGGGCTTTTAGAAAATAATTGCCCCATGTTAGATTGTTTTCACATATTGGCTAAATAGCCTCAACAGACAACGCAGGGCATACATGTACGCTCTTGTTGTCTGAAACCTGTATACGCCCTGGGGCTTTAAATGACTTTAAAGACAACACAGGATTAGCAGGACACCTACTATTTCTGACAGGGAACTGTGATCTTGCCTCTCGTCATCGTTAACCCTTTAGACACTGTGATTAATGTCAATCATGGCTTCTAAAAGCATAATAGCAGGTTATTTCAGGGAGCTCATCAGACCTCCGCAACTTGATTGCAGGGGTCCAATAATAAACATATTGGGTATCGCCAAATTGGATAATAGTTTATCACTGCACGGTGAAAGGCGTTAATGTAAAAAAATACCAAACAGCAAAAATGCACATATTTCGTCACATGATATATTCATGTCAGAAAAAATAATAAAATAATAAGTGATCAAAAATTGGGTATTGTTTTAATCACATTTCCATAAAGAATACAGAGAACCAGGGGCATTGCTAGATCTGCAAAAGCCCGTGGGCTAGAGCCCATAGCCCAAGCCATGCCCCTAACCACACCCCTAACCACAACCCAGTCATGCTCCTAACCACACCCTCATTCACACCCAATCGCGAACTGTATACCAGTATACAAGGAGAATTATCACCATACATATCACCGCCATATTGTTTGTGACCATATCTAACCAAAACTAAGACCAATATTACCAAAAAAACCAGTACAAAAAACAAAAATGGTCAGCATCTCCAAACAAAATGAAACACGTGCATAGGTGCACATGACTAGTTTTGTGTGTTACCAGTAGGAACAATTAATACCACCATACAATGACCACCACCATTATTACCACTGATAACACTATATTTGTTACTGAATAAAACAAACTTTACAGCATCTATTGAGCAGCATCTAGTTGCGGGCACAGACAAAAACTAGCTGCTTACAATCCTGCAATATACACCTGGAGTGGCATTAGCATTTATATGAGTAAATTGTTTAAAGGGCACCTCTCATCAAAAAAACTTTTGATATATTATAGATTAATGTGTGCAGAATAACTTTACAATTGCATGTTATTAAAAAATATGCTTCTTTCTATTTAATTTTGCACTTTGAAGAAATGACCACTAGGGGTCTCCCTACCAGTCCTGGCAGCAAGCATTTCAGACTCATGCTGGAGTCCTAAACACTACGAGCTGCCAGTCTGCTTTGTTCACAAAGGAGAACACTCAGAGCTGCCAGCCTGCTTTGTTCACAGCCTGTTTGGCTGTGAACAAAGCAGGCTGGCAGCTCTGAGTGTTTAGGACTCCAGCATGAGTCAGAAATGCTTGCTGATAGGACTGATCGAGAAAAATACAATAGAAAGAAGCATATTTTTCATTAACATACTATTGGAAAGTTATTCAACATTCATTAATCTAAAATATATCAAAAGTTTATTTGATGAGAGGTACCCTTTAATGTTTGGGCTTTGTCAGGGCTGCCATCAAAAATTTTGGAGCCCCTTGCACAGCACCCCAAACCTGTTACTGAATAAAATAAACTATACAAAAGACTATGGGGGGCATTTACTAAGGGGTTTAGTCATTTTTTTCTGACTATTTTTGGCGCAAAATTGTCGCAATTGCGCCTACCCTATAAATTGTGCGACTTTCCCTAGCAAGAGCTAGAAAGTCAAATTTTTTTTTCCCGCTTAATTTACGCAAGTTTTCAGTTTTGACTTGCAGTGGTCAGGAATTTATTAACTGAGACAGTCGCAGTTGCGCAATAAACTGTCGCAACGGCCGTAAAAATTGACTAAATTTACTCCAGCTCCAACATGGAGCAGGAAAAGCTGCTGCCGCCCGGGCTCCGACATACTTTCTCCCCGCTACCCTCACTGCGCTACCGGGACACTGCAGTGATTTATATCCCCCCCTCTCACCTGCCAGCGCCACACAACTCCCATCTGTCTGCTGTTGCAAGACTACAAGTCCCAGCATGGCCTTACAGTGAGGACACGCTGGGAGTTGTAGTCTTGTAGCAGCGGGAGCTGAGCGGCGCGGGCGGGAGACAAGGGGAGGGGGGGGGGTAGCGGGGAGGCCGTGTGAGGAGCCCGGACGGGAGACAAGGGGGGTAGCGGGGAGGCCGTATGAGGAGCCCGGGCGGCTGCACTGTAATGTCAGCCCGGGCTCCTGCCCTGAGAGCCATAGGCTTTGGCTGTCAGGGCATGCTGGGTGTTGTAGTTTTGCAACAGCTGGAGGGCCACAGTTTGCAGACCACTGGTGTGTGGTCTGTAAACTGTAGTCCTCCAGCTGTTGCAAAACTAAACAGCTGAAGGGGACCGGCGAAGACGTTCACTTACCCTTCCGAGGCTCCAGCGACGATCGCTGACGGAGATCGTCGCGCGGCAGTGTCGCGCGGCAGTGTCGTGCAGCGCTGGATCCTACGGAAGCCGGTAAGTTGCGCAAGCTTCCCAACCAGGGTGCCTCCAAATGTTGCAAGACTACAACTCCCAGCATGCCTGGACACCCTTTGGCTGTCCGGGCATGCTGGGAGTTGTAGTTTTGCAACAGCTGGAGGCACCCTTGCTGGGAAACACTGGCCTAAAACAGTGTTTCCCAACCAGGGTGCCTCCAGATGTTGCAAGACTACAACTCCCAGCATGCCTGGACAGCCTTTGGCTGTCCGGGCATGCTGGGAGTTGTAGTTTTGCAACAGCTGGAGGCACCCTTGTTGGGAAACACTGGCCTAAAACAGTGTTTCCCAACCAGGGTGCCTCCAGATGTTGCAAGACTACAACTCCCAGCATGCCTGGACAGCCATTGGCTGTCCGGGCATGCTGGGAGTTGTAGTTTTGCAACAGCTGGAGGCACCCTTGTTGGGAAACACTGGCCTAAAACAGTGTTTCCCAACCAGGGTGCCTCCAGATGTTGCAAGACTACAACTCCCAGCATGCCTGGACAGCCATTGGCTGTCCAGGCATGCTGGGAGTTGTAGTTTTGCAACAGCTGGAGGGCCACAGTTTGCAGACCCCTGGTTTGTGGTCTGTAAACTGTAGTCCTCCAGCTGTTGCAAAACTAAACAGCTGAAGGGGACCGGCGAAGAGGTTCACTTACCCTTCCGAGGCTCCAGCGACGATCGCTGTCGGAGATCGTCGCGCGGCAGTGTCGCGCGGCAGTGTCGTGCAGCGCTGGATCCTACGGAAGCCGGTAAGTTGCGCAGGCTTCCCAACCAGGGTGCCTCCAGTTGTTGCAAGACTACAACTCCCAGCATGCCTGGACAGCCTTTGACTGTCCAGGCATGCTGGGGCTTGTAGTTTTGCAACATCTGGAGGCACCCTGGTTGGGAAACACTGTTTTAGGCCAGTGTTTCCCAGCCAGGTTGCCTCCAGATGTTGCAAAACTACAACTCCCAGCATGCCTAGACAGCCTTTGACTGTCCAGGCATGCTGGGACTTGTAGTTTTGCAACATCTGGAGGCACCCTGGTTGGGAAACACTGTTTTAGGCCAGTGTTTCCCAGCCAGGTTGCCTCCAGATGTTGCAAAACTACAACTCCCAGCATGCCTAGACAGCCTTTGACTGTCCAGGCATGCTGGGACTTGTAGTTTTGCAACATCTGGAGGCACCTTGGTTGGGAAACACTGTTTTATTCCAGTGTTTCCCAGCCAGGTTGCCTCCAGATGTTGCAAAACTACAACTCCCAGCATGCCTAGACAGCCTTTGACTGTCCAGGCATGCTGGGACTTGTAGTTTTGCAACATCTGGAGGCACCTTGGTTGGGAAACACTGTTTTATTCCAGTGTTTCCCAGCCAGGTTGCCTCCAGATGTTGCAAAACTACAACTCCCAGCATGCCTAGACAGCCTTTGACTGTCCAGGCATGCTGGGGCTTGTAGTTTTGCAACATCTGGAGGCACCCTGGTTGGGAAACACTGTTTTAGGCCAGTGTTTCCCAGCCAGGTTGCCTCCAGATGTTGCAAAACTACAACTCCCAGCATGCCTAGACAGCCTTTGACTGTCCAGGCATGCTGGGACTTGTAGTTTTGCAACATCTGGAGGCACCCTGGTTGGGAAACACTGTTTTAGGCCAGTGTTTCCCAGCCAGGTTGCCTCCAGATGTTGCAAAACTACAACTCCCAGCATGCCTAGACAGCCTTTGACTGTCCAGGCATGCTGGGGCTTGTAGTTTTGCAACATCTGGAGGCACCCTGGTTGGGAAACACTGGCCTAAAACAGTGTTTCCCAAACAGGGTGCCTCCAGATGTTGCAAAACTACAAGTCCCAGGTTGGGAAACACTGTGCCCGGCCTCCGCCCCACCTTACTGTAAGGGCATGCTGGGAGTTGTAGTCCTGCAGCTGGGGGCAGGGGACAAGCTTGTCACATTTATTATCACCTGCTCACACATCTCCTGCACCACACAACTACAACTCCCAGCATGTCCTTACTGTAAGGGCATGCTGGCAGTTGTAGTCGTGCGGGGGGGCGGGAGATGTGTGAGCAGGTGATAATAAATGTACTAACCCATTTTTTTTGTTTTCTTCTCATTTCAGATCCGTTTATCCTGTGGACTCCTTCGGATTCGGTGGACTACTTCGATGACCAGCGTTTTTCTTTGTTTGATTTTAATAAAATGGTTAACGAGGGCTTGTGGGGGAGTGTTTTTTGTAATAAAAATTTTTTAAAACCTGTTGTGTTTTTTTCTTACTTTACTAGACAGGCTTAGTAGTGGAAGCTGTCTTATAGACAGAGTCCATTACTAACCTGGGCTTAGCGCTAGCCACAAAAACAGCTAGCGCTAACCCCCTATTATTACCCCGGTACCCAACGCCACAGGGGTGCCGGGAAGAGCCGGTACCAACAGGCCTGGAGCGTCAAAAATGGCGCTCCTGGGCTTAGGCGGTAACAGGCTGGCGTTATTTAGGCTGGGGAGGGCCAGTAACAATGGTCCTCGCCCACCCTGGGAACGTCAGGCTGTTACTGTTTGGTTGGTATTTGGCTGAGAATGAAAATAGGGGGGACCCTATGCGTTTTTTTTTAAAATAAATAATTAAATATATTAAAAAAACGCATAGGGTCCCCCTATTTTTATTCTCAACCAAATACCAACCAAACAGTAAGAGCCTGACGTTACCAGGGTGGGCGAGGACCATTGTTACTGGCCCTCCCCAACCTAAATAACGCCAGCCTGTTACCGCCTAGGCCCAGGAGCGCCATTTTTGACGCTCCGGGCCTGTTGGTACCGGCTCTTCCCGGCACCCCTGTGGTGTTGGGTACCGGGGTAATAATTGGGGGTTAGCGCTAGCTGTTTTTGTGGCTAACGCTAAGCCCGGCTTAGTAATGGACTCAGTCTATAAGACAGCTTCCACTACTAAGCCTGTCTAGTAAAGTAAAATAAAAATAAAACACAACAGGTTTTAAAAAAAATTTATTACAAAAAACACTCCCCCACAAGCCCTCGTTAACCATTTTATTAACATCAAGCAAAGAAAAACGCTGGTCATCGAAGTAGTCCACCGAATCCGAAGGAGTCCACAGGATACACAGATCTGTAGAAGAAGTAACCAAAAAAAAAAAAAGTGTAAGTACATTTAGGGAGAAAAAAACTGTGTTAAAAAAATGTAATAAACACACACACACACACACACTAAACGCCGTTTACCACTTCTGAGCCATGACTACAATTTACAGTGATCCCTCAACTTACAATGGCCTCAACATACAATAGTTTCAACATACAATGGTCTTTTCTGGACCATCGTAAGTTGAAACCAGACTCAACATACAATGCTACAGACAGTCCAGATCTGTAAAACGTGTCAATGGCTGGAAGAACCAACCAATCAAAATGGGCATTCACTGGTAAAACCCCTGTATTACTGAAGTGTATGCACTGACTGGTATTACATGTTCTGTACACTTTACCTGTATCAGGGTTAGCTGCTCTTTTGGACACCAGGTGAGGGCAACTCCATTACTTGTTTTGGACATTGCCTGTACTGTACAGGACCCCTGAAGAAGCTCCTGTCCTCTACATAGACCAGTGTTTGCCAAGCAGGGTGGCCCCATTTTTTGCAAAACTACAACTCCCAGCATGCCCGGACAGCCTTTGGCTGTCCAGGCATGCTGGGAGTTATAGTTTTGCAACAGCTGGAGGCTCACTGCTTGGGAAACACTGACATAGACAGTGATTTACAGCTCCCAGCAGATCTTTCTTACTTTTATATGTAAGGATTTGCTTTATCTATATCAGTTATCTACTTATTTTTCTTTGTCACTTTTTCCTATTTTTGGATGACATTTTGGTGCCTTTAGAACCAATTACCCTGTTTCCATAGAGTTATGGTCTCAACATACAATGGTTTCAACTTACAATGGTTTTCCTGGAACCAATTAATATTGTAACTTGAGGGACCACTGTAGTTATTGAATTATTTAGATGTGGTGAAAAAGCTAAAAAAAAACTCAAAAACAAAAGATCCAGAAGGAAACCAGCAGCCAAACCTATTCAGACAGCAGGAAAAAGGAACAGACTATTTTTTCTACTACATGAAGTAAATTTCCCACTTTTGCCTATGTGTGCCAAATTTATTAATGCCGTGCAACAATTTAGTAAATTTGTCGCACATAGTCAAAAATGAAGTAGAAAAAAACAGGGTAAAAACCAGACTACATAGTAAAAGATTAGTAAATGCCCCCCTATATTCCCAAATACATTCACCATACAGAGGTAGATACCAGCTGTGCACAGGATCTGTATACCATGTAAGTGATTATATACAGGATCATATAGGGGTATATACCAGCTGTACACAGGATCTGTATTCCATATGAGTGATTATATACAGAACCATATAGAGGTAGATACCAGCTGTACACAGTACAGAAAGACAAAGAAAGTAACAGCACAACTCCAAGGTTTCGGTGTTCAAATCAGGGCTGAAGATTTATTGCACCACAAAACATAAAGCACTTTATGTTTTATGGTGCAATAAATCTTCAGCCCTGATTTGAACACCTAAACTTTGGAGTTGGACTCCATAAGTGATTAAGGGTACGTTCACACCTGCATATTTTATGCTGGAGATTTGCTCTTGCAGATTTTGCTACCGCTTAAAGTCAGTGGGCAGCAAAATCTACTAAAGCAACTAAATCTGCAGCAGAAAATACGCTAGTGTGAAAGTAGCCTAACAATTAAATCTATGGACTCACAGATTGTTTCTTTTCTGATCAGCTCTTTCCTTTTCTTCACCATTAAATCAGACCAACAGGACAAACATGTTAGACTCCGCATTTTTCCAGTGCCCTCCAGTGCCAGTGCCCTCCTCTACACAATCTCTCCTTCTATAGGCCTCCATAATATAAAAAATGCCCCCATGGTGTCCCGCTCAGTAAAAATGGGCACGTAGGTAGCCAAGTAGTCAGGTATGTAGGTAGGTAACTATCCAGGTAGTTATGTAGCCAATTTTTTTAGGTAAGTAAGTAGGTAGTCAGGTATGTAGCTAGGCTGCTAAGTAGGCATTTATGTAGATAAGTTAGGTAGCCCGGTATGACAGTAGGTGAGTGTTTCCCAACCAAGGTGCCTTTGACTGTTGCAAAACTATAACTCCCAGTATGTTCAAACAACCTTTGGCTGTCTAGGCATGCTGGGAGTTGTAGTTTTGCAACACCTGGAGGCACCCTGGTTGTGGAACACTGTAGTTTTCCTACATCTACAGAGGAACATACATCTACAGTAGCCCACACCTTTACCCCACCTCCTCACCGTGTGGGTCAATTACATTTGTGCCGAGCCAGCCCTTTCAGTTCTAGCCTCCTGAATGCCACGGCTTCCTCGAGGTTGAGGCGCTCCACTCCTTCTCAGAAACTGAGGAGCTGGCCGGCGTCTTCTGGAGAATTCCGGTCCCCGACGCGCGCCGATCGGGGATCGGACTGGGATGCCTGGTGAAATCATTCAGCAGGCATCCCGTGCGAATGCTCAGGGGGGTCATCAGACCCCCCCATGTCGGCGATCGCCGCAAATCGCAGGGGTGAATTCACACTTGCGATTGGCGCAATTCCGGGTCATTTAGGTCTATGGTGACCCAGTGACCCGGAAAATAAGGAGGATCGGGGTTGTTCAAGACACCCACGATCCCCCTGAAGGGATAGGAGTGAAGTGGCAGTGGTGCCACCCCTCCTATCCCTGCTATTGGTCGTCAATAAGGGTGCAGGGGGGTTAACTTTCGGTTTCCCCGTTCTGCCCACCCACAATAGGCGGGGCAGGATGGGGAAACCGACAGGGACCGGCGCCGAAGATCCACTTACCCATCCGATGGCAGCAGGTGATGAGGATCGGTGGGCGGCGATGTCGTGCGGCTGGCTCCCTGGATCCTACGGAAGCCGGTGAGTTGCCTAGCAACATCTGGAGGGCTACAGTTTGAGACCACTATACAGTGGTCTCTAAACTGTAGCCCTCCAGATGTTGCAAAACTACAACTCCTAGCATGCCCACACAGCAGTTTGCTGTCTGGGCATGCTGGGATTTGTAGTTTTGCAACATCTGGAGGGCCATAGTTTGGAAATCACTGTGCAGTAGTCTGCTGGGAGTTGTAGTTGCATACCTCCAGCTGTTGTATGCTGGGAGTTATAGTTTTGCAACAGCTGGAGGCACACTGGTTGGAAAATACTGAGTTAGGTAACAGAACCTAACTGAAGGTTTTCCAACCAGTGTGCCTCCAGCTGTTGCAAAAGTACAACTCCCAGCATGCACGGTCTGTCAGCACATTGTACTGTAGACAATGTTCTGTAGTTTTGAAACAGCTGGAGGTTTGCGCCCCCATGTGAATGTACAGGGTTTACAGTAAGTTCCCTGCTTGAAGTTTGATCTGTGGCAAACTCCTAGAGGGAAACTCACTGTAAACCTCTGCCAGTGCGAATGTACCCTAAAAACACTACACTACACTCACACATAATAAAGAGTAAAACACTACATATACACCCCCTTACACTGTCCCCCCACAATAAAAATCGTACGGCAGTGTTTCCAAAATGGAGTCTCCAGCTGCTGCAAAACAACAACTCACAGCATTTCCGGACAGACACTGACTGTCCAGGCATGCTGGGAGTTTAGCAACAGCTGGAGGCACCCTGTTTGGGAATCACTGACATAGAATACCCCTATATCCACCCCTATGCAATCCCTAATTTAGTCCTCAAATGTGCAAGCCGCTCTCTCACTTCGGAGCCCTGTTGTATTTCAAGGAAACAGTTTAGGGTCACATAAGGGGTATTTCCGTACTCGGGAGAAAGTGCACTACAAATTTTGGGGGGCTTTTTCTCCTTTAACCCCTTATGAAAAGGAAAGTTGGGGGCTACACCAGCCTGTTAGTGCAAAAAAATTAAAATGTTTGCACTAACATGCTGGCGTTGCCCCATACTTTTTATTTTCAAAAGCAGTAAAGGAAAAAAAGACCCCCAAAATTTGTAATGCAATTTCTCCTGAGTACGGAAATACCCCATATGTGGGCATAAAATGTGGGCTTTCCAAAAGCCAAATGTGATTCCTTCTCTTCTGAGCATTGTGGTGCGCCAGCAGAGCACTTGACATCCACACATGGGGTATTTCCATACTCAGAAGAGATGGGGTTACAAATTTTGGTGGGCATTTTCTCATATTACCCCTTGTAAAAATTTGGGGGCAAATTAGCATTTTAGTGAAAAAAAAATCCTTTACACATCCAACTTTAACGAAAAGTCGTCAAACACCTGTGGGGTGTTAAGACTCACTGTACCCCTTGTTACGTTCCTTGAGGGGTGTCTTTTCCAAAATAGTATGCCATGTGTTTTTTTGTTTTTTTCTGTTCTGGCACCATAGGGGCTTCTTAAATGTGACATGCCCCCCAAAACATTTTCAGAAATACTCACTCTCCAAAATCCCACTGTCGCTCCTTCCCTTCTGAGCCCTCTAGTGCACCCACAGAGCACTTGACATACACATATGAGATATTTCCTTACTCAAGAGAAATTGGTTTACACATTTTCGGAAGATTTCTCTCCTTTTACCCCTTGTAAAAATTCAAAAACTGGGTCTACAAGAACATAACAGTGTAAAAAATGAAGATTTTGAATTTTCTCCTTCAATTTGCTGCTATTCCTGTGAAACACCTAAAGGGTTAACAAACCTTTTGAATGTCATTTTGGATACTTTGAGGGGTGCAGTTTTTAAAATGGGGTCATTTATGGGGTATTTATAATAAGAACGCGCTTCAAATACACTTCAAAACAGAACTGGTCCCTGAAAATTTTCGATTTTTAAAATTTTGTGAAAAATCTGAAAATTGCTGCTATACTTTGATGCCCTCTGATGTCTTCCAGAAGTAAAAACATGTCAACTTTATGATGCAAACATAAAGTAGATATATTGTATATGTGAATCAATATATAATTTATTTGGAATATTCATTTTCCTTATAAGCAGAGAGCTTCAAAGTAAAAAAAAATGCAACATTTCCAGTTTTTTCATCATTTTTTGGAATTTTTTACCAAGAAATGATGCAAGTATTGACAACATTTTACCACTAACATAAATTAGAATAAACTATTTAAAAACTATCTCGGAATCAGAATGAAAGGTTAAAGCATCCCAGAGTTATTAATGCTTAAAGTGACAGTGGTCAGATGTGCAAAAAATGGTCGGGTCCTGCAGTGAAAATTGGCTTGGTCCTTAAGGGGTTAAGGTCTAGAGAAAAAACTTTAATTATTATGTAAATATTGGTAGCATGTCAGGCTAGGTGTGGTGTGCAGGTGTGCAGCAGGCTATTTATAATTTTATGGTGCCTGGCCTAATTCCGATGTAACCTTTTATTTTAATTATTTAAAACAGCATAATGGCTAAAGTAAATCCCCAGGAAGGATTTTGTTTTGGGACAGACAAGTAATGGTATAATATAACTAACAAGTATACAACTCCCTACCTTCTGACTAAAGTGATTATTTTTAATCTACAATGTTCATAGTGTAACCTATATTTGTTTTAATATAGCACAACATCTTGTTTGTAAGGTCATTTGTGACAGGTGTTGTAGGTCAGTCTCATTCAGACATATGTTTCAGCATTACAACAGACCTTGAAAAAAGTGGGTTTTAATATCTAAATACCTAAACCTAATAATGCCTTCTATTTTGTAATGACACTGTAATACTTCAACCCCATTTTCCTAAAAAAACATAATCCTTGATTTTATAAAATTCTGTATAGTTCTGTTTAGTAGAGTGGAAAGAATACTATCTGTAAGTGGACTATCTGTAAGCATGCACATATTGACTATTTTTTCATACCAAACCTGGGACAGTTTTCCCTTCTCTCATGAATCTAAATATTTTTGATTCATCCAAACCTGCCTACTATTTTTTTTATTTAAAAAGAGATGAACCCAAGTACTGTTAAATAAAGCAAACTAGTGCTACAAGAAAATAATGTCAACATTTAAAATTGGCCTCCCAGATTCCTAGAAATACACGCTAATTAAATTCTTAGAAAGTGTATACCCCATATCAAATCATTTACCATTTGATGTTTTTTTTTATCAGTTTTTTTTAAATATCTTCAAATGTATTGGCTGTGCAATTATATAGTATCTGGGGTAGAATAACCATTATAGGTGGTCAAAATAAAGCGATTTTAGATTACTGATTTTGTACAAAAAGTTTTAGATTTTTTTTAAGCAGTACAAAAACATAAAAGTATCTAGCCATGGGTATCATTTTAATCACATTGACCCACAGAATAAAGAACACATATCATTTTTACCGTAAATTGTACAGTGTGAAAAATAAACCCTCCAAAATGTGCAAAATTGTGGTTTTCATTAAAATTTCCTCCCTAAAAAAATATTTTTTTGTGTTCGTGGTACATTTTATGGTAAAATGAGAGGTTTCATTACAAAGTACAATTGGACATGCAAAAAAAAAGCCCTTATATGGATCTGTAGATGGAATTATAAAAGAGTTATGGATTTTAGAAGGCGAGGAGGAAAAAACTAAAGCACAAAAATAAAATTGGCCTGGTCCTTAAAGGGGTACTCCGCCCCTGGCATTTTATCCCCTATCCAAAGGATTGGGGATAAGATGTTAGATCGCCGCGGTCCCGCTGCTGGGGACCCTGGGGATCGTCACTGCGGCACCCCGCCTTCATTCTGTGCGTAATAACGCGTAATGACGCTCTGTGCGTAATGACGGGCGATACAGGGGCCGGAGCAGCGTGAGGTCATGGCTCCGCCCCTCATGACATCATGGCCGGTCCCCTTAATGCAAGTCTATGGCAGGGGGCGTGACGACCGCCACGCCCCCTTCCCATAGACTTGTATTGACGGGGGTGGGCCGAGACGTCACGAGGGGCGGAGCTGGCCCCTATATTGCCCGTCATTACGTGCAGAGCGATCTCGCTCTGCGCAGTAATGATAGCGGGGTGCCGCAGCAGTGATCCCCGGGGTGGAGTACCCCTTTAACCCCTTAAGGACCAAGGACGTACCGGTACGTCCTTGGTCCTGCTCTTCTGATATAACGCGGGGTTACACAGTAACCCCGTGTCATATCACGGCGGGCCCGGCGTCATAGTGAAGCCGGGACCCGCCTCTAATAGCGCGCAGCGCCGATCGTGGCGCCGCGCGCTATTAACCCTTTAGCCGCGCGCTCAGAGCTGAGCCGCGCGGCTAAAAGTGAAAATGAAAGTTCCCGACTAGCTCAGTCGGGTTGTTCGGGATAGCCGCGGCTAATCCCGGCATCCCGAACAGCTTACAGGACAGAGGGAGGGCCTCTTCCTGCCTCCTCGCTGTCCGATCGCCGAATGACTGCTCAGTGCCTGAGATCCAGGCATGAGCAGTCATGCGGCAGAATCGTTGATCACTGGTTTCTCATAGATCACTGGTTTCAACATAGAAGATCAGTGTGTGCAGTGTTATAGGTCCCTATGGGACCTATAACACTGCAAAAAAAAAGTGAAAAAAAAAAGTGAATAAAGATCATTTAACTCCTCCCCTATTAAAAGTTTGAATCACCCCCCTTTTCCAATAAAAAAAAAAAAACACAGTGTAAATAAAAATAAAAATAAACATATATGGTATCACCGCATGCGGAAATGTCCGAATTATAAAAATATATCATTAATTAAACCGCTCGGTCAATGGCGTGCGCGCAAAAAAATTCCAAAGTCCAAAATAGTGCATTTTTGGTCACTTATTATATCATTTAAAAATGAATCAATAAGTCCTATGATCAATAAGTCCTATCAATGCAAAAATGGTACCGTTAAAAACTTCAGATCACGGCGCAAAAAATGAGCCCTCATACCGCCCCATACACGGAAAAATAAAAAAGTTATAGGAGTCAGAAGATGACAATTTTAAACGTATTAATTTTCCTGCATGTAGTTATGATTTTTTCCAGAAGTCCGACAAAATCAAACCTATATAAGTAGGGTATCATTTTAATCGTATGGACCTACAGAATACATATCAGGTGTCATTTTTACCAAAAAATGTACTACGTAGAAACGGAAGCCCCCAAAAGTTACAAAACAGCATTTTTTTTTTCAATTTTGTCGCACAATGATTTTTTTTCCCACTTCACCATAGATTTTTGGGCAAAATGACTGACGTCATTACAAAGTAGAATTGGTGGCGCAAAAAATAAGCCATCATATGGATTTTTAGGTGTAAATTTGAAAGAGTTATGATTTTTTAAAGGCAAGGAGCAAAAAACGAAAATGCAAAAACGGAAAAACCCCCGGTCCTTAAGGGGTTAAGGTGAAAATGGGCTTGGTCTTTAAGAGATTAATAGGTCTTCCCTCTGAACCAAAGCCTTAAAATAATACATGTTCCCTTATAAAGCTGGGATAGCCAGAAGTTTAATAATAAGGGAGAAAGAGGGTAGCTTTGACGAGTGCAACTCCTTGAATCAAACCCCTTCATAAGAACCCCAATAATGCAAACTCTAGCCATTGGATTGTTATATAGGGTCTTAACCATTCTAACAAAGTTTGGTCCAGCACCAAACCTCTCCAGCACCTTTCAGAGAAATTCCAATTTCACCCTGTCCAAAGTCCTTGATACAGAATGTAGTAGGAACTACCCTCACCAAACCGCATACTGTAAAAGACCCAATGGATGTTATCAAATATACTCCTGCCTGGCATAAAGCCACTATGATCTTCACTTAAAACCCTTGTCCTGTATTTGTTTAAACACAGACTAGGGATCTTTCAAAAATATTTTCACATCAGTATTTAAAGGGGAACTCCGGTGGAATTTAATTTTTTTTTTCAAATCAACTGGTGCCATAAAGTTAAACAGATTTATAAATTACTTCTATTAAAAAATCTTAACTGTTCTAGTACTTGTCAGCTGCTGTATACTACAGATATACTTCAGAGAAATGTATGAAGATCTTTCCAACCTGACAACAGTGCTCTCTGCTGACACCTCTGTCCATGTCAGGAACTGTCCAGAGCAGGAGAGGTTTTCTATTGGGATTTGATTTTAATCTGGACAGTTTCTGACATGGACAGAGGTGTCAGCAGAGAGCACAGTGGTCAGACTGGAATTAACTTCATATTTTTCTATGTAGTACACAGCAGCTGATAAGTACTGGAAGGTTTCAGATTTTGAAATAGAAGTAATTTACAAATCTGTTTAACTTTCCGGCACCAGTTGATTTGAAAACATTTGTTTTCCACTTATTTCCACTCGAGTTCCCCTTTAACCCCTTAACAACTGTTACACCGAGCGCTCCGGGTCCCCGTTCCTCCCCGGAGCGCTCGCCTCATCTTCGTTGTTGCAGCGCCCCGGTCAGATCCACTGACCGGGTGCGCTGCGGTCCCGCCTTCAGCCGGGGTGCGATTCGCGATGCGGGTAGCGCCCGCTCGCGATGCGCACCCCGGTCCCCGTACCTGACTCGCTCTCCCTCGGTCCTGTCCCGGCGCGCGCGGCCCCGCTCCCTAGGGCGCGCGCGCGCCGGGTCTCTGCGATTTAAAGGGCCAGTACACCAATGATGGTGCCTGGCCCAATCTTCCCAATTAGCTTATTGTGTTCACCTGTGCACTTCCCTATATCTAGTCACTTCCCTTGCACTTCCGTGCCGGATCTTGTTGCACTTGTGCCTAGTGAAAGCATTCCCTTGTCTGTTCCTAGTCCGTGTTCCTGACCTCCTGCCGTTGCCCCTGACTACGATCCTTGCCGCCTGCCCCCGACCTTCTGCTACGTCCGACCTTGCTTCTGCCTACTCCATTGTACCGCGCCTATCTTCAGCATCTTCAGCAGCCAGAGAGGTGAGCCGTTGCTAGTGGATACGACCTGGTCACTACCGCCGCAGCAAGACCATCCCGCTTTGCGGCGGGCTCTGGTGAAAACCTGTAGTGGCTTAGAACCGGTCCACTAGCGCGGTCCTCGCCATCCCTCTCTGGCACAGAGGATCCACTACCTGCCAGCCGGCATCGTGACAGTAGATCCGGCCATGGATCCCGCTGAGGTTCCCCTGCCAGTTGTCTCTGATATCGCCCGACAGATCGCCCATCTAACCCACCAGCTGTCGGAAGTGTCCACCATTTTGCACCAACATTCGCAACTTCTTCAGCAATCATCTCCTCCGCCAGCTCCTGCACCTCCTCCGCAGCGAGTGGCCACTCCTAGCCTCTGCCTGTCCTTGCCGGACAAATTTAATGGGGACTCTAAGTATTGCCGTGGCTTTCTTTCGCAATGTTCCCAGCACTTGGAGATGATGTCGGACCAGTTTCCTACTGAAAGGTCTAAGGTGGCTTTCGTGTTCTGCCTTCTGTCTGGAAAAGCCCTGTCATGGGCCGCACCGCTCTGGGACCGCAATGACCCCGTCACTGCCTCTGTACACTCCTTCTTCTCGGAAATTCGAAGTGTCTTTGAGGAACCTGCCCGAGCTTCTTCAGCCGAGATTGCCCTGCTGAACCTGGCCCAGGGTGTTTCTTCCGTTGGCGAGTACGCCATTCAGTTCCGTGCTCTTGCTTACGAGTTGTCCTGGAATAGTGAGACTCTCTGCGCGACCTTTAAAAAAGGCCTATCCAGCAACATTAAAGATGTTCTGGCCGCACGAGAGACTCCTGCTGACCTACATGAACTCATTCATCTAGCCACTCGCATTGACATGCGTTCTTCCGGATGGCGTCTGGAGCTCCGCCTGGATATGGACTTTGTTCGCACGAAGCGTTTTTTCTCTCCGGCTCCTCTCTCCTCTGGTCCTCTGCAATCTGTTCCTGTGCTTCCCGCCGCGGAGGCTATGCATGTTGACCGGTCTTGCTTGACACCTCAAGAGAGGACACGACGCCGCATGGAGAATCTTTGCCTGTACTATGCCGGTACCGAACACTTCCTGAAGGATTGTCCTATCCGTCCTCCCCGCCTGGAAAGACGCACGCTGACTCCGCACGAAGGTGACACAGTTCTTGATGTCAACTCTGCTTCTCCACGCCTTACTGTGCCTGTGCGGATATCTGCCTCTACCTTCTCCTTCTCTACTATGCTCTTCTTGGATTCCGGATCTGCAGGAAAATTTTTTTTGGCCTCTCTCATCAACAGGTTCTACGTTCCTGTGACCAGTCTCGCCAGACCCCTCTACATCTATTGTTTTTAAAATAAAAGATTGGACTGTCTCGTACGTTTCCACACAGAACCCCTCCTAATTTGCATCGGACCTCTTCACGGAAAAATTGAGTTTTTTTTTTCTCAGGTTCTTTGGCCCCAAGAAGAGGGGGAGACCCAAGGGGGGGGGTACTGTTACACCGAGCGCTCCGGGTCCCCGTTCCTCCCCGGAGCGCTCGCCTCATCTTCGTTGTTGCAGCGCCCCGGTCAGATCCACTGACCGGGTGCGCTGCGGTCCCGCCTTCAGCCGGGGTGCGATTCGCGATGCGGGTAGCGCCCGCTCGCGATGCGCACCCCGGTCCCCGTACCTGACTCGCTCTCCCTCGGTCCTGTCCCGGCGCGCGCGGCCCCGCTCCCTAGGGCGCGCGCGCGCCGGGTCTCTGCGATTTAAAGGGCCAGTACACCAATGATGGTGCCTGGCCCAATCTTCCCAATTAGCTTATTGTGTTCACCTGTGCACTTCCCTATATCTAGTCACTTCCCTTGCACTTCCGTGCCGGATCTTGTTGCACTTGTGCCTAGTGAAAGCATTCCCTTGTCTGTTCCTAGTCCGTGTTCCTGACCTCCTGCCGTTGCCCCTGACTACGATCCTTGCCGCCTGCCCCCGACCTTCTGCTACGTCCGACCTTGCTTCTGCCTACTCCATTGTACCGCGCCTATCTTCAGCATCTTCAGCAGCCAGAGAGGTGAGCCGTTGCTAGTGGATACGACCTGGTCACTACCGCCGCAGCAAGACCATCCCGCTTTGCGGCGGGCTCTGGTGAAAACCTGTAGTGGCTTAGAACCGGTCCACTAGCGCGGTCCTCGCCATCCCTCTCTGGCACAGAGGATCCACTACCTGCCAGCCGGCATCGTGACAACAACGCAGGACGTATATTTACGTCCTGCGCCGGCTCCCGCGATATGAAGTGGGATCGCGCCGCGATCCCGCATCATATCGCGTCGGTCCTGGTGCTCATCAACGGCGGGGACCCACGGCTAATACCACACATTGCCGATCGCGGCGATGTGCGGTATTAACCCTTTAGAAGCGGCGGCCAAAGCTGACCGCCACTTCTAAAGTGAAAGTGACCCGGCTGCTCAGTCGGGCTGTTTGGGACCGCCGCGGGGAAATCGCGGCGTCCCGAACAGCTTGCAGGACACCGGGAGGGCCCTTACCTGCCTCCTTGGTGTCCGATCGACGAATGACTGCTCCGTGCCTGAGATCCAGGCAGGAGCAGTCAAGCGCCGATAACGCTGATCACAGGCGTGTTAATACATGCCAGTGATCAGCATAGGAGATCAGTGTGTGCAGTGTTATAGGTCCCTATGGGACCTATAACACTGCAAAAAATTTTTTAAAAATAAGTGTTAATAAAGGTCATTTAACCCCTTCCCTAATAAAAGTTTGAATCACCCCCCTTTTCCCATAAAAAAAAAAAATGTGTAAAAAAATAAATAAATAAACATATGTGGTATCGCCGCATGCGTAAATGTTCGAACTATAAAAATATATCATTAATTAAACCGCATGGTCAATGGCGTACGCGCAAAAAAATTCCAAAGTCCAAAAAAACGTATTTTGGTCACTTTTTATACCATTAAAAAATGAAGAAAAAGTGATCAAAAAGTCCGATCAAAACAAATATCATACCAATAAAAACTTCAGATCACGGCGCAAAAAATGAGTCCTCATACCGCTCTGTACGTGGAAAAATAAAAAAGTTATAGGGGTCAGAAGATGACATTTTTAAACGTATAAATTTTCCTGCATGCAGTTATGATTTTTTCCAGAAGTGCGAAAAACACAAACCTATATAAGTAGGGTATCATTTTAACCGTATGGACCTACAGAATAAAGATAAGGTGTAATTGTTACCAAAATATGCACTGCGTAGAAACGGAAGCCCCCAAAAGTTACAAAATGGCGTTTTTTCTTCGATTTTGTCGCACAATGATTTTTTTTCCGTTTTGCCGTGCATTTTTGGGTAAAATGACTAATGCCACTGCAAAGTAGAATTGGTGACGCAAAAAATAAGCCATAATATGGATTTTTAGGTGGTAAGGTTATGATTTTTTTAGGTTATGATTTTTAAGAGGTAAGGAGGAAAAAACTAAAGTGCAAAAACTGAAAAACCCTGAGTCCTTAAGGGGTTAAAAGAGAGATTATTTAATTCTACATTTAGGGGTCCTTATTTATCTTTTAATTCAGGGGTTTTACTATAGAGGGTGCAGAGGTTGTAGTCACACTGGGACCAGGGTGCCTAATTAAAGGCACATCTGCCTGATGGGAAACCATTAGTATAAATGATACATGGTAGACATGGAGTCCTGTTGCAGATTTGGCATCGGGGCCCAGAAGTTACAAGTTACTGTATGCCTCTGTTTGGAATCAATACAATAAAAAAATACAATAAAAATTTCTCTTTTCAAAAGAAAGGTCCTCAATACCTAAAGAGGTATTACCAGAGAATGACTTTAATGATGTATCCATTAAATAGATGCCAATATACTTCATACATATTAGAAAACATAACTGAATGCCTTCAAGTTGCATTTATTACCCACAGGCTATAAACTCATCTGTTTAAAAGGGTTTCCTATTCACAGTAAAGCAGATAACAATCTCTTCACAGGGGTCTGAATGATGCATGTGCATCACCGCTCTATTCATTCTCTATAGGAGCTGTAGAGACAGGTGACCCCTATACATGGCTAGCTCCAAAGCTCCTTTAGAAAATGAATAGATTGGTGACATACATGCATGTGTCCCCACTCCATTGTATTAGTCCCCGTTATAAAGATCCCAGCAATTGGACCCCCACAATTACATGGTTATCCTCTATCTTGTAGAAAGGGGAAAACTTTGCAAATTGGGACAACTCCTATAAAGGAAGTTGTCACATATGGGCAGGGGAACAATGCACTCTAGCTCTCCCCTAGAACCCCTGTCCCTGCATATTGCATAGTTGCCCTAAACGGCAACTCCACAACTAGAAGACGGTCTCTACTCTGAAATAAGGGAAAGGTCATCTCAGGTCAAAATGAAAACAATTTGGTAAGAGGTCAGGAATCAGGTCAGAACACAAAGGGTAAACTAAAGCACAAACCAGGGAACACAATACCGTACAAGAAACATGCAGATAGACTAACAATATAATGTCAGACAGGCCGGATTAAACAAGGATAGCTTAAATAACAAATACGCTAGGCGAGACAGGATTCAAATACAAACCAAGGTCAAACCAATCAGACTACAAGGCACATAACAGCAGGAAAAATAGTGGTCAATAAACAAGCAAGAGGTCAGAGAGGTCTTGAGTGGTCAGAGCGCAACCCTGGAAACCTGCATCGATGCGATTGTTACAGAAATCTGCCATAACTTTTATGCTGCTTGAATCATGACTTATCTGAGCAGTCCCCTGTGGCTTTTTCCAGCCCCACCAGCCTTGATTGATTAGTTTAAGTGAATTGAAAGGTCTATCTGTGGGGCAGGTAGAAGCTTGTGGTTCAGGCAGCATGAAAGTAATGACAGGTTACCTTTAATGGTTAGGTAACAAAAAATCTCACAAGATATAATTTAAAAGAATTCAACATTAGTCTGTGGTAACATGGTATGATGAGAGCAGATGTTGTTACCCTAGGGGCAGATGGCATTAACCCCTTGCTTCCGTGATGCCAGGGAGTGGTTTATGCTCGATACTACCCAAAGGTATACTGCTAGATCCTGGGCTAGGCACGGGGGGGGCAATAATGACTCTGACGCCAAGTTACGAATAACGGTAGCTTTACTAAGGGTAGACAGATGGTAAAGTATATATAGTTAAGCCAGGGCCCACGGAGGTGACCAGTGACTCAGAAACCTTAAGGGCTTGCTGGGACTTGTAGTAGGACTAGACAATGTAATGCAGGCCACGCTGACTTGACAGATGACTGGGACTGGGACTGACTTAACTTGACTGAAGACTGACAAAGCTATGACTGTAGCTTACTTGCATTTCATGGTTGCTGCAGGACTTGACTTTGAGGCTCCAACACTCTGGATACACACACTAGGCATGACTGACCTCAGCTTATCTCCCAGGAGAGAGCTAGCTCTACTCAGGGCTTATATGAGGGAGACTAGCAGGGAGCCCATAGGTCACTCTTGGGATCACCTGGTCACTGATACCTCCAGGGTAACAAAAACATGACATGTCACATGGTACAACTCTTAAAGCAACAAGACATTTTATAATACATTACATTGCAAAAACATATGTACAGGGGGGAAATAAGTACAAGGGAGCCCTGGGGACACTGAAGGGAAGATGCCGGACAGGGCAGCAGGGGGGGGGCAACACGTCTCGTACTGAGCCACCACAAGTCCATTACAGATGCCACTGTTTGGCATCTGTCACAGCCTTTCTTCAACGTTTATGTTGGGAACTTTTTCCAGTGTATGCACAGTGTGACTAAAACCTAATGTAACCACATTTGCTCTATGAACTGTTTTTTTTGTTTGTGATATGATTTCACTGTGAAAAAAAAGAAATTTTCCAGTGGAGTCATTAATTGCAAGAGTATATGAGTTCACACAAAATAGTTGACATAGTTAACTTCTTTGATAAAGAATAAAGCAAGAGGCAAAGAATATATTAACAAGATACAGCCAATACAAAATCTGGGAGAGACCGCTGCCTCGAGAGTAGCTACAGGTCAGAAGACCTGTACAGTTCCCAATGGGCTCCCTGATTATGACATTCTAAAAGCTTCTATATCTCCTGAGTAGAGGTGAGCTAATTTTTGAAAAATTTGATTTGTCCGATTCGCCAAATTTTTGGAAGAAATTCGGTTAGATCCAAATTTATTTGCGGTGATTCTATATTAAAAACAGCAATTTCTGGCCTAAAGAGAGCCTCAATAGGGATGTAGAACACTTTGCTTTGTTCTAACACACAGGGTGTGCTTGGGTAGTGAAATAATACTGTTATTCAGTATGACATGGAGATTACAGGCATCACTTTTAGAATAACTACCACAAAGCAGCACAATGACAGAGCCTGGAGGTGGTATCAGTATGAGGAGACCATATAGTGGCTGAATGACACAGCGTGGAGGTGTTGGCAGCATGAGGAGACAATATAGTGGCTGAATGACAAAGCGTGGAGGTGGTGGCAGCATGAGGAGACTATAAAGTGGCTGAATGACACAGTGTGGAGGTGTTGGCAGCATGAGGAGACCATATAGTGGCTGAATGACACAGCCTGGAGCTGGCAGCAGCATGAGTAGACACTAGGGCTTCACAATTCCTAAGATTAAAAGACGAATTTTGAAATTTAAATTGAAGATTTAGGGTAGCTAGTGCTACAATAAAAAAGTTTTAGGCCCAGATCCAGCAGCATCAGTAAATCATATATTGGCTGAATGACACAGCCTGGAGTTGGCTGAAGCAAGAGGAGACCATATAGTTTTTGAATGGCAAAGCCTGGAGTTGGAAACAACATGAGTAGACCCTAGGGCTTCACAATCCCTAAGATTAAAAGATGCATTCTGAAATTTAAACTGAAGATTTTGGGTAGCTAGTGCTACCATAACAACATTTTTATTCCCAGACCCAGGCCCAGCAGCATCAGGAAACCATATATTGCCTGAATGACACAGCCTGGAGTTGGCTGAAGCATGAGGAGACCATATAGTGTCTGAATGGCACAGCCTGAAGTTGGCAGCAGCATGAGTAGACACTAAGGCTTCACAATCTCTAAGATTAAAAGAGGAAGTCTGAAAATTAAACTGAAGATTTTAGGTAGCTAGTGCTACCATAACAACATTTTTATTCCCAGACCCAGCAGCATCAGTAAACCGTTTATTGCCTGAATGATACAGCCTAGAGTTGGCTGAAGTATGAGGAGACCTTACAGTGTCTGAATGGCACAGCCTAGAGTTGGCAGCAGCATGAGTAGACACTAGGGCTTCACAATCCCTAAGATTAAAAGATGAATTCTAAAATTTAAGCAGAAGATTTTGGGTAGCTAGTGCTACCATATCAACATTTTTATTCCCAGACCCAGGCCCAGCAGCATCAGTAAACCATATATTGGCTGAATGACACAGCCTGGAGTTGGCTGAAGCATGAGGAGACCATATAGTGTCTGAATGGCACAGCCTGGAGTTGGCAGCAGCATGAGTGGACAATAGGAGTTCAGAATCTCTAAGAATAAAAGACAAATTTTTTAAATTTAAACTGAAGATTTAGGGTAGCTGCATGAATGATTGATGTGTTTGATCAATGTGTTTGATTGTCGGGTGATTTATGTATAACATGTCATGTCACTTGCGCTAACACAGTGTTTCTGATACTGTTACCAGGGTGCCTACAGCTGTTGCAAAACTACAACACCCACCCAGGCCCAGCAGCATCAGTAAACCATATATTGGCTGAATGACACAGCCTGGAGTTGGCTGAAGCATGAGGAGACCATATAGTGTCTTAATGACAGAGCTTGAAGGTAGCATCAGTAGGAGGGGACCATACTGTGGCTGAAAGGCACAGCCTGGAGTTGTCAGAAGCATGAGGAGACCATTGAAATGTAAGAATTTTAAATGGAAATTTAAGATTTTTAAATTGAAATTGAGGATTTTTAAATTGAAATTTTAACTCCCAAGTTTTAGTGTCCAGGGCCCCGGCATGTGGGTACAAAGGACAAAATATAACAAAGAGTCACATGGCAGCACAATGACAGAGCCTGGAGGTGGCATCAGTAGAAGGAGACCATATAGTGACTGAGTGGCACAGCCTGGAGTTGGCTGAAGCATGAGAAGAGACCACATAGTGGCTGAATGAGACAGTCTGGAAGTGGCATCAGTATGAGGAGACCATATGGGGGCTGAATGACTGCCTGGAGTTTATGGCAGCATGGGAAGACCATAAAGTGTCTGAATGGCACAGCCTGGAGTTTGCTGCAGATGAGGAGACAATAGGGCTTCATAATCTCTAAGAAAAAAAGATGAATTTAGAAATTTCCATTTAAGATGTATGGTACCTAGTGCTACCATAAACATATATAGGTAATGTCCTAGGCCCAACCGCATCAATAAACCATGTAGTTTCTGAATGACACAGAATGGAGCTGGCTGAAGCATCAGTAAAAAATATATTGGTTGAACCGCACGGCCTGGAGGTGGGTGAAGGATGAGGAGACCATATAGTGGCTGAATCAGACAGCCTGGAGATGGCAGCAGCATCAGGAGTCCTGAAAGTGACCCGGTGACAGAGTGGTGTGGTGGGTGTCAATACCAGTACCGGGTAAGGTGTGTGAAAAAAGGTCTGATGTGGAGGAATGTTTGTAACTGGGGAGCAGTGCCTTAAATCTGTTTGGCACTATCCATATTTGTGAAGTGTTGGTGTGGCACCATGGTCAATCTACTCTCATGCATGAGGCATTGGTGGTTGGAAATCCTGGCTGATCCATGCCTGATTCATTTTCGCAAAGGTCAGTCTCTCCACATTTTTCGTGGACAGACGAGTTCTCCTTGACTATAGCCCCTGCCGCACTAAACACCCGCTCTGATGGCACACTACTGGCCAGGCAGGACAATAGACATGTGCAATTCGTGTCGGATGTAATTAGTTTTTGTCCAAATTTTTCATATTTCGTACATTCTGATCAATCCGAATGTACGAAATATTTACATCCTAATGAATCCGAAATCAGAATATAACGAATTGTACATAGCTACGAAATTGTGAAAATCTTTTTTTATTTTTGTTAAAACAAAATTTGTTTTCATTTAGAAGCAAGGGACCATTATCGGGAGCAGGTGCACAGAAAAGAAGAGACCCACGGAGATCAGAACATTAAGTCAGGTAAGATAATGTATTATTTTATGTGATTCGTTAATACATGATGTAATGTTGAATGAATGAATAAATGAATGAATGAATGAATGAATGCTGCATGACTTAATTGGACCTCAAACGTTCTAAACGGCAATTATCCAATAAGTCTGCGGTTTTATCAATAAAAAATTTTTCCCACGGCAATTACTATGCATTTCATTCACATACTGAACCAGTTCAGAAAAGAGAGAGGGAAATTTTAAAATGAAAGAACTGAAATATAGATTAGCACATGTTTGCCAACAAACCAGGGGGCCTCCAGCTGTTGCAAAACTGCAACTCCCAGGATGCCCAGACAGCCTTTGGCTGTTAGGGCATGCTGGTGGGTGTTGTAGCTTTGCAACAGCTGGAGGCACCCTGGTAACAGTAACAGAAACACTGTGTTAGCGCAAGTGACATGACATGTTGTACAGAAATCACCCGACCATCAAACACATCGATTAAACACATCAATCATTCATGCAGCATTCATTCATTTATTCATTCAACATTACATCATTTATTAATAAATCACATAAAATTTATTTTATAGTCTTCCAATGTTCCGATCTCTGTGGCTGCCCTCTTTTCCTGCACACGCTCCCGATAATGGTCCCCTGCTTAAAAAAGATTTACCCGAATGTACACGAATACCGAATGTATCCGAAAAAAATCAAACCCGAAACCCCGAATACCGAATGTATCCGAAAAATCAAACCCGAAAAATTTACCGAACCGAAAATTTTACCCAAAATGAAAAAACGAAACAAAACGAAAATTTTTCTTGTGCACATCTCTACAGGATACCTTTTCCAGGGCAAACTCGGCTAGTTGTGCCCACAAATCAAGTTTGGCTGCCCAGAAGTCCAGTGGAGCGTCAAGATGTGGTGGCATGGGCATGTCAAGGTATGCCACCCACTGCATTTTCAGGTCCTGCACCAGGTGTACCTGCTGCTGATGAGTTGCCTCACTATGCTGGTGAAGAAAGCTACTCATCAGTGACTGTAGACTCAGGCTGCTGCTGATGTAGCTGGTACTGCTCCTGGCACCCCACCCCTCCCCAGCAGCCATGGCAGTGGAAGGTGAGCACAGGGCCCCCCCCAATTCAGACCTGCGAGAGGATGGACGATGGCGCAGATAGGCATCTGCCAACTGACTACATAGGATGCCTCTGTAGTAGGTCATTTTGTCCTCCTTCTCAGTGGGTGTAAAAAAGGCCCCTATTTTGTGGCGGTAGGGAGGGTCCAATAAGGTGGAGATCCAGAAGTCATCCCGCTTACGAATGGTGACAATTCGGCTGTAACTACGCAGGCAAGTGAGCATGCATCATGCCATTTGTGCAAGTGATTCGGAGGCATTCCCTGCCTCAATCTCCACTGCATACTGCCACAGTGTGTCTAGGTCCTCTGTCTCGCCTTCCTCATAACCCTCTAGCACCTCTTGCTGCTCCTGCTCCTCCTCTCCTGTCCGATTACTTGAAAAACTGCCCATTTGGCGAAACCTAAACTGTGCTCCTCTGTGCCCCTCCCCCTCCTCCTCCTCCAGTTCAGCCCCCACAGGGCTCATGAGGCCGTGAGATGTAGGCACCACGTCTCCGGTGCCCTTACCAGCCATCGTTTCCAATACGTGTTGTAAGAAATGAAGCAGTAGAATGACGTTGTTCATCCCGTAATCCTGGTGACTTACCAATAATGTGGCTTCCTCAAAGGGCCTGAGCAAACGGTAGGTGTCACGTATGAGCTGCTACTGGTTCACATTGAAATTACACAAGGGAGTACCCCTATCCACTTGGATCATCAAGAAATCAGTGATGGCTTTTCTCTGTTCGCACAGTCGGTACAACATATGGAGGGTGGAATTCCAACGTGTGGCAACGTCACAAATCAGACTATGTGGCTGAAGTGCATGCAAAGTTTCCTTCCCATTGTTAGGATGTTTTGCAAATGGGGGGAACACTTCAGGAACTGCTTCACAACCAGATTTAACACGTGTGCCATGCAGGGTGCATGGCTCAGCCTTCCCAGTCGCAGAGCATGAAGGAAGTTCTTCCCGTTGTCAGTCACCATGGTTCCCATTTCCAGTTTTCATGGTGTAAGCCATGCTCCGATTTCTTTACGAATGACTTTTAGCAGTTCCTCCCCTGTGTGACTCTTTTCGCCAAGGCAAACCATGTGAAGAACAGCATGACACCACCGTGCCCTGCACACATGGTATGCTGAATGGCCACTGAGACTTGTCTGGGCAGTGGAGGATGAGGAGGCGGAGTCACACACTGTCACAGGGCCATGTTGTGGCCGTGCAGGAACTACATTCACCTAGTGAGCCGTAAAGGACATGTATTGTTCCTGACCGTAGTTACAGCTCCAGACGTCGGCGTTGCCATGCACTTTGGTGCACACCGACAGGCTCAAGGACTGGACCACCTTCTGTTCCACAAAATTGTGCAGGGCTGGTACTGCCTTCTTCACAAAGAAATGACGTCTTCATCATCATCAAGTCTCTACATGTCACTGATGTCCTTCTCAGGTTCCTCAACAGTGTCTGCTTAAGGACCCTGAACCCTGGAAACACCGCCTCCCACGTCACTCTCCTCATCACTACTTGCCCGCCTAGCGGGGAATCGGCAGATGTCTCTTCCACTTCTTGGATGGGCAGTAGCTGCTGCTTATCCTCTATTAGATCGTCCTTACTGAATAGTGGAGCTGAACCTACAACATAAGATACTTCTTTATGGGAGGGAATAGCATAGGACAGAGATAATGGGAGGACAGAGACTGCTCTTGGGCCATGCCAACTGAGGATTGTGTCTGAGGAACCCCCCGATTGTTGACTGGGGATGTCAGATGTCATTTGTGATGAAGTGGATGACCATGTTAACTAATCAACGATGGCAGATGGGTTGCTGGTCGAGACACGACCACTAGCTAAGAACAGGAGCTCAGGCCTCTAGCTGTAACTCCTGCTGCCACTCGAGAATAGTCTGCTGTGACCTCTGCCTGAAGGATTTAGGCCTCTGTCACTCCTCTTTGCACGTCCTGGTACTTCTCTGCCTGACATTCTTAGTGTGCATATGAGGGAGTACAATACGCTTCACTACGCTTAAAACAGTATTTGTCTAGAACACCAGCCGGTGAGTACTTTTGCTTGGACTTTCACAGTATGTCGGCCCTTGACAGATTAACAGGTACAAAATAGTACACTACTTAGATGTAGGTATGTGGTATGCACTGATGAGGGCATAAAAATGCTCTACAGTATATTTTAAAAAGTATCTCAGTACAACATCAGCCGGTGAGTACTTTTGCCTGGACTTTCACAGTATGGTGGCCCTTGGCAGATTAACAGGTAAAAAATAGTACACTACTTAGATGTACATATGTGATATTTCACTTGTGAGGGCAGAAAAATGCAGTACAGTATGCTTAAAAAAGTATCTGAGTACGACTGGACTTTCACAGTATGTAGGCCCTTGACAGATTATCAGATACAGAATAGTACACTACTTAGATGTACGTATGTGATATGCACTTATGAGGGCAGAAAAATGTGGTACAGTACGCTTAAAAACTCTGTATTTTTGTAGAACACCAGCCGGTGATTACTTTTGTCTGTCTTTTCACAGTACGTAGGCCCTTAATAGATTAACAAGTACAAAATAGAACACTACTTAGATGTACGTATGCAGTATGCACTTATGAAGGCAGAAAAATGCGCTACAGTACGCCTAAAAACTATTTTTGTTAAACACCAGCAGGTGATTACTTTTGTCTGTCTTTTCACAGTATGTATGCCCTTGACATATTAACAGGTACAAAATATTTCACTACTTAGATTTATGTATGCAGTATATACTTATGAGGGCAAAAAAATGCGCTACAGTGCCCTTATAAAAACTTGTTTATGTAAAACAACAGCAGTACACAACAGTGCTGCAGCCAAAGAAAGCTGTGTACTAAACACAAAATTGCACTCTGTCACAGACTAGTAGGAATGGACTGCTGGGTATTATACCGTCTACAGACTAGTATAACCAGCAGATTAGTTGTTGTGGAACAAAGACACAGAATTGCGCTGAAAAATTCTTCCTGCCTCCTCTGCTAAGGTTTATGAAGTTGAGGCAGCTTGTTGAAATGTATAAGGAAACACACAGCTATCCGACCCTCTTTGTAATACTATGCTGTAGAAAGTGACTGGGAGGTTAAAACCTGCAGCTGCAGTAAAAATCCTTTTCATTGAAAAAAACAATGCTCTCCGTCCACGAGAACGCTAATGTGACTAGGAGGATGTTAAACGCTGCTGGACTGCGCTTTTCTCTGCTGTAACACACGCACACAGGCTCTGCATCCTATGATCCTTCTGCAGTGTATTGTAATGAAGTTAGCTGACGATTATATAGGGTTGTGAGATCACAGGGGTGACTGGCTGCTGATAGGCTGCATCCCGCATGTAATTCAGGGTCATCACTTCCCTTCCCGCCTTGCCTTCCTGCCTTCCCAGCGTTCCTTGCCACATGTACTGACATGTGGATCCACCATTTTAGATGCACTGGAGCCTGCACCGCAGTCAATGGAGTTTAATGAAGCGATTCGTTGCGAATCGAATATTTCCTGAAATTCGTAACAAATTTGGGTTCTTCAGCTTCTATTCGCTAAACTCTACTCCTGGGATTCATGTATCTTTGTTAAATAATCTCAGACCTCCACGTGTTTGTGAATTGCAAATGTCATGATGATCTATTCTAAGGAATTTAGCTTGGGGTTTACCTATACCAGGAACTGTGTTAGTGCCAAAATTGAAGTGGGAAACTAGTAAAATATTATAACAAGACAATTTATTAAAATAAGCTAACTTTTATTATGAAGTTATTATGAACTACAGTTTAAAGAGTTTCATCTATTTTGTGGTCACAAACAGCCTGCCTTGATAAACTTTAGAAAGTTAAATGTTTTCTTCAGTAACAGATATCATATTTTATTGCATTCTGATGGGTATGTAATTGGTCATGTGTTACATCTGCCATTTGCTATATCTATGTGATAGAACCATACCCATGAGCTAGCAAACACTTCTTCAAGGCTTCTAGTTGAGATTAGTCGAAGTTATTTATGCTATGATGCTAAAAGATGTAGACAAAAAGGCAAAGTGCTTCATAGAGTAATAACACTACAGCTTTCATAAACATGTCAAGTCAAGTCAAGTAGAGTTAAGTTTTTCCAAAACATTTGGTTTGCAGCGAACAGGTTCTCCGCAAAACAGAGAGGAGATAAACCTCAAAATACAGTACATGTATAACACTGCCTAAGAGCACTTAAGTTTGTTTTAACACTGCTAGGGTCACATAGTAATGTATTCAAGTAGTTTTAAAGTGATTTTCAGGCAAAGTTAATGTCAAAGTTACGGTGACGTGCGGTAACCCATGGTAACTAGCCGCTTGTAAGAAAACACACTGCACTAACTGTTTGCTTTTTAACATCAAAATTAATGTGTATAACATATCCCTTTTTGTTGGCAGATGCCTGTCAGTTTAAAAATGCACATGGAAGTATCGGAAAATGCAGTGGTTGTTTACAAGCATTCTAAAAGTTTGCCAATTTTTGGTAGTTACAACAGGATTGGTGATGGTGTCTCAAATAGTGATGAACTTGTAGATAGCGAAGAAACAGTAGCTATTGAAAAATTTAAAACATTTTTGGGGCTTTTTGTGGCTGGAATGTGAATACGATTCAATGGATTTTTTTTAAGTGTTCCAAAAATTCTCCCTTTTGGAAGTTACAACAGAATTGTTGTCTCATACCTTTTTTGGGATCATGGGTTGTGTATGTGTAGGCCTGGATGGTAGCAGCAGCAAAATATTTTCCACACAGCAGGAACCCTAAGAAGTACACCACAACACGACTGTGTCACTCCTCTGGAAGGCTTTTTTCTCAAGCCTGAAGATTCAGCACAGTCATCATTCTCTGCTCCTGAGCTTATCAGACCAACCAACCTGCTAATATCATCATCATCAGACTCCACCTCATCGTTCCTACCACTACTCTCAGTATGGACATCTGATGTCTGATTGTGGGCTCCTCCCTCTCCCTCAGCATGTCCACCATGATGCTTTACACTACCACCACCAGTCCCACTAGTGCTATGCTTGGCCGCTGCTTTCACCTCCATCACCTCTACAACACACTCTAAAGACTGACTGTGACAGAACTCCTCCTTTTGCCTATGCTATACTTCTGCTTAGCACAAGGGATGGGGAAGCTGGTGGAATAAATTTTCTAGGATGGACCTTTCCACTGCATCATGTTACTGTAGGCAATAAAAAATCCACTGACACCTGGCTCAACATCATATCGTCAGACTCTTCTTTCAAGTCAAACAAATCAGTAAATCAGCCCACAAGGGCTATACCATCTTCCAAAACTACACAACCCGTAGAAGACAGTAAGAACTTTTGCTTGCAGATGATGCTACTGTTACTTATACCAGGTATCCGGATGCTGCTGCTACCTGTACTGGTGCTGGTGCTGCCACCAACATTCTTACTGGCAAAGGACATGGCAATGGTGCTTTTTACTCTACCCCATTATCATCCAAAAATGCCTTTACCAGATAATTTTTTATGAAAAAGATTTTAAGGTTATTGTTATGTTTTTGGGGTGATTTGGCACTCGCGAAGTAGTCAAGTGGTGGATAAACTGCCAGTCAACTTTCCCTCTTATTGCTATCAATGCGTGTTTATGTTAACACAGGTAGATACAATAAATGTCTGATTAAACACAGAAAATACAGGAAACGTGGCCTAAAATGTGTATTCCACCTTCTCTATGCATGCTGTTAATGCATATTTGTGTTACACCCATCTAGAAATACAATATGTTTGAATAAGCCATGATAATACTTGGCCTAAACGTATTCCACGTTCACTGTAAACACATTTAATGGATATTTACGTTAAAATACAGATCAGCCCACAGCTTGCTTTGTGTTAAAATGGGATAGCTTTCTATGGGCTCATTCTGCAGTGATACTGCCGGGATCTGTAGTGCACCAACTGGACTTAGTAATGCAGGGAGGTGACAGGAGGTCACTGTCTGAGGTCAGACCACTGCTCAATCCTTTGCTTAGCTTGCTTTGTATTTTCAAGGGGTATTCCAGGATTTTTTTTTATTTGACTTAGCTACAGGGGCTGTAAAGTTAGTGTAGTTCATAATATAGTGCATGTACCTGGGTTTCATGGTGGTCTCGCAATTCTTGTGATTTTTGCCACAAAATGTTAGTTTTTAACAGCATTCAAAATGACTGCCATTTCAGGTTTTTCCAGGTTGCAGTGTGACCCAAGACATGACATCACTAGTCAGCTGTTGACAGGGAGCGTTTCCTGCTTCAATGAGTGGAGCGACCGCTGGGTGGGAGGGAGATCATTATGCAATGAATTGCAGTTTTGCAACAGCTGGCACCCTGGTTAGAAAGAACTGGTCTATTGCATGGAAGGCAGCACAGGAGTGTTCAATGGGTGGGGTGGCGGATGTGTGGGAGGGAGAAAAGTGACCTCACATTTACAAACAAGATATCATGGGACTTGAAGTTTGGCATAAGGATTCCAACAGGAAGTACCATTTCACACCTCAGCATTATGGTAATCCCACAACACAGCCGTTTGGCTCCAAGACAAGCACGGATCCTTCCTCAGCATGTTTATTACTGTCTGGCAGGTAAGTAAAATCACCTTATGGTGGATAACCCCTTTAATGTGATAGCTTGTATGGGCTTGTTCTGCAGTGACACTGCTGGGATCTGTAGTGCACCAACTGGACACACTAATACAGGGAAGTTACAGGGGGTTGCTGTCTGAGGTTAGCCCACTGCTGCATGCTTAATTTGCTTTCTATTAGCTTTGTAAGGACTGGTATCTGTAGTACATCTGTGCAGTGCTCTTTCTCTCTTAGCTTTCCCTCTCCAAAGATAGCATAGAGACAAAGCTTTGTTTTGCCAGGATCCATGGTGTTGACCAGGACACAGGACTCACAGAGGGAAGGTAATGTCCAACATACTTAATTAACCTCTTAAGGACTCAGGGCGTACCTGTACGCCCTGAGCCCGGTCCCGGTATTTAAAACGGGGTCACGCTGTGACCCCGCGTCACAGCCAGGACCCTGTTCTAATAGCGCGAGGCACCGATCGTTGTGCCGCGTGCTATTAACCCTTCAGACGCGGCAATCAAAGTTAACTGCCGCGTCTGAAAGTGAAAGTAAATGCTTCCCTGCAGCTCAGTCAGGCTGATCGGGACATCGTGATAAAATCACGATGTCCCAATCAGCTAGGACGCGAGCGGAGACCCCCTTACCTTGCTCCAGGCTACAGGCTTGAGCAATCGAGCCCCTATCTCGCTGATCCATGCAAAGCTACGGCTTTGCAGGGATCAGGGTAAAAGATGGGAGCTATAACACTGCAAAAAAAAAGTGAAAAAAAAAAGTTAACAAATGTCATTTAACCCCTTCCGTAATAAAAGTTTGAATCACCCACTTTTCCCAGTAAAAAAAACAAAACTGTGTAAATAAAAATAAACATATGTGGTATCACCGCGTGCGTAAATGTCCGAACTATAAAAATATATAGTTAATTAAACCGCACGGTCAATGGCGTATGCGCAAAAGAATTCCAAAGTCCAACAAGGCGTATTTTTGGTCACTTTTTACTTCATAAAAAAAATAATAAAAAGCGATCAAGAAGTCAGATCAATGCAAAAACTTATACCAATAAAAACTTCAGAACACGGCGCAAAAAATGAGCCCTCATCCCGGCCCGTATGCAGAAAAATATAAAAGTTATAGGGGTCAGAATATGACAATTTTAAACATATAAATTTTCCTGCATGTAGTTATGATTTTTTTTCAGAAGTACTACAAAATCAAACCTACCGTATATACTCGAGTATAAGCCGAGACCCCTAATTTCAACCCAAAATCCCAGGAAAAGTTATTGACTCGAGTATAAGCCTAGGGTGGGAAATACATCATCCCCCCTGTCATCATCCAGACCCGTCATTAACATCCTCATCATCATCGCCGCCTGTCATCATCCAGACCCTCATCATCATCACCTGTCATCATCCCCTTGTCATCATCCCACACATCCCCCCTTCATCATCCCCTTGTCATCATCCCCACCCCCTTCATCATCCCCTTGTAATCATCCCACACACCCCCCTTCATCATCCCCACCCCCTTCATCATACCACCCCTCCCCTTCATCATCCTCTTGTCATCATCCCACAGCCCCCCTTCATCATCCTCTTCTCATCATCCGCCCTCAGTGGTCTTCAACCTGCGGACCTCCAGAGGTTTCAAAACTACAACTCCCAGCAAGCCCGGGCAGCCATCGGCTGTCCGGGCTTGCTGGGAGTTGTAGTTTTGAAACCTCCGGAGGTCCGCAGGTTGAAGACCACTGCGGCCTTCGACATCATCCAGCCCCCTCTCACCCCCCTTTAGTTCTGTACAGTACTCACCTCCGATTTAAAACTATCAGGAAATACAGGGTGTCTTCTAATAATGGCCCACTAGGTGGTGCTACAGTATAAGTTATGGAGTTCTCTTTTTCCCCTATGCCGGTTCACTACCGTTACATAGTCACTCCACACTTAAACACAGCCTGTATTCCTGTCTAAAAGTGTATAGATGCTCTAACGTTTCGTTTGTGACCAAACTTCTTCAGAGAGCTGCCTAAACTGGCGTTCAGCGTGCTGGCACTATCTTTTATAATCTTACATCTGCGCGTCACTTCCGATGCGCCAGTGATGGATCTTGATCCAATCAGGGTATGGTTGGCGTTCCGTTGTTTCCGGCCGCCAAGGGTGCGCATGCCCATTACTGTCATAGTATCCGGCCTCTCTATCTGTCTGTTGCGCCCGTTCCCGAGTTCGCGCCTGCGCTGTATGCAGGCCTCTTCTCCGTGGAACGCAAGCTTCATCCGTTGAAGCGCAACATCTCTTTTTCATCAATGCGCATGTACGTACCTTCCTGGATCTCCATTAACCAGGGGAAGAGGAGGGGGGCAGGGTGCATTACTAGTCCATGGCTAGTGTAAGGCTTCTTATCTCAGACTGTACTAGAATATGCAACTTGTTTTATTGTAGTCCCCTGCTTTCTATGGGGGACTGTTCTATTTTCGGCAATCTACCCTATGTGTTTGCCAGTCTTGCTGTGATTTCCACATTTTCTTAGTTTTGCTCTGTTCCACAGTATGTATCTATATAGACACAGGCTCTTCATTTTTCTTTCTTTGGTTTATTCAAGAAATGGTGTAAAGGAAAAACCTTTGTTTAAACCTCCAGGGCTTTTACTCTTTAAACGGTAGATCCATTTGGCTTCTTCTTTAAGTAATAACCGATTTATATCTCCCTTTCTTGGGCCCATTTCATATTTCTCTAAGCCCCAAAATTTGATCTCCTCCAGCTTATTTCTGTGTTTGTCTCTCATGTGCCTCGCAATGGGGGTATCGATTCCTGTCCTGATTGTACTGGCATGTTTGCTTATTCGCTTCCTCAGTTCTTGAGTGGTTTTTCCCACATACAGTTTAGGGCATGTGCACTTGGACACGTAGATAACTGTCACGATGCCGGCTGGCAGGTAGTGGATCCTCTGTGCCAGAGAGGGATTGGCGTGGACCGTGCTAGTGGATCGGTTCTAAGTCACTACTGGTTTTCACCAGAGCCCGCCGCAAAGCGGGATGGTCTTGCTGCGGCGGTAGTGACCAGGTCGTATCCACTAGCAACGGCTCAACCTCTCTGACTGCTGAAAATAGGCGCGGTACAAGGGAGTAGACAGAAGCAAGGTCGGACGTAGCAGAAGGTCGGGGCAGGCAGCAAGGATCGTAGTCGGGGGCAACGGCAGGAGGTCTGGAACACAGGCTAGGAACACACAAGGAAACGCTTTCACTGGCACAATGGCAACAAGATCCGGCGAGGGAGTGAAGGGGAAGTGAAGTATAAATAGGGAGTGCACAGGTGAACACACTAATTGGAACCACTGCGCCAATCAGCGGCGCAGTGGCCCTTTAAATCGCAGAGACCCGGCGCGCGCGCGCCCTAGGGAGCGGGGCCGCGCGCGCCGGGACAGGACAGACGGACAGCGAGTCAGGTACGGGAGCCGGGATGCGCATCGCGAGCGGGCGCTACCCGCATCGCGAATCGCATCCCGGCTGGAGACGGTATCGCAGCGCACCGGGTCAGTGGAGCTGCCCGTAGCGCTGCGGTAGCGAGAGAGAAGCGAGCGCTCCGGGGAGGAGCGGGGACCCGGAGCGCTCGGCGTAACAGTACCCCCCCCTTGGGTCTCCCCCTCTTCTTAGAGCCTGAGAACCTGAGGAGCAGACTTTTGTCTAGGATGTTGTCCTCAGGTTCCCAGGATCTCTCTTCAGGTCCACAGCCCTCCCAATCCACCAAAAAGAACCTTTTTCCTCTGACCGTCTTGGAGGCCAGTATCTCTTTCACTGAGAAGACGTCAGAAGAACCGGAGACAGGAGTGGGAGAAACTAATTTGGGAGAGAAACGGTTGATGATGAGTGGTTTAAGAAGAGAGACATGAAAGGCATTAGGAATACGGAGAGAAGGAGGAAGAAGAAGTTTGCAAGAGACAGGATTAATTTGGCACAAGACTTTGAAAGGACCAAGATAGCGTGGACCCAGTTTGTAACTGGGGACACGAAAGCGGACATATTTAGCGGAGAGCCATACCTTGTCTCCGGGAGCAAAAATGGGGGGAGCTCTTCTTTTCTTATCGGCAAACTTTTTCATGCGAGATGAAGCCTGTAAAAGAGAATCTTGGGTCTCTTTCCATATGGTGGAAAGATCACGAGTCACTTCATCTACAGCGGGCAAACCAGAGGGCAAGGGAGTAGGGAGGGGGGGAAGAGGGTGACGGCCGTACACCACGAAAAATGGGGATTTGGAGGAAGATTCAGAGACTCTAAAGTTATACGAGAATTCGGCCCATGGTAGAAGATCTGCCCAATCATCCTGGCGGGAGGAAACAAAATGTCGTAAATAATCACCCAAGACCTGGTTAATTCTTTCTACTTGTCCATTGGATTGAGGATGATATGCAGAAGAAAAGTTTAATTTAATCTTGAGTTGTTTACAGAGAGCCCTCCAGAATTTTGACACGAATTGGACGCCTCTATCCGAGACTATCTGTGTGGGCAACCCGTGAAGACGAAAAATGTGTACAAAAAATTGTTTAGCCAACTGAGGCGCTGAAGGAAGACCAGGAAGAGGGATGAAATGTGCCATCTTGGAGAATCGATCAACGACCACCCAAACAACAGTGTTGCCACGGGATGGGGGTAGGTCTGTAATAAAATCCATACCAATCAGAGACCAAGGCTGTTCGGGGACAGGCAGAGGATGAAGAAAACCAGCGGGCTTCTGGCGAGGAGTCTTATCCCGGGCACAGACAGTGCAGGCTCGCACAAAGTCCACGACATCCGTCTCCAGAGTCGGCCACCAATAGAAGCGAGAGATGAGTTGCACAGATTTCTTGATGCCTGCATGACCTGCGAGATGGGAGGAGTGACCCCATTTGAGGATTCCGAGGCGTTGGCGTGGAGAGACGAAGGTCTTTCCTGGAGGAGTTTGCCTGATGGAGGCTGGAGAAGTGGAAATCAGGCAGTCAGGAGGAATGATGTGTTGCGGAGAGAGTTCAACTTCCGAGGCATCCGAGGAACGAGAGAGAGCATCGGCCCTAATGTTCTTATCGGCAGGCCGAAAGTGAATTTCAAAATTAAATCGGGCAAAGAACAGAGACCACCTGGCCTGGCGAGGATTCAGCCGTTGGGCAGACTGGAGATAGGAGAGGTTCTTGTGATCGGTGTAAATAATAACTGGAAATCTTGATCCCTCCAGCAGATGCCTCCATTCCTCAAGTGCTAATTTAATGGCTAGAAGCTCTCGATCCCCGATGGAGTAGTTCCTCTCCGCCGGAGAGAAGGTCCTAGAAAAAAAACCACAAGTAACAGCATGCCCGGAAGAATTTTTTTGTAGAAGGACCGCTCCAGCTCCTACAGAGGAGGCATCAACCTCCAATAGGAAGGGTTTAGATGGGTCAGGTCTGGAGAGCACGGGAGCCGAAGAAAAGGCAGACTTGAGCCGTTTAAAGGCGTCTTCCGCTTGAGGAGGCCAAGACTTGGGATTGGCATTTTTTTTGGTTAAAGCCACGATAGGAGCCACAACGGTAGAAAAATGTGGAATAAATTGCCTGTAATAATTGGCGAACCCCAAAAAACGTTGGATAGCACGGAGTCCGGAGGGGCGTGGCCAATCTAAGACGGCAGAGAGTTTGTCTGGATCCATTTGTAGTCCCTGGCCAGAGACCAAGTATCCTAGGAAAGGAAGAGATTGGCATTCAAACAGACATTTCTCTATCTTGGCATAAAGTTGATTGTCACGAAGTCTCTGAAGAACCATACGGACATGCTGGCGGTGTTCTTCTAGATTGGCAGAAAAAATCAGGATATCGTCCAGATATACAACAACACAGGAGTATAAGAGATCACGAAAAATTTCATTAACAAAGTCTTGGAAGACGGCAGGGGCGTTGCACAGGCCAAAGGGCATGACCAGATACTCAAAGTGTCCATCTCTAGTGTTAAATGCCGTTTTCCATTCATCCCCCTCTCTGATGCGGATGAGATTATAAGCACCTCTTAAGTCCAGTTTGGTAAAGATGTGGGCACCTTGGAGGTGATCAAAGAGTTCAGAGATGAGGGGTAGGGGGTAGCGGTTCTTTACCGTGATTTTATTAAGACCGCGGTAGTCAATGCAAGGACGTAGAGAGCCATCTTTTTTGGACACAAAGAAAAATCCGGCTCCGGCAGGAGAGGAGGATTTACGGATAAAGCCTTTTTTTTAAATTTTCCTGGATGTACTCCGACATAGCAAGAGTCTCTGGGGCGGACAGAGGATAGATTCTGCCCCGGGGTGGAGTAGTGCCCGGGAGGAGGTCAATAGGACAATCATAAGGCCTGTGAGGAGGTAGAGTCTCAGCTTGTTTTTTGCAAAAAACATCCGCAAAGTCCATATAGGCCTTAGGAAGACCGGTTACAGGGGGAACCACAGAGTCACGGCAAGGGGTACTGGGAACCGGTTTTAGGCAGTCCTTGAAACAAGAGGGCCCCCAACTCTTGATCTCCCCAGTGGACCAATCCAGGGTTGGGGAATGGAGTTGAAGCCAGGGTAGTCCAAGGAGGATTTCGGAAGTGCAATTGGGGAGGACCAAAAATTCAATCTTCTCGTGATGAGGTCCGATGCACATTAGAAGGGGCTCCGTGCGGAAACGTATGGTACAGTCCAATCTTTCATTGTTTACACAATTGATGTAGAGGGGTCTGGCGAGACTGGTCACTGGGATGTTGAACCTGTTGACGAGAGAGGCCAAAATAAAATTTCCTGCAGATCCGGAATCCAAGAAGGCCATAGTAGAGAAGGAGAAGGCAGAGGCAGATATCCGCACAGGCACAGTAAGACGTGGAGAAGCAGAGTAGACATCAAGGACTGTCTCACCTTTGTGCGGAGTCAGCGTACGTCTTTCCAGGCGGGGAGGACGGATAGGACAATCCTTCAGGAAGTGTTCGGTACTGGCACAGTACAGGCAGAGATTCTCCATGCGGCGTCGTGTCCTCTCTTGAGGTGTCAGGCGAGACCGGTCGACCTGCATAGCCTCCACGGCGGGAGGCACAGGAACGGATTGCAGGGGACCAGAGGAGAGAGGAGCCGGGGAGAAAAAACGCCTTGTGCGAACAAAGTCCATATCCTGGCGGAGCTCCTGACGCCTTTCGGAAAAACGCATGTCAATGCGAGTGGCAAGATGGATGAGTTCATGTAGGTTAGCAGGGATTTCTCGTGCGGCCAGAACATCTTTAATGTTGCTGGATAGGCCTTTTTTAAAGGTCGCGCAGAGGGCCTCATTATTCCAGGATAATTCTGAAGCAAGAGTACGGAATTGTACAGCGTACTCGCCAACGGAAGAATTACCCTGGACCAGGTTCAACAGGGCAGTCTCAGCAGAAGAGGCTCGGGCAGGTTCCTCAAAGACACTTCGAATTTCCGAGAAGAAGGAGTGTATAGAGGCAGTGACGGGGTCATTGCGGTCCCAGAGCGGTGTGGCCCAAGACAGAGCTTTTCCAGACAGAAGGCTGACTACGAAAGCCACCTTAGACCTTTCAGTAGGAAACTGGTCCGACATCATCTCCAAGTGCAGGGAACATTGGGAAAGAAAGCCACGGCAGAATTTAGAGTCCCCATCAATTTTATCCGGCAAGGATAGTCGTAGACCAGAAGCGGCCACTCGCTGCGGAGGAGGTGCAGGAGCTGGCGGAGGAGATGATTGCTGAAGCTGTGGTAGTAGCTGCTGTAGCATCACGGTCAGTTGAGACAGCTGTTGGCCTTGTTGCGCTATCTGTTGTGACTGCTGGGCGACCACCGTGGTGAGGTCGGCGACAACTGGCAGAGGAACTTCAGCGGGATCCATGGCCGGATCTACTGTCACGATGCCGGCTGGCAGGTAGTGGATCCTCTGTGCCAGAGAGGGATTGGCGTGGACCGTGCTAGTGGATCGGTTCTAAGTCACTACTGGTTTTCACCAGAGCCCGCCGCAAAGCGGGATGGTCTTGCTGCGGCGGTAGTGACCAGGTCGTATCCACTAGCAACGGCTCAACCTCTCTGACTGCTGAAGATAGGCGCGGTACAAGGGAGTAGACAGAAGCAAGGTCGGACGTAGCAGAAGGTCGGGGCAGGCAGCAAGGATCGTAGTCGGGGGCAACGGCAGGAGGTCTGGAACACAGGCTAGGAACACACAAGGAAACGCTTTCACTGGCACAATGGCAACAAGATCCGGCGAGGGAGTGAAGGGGAAGTGAAGTATAAATAGGGAGTGCACAGGTGAACACACTAATTGGAACCACTGCGCCAATCAGCGGCGCAGTGGCCCTTTAAATCGCAGAGACCCGGCGCGCGCGCGCCCTAGGGAGCGGGGCCGCGCGCGCCGGGACAGGACAGACGGACAGCGAGTCAGGTACGGGAGCCGGGATGCGCATCGCGAGCGGGCGCTACCCGCATCGCGAATCGCATCCCGGCTGGAGACGGTATCGCAGCGCACCGGGTCAGTGGAGCTGCCCGGAGCGCTGCGGTAGCGAGAGAGAAGCGAGCGCTCCGGGGAGGAGCGGGGACCCGGAGCGCTCGGCGTAACAATAACATTACGGGTGCTACAGTTTATAAATTTCCTGATGTCATATTTCCTTCCATCCTGTGGGTTAATAAAATCTTTGGTTTGATTTTATTAACCCACAGGATGGAAGGAAATATGACATCAGGAAATTTATGTGTATGTGGGAAAAGCCACTCAAGAACTGAGGAAGCGAATAAGCAAACATGCCTATCCCCCATGCCACACTCCTATCCCCCATACATTATTGATAATAATTAGGGGACATATACTTACCATGGACGGGGATGGATGAGGAGAAATGCTGTAGGAATGTGAGAGTGAATAAACCTGGTAATAAAGAAGAAAATAATGACTTATACTTGTTAATAAGTTAATAATGAACACACAATATATACACACCCCATATATACACATAGGTGTTCAGTAAATAATGAACACATTAATTATAAGGATAGATGGTAAAATAATAAATGCACCAAATCTGGGACAATAAAGGCACAAATAATAAATGCACACAACCAGGGATCTACTCCGCACCAGAGCAAATGATACTTTGGAAATGATGAGGGGGAGGGAACAGTGTATGGGGCAAGATGATAAATAAGATATATATATATATGTATATACATGCACCAAATTAAGAAGCAAAATGAATGAATAATAACAAAATAAAAGAATAAAAGGTAAAAAATGTAACCGTACATAATATGTAACATCCGGTATATTATATACATATATACATATAAAAATAATAATAAGATAATAAAATAAGAAAAAATAGACGAACTAGAATATTAGCAAATCCATAACATGGAAGAGAAAGGCAATAAGCTCTGATGTTGAAGAAGTATATATAGAATTGAGAAGAGGAGATCCAGGAAGGTACGTACATGCGCATTGATGAAAAAGAGATGTTGCGCTTCAACGGATGAAGCTTGCGTTCCACGGAGAAGAGGCCTGCATACAGCGCAGGCGCGAACTCGGGAACGGGCGCAACAGACAGATAGAGAGGCCGGATACTATGACAGTAATGGGCATGCGCACCCTTGGCGGCCGGAAACAACGGAACGCCAACCATACCCTGATTGGATCAAGATCCATCACTGGTGCATCGGAAGTGACGCTCAGATGTAAGATTATAAAAGATAGTGCCAGCACGCTGAACGCCAGTTTAGGCAGCTCTCTGAAGAAGTTTGGTCACAAACGAAACGTTAGAGCATCTATACACTTTTAGACAGGAATACAGGCTGTGTTTAAGTGTGGAGTGACTATGTAACGGTAGTGAACCGGCATAGGGGAAAAAGAGAACTCCATAACTTATACTGTAGCACCACCTAGTGGGGCATTATTAGAAGACACCCTGTATTTCTTGATAGTTTTAAATCACTACATTTGATTTTCACGTTTTCCATGTTATTTTAATCAATCACAATAAAAGTTAAATTTTATTTGGGTTATAAGTTAGGGCATTGTTCCCCGGAAAAGGGGGGGTTTCCCCTCCTGAAGGGGATTGGAGATTTATTCAGTAAGAGCCCATAACCCAGCGGGACCTCTGTGTTGGACTACCCTGCCTTTCGGAGCTCCGCACGCAGCGTCCGGAAGTTCATTACTCCGAACGCTGTGTGCGGGCTCCCGTGTTCGCGGCCGCCGGGCGTGACGTCACGCCCGCCCCCCTCGTGACGTCACGCGACCGCTGTCATGCCCCCTTCCCATAGACTTTGGTAGAGGGGGCGGGCGTGACGTCACCAGGGGGCCGGGCGTGACGTCACGACCGACGTCCGCGAACACGGAAGCCCGCACTCAGCGTTGTATGTTGGTGCACAACCCTTTTTGGTAAGCGGTATTGAATCCCCCAATATCCTATACCCCTACAATCTACATTACTCCACAGGGAGCTCCTTTTCTTTTCTCTCTCCAAGATAGCGGCCACGATGCAGTGCATAGGGCTTTATCAGCCTCTCAAACCCACCTCTATGCTGTTTCCTGATTGGCCTGGGAGCGGTATGTTACATAATGAAAGCAATGATTAGCTACCCTGAGGTCATGGGATCTTGCTGTTAGCTGCAAGGTATGCTGGGCTACCTTTATCTCAGTGTTCCTAGCACTTCCTCCATTCATTCAGGTGCCAAAACAGCATGTGTTTCTCATCCCTTCTGCAAATAATAGCACCAAAAGTTCTGCTAAACTATTTTACCCTAAAGTTCTGTGCGAGATGGGGTTTGCCAAGCTCAGCTCCCTCATTTCTATTTGTCTACAGCTCATAATAGTAATATGAACACATAATTAGTATACACTGTGAACTGTAAAATGCTGATAATTCCAATTCCAATAACCTGCTCAAGCTCCTCCAGTTTAAAAGATAGTTACAGACACTGGAAAAAGTAATTTTTTTATAGACTGTCCAATGTATAAACTATTGGAAAACATGCACAGAACCCTAAACTGCTGTTACATGACCTTTATACTATAAGTCTGAAAGATGTTCCCTTTAATTGCGTATCTGTATGTGATCCCTGAGGGATACAAAGCATCCACTTGGTTATGCAGCCCCAATGATTAGAAGACAGAACCCATTACAGTCAGATTTGAAGATTAAACATAAATAAGAGGAAGTTAATTTAGGACAGTCACATTTATAGATTTTGTGCATTAGCTCCTTCGGATCAATTATATGAGGTCTAGGTATTAGCAACAAATTGATAGTCGGTCGCAAAAACCAATGTCTTTCATTTAGCTGCCCATGGAATTCATGGATTTCTCTTAAAAGAATTTACCATTTAAGCCTCTAATTTCCTCAACACCAAGTCACATTTTTCTAACACGGCCACATCCAATATTTCTATTTATTAAGTAAAGGAATTCAGTAGACCTTCTAGGCAATATTTTATTTTTAGCAACGATCTTACAGTGATCAGGGTCAAGTAAAGCAAAATGGACACTTTAGGAAACCAAAACCCTGGTGTCATCAATGGCTTAAATCTTTGATATATGTTTTTGTTTTACATTTATTGGTATTGGCAGAAGCCTAACATGAAGCTACTGGCTCTAAGGCAAATCTATAATAGAACCTTTTATTGACTATTTGCAGTCAATATAACTGATGTTATTTTTTGGGGGGTTACAAGATTGAACAAACGGGTGAAGCACGTAGATAGTAGTATTAGATATATTGGTGCCAATTTACTATTGCAAATGTGAAAGTGTTACATGACTTGCACCACATAAATTATGAGTTTTAAACACTTTTCCGCTGGGTGAGAAAGGGGGGCATGGCTTCTGATAAATGGGATGTGGCCCAAATGCACCAACAAATGCACTAAAATGTTGGTATGAAGTTAATGAAGCCAATAGTTAAAGGGGTTATCTAGTAAATAACTTTTTTTTATATATCAACTGGCTCCAGAAAGTTAAACAGATTTGTAAATTACTTCATTTAAAAAATCTTAATCCTTTCAGTACCTATGAGCTTCTGAAGTTAAGGTTGTTCTTTTCTGTCTAAGTGCTCTCTGATGACACATGTCTCGGGAACCGTCCAGTTTAGAAGTGGTTTGCTATGGGGATTTGCTTCTAAACTGGGCGGTTCCCGAGACACGTGTCATCAGAGAGCACTTAGACAGAGAAGAACAACCTTAACTTCAGAAGCTCATAAATACTGAAAGGATTAAGATTTTTTAATAGAAGTAATTTACAAATCTGTTTAACTTTCTGAGCCAGTTATATATATATATATATATATATATATATATATATAATTTTTTTTTCCTGAATATCCCCTTTAGATTTAGCAATCATAATTATACACTTTTAGAAATCTGATGTATTAAAGACTGTCCATCTTATACAGCTTTTGTTAATGTAGCCCATTGTATTTAGGAGAATATACCCTAAATAAAAGCAACCTTTTAATATGAAAGCATATGAAACTCCTCCAACAGAAAAAACACATTAAACACATTAAAACTACAACCTATTTTTCTAACATATTCCATTAAAGTGAGGAACTACACTACAATATTTTGTTCACTATTTATTCTGTGTTCAGAAATAGGCCTGGATCTGCTCTGTGCCTACATGAGAGGGTCCAAAAGGAAAAGAGCACCCTGTGGCTTTTAGGACAGATAAGCAAGGATCTGAGCTGGCAGAAAAAGGTGACACTTTAGTCACACCTTTTTGAAAATTACACTGAAAGTTTTTTGGTGGAAATGGTTTAATACTATAAAAAAAATTGACTCAAACAAAAGAGACAATTTGTACTCATGATACTTGTCCCTAATGTTATATTTCCTTTGAATTTGACTGTATGCTAACAAAACATTTGACCAGAAAAGTCCATAGCCATAGCCATAGCCTCATGAACCCTTAAAAAAGCCAGTGTTCTGGCAAAACGTCAGGGAGGCTGTGATAGGTTTAACCCCTTAAGGACCAGGCCCATTTTGGCCTTAAGGACCAGACCAATTTTATCTTTGCATTTTCATTTTTTCCTCCACGCCTTCTAAAAATAATAACTCTTTTATATTTCCATCCACAGACCCATATGAGGGCTTGTTTTTTGCATCACCAATTGTACTTTGTAATAACATCACTTATTTTAGCCTAAAATGTACGGTGCAACCCAAAAAAATATTAAATTCTGTGGGAAAATTGAAATGAAAACCGCAATTTAGCAAATTTTGGAAGGTTTTGTTTTCACGCTGTATACTTTCCGGTAAAAATGACATGTTTTATTTATTCTGTGGGTCAATACGATTAAAATGATACCCATGTTATATGCTTTTCTATAATTGTACCACAAAAAAAAATCTCAAACCATTTTAACAAAATTAGTATGTTTGAAATTGCCCTATTTTGACCACCTATAGCCTTCAAATTTTTCTGTATATGGGGCGATATGAGGGCTCATTTTTTACGCCATGATCTGTAGTTTTTATCAGTACCACTTTTGCTTAGGTTTAACTTTTTATACATTTTTTTATTATTTTTTGGGGAATCCCATATGGGAGCTATAACACTGCAAAAAAATTAATAATTTAGATCTACCTTTCAGCAATATATCCACAGTGGCTGCATTGTCTGATACAAACAGGACTGTGGATTTATGCCACGCGTATCCTCAAGTCCCCAATAGGGTATAATTCAAACAAGGCGGAGTTCCTCTCGAATCCTTCTATCTGACTGACTTCTGGTGGCCATGTGCTGGTTAACCAGTGATTACCCCAAATAGCTATGAACCCTAGAGTTATTGACACATCTGAAAAAACCATAGACGACTGATCACTAACTTTAGGAATGAAAAAGGAGATGCCATTCCAGTTTTCGAGAAATGCTTTCCACATTCTAAAATCTGCCATAGCCTGTTGCTCTAACCTAATGACGTTATTTTGTTTGGGCACTGTAGGCAAGCGATCAAGCAAACGTGATATGAATGTGCGACCCTGAGGAATGATGCGCATAGCAAAATTGAGCATACCTAGTATGGACTGTAATTCTACCTTGGCAATATATGGGCAACTACTCAACTATTTCATCCCTAGCAAGTCTTGCCTCCATCTTTTGCGAATCGAGCACCACACCTAGGAACGTGATCACCTGCGCAGGACCTTCTACCTTTTTATGTGAGACCGGAGCCTCTAACTGCTCAAAGACAGCCAGAAGTAAATCCAAATCTCTGGGAGACTTGTGTGCAGGCTCGATTAGCAAAAAATCATCAAGATAATGTATGACGTGGTCACAAGAAAACCTATTTTCCAGTATCCAATGTAAAGTACTTGCAAACCTGTTGAAAAGCCAGGGGCTGCTCCTTGCCCCGAAGTTCAGCCTGATGGCAAAATAATATGACTGCACTCATAGGTTATTTCAGGCAGGGCCACCAGACCAACATGAAAACCGGATTGAAATCCGTTAGTAAGAAACTGGACAAAACGTTGATCTTGGTGGTCCTCCAGAAACCAACCTAGGAAGTCCAGGTTAACCACGCCAAGTCATGGTTTTTCCGCTTTCTGGGAACAGGCGGTCTCGGGGTGCACTCTGAAGCAAATGGAACAAATATGAAGCAGTCTACACTGACCGTAATTGCAGGCTGTTTGGTTGTAATTATTGCATATTTGTGATTTTTCCAGAAAGCAGATAGGGCGTCCTAACTTGTCTACCAAACCTGAGACCTTCTGTGACTTCGGTTGACTGGTGCCTGATATACTAGGCTGATTATCTATGGAGTCTGTATTCATTGAATTTCACCATTCTGCCGTATGAGTGCTGGATTGGAACCTGGCGCTTGCAGGAGCTTTAAGCCTGGCGAAGTGATTACAAAATCTCTGTGTCAACAATTTACAGTGTAATTAAATTGGCTTAAAGCTGCGGCCGCATTGGCAGAGAATGATCTATGATAGTCATAGAATGTGTGTCCACCATATTTATGATACAACTCAGTGACTTTATATAAATACAGGTCTAGCTCTTCTCTTCTGTGTAGCTGAACTGAACAAATAATATCCCGAAAGATGCTAAATGCCATAATGAACTCAGAAAGTGTAAGCTTCCTACTCAGCCTAGCATTTTGGGATTTCAGAACTACCGACACATCTCCACATGCAATGGTCTTATTCTCTGCTAAATCGTGAGTGGCTATAAATAATGAAAAATATCTTTTTTGATGTGTGCCGGGATGAAATGGGCAGGGGCTATGCTAGGCATGACGGATGGAGTACCTTGAGGAGGCTGTTGTACTGGTGTAATAGTAGGTGTGGCATCTGACGTGTTCCTACTCTCCAGCGCTTCCACCCTGTTCTGCATATCTGCCATGTTAGTGGACATGTTGCTGATAAGTGCATGAAGTTGTGTCAGAGAGGTATGCAATGTGTTCATAGACACTTCCTTACTAGATTGTCCACCAGAATCTGCCATCAATAGTCTATATAATTCTGCCTTACTGGCAGAGGCCGGGAAGGGTATTCCTCTCTTCACGAGGCGACTACCAAGGACTTAATTTAACAACCCTTACACGGAAGATGTAATGTCACTGTATACCTGCAACTACAATAGTAACACAACAAATCTACGTAAATAAAAGATTCACCCAACTACCTAAACAACAACTGAATGCTCCACCTACCCGCTAGGTTATAAACCTAATATCAGTCACAAAAGGATACCAGAAGGAGGACGACAAATTCCAGAAATCCTGTAACCGAAGAAACGGAATCTGTGAATTCTGGCCTATGCCAACAAAACAAGATTAAAACACGTACCAACTATATGTAGACTTGGAACACCAGATGATGAAAGACTCCTAGCTGGCAGCAGCAAACAACTTGCTTCAATGAATCTAGAACTAAAAAAAACATGTCACAAACAAGCCCCAGCATAAATAAAAAACGAATAAAGGAAACATGTGAAAAATGAGATATGCAACGTGTTACACGATGTAAAGTTGATGCTATGGTGACCCGAGGGCCTCAACATGAGACATACCCACTTAACTTAAATAATCTGCAACAGAAACAGGTATCATACTGCATACTACAATGATCTAAGGATCACGACTGTTAGAATTCGGCAGGCTGGATGTGGATCCTCTGTGCCAGCGAGGGATTGGCGTGGACCGTGTCGGTGGACCGGTTCTAGGTTGCTACTGGTATTCACCAGAGCCCGCCGCAAAGCGGGATGGTCTTGCTGCGGTGGTAGCAACCAGGTCGTATCCACCGGCAACGGCTCAACCTCGCTGACTGCTGAGAAGGCGTGGGACAGAAGGACTAGACAGAGGCAAGGTCAGACGTAGCAGAAGGTCGGGGCAGGCGGCAAGGTTCGTTGTCAATGGCGATAGCAAGAGGTCAGGAACACTGGTAAGGCAAACACTATAATGCTTTCTCTGGCACAAGGCAACAAGATCCGGCAAGGAAGTGAAGGGGAAGTGAGGTTATATGAGCAGGGAGCATGTGGAGGCTAATTAGACTGATTGGGCCAGGCACCAATCATTGGTGCACTGGCCCTTTAAATCTTAGAGAGCTGGAGCCGCGCGCGCCAGGACGTGACAGCCGGGGACCGGGACAGGTGAGTGACTTGGGATGCGATTCGCGAGCGGGCGCGTCCCGCTATGCGAATCGCATCCCCGCCGGCAGTGTCAGTGCAGCGCTCCCGGTCAGCGGGTCTGACCGGGGCGCTGCAGAGAGAGGAACGCCGCGAGCGCTCCGGGGAGGAGCAGGGACCCGGAGCGCTCGGCTTAACAATGATCTTCCAACGTACCTGACGAATGATGAAGAAAAAGGTAAACGAGTGATTTATGTAATGGATCTGGAAGTGGTGACTGCAATTAGTCCCTCCCATACAACAAATAATTAAACACAAAATAATTAACACACCCTACACCTATGTAACACCTAGCTAGTGTAATTACATACCAAAATAGCGTCTGACGACTATGTGAGTGAGTCGGAAATGGGGACACTTCTCTTGCTGTAGAACAAAATGTCTCCCTGTACTTGTATCATATAAGAATTTCTTCCTAAGAACAAAAGAGACTCCTAATGGCCTTGACTTCCAACCTTGGATGTATGTCATAACAAGTCCTGTTCTTACCTGAACAACACAAGTTAGTTCACGAGAATTTGACACCACATATGGCAAGACCTGCACCAACCTAGAGCAACCAACCAAATAATAAAGTAAAAAAAAACAAAACATATATATATTTTTTTATTTACTTCCCCTAGTGAATCTGAAAAAACGTAATATCATGAGAAGCAAAACAGAATGCAGAAGGAATAGTGAAAAGGTATAGGCAATCGGAATTTGAACATATGGGATGAACCTATGTGGATATGCAAAAATAACAGGGAACTGCTGGATCTAAAAAGCTGACTACCAACAATGAGAACAACACTATATACTACCAAAATTTACCAATCAGACTACTAAGAAGCTGGCACCCACACCTGAAGCCGCCATACTAAATTATACCATAGACATCTCAGGACACACTAACACCATCCACTGAATGCCCTATGACTTTAGTACAAGTCACCTGATGACACCTAACTGAAGATTGTGAGAGGAGAAAAGGCGAGTGTGCTACTGAAATGGGGGTGGGGGGGGACAACGATGGTAACAGAAGCATGGCCCGAGCAGGGTAACAGAAGCAGGGTAACAGAAGCATGGCCCGAGGCGGCTACCCCAATATATAAACATTGTCCCCATAATGATTAATAATCGGGGGGCCGGGCTGATCAAGGGCTCCCCCGAACTCCGGCTTACCTCCGGAGCAGGGGAACAGCTTACCTGCGTCTCCCTCGATCAGCCCCGGCCTCTTACCCGAACGCTGCCGACTTGCGTGTAGCTCCGGTCAGCTGACTGGCTTTCATATGAAGACCCCGCGGTGTGCCGGAGACGCGCGCCGTGGGTTCTTATAGCCCCCCCGCTCCTCCCACAAATCCAGGCTAACGCAGTTAGCCTTGGTACTTATATATCTTAGGGTCCCGCTCGTGACATCATGTCATACAAAACCTCCTTGACCTGTGATCCTGGTTCTGCGTGAGATGTCTTGATGTGGAACGTAGGTGAGCAGAGCTACATCATCATGGTGATATCAATGACAAAAAGTAGGAAAAATTCAGCTCACCTTTGTAGTTCTCAGACTCAGATCACGTATATGGTAACACACCTCTCCAGATGGAAGACTCGGAATGAGGCAAGAGCCGTGTTCCCAGGTGCGGCAATTAGGCAGAAGAGGAAATAGCATCCGGCTCCCAGACTGGATAAAATACTGGCTTTATTGGAACATATTAAAAACCAAACTGGAACATAATGTAGATAAGAACAAACGAAACGCAACCAGTTAACAAGTCTTAATCATGGTGAATGTAGCAGACAAAGAATGCATCTTAAAAACTGTGATAACCGGTGACGTCATATGAAAATGTGTAGAAAATATGGAGCTGGGCAAATTGGTAAACCCGAAATGGAGTATACACATAAGTGCACAGTGAATTATGCATTGACTATATCTCATTCAATAAAAAATAAATTAATATATATAACTTAAGTCATGCCTATAATTGAGTCCAGACGGGAAGAGCGTATCTAAACACAGTATCCAAAAGGCCTCCCGTCTGAACACAGCTCTGCTCCAATCTCTGCCTCTTTTGGGCGGGCGTACTCTTACTATACCTGTCACTGAAATATTCGGAACAATACCTGCGTGATGATCGATAATATGTTTGGTGAAACCTGACACAGACCTATTACCGATTTTATTGCTGTCGGGTATGTATAGATGTTCTTTGATCCTAACTTTAAGTTTTCTGCTCGTGCATCCTATGTACTGAAGGTTGCATGGTATACAAATGATGGTGTAGACAACATGGTGTGTCTGACAATTAATGAAACTTTTTGCTTGAAATTCTTGTCCTGTGGTGCATGAATGAAATTTGTTGGTATTGGGCATATATTGGGAGACTGTACATCTTGGGTGGCTACACTTGTAGCTGCCTTTGCATGTTAACCATGTGTCTGTATGGAGAGCTGTACTAAAATCGCTAGGATCCCTAGCACATTGATGTCAGTCTGCACAGTACACACAGGGTAGTTGCGGCAGACAGGGGAGCCCTATGTGCAAATCAAAAGCAAGTGATAAATGGTGTATTTTCCAAACTGCATGCTTGGAGCATACTCAAGTCAACATCTTTTCTGTGGCCTCCTCCTTGTTTCTGTAGAGGGGAACTAATCCAGGAAAATGTTGCCCTCATATAATTCTGCTTTCACTTCCTGTGGAACTGTTTTCTTTCCCTTCATGTTCCACAAATAGAAAAGCCATGACAACATTTTTCTGAAGTTGCAGAATTGCCCCCATATTTTCTGCACGTTGATACAATAGAAATTAATACTGTGGGGGATACTGTGCCAGGCGCTGCTTCACGCCACACCTCCTCCATTCATGTCTACGGGAGAGGGTGTGACGGCCGTCAGGCCACAGTGCCATTGGAAAACAAGCAGCTTTATAATGGGACACTAGTGGAATAGATTACAAACTATTTTGCCTGTAGGTTTAGGCACAGGGGTGTTCTATTCTTGATACTATGCCCTAGGAGACTCTTATCTTATAGGCATAGCGCTTGAGCTTCTACATCATTTGTAAACTTTCCCCCCAAACCTGGCCAATTTGTTAGGCAGGTATTGGCAGAAGTGCAATCTTCCCTTGAAGTGCGCAAGAGATTCATCAACTGCCACATCTATCTAAAATTGGGGGAATTTTATATAATTGATTTAACCCCTTAAGGACGCAGCCCTTTTTCACCTTAAAGACTGAGCCCTTTTTCGCAATTCTGACCACCGTCACTTTACAAATTAATAATGCGAAAATGCTTTCACCGAATATTCTGATTCTGAGAATGTTTTTTCGTGACATATTCTACTTTATTTTGGTGTAAATTTTCGGTGTTACTTGCATCCTTTTTTGGTGAAAAATCCCAAAATGTCATGTAAATGTTGAAAATTTAGCATTTTTCTAACTTTGAAGCTCTCTACTTGTAAGGAAAATAGATATTCCCAATAAATTTTATTTTTCTTCACAAATACAATATGTCCACTTTATGTTGGAATCATAAAATGGACATATTTTTGCTTTTTGAAAAAATTAGAGGGCTTCAAAGTAGAGCAGCAATTTTCAAAAATGTCATGAAAATTGCTAAATCTGAATGGACAGATGTTACAGAACTACAACTCCCAGCATGCCTGGGCAGTCGAGACATGCTGAGAGCTGTAGTTTGGCAACATCTGGAGGGCTACCTTTGGGCACCACTGTAACAGTGTCTGAATTGACATGCGATTTTCTCCGATCGCTCAGGACCCCCCTGGGCGATGTGCCAAGGTGCCTGCTGAATGATTTCAGCAGGCATCCGGCTCCGGTCCCCAACCGGCTAGCGGTGGGGACCTGATTTCCCACGGGCGTATGGATACGCCCTGTGTCCTTAAGGACTCGGAATGCAGGGCGTATCCATACGCCCTGTGTCCTGAAGAGGTTAAATTGTTTTCATTGGGGCATGGGCAATGGGCATTGGTATTATAGTGTAAAATATAAGCACAACATAAAACCAAAACCTTGGCATGACAGTACGATACAGAGGAGTATGATAAGTAAAGTAATTGCTCCAATATGACTCTATTGTGGGTTCTAACTGTTCGCATGTTTAGTAAAAGTAAATCTGTGCAAAATACTGTACGTGTGAATAGACTCTTAATATGAATATTTTATAATTCCATGCTACACTATTACAGTGATAAATAAGTCAGAGATATAACATATTGGGAGTTATTTACTCATGTGTTTCCAATGTTTTTTTGTTGGGTTTTGCGGCTGAATTTAGGTGCACTTTATGTGCGCTAAAATAAGTTCCCCCAAAAAAACCTTTAAACCATTTTAAAACAAATAAATAAAAGGGGGCATGCCTGTCCAGGGAAAGGGACATGCCTGTCCAGGGAAAGGGGCATGTTCTAGACAAAATGGGGAGTGTTTCCAACATATTTACTAAGATTTCCCCATAAAATTTGGTGGATTTGAGCTCTGGAAAATACGACAGTTTAGAACTGTTGTAAGAAAAATCTAAACATAGGGAAAAATTGGTAAATACTGTGGAAAAATACCTGTCAGGAAAAAAAAAAAACACAGAAAATTACACTTCACTCTTAGTAAATCAATCCCATTGTGTATGCTCATATGTTTGGGAAGCCACATTTAAAATTTTGGTATCAATGATAAAAATTGATCACTTTTGGCTTTACTTTGCTATATTACATTGATTACAATGTTGTAATGATAAAACAAAAATCACTGATTGGAATACCAGCCAAATAAGCTGAAATAGGCTACTTATATAAAACACCACTTTGACTAGCAGAATTTAAAGGGGATATTCACCATAAGGTGATTTTAGTACGTACCTGCCAGACAGTAATGGACATGCTTAGGAAGGATCTATGCTTGCCTTGGGGCTAAATGGCTATTTTCTGAAATTACCATAACGCTGTGGCTATCATTTCGTGAACTGGGTATTTCCTGTTGGAATTCATTCTCTCAAACTAAAAATCCCATAGTTCCCTGTATGTAAGTGTGAGGTCACTTTCCTCCCTCCCACACATCAGCCACACCACCCATTGAAACACAAATAAGCTTAATTCCATTCAAAAGACCAGTGTTTTCAAACCAGGGTGCCTTCAGCTATTGCAAAAAATACAATTAGTTACAGAATGATCTCTCTCCCACCCAGTGGTTGCTCCACCCATTGAAGAAGGACAGACTCCCTTTGCATACCTGACTAGTTATGTCATGTCTCGGCTTCACTGCAACCTGGGAAAACCTCAGACCTGAGTAATTTTGTATGCTGTTAAAAATAAATATTGGGGCAAAAATCTAAGAAGAATTGCCAGACCACCATAAAACACAGGTTCAGACACTATATTATGAACTACACTAACTTTATGGCCCCTGTAGCATAGTCATATAAAAAAATAAGGAACCCAATGGTCCACCAAAGCCTGTCGCAGGCATTTTGAGGAGTCTGGTGAAAGAAAAAAAGTTGCATGTGTGTGGACTGCAGACATAGTTAGATGGCAAGTGGCAGGCAGAGGAAGAGTAGTTAATAAACCAAAAGTAGAAAGTCATAGATAAAGCCAAATAAGCAGATGGGGTGTTAACTAGTAGAACAAGCCAGAGTCAGCACTCAAAGGATAAATAAAAAAATAAGGCAGGGGAAAGTATAAAGGAAAAACACCAGAACACATTCAAGGAAGCTTGACATTTAGGTAAGCATGGACACAGTCATTGGTCATGTTCACAACTTCAACATTGCTCTTCCTCCCATTCTGCAAAATTTGGCATAGGGAGACGGAGGCCATGTTGGACGGTAGAGTTTCTGAGGACAACCATATCATGGCCAGCAAGTTCCATTCATGTGTCCTGTTAATTAGAAAAGCCCTCATGCACAGAACTTGCTTGGCATGGCGCAGTTGTCTCAGCAACCCAACCACTTATTGCGTACAATGTCTCTCCATGCCAAACTTTTCAGTATGGGTGGAAGAGCAACACTGAAGTTAAGCTTTAACCCCTTAAGGACTGAGCGATTTCACATTTTTGCATTTTCTTTTTGGCCTTTCAATTTTGCAAATAAAAATCCTCATGATGGCTTATTTTTTGTGTCACCAATTCTACTTTGTAATGACATCAGCCATTTTACCCAAAAATCTACGTCGAAAAAGAGTGTGAAAAAGTGTGAGACAAATTGAAAAAAAAAAAAACGCCATTTTGTAAGTTTTGGGGGCTTCTGTTTCTATGCAGTACATTTTTCGGTAAAAATGACACATTATCTTTATTCTGTAGGTCCATACGGTTAAAATGATACCCTACTTATATCGGTTTGATTTTGTCGTACTTCTTAAAAAAAATCATAACTACATGCAGGAAAATTTATATGTTTAAAATTGTCATTTTCTCACCCCCTATAACTTTTTTATTTTACCGCGTATGGGTCGGTATGAGGGCTTTTTTGCGCCATGATCTGAAGTTTTTAGCGGTACCCTTTTTGTATTGATCGGACTTATTGATGATGATATAAATAGCGACCAAAAATACACTATTTTGGCCTTTGGAATTTTTTGCGCACACGGGATTGACTGTCCGGTTTAAATAACGATATATTTTTATAATTCGGACATTTCCGCACGCGTCGATACCATATATGTTTATTTTTATTTTTATTTACACTGTTTTATTTTGTTACTAGGAAATGCCGGGTGATTTAAACTTTTAATTCAGAAGGGAATGCCTGAAAGGGTTAACTTTTTTTTTACACTTTTTTTTTTGCGAGCTCATAGCTCCTATACGGACCTATGAGCTTGCAATGGCTGTTGCATGGCAACAAGCTGTGTAATCGGCGGTTGAATGCTCCAGCCTGTAACTCAGGATGGAGCAATCAATCAGAGCCCAGATGCCACCGGAGGAAGGTAGGGACCTTCTTCTCTCCGGGTAGCTGATCGGGGCATCGCGATTTTATCGCGATGACCCCGATCAGCCCGACTGAGCAGCCAGGAAGTATTTACTTTCACTTTCGATGCGGTGCTCAGCTTTGAGCGCCGCATCGGAAGGGTTAATAGCGCGTGGCCGAAGGATCGCGGCCGCGCTATTAGCCGCGGGTCCCGGCTGTGAATAGGCGCCGGGACCATCCCGCTATGACGGGGATCCCGCGTTATAGACAGGGACCGGACTTAGGACGTACTCATACGTCCTAAGTCCTTAAGGGGTTTTCAACTCAGCCCTTGATTGGTCTCCAAACCAGAGCCCTGATTGATTCAGCATTAGAAACCATCGATTGACCAAGGAGCTACATACACTTGTGTGATTCCTGCTGGATGGAGAAGCAAGTGATGCTGAAGCACAAACATGTAAGTTCCTAACAATTGTTACAATCGCGTTTTGTCAATAAACAAATTAAGACCCGATAGGAATACAGATCTGTAGCACAAGGAGTTCCTATTACTTTTGAAGGAAGTACCCATAGTGACTCCATATTCTGACATAATTTGAGGCCTTACACCTGTTCTAGCCGACCCTTAATTTTAACAGAACTCACAATGAGAGTGTTACGCCGAGCGCTCCGGGTCCCCGCTCCTCCCCGGAGCGCTCACAGCGTTCTCTTATTCACAGCGCCCCGGTCAGACCTGCCGACCGGGTGCGCTGCAATATTGCTCCCAGCCGGGATGCGATTCGCGATGCGGGACGCGCCCGCTCGCGATGCGCATCTCGATTCCCTTACCAGACCCGTTCCCCGTCTGTGCTGTCCCGGCGCGCGCGGCCCCGCTCCTTAGGGTGCGCGCGCGCCGGGTCTTTGCGATTTAAAGGGCCGGTGCACCACTGATTGGCGCAGCAGGTTTTAATCAGTACCTTCACCTGTGCACTCCCTACTTATACCTCACTTCCCCTGCACTCCCTCGCCGGATCTTGTTGCCATTGTGCCAGTGAAAGCGTTTCCTTGTGTGTTCCTAGCCTGTGTTCCAGACCTCCTGCCGTTGCCCCTGACTACGATCCTTGCTGCCTGCCCTGACCTTCTGCTATGTCCGACCTTGCTCTTGTCTACTCCCTTGTACCGCGCTTATCTCAGCAGTCAGAGAGGTTGAGCCGTTGCCGGTGGATACGACCTGGTTGCTACCGCCGCTGCAAGACCATCCCGCTTTGCGGCGGGCTCTGGTGAATACCAGTAGCAACTTAGAACCGGTCCACCGACACGGTCCACCTCCAGCCAGCCAAATCGTGACAGTAGATCCGGCCATGGATCCCGCTGAGGTCCCGCTGCCAGTTGTCGCTGACCTCACCACTGTGGTCGCCCAGCAGTCGCAACAGATAGCGCAACAAGGCCACCAGCTGTCTCAACTGACCGTGATGCTACAGAAGCTACTACCACAGCTTTAACAATCATCTCCTCCGCCAGCTCCTGCACCTCCTCCGCAGCGAGTGGCCGCATCCAGCCTCCGATTATCTTTGCCGGATAAATTTGATGGGGACTCTAAATTTTGCCGTGGTTTTCTTTCGCAATGTTCCCTGCATTTGGAGATGATGTCGGACCAGTTTCCAACTGAAAGGTCAAAGGTGGTTTTCGTAGTCAGACTTCTGTCTGGGAAAGCCCTGTCATGGGCCACACCGCTCTGGGACCACAATGATCCTGCCACTGCCTCTGTACACTCCTTCTTCATGGAGATTCGAAGTGTCTTTGAGGAACCTGCCCGAGCCTCTTCTGCCGAGACTGCCCTGCTGAACCTGGTCCAGGGTGATTCTTCTGTTGGCGAGTACGCCATCCAATTCCGTGCTCTCGCCTCCGAATTGTCCTGGAATAACGAGGCCCTCTGTGCGACCTTTAAAAAAGGCCTATCCAGTAACATTAAAGATGTGCTGGCCGCACGAGAAATTCCTGCTAACCTGCATGAACTTATTCATCTTGCCACCCGCATTGACATGCGTTTTTCCGAAAGGCGTCAGGAGCTCCGCCAGGATATGGACTTTGTTCGCACGAGGCGGTTTCTCTCCCCGGCTCCTCTCTCATCTGGTCCACTGCAATCCGTTCCTGTGCCTTCCGCCGTGGAGGCAATGCAAGTTGACCGGTCTCACTTGACACCTCAAGAGAGGACACGACGCCGCATGGAGAACCTTTGCCTGTACTGTGCCAGTACCGAACATTTCTTGAAGGATTGTCCTATCCGACCTCCTCGCCAGAAAAGACGCACGCTGACTCCGCACAAAGGTGAGACAGCTCTTGATGTGAACTCTGCTTCTCCACGTCTTACTGTGCCTGTGCGGATTTCTTCTTCTACCTTCTCCTTCTCAGCTATGGCCTTCTTGGATTCCGGATCTGCAGGAAACTTTATTTTGGCCTTTCTCATCAACAGGTTCAACATCCCGGTGACCAGTCTCGCCAGACCCCTCTACATCGACTCTGTTAATAATGAAAAATTGGACTGTACTGTGCGTTACCGCACGGAACCTCTCTTAATGTGCATCGGACCCCATCACGAAAAAATTAAATTTTTGGTCCTCTCTAACTGCACTTCAGAAATTCTTCTTGGATTACCGTGGCTTCAACGCCATTCCCCAACCCTTGATTGGACCACCGGGGAAATCAAGAACTGGGGTACTTCTTGCCACAAGGACTGTCTTAAACCGGCTCCCTGTACTCTCAGTCAAGACCCTGTGGTTCCCCCGGTATCTGGTCTTCCCAAGGCCTATCTGGATTATGCTGATGTTTTTTGCAAAAAACAAGCAGAGACTTTGCCTCCTCACAGGCCTTATGACTGTCCTATTGACCTCCTCCCTGGTACTACTCCACCCCGGGGCATAATCTATCCTCTGTCTGCTCCGGAAACTCAAGCCATGTCGGAGTACATCCAAGAGAAAGGGGTTTATCCGCAAGTCCTCCTCCCCTGCCGGAGCTGGATTTTTTTTGTTTCCAAAAAAGACGGCTCCCTACGCCCTTGCATTGATTACCGCGGACTTGATAAAATCACTGTAAAAAAACGCTACCCCCTACCTCTTATCTCGGAACTCTTTGACCGCCTACGAGGCGCCCACATCTTTACCAAGCTGGACTTAAGAGGTGCTTATAATCTCATCCGCATCAGGGAGGGGGACGAATGGAAGACTGCATTTAACACCAGAGATCTACACTTTGAATATCTGGTTATGCCCTTTGGCCTTTGCAATGCCCCTGCCGTCTTCCAAGACTTTGTAAATTAAATTTTTCGTGATCTTCTATATACCTGTGTTGTGGTTTACCTAGACGATATTCTGATTTTTTCTGCTAACCTAGAAGAACACTGCCAGCATGTCTGCATGGTTCTTCAGAGACTTCGGGACAATCAATTATATGCCAAAATGGAAAAATGTCTCTTTGAATGTCAGTCTCTTCCCTTCCTAGGATACTTAGTCTCTGGCCAGGGACTACAAATGGACCCAGATAAACTATCTGCCGTATTGGATTGGCCACGCCCCTCCGGACTCCGTGCTATCCAACGTTTTTTGGGGTTCGCCAATTATTACAGACAATTTATCCCACACTTTTCCACTATTGTGGCTCCTATCGTGGCTCTAACCAAGAAAAACGCCAATCCTAAGTCCTGGCCTCCTCAAGCGGAAGACGCATTCTAACAACTCAAGACTGCCTTTTCTTCTGCTCCCGTACTCACCAGACCTGACCCATCTAAAGCCTTCTCATTGGAGGTAGACGCTTCCTCGGTGGGAGCTGGAGCAGTTCTCCTACAAAAAAATTATTCCGGGCATGCTGTTACTTGTGGGTTTTTTTCTAGGACCTTCTCTCCGGCGGAGAAAAACTACTCCATTGGTGATCGAGAACTACTGGCCATAAAATTGTCGCTTGAGGAATGGAGGCACCTGCTGGAGGGATCCAAATATCCAGTTATTATATACACTGACCACAAGAATCTCTCTTATCTCCAGTCTGCCCAAAGGCTGAACCCTCGCCAGGCTAGGTGGTCGTTGTTCTTTGCCCGTTTTAACTTTGAAATTCATTTTCTCTCTGCTGACAAGAACATTAGGGCCGATGCCCTCTCTCGTTCATCAGATGCCTCTGAAGTGGAAACTTCCCCGCAACACATTATTCCTCCAGACTGTTTGATCTCCACTTCTCCAGCTTCCATCAGACAAACTCCTCCAGGGAAGACCTTTGTCTCTCCACGCCAGCGCCTCAGGATTCTCAAGTGGGGACACTCCTCTCACCTCGCAGGCCATGCTGGCATCCAAAAATCCATCCAACTCATCTCTCGATTTTATTGGTGGCCTACCCTGGAGACTGATGTTGTTGATTTCGTGCGGGCTTGTACAGTCTGTGCCCGGGACAAGACCCCTCGCCAGAAGCCTGCTGGTCTCCTCCATCCTCTGCCTGTTCCTGAACGACCTTGGTCTCAGATTGGTATGGACTTTATTACTGACTTACCTTTATCCCATGACAACACAGTTGTTTGGGTGGTCGTTGATTGATTCTCCAAGATGGCACATTTTATCCCTCTTCCAGGTCTTCCTTCAGCGCCTCAGTTGGCGAAGCAATTTTTTATACACATTTTTCGCCTTCACGGGTTGCCCACGCATATCGTCTCGGATAGAGGCGTTCAATTTGTGTCTAAATTCTGGAGGGCCCTCTGTAATCAGCTCAAAATCAAATTAAACTTCTCTTCTTCTTATCATCCCCAATCCAATGGGCAAGTAGAAAGAATTAATCAGGTCCTGGGTGACTATTTGCAACATTTTGTTTCCTCCCGCCAGGATGACTGGGCAGATCTTCTACCATGGGCCGAATTCTCGTACAATTTCAGAGTCTCCAAATCCTCTGCTAAATCCCCATTCTTCGTGTTGTACGGCCGTCACCCTCTTCCCCCCCTCCCCACTCCCATGCCCTCTGGTTTGCCCACTGTTGATGAAGTGACTCGAGACCTCTCCACCATATGGAAAGAAACTCAAAATTCTCTTTTACAGGCTTCATCCCGGATGAAAAAATATGCTGATAAGAAAAGAAGAATTCCCCCCATTTTTTCTCCCGGAGACAAGGTATGGCTCTCCGCCAAGTATGTCCACTTTTGTGTCCCCAGTTATAAACTGGGACCACGTTATTTTGGTCCTTTCAAAGTCAAGTGCCAGATCAACCCTGTCTCTTACAAACTCCTTCTTCCTCCTTCTCTCCGTATTCCCAATGCTTTCCATGTCTCTCTCCTTAAACCACTCATCCTTAACCGCTTCTCTCCCAAAGTTGTTTCTCCCACTCCAGTTTCCTGGTCCTCTGACGTCTTTTCGGTGAAGGAAATTCTAGCATCCAAGATGGTCAGAGGTAAAAAATTATTTTTGGTTGACTGGGAGAATTGCGGCCCAGAGGAGAGATCTTGGGAACCTGAGGACAACATCCTGGACAAGAGTCTTATCCTCAGGTTCTCAGGCTCCAAGAAGAGGGGGAGACCCAAGGGGGGGGGGGGGTACTGTTACAGCGAGCGCTCCGGGTCCCCGCTCCTCCCCGGAGCGCTCACAGCGTTCTCTTATTCACAGCGCCCCGGTCAGACCTGCTGACCGAGTGCGCTGCGATATTGCTCCCAGCCGGGATGCGATTCGCGATGCGGGACGCGCCCGCTCGTGATGTGCATCTCGATTCCCTTACCAGACCCGTTCCCATCTGTGCTGTCCCGGCGCGCGCGGCCCCGCTCCTTAGGGCGCGCGCGCGCCGGGCCTTTACGATTTAAAGGGCCGGTTCTGATTGGCGCAGCAGGTTTTAATCAGTACCTTCACCTGTGCACTCCCTACTTATACCTCACTTCCCCTGCACTCCCTCGCCGGATCTTGTTGCCATTGTGCCAGTGAAAGCGTTTCCTTGTGTGTTCCTAGCCTGTGTTCCAGACCTCCTGCCGTTGCCCCTGACTACGATCCTTGCTGCCTGCCCTGACCTTCTGCTACGTCCGACCTTGCTCTTGTCTACTCCCTTGTACCGCGCTTATCTCAGCAGTCAGAGAGGTTGAGCCGTTGCCGGTGGATACGACCTGGTTGCTACCGCCGCTGCAAGACCATCCCGCTTTGCGGCGGGCTCTGGTGAATACCAGTAGCAACTTAGAACCGGTCCACCGACACGGTCCACGCCAATCCCTCTCTGGCACAGAGGATCCACCTCCAGCCAGCGGAATCGTGACAGAGAGCCAAACTCATTTATTGTTCATGTCTCATAATATAAATACTTTTATCTCTACACCCAATAACATGATTTTTATTGTGGCTAAGTATTTTACGAATTCATATTATACATTTCTTCAGAATTCATCTCTAGATAATGTTGTTCAATACAATCACAAATTATTTTTCAACAATGGTAATGAAATTCCACACTTACTGTGCAGAACAAAAATTAAGTTTTTTTCTCTGGCAAAAGACATACGTAATTCCCAAACCTTCCAATTATTTCTTCAAATGTACACCTGAATAGCACTGGTTAACATTTATGCTTTGGTGGTTTGCACTAGAGATGGGAACATTTAAAAAAAATTTGATTAGGCTGACTCGCCGAATTTTCAGAAAAAATTTGGTCCAATCCGAATATATTCGCGGTGAATTGCTATTAAAAACGGCTATTTCCGGCCTACAGAGAGCACTTTGCCCTACCATAACATGCATAGGAAGTGTGCTTAGGTAGTGAAATAATACTGTTATTATGTAGTATATCCCTGCCTGCACTATGGTTGCTTGCAGTCTTTGAATGGGGAGTGCTTCCTGTGATGATCTCAATTGGCAGACTATCAAACGACTTCTAAACTCACCCTACCTGCCTGCCTGCAGTGATGCGGGCTTGAGGTCAATGGATTTCCCTTGTGCTGATCTGTATTGTCAGTAACACTGATTAGTGACCACATAGTGTCTGCTCTTTTTCTAGCTAGAACGAATGCGGGCTTGAGGTGAATGCCTTCGCCGCTGTAAAGATCTGTATTGTCAGTAAAGGGGATTAGTGCGCACACACGCTCTCAGAAATGCCCGTTTTCGGCAATGGCTGAGGAATATATAGGACTGTGACATCACAGGGCTGGTTGGCGGGTGATTAAAGGTGATCCCGCCTACCCACCTTCCCAGACTTCCATGCCCCATGTCCTCACACATGTAACCGCATTTTAGCCCCCCTGGCCCGCACAAAATTATTGAATGACGTGATTCGTTACCACGAAGCGCAAAGAAATTCGGATTTGTTCAGAATTACATTTTTCATGAAATTCAGAACGAATTCGACTTTGTCAGCTTCGATTCGCCCATCTCTAGTTTGCACCTTTAATATCACTGCCACGTATTTAGCTACATAAAACACAATTTAAATGTAAGTTTGATATGAAATAAATAAGTTACTGTAATGTCTGTTTTGGGTTATGTTCAGACCGCTGTTTGATTTTGGTGGTCTGAACAGTTTTATGTTCCCTGGCCAGGGAATAGTTGAAGCCTTTGGCTTTTCATCCAATAGATCTTTGGGTGTGTCTAGATAAGGCCAGCTCAATCTAGCTTCTGAGCTCATGATTGACATCCTTTCATGCTTGACATGCTGCTATGGAGCTCTTGGTGAAACACACTTTGTTTGAGTTGTAATCTACTATTTTTGCTTTAGCATGCCCTTTGTATGTTCTGGTTTTAGCCATGGTTATGTAGCATGCTTATAGCAGATTTTAATCTGTGTTTCTTTAGTCGGTTTTAGGATTTGTATATCCTTTCTGTTATGTATCTGTTCACACTATGTCTGAGTCTTGTCTTGTATGTTATATTCCTGTTTGGTATTCTGGAGTCTATTCAGACTCAGCCGGTTGTAGCCTAGGTAGTCTAGTATGTTATAATTAGAGGTGAGCGAACTTTTCAAAAATTCGATTCGACCGATTCAGCGAATTTTCTGAAAGAGTTTGTTTCGATCCGAATTTGTTTGCGGCGAATCGATATTAAATAAGGCTATTTCTAGCCTACATAAAGCCTCTATAGGGGTATAGAACACTTTGCTGTGTCCTAAAACGCATATGGAGTGTGCTGGGGTAGTGAAATAATATTGCTATTCAGAATAGCATGCAGATTACCGGCATCGCTCTTAGAATCACTGCTGCATAGCAGCACAATGATAGAGCCTGCTGGTGGTATCAGTGTCAGGAGACCATATAGTGACTGAATGACATAGCGTGGAGGTGTTGGCACCATGAGGACACCATATAGTGGCAGAATGACACAGCGTGGAGGTGTTGGCAGCATGAGGAGACCATATAGTGGCTGAATGGCACAGCGTGGAGGTGTTGGCAGCATGAGGACACCATATAGTGGCTGAATGGCACAGCGAGGAGGTGTTGGCAGCATGAGGACACCATATAGTGGTTAATGGCACAGCGTGGAGGTGTTGGCAGCATGAGGACACCATATAGTGGCAGAATGACACAGCGTGGAGGTGTTGGCAGCCTGAGGACACCATATAGTGGCAGAATGAACAACACAATTAGAAATTTATGACCAAGATTTCTCATAGGTAGCACCCGCTATCCCAAAAAATTGAAATTCATAGACCCAGGCCCCACCACAGCGGCATCAGTAACCCATATATTGGCTCAAGGAAACAGCCTGGAGCTGGCTGATGCACCATTACACACCAGGGCTTCACAATCTCCCCCAAAAAAACAAGACCTTGAGAAATGTTTCACAAAGATTTCTCATAGGTTGCACCCGCTATCCCAAATTTTGAAATTCACAGACCCAGTCCCCACCTCTGCGGCATCAGTAACCCATATATTGCATGAAGGACACAGCCTGGAGTTGGCAGATTCAAGAGTACACACCAAGGCTTCACAACTCCCCCCCCCCCCCCAAGAACAACATAATGATAATTTTTTGACAAAGATTTTTACATTTTGTTTGATAAAAACAATCTCAAATGAATGAGTTGATGAGGCCCCAAAATTAAGGACGGTGGACCACCAAAAATTATAATTTTCACCAAAAAGGATGAAGAAGCAGAATTAATCCCTCTTTGTATTTTTTTAGTAAAATTTTACGTAATAAATCACACGCAACAAGCGTTCCGTTGTGTAATGGTTATCCTTCTGGAAATTTCAAATTTATTATCCTGTTTCCACAAATGTAGGACATCCTCGGAAGATAAAACTTACTATATCATTTCAGGACAAGCTGGCTTGCAATGGCATCTTGCACGTTACCCTTTATTCTGAAACGTGCATCCCTGCAAAAAAGTTTCCAGAGAACGTTTGATGCCCGTCAGAAGGTTGGCATGACAGATGCCTGTCTGAAGCTAGGCATGAAGGATGCCCGCGAGAAAATGGTTGCCAAATATGCACGTTTTAGAATAAAGGGTAAAGTGCAAGATGCCCGAGAGATGTTGAATTCTAAAAAAGCAGCAGGTGGGTTTTGCAGTAAAACCGCCAAAATTGATGGACGCCCGGGAAAATATCAGCCTGAAGAGGAGCGCACCGGCCATCACTATGAACTCCGCCATGGCTCAATGGTCCCCATCCATAAACATTACCAAGACCATCTAGATTTCACAGCAGAAAACCATTACCCCAGGTGTTAGTAACAGCGTTAAGGGAATGCAAATAAATGTTGTCAACCATCAACTGAATGGCACAGCGTGGAGGTGTTGGCAGCATGAGGACACCATATAGTGGCTGAATGGCACAGCGAGGAGGTGTTGGCAGCATGAGGACACCATATAGTGGTGAATGGCACAGCGTGGAGGTGTTGGCAGCATGAGGACACCATATAGTGGCAGAATGACACAGCGTGGAGGTGTTGGCAGCCTGAGGACACCATATAGTGGCAGAATGAACAACACAATTAGAAATTTATGACCAAGATTTCTCATAGGTAGCACCCGCTATCCCAAAAAATTGAAATTCATAGACCCAGGCCCCACCACAGCAGCATCAGTAACCCATATATTGGCTCAAGGAAACAGCCTGGAGTTGGCTGATGCACCATTACACACCAGGGCTTCACAATCTCCCCCAAAAAACAAGACCTTGAGAAATGTTTCACAAAGATTTCTCATAGGTTGCACCCGCTGTCCCAAATTTTGAAATTCACAGACCCAGTCCCCACCTCTGTGGCATCAGTAACCCATATATTGCATGAAGGACACAGCCTGGAGTTGGCAGATTCAAGAGTACACACCAAGGCTTCACAACTCCCCCCCCCCCCACCAAGAACAACATAATGATAATTTTTTGACAAAGATTTTTACATTTTGTTTGATAAAAACAATCTCAAATGAATGAGTTGATGAGGCCCCAAAATTAAGGACGGTGGACCACCAAAAATTATAATTTTTACCAAAAAGGATGAAGAAGCAGAATTAATCCCTCTTTGTATTTTTTTAGTAAAATTTTACGTAATAAATCACACGCAACAAGCGTTCCATCGTGTAATGGTTATCCTTCTGGAAATTTCAAATTTATTATCCTGTTTCCACAAATGTAGGACATCCTCGGAAGATAAAACTTACTATACCATTTCAGGACAAGCTGGCTTGCAATGGCATCTTGCACGTTACCCTTTATTCTGAAACGTGCATCCCTGCAAAAAAGTTTCCAGAGAACGTTTGATGCCCGTCAGAAGGTTGGCGTGACAGATGCCTGTCTGAAGCTAGGCATGAAGGATGCCCGCGAGAAACTGGTTGCCAAATATGCACGTTTCAGAATAAAGGGTAAAGTGCAAGATGCCCGAGAGATGTTGAATTCTAAAAAAGCAGCAGGTGGGTTTTGCAGTAAAAGCGCCAAAATTGATGGACGCCCGGGAAAATATCAGCCTGAAGAGGAGCGCACCGGCCATCACTATGAACTCCGCCATGGCTCAATGGTCCCCATCCATAAACATTACCAAGACCATCAAGATTTCACAGCAGAAAACCATTACCCCAGGTGTTAGTAACAGCGTTAAGGGAATGCAAATAAATGTTGTCAACCATCAACTGAATGGCACAGCGTGGAGGTGTTGGCAGCATGAGGACACCATATAGGGGCTGAATGGCACAGCTTGGAGGTGTTGGCAGCATGAGGACACCATATAGTGGCTGAATGGCACAGCGTGGAGTTGGCTGATGCATGAGTACACTACACACCAGGGCTTCACAATCCCCCCCAAAAAACAACACACAATTAGAAATGTTTGACAAAGATTTATCCTAGGTAGCACCCGCTATCCAAAAAATTTAAATTCCGAGACCCAGGCCCCACCTCTGCAGCATCAGGAACCCATATATTGCCTGAAGGACACAGCCTGGAGTTGGCTGATGCACCAGTACACACAGGGCTTCACAATTCACCCCAAAATCAACAAAATTGTATAAATTTATTTTTTAAAATGTATACCTTTGTGTAAGAACAAGCGCATATCCAACATTTCAGAAGACTCTATAATGCAGGACGGTGGACCACCCAAAGACTTTCTTTTCAAAAATAATAAACCACACAATGTTTGAAATTATTTTAAAAAAATTATTACATATGTGTGTAAGTGCATCTGTCTCCAAAAGATCAGATCACCAAAGGATTTTTTTTCACCAAAAATGATTAAGCAGAGTTAATCCCTCTCCGGATTTTTTTTTCTATTTTCATTAAAAAGATCGCACGCAACAAGCGTTCTGTTTTGTAACGGTTAGCATTCTGCAAATTTCAATTTTATTACTGATAAAATTATCAGTAAATTTAACAATAACACTACCCAAGAGTGTTTGATTACCCCATACATTGCACCAGGAACAGTCAGGAGTAGGCCTCTGCAGTACCCAAGAGGCTTTAATAACCCCTTACCTAGCCCAATCAATTGCGAGATCGAGCAATAACAGGTGTGTTATGGCCTCAGATGTCCTGGGCCGCACTAGTGCTCCACTGAATGGATTAGCATGTCTCTATCTTTCAAGGAAAAGTGCGTGTTACACGCTGAAACCAGTTCGTGATAGGGATCTGGGATTGCAATTATTTACCCTTAAAACGAGGAATTACCAGTAAGTGAGGGTCATAAGCTCACGTTGATTAAGTCCCTGCCCTTTGTACACACCACCCGTCGCTACAACTGATTGGATTGGTTAGTGAGGTCCTCGGATCGGCCCAGGCAGGTAGGAGAAGGCCCTGGCAGAGCGCCGAGAATTTAACGATCATTGTTGAAATTTGCATTAAGCATGTATTTAGCTACTGCTAAACATCCAAAAATTTAAGGCCCAAGGCCAGAGGCACCAGGGAGGCAAGTAGTTTGTGAAAGACACAGAATGAGTCTGGAGCAGTCATTCGCAGTACCCAAGAGGGTTTCATAACCCCTTACATTTAAAGATCAATGTTTACATTTGCATTAAGCATGTATTTAGCTACTGCTAAACTTCAAAAAATTATAGGCCCAAGGCCTGAGGCACCAGTGAGGCAAGTAGTTTGTGAAAGACACAGAATGAGTCTGGAGCAGTCATTCGCAGTACCCAAGAGCGTTTCATAACCCCTTACTGTCACATACCGGCAGGATAGGTAGTGGATCCTCTGGACCAGAGAGGCGATGGCACGGGTTGTACTGGATGACCGGTTCTAAGCAGTTACTGGTTTTCACTTGCTGCGGCAGTAACTACCAGGTCATATCCCCCAGTAACAACTCGACCTCTCAGGCAGCTGATATAGCGTGGTACACAGGGAGCAGGCAAGAGCGTAGTCGGATGTAGCAGAGGTCAGGGCAGGCAGCAAGGGTTCACAGGTGAGTATACGGTAGCAATGGGTTCGGCAACTGGCAAGGAAATATCACAGTAGGGAACGCTTTCTCAAAGGCACTAGGTACAAAGATCCGGCAAGGGCAGGAAGGGGCAGGTGCCTTAAATTTACTGAAGCCGGCGTGTGCGCGCCCTAGAGAGCGGGGCCACGTGCGCCGGGATCCAGGAGAGCAGAGCGCCGCGCGGGGACCGCGGCGCGTGAGCGGGGACCAGCCGCCACGCTAGCCACATCACTGCCACTGTGAGACCCACGCTTCTGGTCAGTACGTCTGACCGGGAGACGCCGAAGCACCGGAGAAGAGGACAGAGGCAGCGGGCGCTCCGGAGGTGAAGACCAGAGCGCTCGCTGTGACAGTACCCCCCCCCCCCCCCTTAGGTCTCCCTCTCTTTTTGGTACCAAGGAAGTTGAGGATGAGACTACGGTCCAAGATGTTATTTTCAGGCTCCCAAGACCTTTCCTCAGGACTGCAGCCCTCCCAGTCGACCAAAAAAGATCTTTTCCCCCGAACAAGCTTTGTGGCTAGGATTTCTTTAACAGTAAAAATATCAAAGGTACCAGTGACAGGGGTGGGAGAAAGAAGTTTAGGAGAGAAGCGATTAAAGATAGCAGGCTTGAGAAGGGAGACATGAAAAGATTTATGAATTCTGATCTGATGAATTCTGATCTTTGAAAAACGGTCAACCACGACCCAAATGACTGTCATACCATGGGATGAGGGAAGATCAGTGATAAAGTCCATGGAGATGTGTGACCAAGGGGTCTCCGGAACAGGGAGGGGCAGAAGAAGGCCCGCAGGTTTCTGACGAGGAGTCTTGTCCCGGGTGCAGATTGCACAGGACTGGACGAATTCAGTGACATCTCTGTCTAGCGAGGGCCACCAATATCTTTGAGAAATTAACTGCAGAGACTTCTTAATCCCAGGATGACCAGCAAGGAAGGAAGCGTGGCCCCACTTGAGAACTTGCAACAGCTGGCGAGGAGGAACATAGGTCTTACCCGGAGGAAGAAGCCGTAAGTCCACAGGTGCTACCGAGATGAGACACTCAGGTGGAACAATGTGTTAAGGGCATCTGCCCTGATGTTCTTGGCAGCGGGATGGAAGTGAATCTGGAAGTTGAAGCGGGCGAAGAAGATGGACCAACGGGCTTGGCGGGGATTTAGTCTCTGAGCAGACTGGAGGTAGACTAGGTTCTTATGGTCCGAGAAAATGGTCACAGGATGAGGAGCACCCTCCAGAAGATGTCTCCACTCCTCCAAGGCCAATTTAATTGCCAACAGTTCTCTGTCCCCAATAGCGTAATTCTTCTCGGTGGAAGAGAAGGTTTTAGAGAAGAAGCCACAAGTTAAGGTCTTGCCCCTGGAAGACTTTTGAGTTAATACAGCTCCAGCTCCCACCGAGGATGCATCCACTTCAAGATAGAATGGCTTGGAAGAATCTGGCCAGGAGAGAACAGGTGCAGATGCAAAGGCGGCTTTCAGGGACAGAAGGGCCTCTTCAGCGTGAGGAGGCCAGGTCTTGGAATTGGCACCCTTTCTAGTCAAAGCCAGAAGAGGAGCCACCAGGGTGGAATAATGAGGAATAAACTGTCTGTAGTAAAAATCCAGGAATCTCTGTATGGCTCGGAGACCAGAGGGGCGTGGCCAGTCCAGAAATGCAGATAACTTGGCAGGATCCATTTGCAGACCTTAGGCAGAGATGATATACCCCAGGAATGGCAAGGAGGTACGCTCAAACAGACATTTCTCAATTTTGGCGTAGAGGCGGTTACTTCTGAGTCGGGTGAGAACTTGCCGGACATGGACTCGATGTTGATCCAGATTGGATGAAAAAATAAGGATATCATCCAGATATACTACAACGCAAGTGTAGAGAAGGTCCCGGAAGATGTCGTTCACGAACTCCTGGAAGACTGCGGATGCGTTACAAAGTCCAAAGGGCATCACTAAGTACTCAATTGGCCGTCCCGGGTGTTAAATGCGGTCTTCCACTCGTCTCCTTTACGAATGCGGATCAAATTGTAGGCCCGGCGGAGATCCAACTTGGTGAAAATCTTGGCTCCTCTGAGACGGTCAAACAGCTTAGAGATTAGAGGCAGAGGGTAACGGTTTTTAATGGTAATTTTATTGAGTCCTCTATAACCGATGCAGGGTCGGAGAGAACCATGCTTTTTAGACACAAAGAAAAACCAGGCTCCAGCAGGAGACAAAGACTTCCTAATAAAGCCTCTCTGTAAATTCTCACATACATAGTCCGACATGGCCTGAGTCTCTAGAGGGGAGAGAGGATAAATTCTGCCCTGAGGAGGAGTAGAGCCCGGTAACAGGTCAATGGGACAATCATAAGGCCTGTGAGGAGGAAGAGTCTCCACTTGTTTTTTACAGAAGACGTCCGCAAATTGATGATAAGGCTTGGGGAGACCTCGTGGCAGAGGAACTGGCGGGACCCGTTTGATAGGAGCAGGCTTGAAGCACCGGTCAGGGCAGGAGGAACCCCAACGCAGAATCTCACCGGTGGACCAATTCAATACAGGAGAGTGGCGTTGCAACCATGGTAAACCCAGCAGGAGTTCGGAGGAGCAGAAGGGAAGAACAAGAAATTCCAGAGTCTCGGTATGAAATATCCCAATGTCTATCCGCAGGGGCTGGGTGCGGTATTGTACCGTAGCAGAGAGTTTCTCCCCGTTGACCGTAGAAATAAGGAACGGCTTGGGCAGGCGGGTTATAGGAATTTGATACTTGTCGACCAAGGAGGCGTGGATGAAGTTGCTGGCAGAGCCGGAATCCAAGAAAGCAGCAGCAGAGAAGAAGGACTTGGCCGAAAGGAACAACTTCACGTATATAATGAGGCGTGGAGAGGAAGAATCCACATCTAGTAATGCCTCTCCCACATCCATTAGGTGTGAGCGTTTCCCGAACGTGGAGGACGAAGAGGACAGTCCTTAAGGAAGTGCTCAGTACTAGCACAGTACAAACACAGGTTCTCGTCTCTACGGCGACTCCGTTCTTGAGGGGTCAAGCGAGACCGGTCCACCTGCATGGCCTCCACAGCAGAAGACCCAGAGACAGGTAGAGGTGGACGCTGGAACACTGGAGTCAGATGAGGGCAGCGTTTGGAACAAGCTTTTTCCTTTTCAAGATGGAGTTCCTCTTGTCTCTCAGAGAAACGTTTGTCAATCCTGGTGGCTAGCAAGATGAGGTCACTCAGGGTGGTAGGCAGATCACGTGCAGCAAGGACGTCTTTAATGTCACAATTAAGTTCCTTCTTAAAGGTGGCACAAAGAGCTTTGTTATTCCAGTTCAGCTCGGAAGCAAGGGTGCGGAACTGAACGGCATAGTCACCCACGGTAGAATTTCCTTGGGACAGGTTTAGCAAAGCAGTCTCTGCGGAGGTAACCCGGGTAGGTTCCTCAAAAACACTACGAAACTCCTGACAAAAACTCTGGACAGAAGCGGTGGCTGGATCAGCGCGGTCCCAAAGCGGTGTAGCCCAGGCCAGGGCCCTCCCGGAGAGCAGACTGAGGATGAAGGCTACCTTGGCTCGCACAGACGGAAACTGGTCTAATAGTAGCTCGAGATGAAGAGAGCACTGAGACAGGAACCCTCGGCATAGTTTAGGATCTCCGTCGTATTTGTCTGGTAGAGACAAACGGATTCTGGCTCCAGTGGTAACTGCGGGCGGAGGTGATGCAGCAGGTGCAGGTGGTGGTGCAGGCTGTTGCTGAGCAGGCAGGAGCTGTTCCATCATGGCGGTCAACTGGGCCAGCTGCGGACCTTGCTGGGCCACAATGGAGGTGAGGTCCGCTAGACTTGGCAGGGGAACATCAGCGGGATCCATGGCCGGATCTTACTGTCACGTACCGGCAGGATAGGTAGTGGATCCTCTGGACCAGAGAGGCGATGGCACGGGTTGTACTGGAGGACCGGTTCTAAGCAGTTACTGGTTTTCACCAGAGCCCACCGCAAGGCGGAATGGACTTACTGCGGCGGTAACTACCAGGTCATATCCCCCAGTAACAACTCGACCTCTCTGGCAGCTGATATAGCGTGGTACACAGGGAGCAGGCAAGAGCGTAGTCGGACGTAGCAGAGGTCAGGGCAGGCAGCAAGGGTTCACAGGCGAGTATACGGTAGCAATGGGTTCGGCAACTGGCAAGGCAATGTCACAGTAGGGAACGCTTTCTCAAAGGCACTAGGCCCAAAGATCCGGCAAGGGCAAGAAGGGGCAGGTGCCTTTTATTGGGAAGGGCCAGTGGGAGGTGAGGAACCAGCGCACCAATTACCGGTGCGCTGGCCCTTTAAATTTACTGAAGCCGGCGCGTGCGCCCTAGAGAGTGGGGCTGCACGCGCCGGGATTCAGCAGAGCAGAGTGCCGCACGGGGAGCAGGTAAGTCGAACAGGGACGCGGTGGATGTTTAGCAGTAGCTAAATACATGCTTAATACAAATGTAAACATTGATCTTTAAATTTAAGTGTCACAGCGAGCGCACAGGTCTTCACCTGCAGACCGGAGCGCCCGCGGCCTCTGTCCTCTTCACCGGGGCCTTGGCGTCTCCCGGTCAGACGTACTGACCGGGAGTGCAGGTCTCATAGTGGCTGGGACGCGGTTAGCGTGGTGGCTGGTCCCCGCTCACACGCCGCGCCCCTGCCACTGTGAGACCCGCGCTCCCAGTCAGTACGTCTGACTGGGAGACGCCGAGGCCCCGGAGAAGAGGACAGAAGCAGCGGGCACTCCGGTCCAGAGGTGAAGACCGGATCGCTCGCTGTGACACTTACATTTAAAGATCAATGTTTACATTTGCATTAAGCATGTATTTAGCTACTGCTAAACATCCAAAAATGTAAGGCCTAAGGCCAGGGGCACCAGGGAGGCAAGATGTTTGTGAAAGACACAGAATGAGTCTGTAGCAGTCATTCGCAGTACCCAAGAGGGTTTCATAACCCCTTACATTTGAAGATCAATGTTTATATTTGCATTAAGCATGTATTTAGCTACTGCTAAACTTAAAAAAATTACAGGCCCAAGGCCAGAAGCATCAGTTTCCTCCATATTAGGAGCATAGTTGTCCCCCAGATTAGGCAGCATAGATGTCCCCCAGATTAGGCAGCATAGATGTCCCCCAAATTAGGAGCATAGATGTCCCCCAGATTAGGCAGCATAGATGTCCCCCAGATCAGGAGCATAATTGTCCCCCAGATTAGGCAGCATAGATGTCCCCCAGATTAGGAGCATAATTGTCCCCCAGATTAGGCAGCATAGATGTCCCCCAGATTAGGAGCATAGTTGTCCCCCAGATTAGGCAGCATAGATGTCCCCCAGATTAGGAGCATAGATGTCCCCCAGATTAGGTAGCATAGATGTCCCCCAGATTAGGAGCATAATTGTCCCCCAGATTAGGCAACATAGATGTCCCCCAGATTAGGAGCATAATTGTCCCCCAGATTAGGCAGCATAGATGTCCCCCAGATTAGGCAGCATAGATGTCCCCCAGATTAGGAGCATAGTTGTCCCCCAGATTAGGAGCATAGTTGTCCCCCAGATTAGGAGCATAGTTGTCCCCCAGATTAGGAGCATAGTTGTCCCCCAGATTAGGAGCATAGTTGTCCCCCAGATTAGGCAGCATAGTTGTCCCCCAGTCAGCGCGGGCTGGTCAGAGCCAATCAAAGGGCCGTATGTGGCAGGCGGGCCGTACAATGCCCAGGTCTGCCCCAGAGGGTTTCATAACCAACCATAATAGAGAAAATTTTGTTGCAGGAGCATGGTCAATATACTCCGACCCATCTGTCATTGGTGGCTGGAAATCCTGGCTGATCCATCCCTGATTCATCTTGACAAACGCCAGTCTCTCCACATTTTTAGCGGACAGACGAGTTCGCCTTGGGGTGACTATGGCCCCGGCCGCACTAAACACCCGCTCTGATGGCACACTACTAGCCGGGCAGGACAGCTTTTCTAGGGCAAACTCTGCTAGTTGTGGCCATAAATCAAGTTTGGCTTCCCAGAAGTCCAGCAGATCTTCAATGCTTGTTGGCATGGCCATGTCAAGGTATGCCACCACCTGCTGGTTCAGGTCCTGCTCCATGTCTACCTGCTGATGAGTTGCTTCACTATTCGGGTGAAGAAAGCTACTCATCAGAGACTGTAGACTCAGGCTGCTGCTGATTGAGCTGGTACTGCTCCTCCCACCCCTCCCCTCCCCAGCAGCCATGGCAGTGGAAAGTGAGCACAGAGGGCCCCCCGGGTCAGACCTGCGAGTGGATGGACCATATGGCCGATAGGCATCAGCCAACTGACTACGTAAAATCTCTCTGTAGTAGGTCAATTTGTCCTCCCTCTCAGTGGGTGTAAAAAAGGCCCCCATTCTGGTACGGTAGCAAGGGTCCACTAAGGTGGAGAGGCAGAAGTCATCCCGCTGACGAATTTTGACAATTTGGGGGTCACTACGCAAGCAACTGAGCATGCATCGTGCCATTTGCGCCAGTGATTTGGAGGGACTACCTGCCTCCATCTCCACTGCATACTGCCACGGTGTGTCTGGGTCCTCTGTCTCAACTTCCTCATAACCCTCCAGCTCCTCTGGCTGCTCCTGCTCCACCTCTCCTGTCCGAAGACTAGAAACACCGGCCATCTCATCCAACCTAAACTGTGCTCCGCTCTGCCCCTCATCCTCCTCCTCCAGTTCAGCCCCCACAGGGCTCATGTAGCCTTGAGATGTAGGCGCAATGTCTCCATTGCCGTGACCAGCCATGGTTTCAATCATTTGTTGTAGGAAATGTAGGAGTGGAATTACATCGTTCATGGCGTAATCCAGGTGACTCACAAATAATGTGGCTTCCTCAAAGGGCCTCAGCAAATGGCAGGTGTCACGTATGTGCTGCCACTGGTTCACATTGAAGTTACACAGGGGAGTACCCCTATCTGCTTGGATCATGAAGAAATCTGTGATGGCTTTTCTTTGTTCGTATAGTCTGTCCAACATATGGAGGGTGGAATTCCAACGTGTGGCAACGTCACAAATAAGACTATGTTGTGGGATACCGTTCTGATGCTGCAGCTCAAGGAAGGTGTGCTTTGCGGTGTATGAGTGGCTGACGTGCATGCACAGTTTCCTTGCCATTTTCAGGATGTTTTGCAAATGGGGTGAAGACTTGAGGAAGTGCTTGACAACCAGATTCAACAAGTGTGCCATGCAGGGCGCATGTTTCACACTTCCTTGTCGCAGCGCGGACACAATGTTCTTCCCATTGTCTGTCACCATGGTTCCTATTTCAAGATTTCGTGGAGTAAGCCATACTCGGATTTCTTTACGAATGAACTTTAGCAGTTCCTCCCCTGTGTGACTCCGTTCGCCAAGGCAAACCATGTGAAGAACAGCTTGACACCGCCGTGCCCTACACACATGGTACGATGAATGGCCACCGAGATTTGGACGTGCAGTGGACGCCGAGGACACGGTGGAGCATAGGAGACAGCGTCGCACACTGTAACAGGACCAACTGCCTGGGAGCGAGAGCGTGGAGGAGGAAGCGGTATGACCTGTCCGAGTTGCTGTTGTGGCTGTGCAGGAACCACATTTACCCAGTGAGCCATAAAAGACAAGTATTGTCCCTGCCCGTAGTTGCAGCTCCACATGTCGGTCCTGCCGTGCACTTTTGAACACACCGACAGGCTCAAGGACTGGCCCACCTTCTCTTGTAAAAACTTATGCAGGGCTGGTACTGCCTTCTTCGTGAAGAAATGATGGCTTGGGACTCTCCACCTCGGCTCAGCACAAGCCATCAATTCTCTGAAAGGTGCAGAGTCCACCACTTGAAAAGGGAGGGACTGCAACACCAGCAACTTGGACAGGAGCACATTCAACTTCTGCGCCGTTGGATGAGTGGGCGCATACTGTTGTCTTTTGGACATGGCTTCGCAGATGGATTGTTGGCGGAATGGCTGACTAAAAGCGGGAGAAGCAGGAGCGACAGAAGGAGGGTTTGACACACAGCTCCCTTCGGCTGAGGTGGTGGAGCCTTAGCTGGATGAAGGAGGGAGCGGATGGCCACTGGGTGATGCAGCAGGCTGGACCACTCCATCGGAGCCACGGTTCTCCCAGGCCGCTTTATGGTGGCGAAGCATGTGTTGACGCAGGGCCGTGGTGCCGACATTGGGACCCTGGCCACGCTTCACCTTCTGCCGACAGATCTTGCATGTGGCTACGTGAACCTCCTCCGGATGCCTTATGAAAAACTTCCACACCGCCGAGTAGCTGATTTTCCCACCCGCTGTCCGCACTAATGGACTGCTACTGCGCTGTCTCCAGGAACCCCTGTTCCACTACCTCCCTGAAAGGTAGGCTGCCGCGAATCAGGTGGTCTCCTCCGGGCACGTTTGGCTCCTGAATTTCCACTACTGCCACCACGCTGACTGCCAACCGTTCTACCCCCTTGCTGCCTCAAGGGCAACCTGCAACTCTCTTCTCCTGATGATGATGAAGCCCCTTCTGCACCCGGCTCCCAATTGCGATCGGCTTCATCATCATCAACAGTTGTGTGCACATCACTGATGTCCTCCTCAGGTTCCCCAACAGTGTCTGCTTCAGGACCCTGAACAAGTCACTCTCCGCATTACTACTTGGCCGCCTAGCGGAGCAAGCAGCGCATGTCTCCTCCCCTTCTTGGCTGTCCAGTAGCTGCTGACTGTCCTCTATTGGATTGTCCTCAGTAAATAGTGGAGCTGAACCCACAGCATAAGATTCTTCTTTAGGATAGGGAACAGCATAGGACAAAGGAAATGTGAGGACACGGACTGCTCCCGGGCCATGCCAACTGAGGGTTGTGTCTGAGGAACCCACCGACTGTTGACTGGGGGTGTCAGATGTCGCTTTTGTTGATGTGGATGAGCGTGTTAACCAATCGACGACGGCAGATGGGTTGCTGGTGTAGACACGACCACTGGATGATAACGGGAGTTCAGGCCTCTTGCTGCGACTCCTGCTGCCACTCACCCCAAGTCTGCTGCCAACTCTGCCTGAAGTATTTAGGCCTCTGCCACTCCTCTGTGCACGTCCTGGCACTTCTCTGCCTGACATACTTAGTGCGTTTATGAGGGTATTACAATACGCTACACTACTCTTTAAACAGTATTTGTCTAGAACAGCAGCAGGTGATTACTTACGGCTGTCCTTGAACAGTATGTAGGCCCTTGACAGATTAACAGCTACTAGATGGTACAATACTTGGATGTACATATGCGGTATGCACTGATGAGGGCAGTAATATGCCTAACTATTAGCAGAAAAAACTCTGTATTTTTGTAATACACCAGCCGATGGATACTATTGTTTGGACTTTGACGGTATGGAGAACCTTGACAGCTTAACAGGTACTAAATGGTACAATACTTGGATGTACCTATGCGGTATGCACTGATGAGGGCAGTAATATGCCTAACTATTAGCAGAAAAAACTCTGTATTTTTGTAAAACACCAGCCGGTGGATACTATTGTTTGGACTTTGACGGTTTGGAGCACCTTGACAGCTACTAAAAGGTACAATACTTGGACGTACATATGCGGTAGGCACTGATAAGGGCAGTAATATGCCTAACTATTAGCAGAAAAAAATCTGTATTTTTGTAAAACACGAGCCGGTGGATAATTTTGTTTGGACTTTGACGGTATGGAGCACCTTGACAGCTACTAAATGGTACAATAATTGGATGTACGTATGCGGTATGCACTGATGAGGGCAGTAATATGCCTATCTATTAGCAAAAAAAACTCTGTATTTTTGTAATACACCAGCCAGTGGATACTATTGTTTGGACTTTGACGGTGTGGAGCACCTTGACAGCTTAACAGGTACTAAATGGTACAATACTTGGATGTACGTATGCGGTATGCACTGATGAGGGCCTATTAGCAGAAAAAACTCTGTATTTTTGTAAAACACCAGCCGGTGGATACTATTGTTTGGACTTTGACGGTATGGAGCACCTTGACAGCTTAACAGGTACTAAATGGTACAATACTTGGATGTACGTATGCGGTATACACTGATGAGGGCAGTAATAGGCCTATTAGCAGAAAAAACTCTGTATTTTTGTAAAACACCAGCCGGTGGATACTATTGTTTGGACTTTGACGGTTTGGAGCACCTTGACAGCTACTAAATGGTACATTACATGGATGTACGTTTGCGGTATGCACTGATGAGGGCAGTGATATGCATAACTATTAGCAGAAAAAACTCTGTATTTTTTTAAAACACCAGCCGATGGATACTATTGTTTGGACTTTCACGGTATGGAGAACCTTGACAGCTTAACAGGTACTAAATGGTACAATACTTGGATGTACCTATGCGGTATGCACTGATGAGGGCAGTAATATGCCTAACTATTAGCAGAAAAAACTCTGTATTTTTGTAAAACACCAGCCGGTGGATACTATTGTTTGGACTTTGACGGTTTGGAGCACCTTGACAGCTACTAAAAGGTACAATACTTGGACGTACGTATGCGGTATGCACTGATAAGGGCAGTAATATGCCTAACTATTAGCAGAAAAAACTCTGTATTTTTGTAAAACACCAGCTGGTGGATACTATTGTTTTGGACTTTGACGATTTGGAGCACCTTGACAGCTACTAAATGGTCCAATACTTGGATGTACCTATGCGGTATGCACTGAGGAGGGCAGTATTATGCCTAACTATTAGCAGAAAAAACTCTGTATTTTTGTAATACACCAGCCGATGGATACTATTGTTTGGACTTTCACGGTATGGAGAACCTTGACAGCTTAACAGGTACTAAATGGTACAATACTTGGATGTACCTATGCGGTATGCACTGATGAGGGCAGTAATATGCCTAACTATTAGCAGAAAAAACTCTGTATTTTTGTAAAACCCCAGCCGGTGGATACTATTGTTTGGACTTTGACGGTTTGGAGCACCTTGACAGCTACTAAAAGGTACAATACTTGGACGTACGTATGCGGTATGCACTGATAAGGGCAGTAATATGCCTAACTATTAGCAGAAAAAACTCTGTATTTTTGTAAAACACCAGCCGGTGGATACTATTGTTTTGGACTTTGACGATTTGGAGCACCTTGACAGCTACTAAATGGTCCAATACTTGGATGTACCTATGCGGTATGCACTGAGGAGGGCAGTAATATGCCTAACTATTAGCAGAAAAAACTCTGTATTTTTGTAATACACCAGCCGATGGATACTATTGTTTGGACTTTGACGGTATGGAGAACCTTGACAGCTTAACAGGTACTAAATGGTACAATACTTGGATGTACCTATGCGGTATGCACTGATGAGGGCAGTAATATGCCTAACTATTAGCAGAAAAAACTCTGTATTTTTGTAAAACACCAGCCGGTGGATACTATTGTTTTGGACTTTGACGATTTGGAGCACCTTGACAGCTACTAAATGGTCCAATACTTGGATGTACCTATGCGGTATGCACTGAGGAGGGCAGTAATATGCCTAACTATTAGCAGAAAAAACTCTGTATTTTTGTAATACACCAGCCGGTGGATACTATTGTTTGGACTTTGACGGTATAGAGTACCTTGACAGCTTGACAGGTACTAAATGGTACAATACTTGAATGTACGTATGCGGTATGCACTGATGAGGGCCTATTAGGAGAAAAAAATCTGTATTTTTGTAAAACACCAGCCGGTGGATAATTTTGTTTGGACTTTGACGGTATGGAGCACCTTGACAGCTACTAAATGGTACAATAATTGGATGTACGTATGCGGTATGCACTGATGAGGGCAGTAATATGCCTAACTATTAGCAAAAAAAACTCTGTATTTTTGTAATACACCAGCCAGTGGATACTATTGTTTGGACTTTGACGGTGTGGAGCACCTTGACAGCTTAACAGGTACTAAATGGTACAATACTTGGATGTACGTATGCGGTATGCACTGATGAGGGCCTATTAGCAGAAAAAACTCTGTATTTTTGTAAAACACCAGCCAGTGGATACTATTGTTTGGACTTTGACGGTATGGAGCACCTTGACAGCTTAACAGGTACTAAATGGTACAATACTTGGATGTACGTATGCGGTATACACTGATGAGGGCAGTAATAGGCCTATTAGCAGAAAAAACTCTGTATTTTTGTAAAACACCAGCCGGTGGATACTATTGTTTGGACTTTGACGGTTTGGAGCACCTTGACAGCTACTAAATGGTACATTACATGGATGTACGTTTGCGGTATGCACTGATGAGGGCAGTGATATGCATAACTATTAGCAGAAAAAACTCTGTATTTTTGTAAAACACCAGCCGGTGGATAATTTTGTTTGGACTTTGACGGTATGGAGCACCTTGACAGCTTAACAGGTACTAAATAGTACAATACTTGGATGTACGTATGCGGAATGCACTCATGAGGGCAGTAATATGCCTAACTATTAGCAGAAAAAACTCTGTATTTTTTTAAAACACCAGCCGATGGATACTATTGTTTGGACTTTCACGGTATGGAGAACCTTGACAGCTTAACAGGTACTAAATGGTACAATACTTGGATGTACCTATGCGGTATGCACTGATGAGGGCAGTAATATGCCTAACTATTAGCAGAAAAAACTCTGTATTTTTGTAAAACACCAGCCGGTGGATACTATTGTTTGGACTTTGACGGTTTGGAGCACCTTGACAGCTACTAAAAGGTACAATACTTGGACGTACGTATGCGGTATGCACTGATAAGGGCAGTAATATGCCTAACTATTAGCAGAAAAAACTCTGTATTTTTGTAAAACACCAGCTGGTGGATACTATTGTTTTGGACTTTGACGATTTGGAGCACCTTGACAGCTACTAAATGGTCCAATACTTGGATGTACCTATGCGGTATGCACTGAGGAGGGCAGTATTATGCCTAACTATTAGCAGAAAAAACTCTGTATTTTTGTAATACACCAGCCGATGGATACTATTGTTTGGACTTTCACGGTATGGAGAACCTTGACAGCTTAACAGGTACTAAATGGTACAATACTTGGATGTACCTATGCGGTATGCACTGATGAGGGCAGTAATATGCCTAACTATTAGCAGAAAAAACTCTGTATTTTTGTAAAACCCCAGCCGGTGGATACTATTGTTTGGACTTTGACGGTTTGGAGCACCTTGACAGCTACTAAAAGGTACAATACTTGGACGTACGTATGCGGTATGCACTGATAAGGGCAGTAATATGCCTAACTATTAGCAGAAAAAACTCTGTATTTTTGTAAAACACCAGCCGGTGGATACTATTGTTTTGGACTTTGACGATTTGGAGCACCTTGACAGCTACTAAATGGTCCAATACTTGGATGTACCTATGCGGTATGCACTGAGGAGGGCAGTAATATGCCTAACTATTAGCAGAAAAAACTCTGTATTTTTGTAATACACCAGCCGATGGATACTATTGTTTGGACTTTGACGGTATGGAGAACCTTGACAGCTTAACAGGTACTAAATGGTACAATACTTGGATGTACCTATGCGGTATGCACTGATGAGGGCAGTAATATGCCTAACTATTAGCAGAAAAAACTCTGTATTTTTGTAAAACACCAGCCGGTGGATACTATTGTTTTGGACTTTGACGATTTGGAGCACCTTGACAGCTACTAAATGGTCCAATACTTGGATGTACCTATGCGGTATGCACTGAGGAGGGCAGTAATATGCCTAACTATTAGCAGAAAAAACTCTGTATTTTTGTAATACACCAGCCGGTGGATACTATTGTTTGGACTTTGACGGTATAGAGTACCTTGACAGCTTGACAGGTACTAAATGGTACAATACTTGAATGTACGTATGCGGTATGCACTGATGAGGGCCTATTAGGAGAAAAAAATCTGTATTTTTGTAAAACACCAGCCGGTGGATAATTTTGTTTGGACTTTGACGGTATGGAGCACCTTGACAGCTACTAAATGGTACAATAATTGGATGTACGTATGCGGTATGCACTGATGAGGGCAGTAATATGCCTAACTATTAGCAAAAAAAACTCTGTATTTTTGTAATACACCAGCCAGTGGATACTATTGTTTGGACTTTGACGGTGTGGAGCACCTTGACAGCTTAACAGGTACTAAATGGTACAATACTTGGATGTACGTATGCGGTATGCACTGATGAGGGCCTATTAGCAGAAAAAACTCTGTATTTTTGTAAAACACCAGCCGGTGGATACTATTGTTTGGACTTTGACGGTATGGAGCACCTTGACAGCTTAACAGGTACTAAATGGTACAATACTTGGATGTACGTATGCGGTATACACTGATGAGGGCAGTAATAGGCCTATTAGCAGAAAAAACTCTGTATTTTTGTAAAACACCAGCCGGTGGATACTATTGTTTGGACTTTGACGGTTTGGAGCACCTTGACAGCTACTAAATGGTACATTACATGGATGTACGTTTGCGGTATGCACTGATGAGGGCAGTGATATGCATAACTATTAGCAGAAAAAACTCTGTATTTTTGTAAAACACCAGCCGGTGGATAATTTTGTTTGGACTTTGACGGTATGGAGCACCTTGACAGCTTAACAGGTACTAAATAGTACAATACTTGGATGTACGTATGCGGAATGCACTCATGAGGGCAGTAATATGCCTAACTATTAGCAGAAAAAACTCTGTATTTTTTTAAAACACCAGCCGATGGATACTATTGTTTGGACTTTCACGGTATGGAGAACCTTGACAGCTTAACAGGTACTAAATGGTACAATACTTGGATGTACCTATGCGGTATGCACTGATGAGGGCAGTAATATGCCTAACTATTAGCAGAAAAAACTCTGTATTTTTGTAAAACACCAGCCGGTGGATACTATTGTTTGGACTTTGACGGTTTGGAGCACCTTGACAGCTACTAAAAGGTACAATACTTGGACGTACGTATGCGGTATGCACTGATAAGGGCAGTAATATGCCTAACTATTAGCAGAAAAAACTCTGTATTTTTGTAAAACACCAGCCGGTGGATACTATTGTTTTGGACTTTGACGATTTGGAGCACCTTGACAGCTACTAAATGGTCCAATACTTGGATGTACCTATGCGGTATGCACTGAGGAGGGCAGTAATATGCCTAACTATTAGCAGAAAAAACTCTGTATTTTTGTAATACACCAGCCGATGGATACTATTGTTTGGACTTTCACGGTATGGAGAACCTTGACAGCTTAACAGGTACTAAATGGTACAATACTTGGATGTACCTATGCGGTATGCACTGATGAGGGCAATAATATGCCTAACTATTAGCAGAAAAAACTCTGTATTTTTGTAAAACACCAGCCGGTGGATACTATTGTTTTGGACTTTGACGATTTGGAGCACCTTGACAGCTACTAAATGGTCCAATACTTGGATGTACCTATGCGGTATGCACTGAGGAGGGCAGTAATATGCCTAACTATTAGCAGAAAAAACTCTGTATTTTTGTAATACACCAGCCGGTGGATACTATTGTTTGGACTTTGACGGTATAGAGTACCTTGACAGCTTGACAGGTACTAAATGGTACAATACTTGAATGTACGTATGCGGTATGCACTGATGAGGGCCTATTAGGAGAAAAAAATCTGTATTTTTGTAAAACACCAGCCGGTGGATAATTTTGTTTGGACTTTGACGGTATGGAGCACCTTGACAGCTACTAAATGGTACAATAATTGGATGTACGTATGCGGTATGCACTGATGAGGGCAGTAATATGCCTAACTATTAGCAAAAAAAACTCTGTATTTTTGTAATACACCAGCCAGTGGATACTATTGTTTGGACTTTGACGGTGTGGAGCACCTTGACAGCTTAACAGGTACTAAATGGTACAATACTTGGATGTACGTATGCGGTATGCACTGATGAGGGCCTATTAGCAGAAAAAACTCTGTATTTTTGTAAAACACCAGCCGGTGGATACTATTGTTTGGACTTTGACGGTATGGAGCACCTTGACAGCTTAACAGGTACTAAATGGTACAATACTTGGATGTACGTATGCGGTATACACTGATGAGGGCAGTAATAGGCCTATTAGCAGAAAAAACTCTGTATTTTTGTAAAACACCAGCCGGTGGATACTATTGTTTGGACTTTGACGGTTTGGAGCACCTTGACAGCTACTAAATGGTACATTACATGGATGTACGTTTGCGGTATGCACTGATGAGGGCAGTGATATGCATAACTATTAGCAGAAAAAACTCTGTATTTTTGTAAAACACCAGCCGGTGGATAATTTTGTTTGGACTTTGACGGTATGGAGCACCTTGACAGCTTAACAGGTACTAAATAGTACAATACTTGGATGTACGTATGCGGAATGCACTCATGAGGGCAGTAATATGCCTAACTATTAGCAGAAAAAACTCTGTATTTTTTTAAAACACCAGCCGATGGATACTATTGTTTGGACTTTCACGGTATGGAGAACCTTGACAGCTTAACAGGTACTAAATGGTACAATACTTGGATGTACCTATGCGGTATGCACTGATGAGGGCAGTAATATGCCTAACTATTAGCAGAAAAAACTCTGTATTTTTGTAAAACACCAGCCGGTGGATACTATTGTTTGGACTTTGACGGTTTGGAGCACCTTGACAGCTACTAAAAGGTACAATACTTGGACGTACGTATGCGGTATGCACTGATAAGGGCAGTAATATGCCTAACTATTAGCAGAAAAAACTCTGTATTTTTGTAAAACACCAGCCGGTGGATACTATTGTTTTGGACTTTGACGATTTGGAGCACCTTGACAGCTACTAAATGGTCCAATACTTGGATGTACCTATGCGGTATGCACTGAGGAGGGCAGTAATATGCCTAACTATTAGCAGAAAAAACTCTGTATTTTTGTAATACACCAGCCGATGGATACTATTGTTTGGACTTTCACGGTATGGAGAACCTTGACAGCTTAACAGGTACTAAATGGTACAATACTTGGATGTACCTATGCGGTATGCACTGATGAGGGCAGTAATATGCCTAACTATTAGCAGAAAAAACTCTGTATTTTTGTAAAACACCAGCCGGTGGATACTATTGTTTGGACTTTGACGGTTTGGAGCACCTTGACAGCTACTAAAAGGTACAATACTTGGACGTACGTATGCGGTATGCACTGATAAGGGCAGTAATATGCCTAACTATTAGCAGAAAAAACTCTGTATTTTTGTAAAACACCAGCCGGTGGATACTATTGTTTTGGACTTTGACGATTTGGAGCACCTTGACAGCTACTAAATGGTCCAATACTTGGATGTACCTATGCGGTATGCACTGAGGAGGGCAGTAATATGCCTAACTATTAGCAGAAAAAACTCTGTATTTTTGTAATACACCAGCCGATGGATACTATTGTTTGGACTTTGACGGTATGGAGAACCTTGACAGCTTAACAGGTACTAAATGGTACAATACTTGGATGTACCTATGCGGTATGCACTGATGAGGGCAATAATATGCCTAACTATTAGCAGAAAAAACTCTGTATTTTTGTAAAACACCAGCCGGTGGATACTATTGTTTTGGACTTTGACGATTTGGAGCACCTTGACAGCTACTAAATGGTCCAATACTTGGATGTACCTATGCGGTATGCACTGAGGAGGGCAGTAATATGCCTAACTATTAGCAGAAAAAACTCTGTATTTTTGTAATACACCAGCCGGTGGATACTATTGTTTGGACTTTGACGGTATAGAGTACCTTGACAGCTTGACAGGTACTAAATGGTACAATACTTGAATGTACGTATGCGGTATGCACTGATGAGGGCCTATTAGGAGAAAAAAATCTGTATTTTTGTAAAACACCAGCCGGTGGATAATTTTGTTTGGACTTTGACGGTATGGAGCACCTTGACAGCTACTAAATGGTACAATAATTGGATGTACGTATGCGGTATGCACTGATGAGGGCAGTAATATGCCTAACTATTAGCAAAAAAAACTCTGTATTTTTGTAATACACCAGCCAGTGGATACTATTGTTTGGACTTTGACGGTGTGGAGCACCTTGACAGCTTAACAGGTACTAAATGGTACAATACTTGGATGTACGTATGCGGTATGCACTGATGAGGGCCTATTAGCAGAAAAAACTCTGTATTTTTGTAAAACACCAGCCGGTGGATACTATTGTTTGGACTTTGACGGTATGGAGCACCTTGACAGCTTAACAGGTACTAAATGGTACAATACTTGGATGTACGTATGCGGTATACACTGATGAGGGTAGTAATAGGCCTATTAGCAGAAAAAACTCTGTATTTTTGTAAAACACCAGCCGGTGGATACTATTGTTTGGACTTTGACGGTTTGGAGCACCTTGACAGCTACTAAATGGTACATTACTTGGATGTACGTTTGCGGTATGCACTCATGAGGGCAGTGATATGCCTAACTATTAGCAGAAAAAAACTCTGTATTTTTGTAAAACACCAGCCGGTGGATAATTTTGTTTGGACTTTGACGGTATGGAGCACCTTGACAGCTTAACAGGTACTAAATAGTACAATACTTGGATGTACGTATGCGGAATGCACTCATGAGGGCAGTAATATGCCTAACTATTAGCAGAAAAAACTCTGTATTTTTTTAAAACACCAGCCGATGGATACTATTGTTTGGACTTTGACGGTATGGAGAACCTTGACAGCTTAACAGGTACTAAATGGTACAATACTTGGATGTACCTATGCGGTATGCACTGATGAGGGCAGTAATATGCCTAACTATTAGCAGAAAAACCTCTGTATTTTTGTAAAACACCAGCCGGTGGATACTATTGTTTGGACTTTGACGGTTTGGAGCACCTTGACAGCTACTAAATGGTACAATAATTGGATGTACGTATGCGGTATGCACTGATGAGGGCAGTAATATGCCTAACTATTAGCAAAAAAACCTCTGTATTTTTGTAATACACCAGCCAGTGGATACTATTGTTTGGACTTTGACGGTGTGGAGCACCTTGACAGCTTAACAGGTACTAAATGGTACAATACTTGGATGTACGTATGCGGTATACACTGATGAGGGCAGTAATAGGCCTATTAGCAGAAAAAACTCTGTATTTTTGTAAAACACCAGCCGGTGGATACTATTGTTTGGACTTTGACGGTTTGGAGCACCTTGACAGCTACTAAATGGTACATTACTTGGATGTACGTTTGCGGTATGCACTCATGAGGGCAGTGATATGCCTAACTATTAGCAGAAAAAAACTCTGTATTTTTGTAAAACACCAGCCGGTGGATAATTTTGTTTGGACTTTGACGGTATGGAGCACCTTGACAGCTTAACAGGTACTAAATAGTACAATACTTGGATGTACATATGCGGAATGCACTCATGAGGGCAGTAATATGCCTAACTATTAGCAGAAAAAACTCTGTATTTTTTTAAAACACCAGCCGATGGATACTATTGTTTGGACTTTGACGGTATGGAGAACCTTGACAGCTTAACAGGTACTAAATGGTACAATACTTGGATGTACCTATGCGGTATGCACTGATGAGGGCAGTAATATGCCTAACTATTAGCAGAAAAACCTCTGTATTTTTGTAAAACACCAGCCGGTGGATACTATTGTTTGGACTTTGACGGTTTGGAGCACCTTGACAGCTACTAAATGGTACAATAATTGGATGTACGTATGCGGTATGCACTGATGAGGGCAGTAATATGCCTAACTATTAGCAAAAAAAACTCTGTATTTTTGTAATACACCAGCCAGTGGATACTATTGTTTGGACTTTGACGGTGTGGAGCACCTTGACAGCTTAACAGGTACTAAATGGTACAATACTTGGATGTACGTATGCGGTATGCACTGATGAGGGCCTATTAGCAGAAAAAACTCTGTATTTTTGTAAAACACCAGCCGGTGGATACTATTGTTTGGACTTTGACGGTATGGAGCACCTTGACAGCTTAACAGGTACTAAATGGTACAATACTTGGATGTACGTATGCGGTATACACTGATGAGGGCAGTAATAGGCCTATTAGCAGAAAAAACTCTGTATTTTTGTAAAACACCAGCCGGTGGATACTATTGTTTGGACTTTGACGGTTTGGAGCACCTTGACAGCTACTAAATGGTACATTACATGGATGTACGTTTGCGGTATGCACTGATGAGGGCAGTGATATGCATAACTATTAGCAGAAAAAACTCTGTATTTTTGTAAAACACCAGCCGGTGGATAATTTTGTTTGGACTTTGACGGTATGGAGCACCTTGACAGCTTAACAGGTACTAAATAGTACAATACTTGGATGTACGTATGCGGAATGCACTCATGAGGGCAGTAATATGCCTAACTATTAGCAGAAAAAACTCTGTATTTTTTTAAAACACCAGCCGATGGATACTATTGTTTGGACTTTCACGGTATGGAGAACCTTGACAGCTTAACAGGTACTAAATGGTACAATACTTGGATGTACCTATGCGGTATGCACTGATGAGGGCAGTAATATGCCTAACTATTAGCAGAAAAAACTCTGTATTTTTGTAAAACACCAGCCGGTGGATACTATTGTTTGGACTTTGACGGTTTGGAGCACCTTGACAGCTACTAAAAGGTACAATACTTGGACGTACGTATGCGGTATGCACTGATAAGGGCAGTAATATGCCTAACTATTAGCAGAAAAAACTCTGTATTTTTGTAAAACACCAGCCGGTGGATACTATTGTTTTGGACTTTGACGATTTGGAGCACCTTGACAGCTACTAAATGGTCCAATACTTGGATGTACCTATGCGGTATGCACTGAGGAGGGCAGTAATATGCCTAACTATTAGCAGAAAAAACTCTGTATTTTTGTAATACACCAGCCGATGGATACTATTGTTTGGACTTTCACGGTATGGAGAACCTTGACAGCTTAACAGGTACTAAATGGTACAATACTTGGATGTACCTATGCGGTATGCACTGATGAGGGCAGTAATATGCCTAACTATTAGCAGAAAAAACTCTGTATTTTTGTAAAACACCAGCCGGTGGATACTATTGTTTGGACTTTGACGGTTTGGAGCACCTTGACAGCTACTAAAAGGTACAATACTTGGACGTACGTATGCGGTATGCACTGATAAGGGCAGTAATATGCCTAACTATTAGCAGAAAAAACTCTGTATTTTTGTAAAACACCAGCCGGTGGATACTATTGTTTTGGACTTTGACGATTTGGAGCACCTTGACAGCTACTAAATGGTCCAATACTTGGATGTACCTATGCGGTATGCACTGAGGAGGGCAGTAATATGCCTAACTATTAGCAGAAAAAACTCTGTATTTTTGTAATACACCAGCCGATGGATACTATTGTTTGGACTTTGACGGTATGGAGAACCTTGACAGCTTAACAGGTACTAAATGGTACAATACTTGGATGTACCTATGCGGTATGCACTGATGAGGGCAGTAATATGCCTAACTATTAGCAGAAAAAACTCTGTATTTTTGTAAAACACCAGCCGGTGGATACTATTGTTTTGGACTTTGACGATTTGGAGCACCTTGACAGCTACTAAATGGTCCAATACTTGGATGTACCTATGCGGTATGCACTGAGGAGGGCAGTAATATGCCTAACTATTAGCAGAAAAAACTCTGTATTTTTGTAATACACCAGCCAGTGGATACTATTGTTTGGACTTTGACGGTGTGGAGCACCTTGACAGCTTAACAGGTACTAAATGGTACAATACTTGGATGTACGTATGCGGTATGCACTGATGAGGGCCTATTAGCAGAAAAAACTCTGTATTTTTGTAAAACACCAGCCGGTGGATACTATTGTTTGGACTTTGACGGTATGGAGCACCTTGACAGCTTAACAGGTACTAAATGGTACAATACTTGGATGTACGTATGCGGTATACACTGATGAGGGCAGTAATAGGCCTATTAGCAGAAAAAACTCTGTATTTTTGTAAAACACCAGCCGGTGGATACTATTGTTTGGACTTTGACGGTTTGGAGCACCTTGACAGCTACTAAATGGTACATTACTTGGATGTACGTTTGCGGTATGCACTCATGAGGGCAGTGATATGCCTAACTATTAGCAGAAAAAAACTCTGTATTTTTGTAAAACACCAGCCGGTGGATAATTTTGTTTGGACTTTGACGGTATGGAGCACCTTGACAGCTTAACAGGTACTAAATAGTACAATACTTGGATGTACGTATGCGGAATGCACTCATGAGGGCAGTAATATGCCTAACTATTAGCAGAAAAAACTCTGTATTTTTTTAAAACACCAGCCGATGGATACTATTGTTTGGACTTTGACGGTATGGAGAACCTTGACAGCTTAACAGGTACTAAATGGTACAATACTTGGATGTACCTATGCGGTATGCACTGATGAGGGCAGTAATATGCCTAACTATTAGCAGAAAAACCTCTGTATTTTTGTAAAACACCAGCCGGTGGATACTATTGTTTGGACTTTGACGGTTTGGAGCACCTTGACAGCTACTAAATGGTACAATAATTGGATGTACGTATGCGGTATGCACTGATGAGGGCAGTAATATGCCTAACTATTACCAAAAAAAACTCTGTATTTTTGTAATACACCAGCCAGTGGATACTATTGTTTGGACTTTGACGGTGTGGAGCACCTTGACAGCTTAACAGGTACTAAATGGTACAATACTTGGATGTACGTATGCGGTATACACTGATGAGGGCAGTAATAGGCCTATTAGCAGAAAAAACTCTGTATTTTTGTAAAACACCAGCCGGTGGATACTATTGTTTGGACTTTGACGGTTTGGAGCACCTTGACAGCTACTAAATGGTACATTACTTGGATGTACGTTTGCGGTATGCACTCATGAGGGCAGTGATATGCCTAACTATTAGCAGAAAAAAACTCTGTATTTTTGTAAAACACCAGCCGGTGGATAATTTTGTTTGGACTTTGACGGTATGGAGCACCTTGACAGCTTAACAGGTACTAAATAGTACAATACTTGGATGTACATATGCGGAATGCACTCATGAGGGCAGTAATATGCCTAACTATTAGCAGAAAAAACTCTGTATTTTTTTAAAACACCAGCCGATGGATACTATTGTTTGGACTTTGACGGTATGGAGAACCTTGACAGCTTAACAGGTACTAAATGGTACAATACTTGGATGTACCTATGCGGTATGCACTGATGAGGGCAGTAATATGCCTAACTATTAGCAGAAAAACCTCTGTATTTTTGTAAAACACCAGCCGGTGGATACTATTGTTTGGACTTTGACGGTTTGGAGCACCTTGACAGCTACTAAATGGTACAATAATTGGATGTACGTATGCGGTATGCACTGATGAGGGCAGTAATATGCCTAACTATTAGCAAAAAAAACTCTGTATTTTTGTAATACACCAGCCAGTGGATACTATTGTTTGGACTTTGACGGTGTGGAGCACCTTGACAGCTTAACAGGTACTAAATGGTACAATACTTGGATGTACGTATGCGGTATGCACTGATGAGGGCCTATTAGCAGAAAAAACTCTGTATTTTTGTAAAACACCAGCCGGTGGATACTATTGTTTGGACTTTGACGGTATGGAGCACCTTGACAGCTTAACAGGTACTAAATGGTACAATACTTGGATGTACGTATGCGGTATACACTGTTTATATTCTGCCCTGTTCGTATTTGTATCCTATTTGGTATTTCTGGTTGTCTAGTAGTTTTCCGTTTCTGTTCTGGCTTGTGACGACTATGTTTATGTGTTTTTACTCCACTGCACCTTAGTGCAGGATGGGACCGGCGCCCAGTTGTCAAACCATCGTTTAGGATGGATTGGCAAGTATGCAGGGAGAGTGGTTTTAGGGTCAGTTTAGTGTTCACTCTCCCTGTCTCCCCCAGTCAGTCCTGACAGTTACAACTGAAAACCAAATTATTTTATTTTTAAAGGTGTTATCCAGTCAGAGGGTTTTTTGTTTTTGTTATATTTTAGAAGAATGCCCTGCCTTGGCCAGTGATTGGCTAAGAGCAGTATGACACTGTTGGCCCAGATGTCAATCCGAGCCCAAGCATCACAATTCCTGACAGGAAGAGGATTACAGCCGGGGACCAGAGCAGGACACCAGAGGCTCCACAGGAACATAAGGTTGTTCCACCATAACTAATCAGAATGACAATCAATTACTGTAAAATCTCTCTTAAAATTGATAACTGAATAAAACAATAAAAAATAAATAGTGAATGAATGAAAATTTATGTAAAATGTTACAAAAAGTGAAGAAAAAGTTTACAAAATTCTCAATTTAAAATGCATTTCCTTTTTTAATCTCTTCACATGCTATTGAAATAATGTGGTATCTTTATTTTACAGTTCTTTACAATTACCATACATATACTTTTTCCATTTATCCTATACATTTATCCTATATCCTATATTCTATACATAGCATTCCAAGCACTATCGTTTGACATAGTCTAATAGGCAGATGTCTCTGAGAGACCTGGTGGTCCTTGTCAGGCCACCCAACTGCTAAGAAACCCCATTAGCATCTCATAAATACACTGATAGAGAGCATCTCTTCCCTTGTTCGAAGACTTAGAATGCTGCACTCGCTGATTTGCCTGTGGCATTACTGTCACAACTTTTTTGTACACCCTGATATTTTTTGAAGGAGACTGATATTTATAGATTATAGGGTAAAAAAAAAGACAAATGTTCATCAAGTTCAACCTAAAACCCTACTATGTTGATGCAGAGGAAGGCAGAAAAACACCCAAGAGGCTGATGCAAATTGCCCCACATTCCTTCCAGAATCCAATATGGCGATCAGAATAAATTCCCGGATCAACATTCTTTCCTCCTAAGTCTAGTATCCATAACTTGTAATATTATACTTTTCTAGGAAAACAGTCAGGTCCCCCATTAACTTGTTTATTGAGACAAACATCACAACACCATGTGCCAGAGAGTTCCATAGTCTTACTGCTCTTACAGAAAAGACTCCCAGTCTGTGATGATGGTGAAACCTTCTCTCTCTGGACATAGAGGATGCCTCCTTGCCATGGTTACCATCCTAGGTGTATAAAAAGATTATTACAAAAATCTCTGTCCATTTACATATCTGTACATTGTGATTAGGGATGAGCGAATCGAATCTGACGAATCCGAATTTGTTACGAATTTCATGAAAAATTCGATTCATTAAACTCCATTTATTTTTCTTTTATAACATTTTTGAAATGCTCCCTATAATCCTCTGAAAAGGTGCAATTTGTCTTTATTCTCCTATATTGCCCGTAAGGGATGTTTGTCAGCCATTTTGGAAAATGGCAGCTGTCAAATCCCAAAAAGCTGTTTACATCCACCTTTTTGAAGTGCGTTTTTGTGCATATCTTATGGTTCATGTCTTTAAAAATTTCTAAATCTAAAAAAACAATGGAGGAGGAGGAAAAAATCATGGTGAAGGTAAAAAAATGTTATATAACAGTTTTAGGGAGAAAAAATACCCTAAAAAAATTCTAATTAATGCATACCAAAAAGCTGGTGAATTACAACAGAATTAATTGATTATAATGGTAAAAATAAAAAATACACCAAGATTCAATTTTATTACCACTTATAATAATAGTACAAAACAAATAAGAACTATTTTGAATAAATATTGGCCCATAATTATGAAGGACCCAATTTTAAACACCTTACTTCCAAAACGTCCCCTTTTAACATTTAGAAAAGCAAAAACATTACGAAATCATTTAGCCCCAAGCAAGATGAAAAATATAAATACAAAAAAACTGTATATAACTGAATCTACAACTGTACCTTTCGATGCGGTCATAAGCGGTGCATGTGCTGTGAATGGATTGCGATTCCTTCTTGCAGTTCAGTCGTGTCTTTCTCAACAGGGGAAACCTTCAATCTGAAAGAAAACCTAGACTGTTCATCTATGTACATTATATATCTTCTTACTTGCAAATGTGGCCTACAGTACGTGGGTCGTACTGTCCAATAAGCTCGCTCCCGTATGAACAAGCACAGACATAATATTAAAAAGAATTTTGTTTTACATAGTATCTCTAGGCACATCATGACTATGCACAGTAGCGATCCCACTTGCATTAAGCTTTGCATTTTAGAAAGCATTCCTCCTGATCAACCTGACCGCTTCCGAAAATTAGTTGATAGAGAATCCTTTTGGATTTTCACAATGAACTCTTTATGGCCAAGAGGGCTTAATGAAACAATTGAAAAAACATGTTAAATAAAATAAAATAAATGAAAATATATTTTTAAGGAGACGATTATCTATCTATTTATTTATTTATTTACTTACTTATTCATTTATTATATGATGATGATGTAACTAGTAATGTATTTATAGCCATGTATTGTGCTTTTTAATTAACTAATTTATTCACCACATCCTACTTTCTTTTTTCCCCTCTGAAATAACATATAGAATATACGTAAATTAATGGCGCATAATGGTTTCATGATAATAAGTTCTTTTATGTTTAAAAAAAAATAATAAAAAAATGTTTAGGTAACTTTTATGCAAATGTGCTATGATGTCACTACTGATCATGTGATTAGCTGTATATATTGCTGAATTTTTTTCTTAATTTTCCATACATGTCTGAGAAAGAGGACGGAGCGTCCTTGAAATGCGTTACATGTTGAAATAAAAGATTTAAAGTACACCTATCTTGGTTGTGGACAGCGTTAAAATATCCCTTCTTTCTGTGCACCGGAGAAGTGCATAAACTCCTGTATATGTTCCCTATACTTGTCGAGGGCGGAATAAGCTGCAGTCCTGAGTGGATGTCCGGGTGGGATCTCCACCACAACCTTCCGAAAGGATTTTTCATTACATGCTCTGAAGAGTGTTGTGCCTCTCCCCTAGCACAACACTATTTGGTGAGTTGCTCTATTGTTAGGGGCTCACCTTATTGTATACTGTCCTTCACAGTGGAGCGCTTTGTTTCTATTTTCTCTATTTTAACACCCCTATTGAGGCTCTCTGTAGCCCGGAAATAGTCGTTGTTATTAGCGATTCACCGCAAATAAATTCAGATCGAACAATAGTTTTTCGGAAGATATAATAAATGATATATTGATTCACATATACAATATGTCTACTTTATGTTTGCATCATAAAGTTGACATGTTTTTACTTTTGGTAGACATCATAGGGCTTCAAAGTTCAGCAGCAATATTCTAAGTTTTCACAAAATTTTCAAAATCTGAATTTTTCAGGGACCAGTTCAGTTTTGAAGTGGATTTGAGGGGTCTTTATAAGTGATGAGCGAATCGAAGCTGACGAACCCGAATTCCTTACAAATTTCATGAAATATTCCATCTGCAATTAATGCAAATATCGCCGCAATTCTATCACGCAAATCAAATTTCGTGACAAATACGAATTTGTTACGCATTTCATGAAAAATAATATTTGTAACGAATCCGAATATCGCTGCAATTTGATAAAACGAATCACATTGAACTCCATTTAGTGCGGTCCAGGCTCCAGGGCATCTAAAATGTGAGCTCCACATGTGAGGACATGGGGCAAGGAACTCTGGGAAGGCGGGTAGACGGGATCCCCCTGAATCACATGCAGCATGCATCCTATCAGCAACCAGCCAGACCTGTGTCACAGCCCTATATAATCGGCAGTCATCGTTGCAACCAGCCATTTCAGCGTTTTATTGCAGAGAGAGAGAGTGTGTTGCACAGAAAAACAGCTTTACAGCAGCAATTCACCACAAGCCCAGATCACTGCAGAAAAGCACTGACAGGGAAGAAAGAGAGAAAGAGAGAGAGAAAGTACACTTTTGAGTGTACTACACAGCGACTCTGTACTGCTGCACTGGGGTGTAAAACAACTCTAAAGCTAATAGGGGTCAGTTAGGGTGAGCACTAAAAGCCATAGTCTGCTTTTAGTGCCTAATAATACTGTACTGGGCTATACTACACAGCAACTCTGTGCTGCAACCATAGGCGTGCGCAGGCACACCCTAATCACCGCAGCCGCGGCCCGCTGCTGCAGGACTTTTTTTTTTTTTTCCTCACTACTAAACCCCAGCCCCACTGGACATCCCCGACATCACCAGCCGGGGGACGGGGGATAGATTGGCCGGAACCGCAAATTTAAAAAAAATGCATTTTTAAACATCCGGTGTGCCCTGAAAGACTGCACACTGCTGCACTAACTGCAGACGCAGGGGCTGCCCCGCAGCTGCGCACGTCTGCTTCCACCTCCTGGGATGATCCTGGCCGCAACTCCTGGCGCCGAGTGTCCATTCCTCGGCATGAGGAAGAAGTGGGCGATGGTGCAAAGTGTGCAACAGATGGGAGTGGACGTGCCCGGCCTCTGACCCCAACATGGCTGCCGCAGGTAAGAAAAGTGCACAGACCGAGGATAGGTGGGGTGTGTGTAATATGTATGTATGGTGTGTGTATTGTATGTATGTATGGTGTGTGTAATATGTATGTATGGTGTGTGTATTGTATGTATGTATGATGTGTGTAATATGTATGTATGGTGTGTGTATTGTATGTATGTATGGTGTGTGTAATATGTATGTATGGTGTGTGTATTGTATGTATGTATGGTGTGTGTAATATGTATGTATGGTGTGTGTATTGTATGTATGTATGGTGTGTGTAATATGTATGTATGGTGTGTGTATTGTATGTATGTATGGTGTGTGTAATATGTATATATGGTGTGTGTAATATGTATGTATGGTGTGTGTAATATGTATGTATGATGTGTGTAATATGTATGTATGATGTGTGTAATATGTATGTATGATGTGTGCATATGTATGTATTATGTATGTATTTATGCATTATGTATGTATAATATATATACATATATAAATATATTGCATAAATACAAACATCATACATATATAATACATACATAATACATACATATGCACACCATACATAATACATACACAAATCCATTATATATACACACACATCATACATAAATACATCATACATACACACATCATACATACAGAACATACAGTACATACATACCATATATATGTTATGTATGTACTGTATGTATGATGTATTTATGTATGATGTTTATGTATATATAATGGATTTGTGTATGTATTATGTATGGTGTGCATATATATGTATGATGTATGTATGTATTATATATGTATGATGTTTGTATGCATATAGTATGTATTTATGCATTATGTATGTATGTGTGTGTATATATATATATATATATATATATATATATATATGTGTGTAGGTTATGCATGTATGATGTGTGTATGTATGTATGACGTATGTATATATGTATTATGAATCAGAACAAAAGAAAAAATAAAGTTTCCTCCAGCTCTTCCAAGGATATCGGTGCTTGTAGTATTAAACCATCAAACCTTTAATCTGTATACATTAAAAATAGAAAAAGGTGGACATCATAAAAGAAAAGTGAAACTCCAGTGCGTTTTGGGCTACATATAGCCATGATTAAGAGCTACATTTTGCTCAAAACGTGTTGGCGTTTCACTTCTCTTTAATGATTGATGTCACCTTTTTCTATTTTTAATGCATACAGATTAAAGGTTTGATGTTTTAATACTACAAGCACCTTGAAAGAGGCAACTTTCTTTTTTCCTTTGTTCTGATACACGGGACACGGCCCACTCTCTGCAGTCCGTGCTCTTCTACCAGCAAAAATACTAAAAACTACTACAGCACCGACCCGGTAGCTGAAATAACATTTTTATTTTTTATTTTTTATGTATGTATTTTATATTATGTATGTATTATGTACGCAATCCCCCACACAGCACCCATAGCACCCCTCAAACACACAGCACCCCTCAAACACACACACACAGCACCCCCCCCCCACACTCACACACAGCACCCCCTCCACACACACACACAGCATCCCCCCACACTCACACACAGCACCCCCTCCACACACACACAGCACCACCCCACACTCACACACAGCACCCCCTCCACACACACACACAGCACCCCCCCACCACACTCACACACAGCACCCCCTCCACACACACACACAGCACCCCCCCCCACTCACACACAGCACCCCCCCCCCCCCACACACACACAGCACCCCCTACACACACACACACACAGCACCCCCCCACACTCACACACAGCACCCCCTCCACATACACACACAGCACCCCCCCCACACTCACACACACCAATGCAATGCTGGGAGGTGCAGTTACCAACTACAATTCCCAGCATGCCCTGATACAATCTATGATGACCAAAACTACAACTCCACACATCTATATAGGAGTACAATTTAGATAATGGTGTAACATGCTGGGAGTCCTAGTTTTGGGTCAGCTGCAGACCCAAAACTACAACGTGCATGCTGCTCCAAGCTTGCTGGGTGCCGCATCACTTTTACAACCAATCTGGTGCAAAAAAAAATTCTATTTGGAATATTCCCCCCTCTGTGCCACCATCTTATAGTAAAAGCGTTCTTCTGTTTGCCAAGTAAAGAAAAACATGAGTTTTACCATTCAACTTACAATTTTTTTTTCAAATCCACATCAAATGCCTCCCTATAAACACCAGCAAACATACACAAGTGGGAGGTCTAGTCAGGGCTGGTGCATGGATTTTTGACACTCTAGGCAAAACCTAATTTTGACAACCCTTTGGCAAACCATTGAACCCCTTGGCAAATATAAGATCAGGGGTAGAATTAGTCCCGTAAGCCTCATGGTAAATTCTAGACTACAATTATAACTATACTGCACCTAATGTGGAGAACTATACTGCACCTAATGTGGGGGAACTGTACTGCACCTAATGTGGGGGAACTATATTGCACCTAATGTGGGGGAACTATATTGCACCTAATGTGGGGGAACTATATTGCACCTAATGTGGGGGAACTGTACTGCACCTAATGTGGGGGAACTATATTGCACCTAATGTGGGGGAACTGTACTGCACCTAATGTGGGGGAACTATATTGCACCTAATGTGGGGGAACTATACTGCACCTAATGTGGGGGAACTATATTGCACCTAATGTGGGGGAACTATACTGCACCTAATGTGGGGGACTATACTGCACCTAATGTGGGGGAACTGTACTGCACCTAATGTGGGGGAACTATACTGCACCTAATGTGGGGGAACTATACTACACCTAATGTGGGGCAACTGTACTGCACCTGTGGGGGAACTGTACTGCACCTAATGTGGAGGAACTGTACTACTAACCTAATGTGGGGGAACTATACTGCCAACCTAATGTGGGGGAACTATACTGCCAACCTAATGTGGGGGAACTGTACTACTAACCTAATGTGGGGGAAATATACTGCACCTAATGTGGGGGAACTATACTGCCAACCTAATGTGGGAGAACTATACAAAAATATAAAATTGTACTATTTTGATCCCTATAGCACTTTTATTTTTCTGTATATGGGGATGTGAGGGTCATTTTTAGTGCTGTGATTTGTAGTTTTTATCGGTACCTTTTTTTTTTTTTTTGCTTTTTAGATATTTTTTATGGTATTTGAAGTGACTAATAGTGCTAATCTGATTAGTGCACTATTACGACTTTTGGGACCCCACTTCTGATTTTGCCCATGGCCATGTTAAGCCTAAAACCGGCCCTGGATACAATCCTCCTACACTATGCAAGCAAGAGTGTGTGTGTTTGTATATGTATGTGTGTGTGTATATATATATATATATATATATATATATATATATACATACATAAACACACACACACACGCATGCGCGGAGTGAGTTTGTGCTTTAGGGTGCACACCCTAATGCAATAGGCTGCGCACGCCTATGGCTGCAACTCTAAAGCTACACTCACTATGCGTGTTACGACAAGGTAAAGTGTTCTACACCCCTATTGAGGCTCTCTGTAGCCCGGAAATAGCTGTTTTTATTAGCGAATCGCCGCAAATAAATTTGGATCGAACCATAGTTTTTCACAAGGTTCGGCGATTCGGCTGAATCAATTTTTCCAATAATTCACTCATCTCTGATTTTTATCAAATCGTCCCTAAGACGTAATTTCTCCAAAATAACCCCAAGCTTGAATCACCCTCCTCTGCATCCTCTCCAGTTCAGCCATGTACTTCTTATATACAGGTGCCCAAAATTGGACACACTACTTCACGTGGTCTGACTAGTGATTTATTAAGAGGCAAAACTATGTTCTTGTCATGAGCCTTGTGTAATTGTGTGCATGGTCCTAGTGTGTAATCAGGACTGCAGCCACAACACCTTAAAGGGGTACTCCGGTGAAAAACTTTATTTTTTTATTTTTTTTTAAATCAACTGGTGCCAGGACGTTAAACAGATTTGTAAATTACTTCCATTAAAAAAATCTTAATCCTTCCTGTACTGTAAAATCTCTCTTAAAATTGATAACTGAATAAAACAATAAAAAATAAATAGTGAATGAATGAAAATGTATGTAAAATTTAACAAAAAGTTAAGAAAAAGTTTACAAAATTCTCAATTTAAAATGCATTTCCTTTTTTAATCTCTTCACATGCTATTGCCTTCCTGTACTTATTAGCTGCTGAATACTACAGCGGAAATTCTTTTCATTTTGAAACACAGAACTGTCTGCTGACATCATGACCACAGTGCTCTCTGCTGACATCTCTGTCCATTTTAGGAACTGTCCAGAACAGCATATGTTTGCTATGGGGATTTCCTTTTACTCCTGACAGTTCCTAAAATGGACAGAGATGTCAGCAGAGAGCACTGTGCTCATGATGTCAGCAGACAGCTCTGTGTTTCAAATGGAAAATAATTTCCACTGTAGTATTCAGCAGCTAATAAGTACAGGAAGGATTAAGATTTTTTAATAGAAGTAATTTACAAATCTGTTTAACTTTCTGGCACCAGTTGATTAAGTTTTCCACCGGAATACCCCTTTAACACAGTTGTAAACATATACTACTGCATGCAGCAGCATTATGGTACTTTGATTTTTACACATTGATGAGATCAGTGGGTTGATATTTTTAACCCTTAACCTCTTGGGGACGAAGGGCGTACAGGTACGCCCTTGCTTCCTGGTACCGGACGGGGGTGACTGTTGATATCTATCAGCAGGCACCTCGTGCAAATGCCCAGGGGGTCCTGAGACCCCCCCCATGTCGGCGATCGCCGCAAATTGCCGGTGAATTCACACAAGCGATTTGCGGTTATTCTGGGTCATACGGGTCTCCAGTGCCACCCCTCCTATCCCTGCTATTGGTCGTATAGGTCAACAAATAGCAGATCGGGGACGGGGGGGTTAACTTTCAGTTTCCCTGTTCTGCCCACCCACAATAGGTGGGGCACAACTGGGAAACCGAGGAGGACCGGCGCCGAAGGTCCACTTACCCATCGGCGTCGGCAGCGGGCGACGATCAGCGGCAGAAGAGGACGGCAATGCGGCTCCCTGGATCCTACGGAAGCCGGTGAGTTGCCTAGCAACATCTGGAGGGCTACAGTTTGAGACCACTATACAGTGGTCTCTAAAATGTAACCCTCCAGATGTTGCAAAACAAACTGTTTGCTATTTGTGCATGCTGGGATTTGTAGTTTTGCACCAGCTGTAGGGTCACAATTTGGAGATCACTGTGCAGTGATCTCTAAACTGTGGCCCTCTAGATCTTGCAAAACTACAACTCCTAGCATGCCCACACAGCAGTTTGCTGTCTCGGCATGCTGGGATTTGTAGTTTTGGAAACAGCTGGAGGGCTACAGTTTGGAGATGACTGTGCAGTGGTCTCTAAACTGTAGTTCTCCAGATGTTGCAAAAATGCAAATCCCAGCATGCCCAAACAGCACCTCCAGCTTTTGCATAACTACATCTCCTTTTGGCGATCCGTACAACAGCTGGAGGCACACTGGTTGGAAAATACTAAGTTAGGTAACAGAACCTAACTGAAGGTTTTCCAACCAGTGTGCCTCCAGCTGTTGCAAAACTACAACTCCCAGCATGCACGGTCTGTCAGTACATGCTGGGAGTTGTAGTTTTGAAACAGCTGGAGGTATACTACCCCCCACCCCCATGTGAATGTACAGGGCGGCTTTACAGTAAGTTTCCTGCTTCAAGCTTGAGCAGCAGTGCAGACTCCTAGCAGGAAACTCACTGTAACCCGCCAGTGCGAATGTACCCTAAAAACACTACACTACACTACACTACCGCATAATAAAGGGTAAAACACTACATATACATCCCTTACACTGCCCCGCCGCCCGGATAAAAATGAAAAACATATTGTACGGCAGTGTTTCCAAAACGGAGCCTCCAGCTGTTGCAAAACAGCAACTCCCAGTATTTCTGGACAGACACTGACTGTCCAGGCATGCTGGGAGTTTAGCAGCAGCTGGAGGCACCTTGTTTGGGAATCACTGGTGTAGAATACCCCTATGTCCACCCCTATGCAATCCCTAATGTAGTCCTCAAATGCGCATGGCGCTCTCTCACTTCGGAGCCCTGTCGTATTTTAAGGAAACTGTTTAGGGCCACATATGGGGTATTTCCGTACTCGGGAGAAATTGCACTACAAATTTTGGGGGGCTTTTTCTCCTTTTACCCCTTCTGAAAAGGAAAAGTTGGGGGCTACACCAGCCTGTTAGTGTAAAAAAATAAAAGGAAAAAAAGACCCCCAAAATGTGTAGCACAATTTCTCCTGAATACGGAAATACCCCATATGTGGGCGTAAAATGCTCTGCGGACACACAACAAGGCTCAGGAGTGAGAGCGCACTATGTATATTTGAGGCCTAAATTGGTGATTTGCACAGGGGTGGCTGATTTTACAGCGGTTCTGACATAAACGCAAAAAAATGAATGCCCACATGTGACCCCATTTTGGAAACTGCACCCCTCACAGAAAGTAACAAGGGATATAGTGAGCCTTAACACCCCACTGGTGTTTGAAGAATTTTCATTAAAGTTGGATGGGAAAATGAAAACAAAAATGTTGTTACTAAAATGCTGATGTTACCCTAAATTTATTATTTTCACAAGGAAAATAGGAAAAAAGCCCCCCAAAGTTTGTAACCCTATTTCTTAAAACATATCCCATATGTGGATGTAAAGTTCTCTGCGAGCAAACTACAATGCTCAGAAGAGAAGGAGCGCCATTGGGCTTTTGGAGAGAAATTTGTTCGGAATTGGAGGCCATGTGTGTTTACAAAGCCCCCATAGTGGCAGAACAATAGTACCCCCCCCCCACATGTGACCCTATTTTGGAAACTACAACCCTCACGTAATGAAATAAGGTGTAATGTAAGGGGTACAGTGAGAACAGGCTCACTGTACCCCTTGTTATGTTCCTTGAGGGGTATAGTTTACCAAATAGTGTGCCATGTGGGGTGTTTTTCACTGTTCTGGCACCATGGGGGCTTCCTAAATGAGACATGCCCCCAGAAATCATTTCAGAAAAATTTGCTTTCCAAAAGCCCAATGTTGTTCCCTCCATTTTGAGCCCTCTAGTGCACCCGCAGATCACTTTACATCCACATATGAGGTATTTCCTTACTTGAGAGAAATGAAGTTTAACATTTTGCGGGACATTTTCACCTATTACCATTTGTGAAAAGGAATAATTTGGGGTAACATGAGCATTTTAGTAAAAAAACAAATTTTTCAACGCAAAGTCGTCAAACACCTGTGGGGTGTTAACTCTCACTGTACCTCTTGTTACGCTCCTTGAGGGGTGTAATTTCCCAAATAGTATGTCATGTTGGGTGTTTTTCGCTGTTCTGGCACCATGGGGGCTTCCTATATGCGACATGCCCCCCAAAAACCATTTCAGCAAAATTCGCTCTCCAAAATCCCATTGTAGCTCCTTCTCTTCTGAGCCCTCTAGTGCACCAACAGAGCACTTTATATCCACATATGAGGTATTCCCTTACTCGAGAGGAATTGGGTTACATATTTTTGGGGGCTTTTTCTCCTTTTACCCCTTGTAAAAATAAAAAAAAAATATGGGTCTACAAGAACATGTTAGTATAAAAAATGAAGGTTTTGAATTTTCACCTCCACTTTGCTGCTATTCCTGTGAAACACCTAAAGGGTTAACAAGCTTTCTGAATGTCATCTTGAATACGTTGAGTGGCGCAGTTTTCATAATGGGGTCCATCATGGGGTATTTCTAACATAAAGACCCTCAAATTTAATAAAAAAATTAACTGGTCCCTGAAAAATTCAGATTTAGAAATTTGCTTGAAAAATTGGAAAATTGCTGCTATACTTTGAAGCCCTCTGATGTCTTCAAAAAGTAAAAAACATGTCAACTTTATGATGCAAACAAAAAGAAGACATATATTACATGTGAATCAATATATAATTTATTTGGTATGTCTGTTTTCCTTACAAGCAGAGAGCTTCAAAGTTAGAACAATACAAATTTTTTATGAAACTTGAGAATTTTTCACCAAGAAATGATACGGGTATTGATAGAAATTTACCAATAACATAAAGTAGAATATGTCACGAAAAAAATTCTCTCTGAATCAAATTCATAAGTACAAACATCCCAGAGTAATTAATGCTTAAAGTGACAGTGGTCAGAATTGCAAAAAAAATTCTCTGGCCCTTAGGGTCAAAATGGGCTCGGTCCCCAGGGGGTTAAAAAGGCATTACCCTTAGGTACACCTTGAGTGGGTGAGAAATCTAGGGTTCCAGTGATCACATAGTGATTCATTGTAAAACAGGTAATTTTGGCCTTAAGGACCAGAGAAGTTCTTTGCACATCTGACCACTGTCACTTTAAACATTAAAACCTCTGGAATGCTTTTACTTATGAATTTGATTCCGAGTTTTTTTTTTAGTGACATATTCTACTTTATCATAGTGGTAAATTTTCGTCAATACTTGCATCATTTCTTGGTGAAAAATTATAAAATTTGAGAAAAAAATTGAAAATATTGCATTTTCTAACTTTGAAACTCTCTGCTTGTAATGAAAATAGACATTCCAAATAAATTATATATTGATTCACATATACAATGGGGGAGAATAATCAAAACCTGTGCTGAGGAAAAGTTGCTGAGTTGCCCATAGCAACCCAGATCACTTCTTTCATTTTTCATTTTTTGCCCTCATAAGTGCATACCACATACCTACATCTAAGTAGTGTATTATATTAAACATGTTAATCTGTCAAGGGCCTAGACCAGTGGTTCTTAATCTTGTTGGAGGTACTGAACCCCACCAGTTTCATGTGCGCATTCACCAAACCCCTCTTATTCAGAAAAATAAAATATGATTTTTTCAAATTCAAAACATAGGAGGTACATATTTAAGTATATATTTATACATAGGTGCACAAAATGAACAAAATCATTAAGAACATAGAACAAAACCATGAAAACATGATTTTCACACAAAAACATAATGAATATTTACTGCAAATCAGTGTGACTTCTGCTGTTGTCTTTCAGAGACCAGTTCAGAAATGCGCAGCTTTACCTTGGCAAGTGCCACTCTCGCAACAATGGCAGTGTTCCCCCACATTAAGCAGGCAGGTTTCCCTCACATTAGGCAGGCAGTGTTCCCCCACATTAGGCAGACAGAGTTCCCCCACATTAGGCAGGCAGTGTTCCCCCCCCCACATTAGGCAGGCAGTGTTCCCCCACATTAGGCATGCAGTGTTCCCCCACAGTAAGCAGGCAGTGTTCCCCCACATTAGGCAGACAGAGTTCCCCCACATTAGGCAGGCATTGTTCCCGCACATTATATAGGCCAGTGGTCTTCAACCTGCGGACCTCCAGATGTTGCAAAACTACAACTCCCAGCATGCCCGGACAGCCATTGGCTCGTTGGGCATGCTGGGAGTTGTAGTTTTGCAGCATCTGGAGGTCCACAGGTTGAAGACCACTGATGTATGCAGTGTTCCCCCACAGACATACAGCCTCCAGCTATATACAGTATATGGCTGGAGGCTGTATGCCTGTGTACTGCCCACTTCAGTGCTCCGACCACCGCTCTGGCTATAGCAGTAGGTCTCGGGACCGGTGGTCGGAGCACCGAGGATGACTGGTCACTTACCAAGCTGGCCAGTGCGCGTCTTACTCCTTCTCTATCCTCCTGTCCTCAGCGCCTTCTGCTCGGGGTCTCCGGGCCAGCTCGGGGCCCCAATCAATTGCTTGGTTTGCCTGTCCTGTTGCGACCCCCGGGACTGACTCACCGAACCACTGGGGTTCGATCGAACCCAGGTTAAGAACCACTGGCCTAGATACTGTGAAAGGCCAGGCAAAAGTACTTACCGGCTGGTGTTGTATTCAGTTACTTTTTTTAAGTGTACTGTAGTGCATTTTTCTGCCCTCATAAGTGCATACCACATACCTACATCTAAGCAGTGTACTATTTTAAACCTGTTAATCTGTCAAGGGACTAGATACTGTGAAAGTCCAGGCAAAAGTACTCACCGGCTGGTGTTGTATTCAGTTACTTTTTTAATCGTACTGTACCACATTTTTCTGCATTCATAAGTGCATACCACATACCTACATCTAAGTGGTGTACTATTTTGTGCCTGTTAATCTGTGAAGGGCCTACATACTGTGAAAGGACGGCCAAAAGTAATCACCGGCTGGCGTTTTACCACAATATGTTTCTTAAGCGTACAGTAGCGCATTTTTCTGCCCTCATAAGTGCATACCACATACCTACATCTAAGTAGTGTACTATTTTGTGCCTGTTAATCTGTCAAGGGCCTAGATACTGAGTCCAGACCAAAGTAATCACCAGCTAATGTTTTACTAAAATAAATTTTTTAAGCATACTGTGCCACATTTTTCTGCCCTCATAAGTGCATACCATATACCTACATCTAAGTGGTGTAATATTTTGTATCTGTTAATCTGTCAAGGGCCTAGATACTGTGAAAGTCCAGGGAAAAGTAATCACCTGCTGCTACTCTAAACAAATACTGTTTTAAGCGTAGTGAAGCGTATTGTACTCCCCTCATATACGCACTAAGTATGTCATGCAGAGAAGTGCCAGGATGTGCACAGAGGAGTGGCAGAGGCCTCATCAGGCAGAGGTCGCACCAGACTAGGGGCAAGTGGCAGCAGGAGTCGCAGTGAGAGGCCTGAACTCCCGGTATCAGCTAGCGGTTGTATCTCAACCAGCAACCCATCTGCCATCATCGATTGGTTAACACGGTCATCCACTTCATCACAAATGACATCTGATACCCCCAGTTGGCATGGCCCGGGAGCAGTCCCTGTCCTCCCATTGCCTCTGTCCTATGCTGTTCCCTCCCCTACAGAAGTATCTTATGCTGTAGGTTCAGAGGACAGTCAGCAGCTACTGCCCAGCCTAGGGTTCAGGGTCCTGAAGCAGACACTGTTGAGGAACCTGAGGAGGACATCAGTGACGTGCAGACCCTTGTTCATGATGATGAAGCTAATCTCAATTGGGAGCCGGGTGCAGAAGGGGCATCATCATCTTCAGGAGAAGAGAGTTGCAGGTTGCCTGTGAGCAGCAGCTGAGCCAGCAAGGTGGTAGCATGGTTGGCAGTAAGAATGGTGGCAGAAGTGGAAATTCTGGAGCCAAACATGCCCAAGGGAGACCACCTGCTTCACGGCAGCCCACCTTCTCGGGAGGTAGTGGAACAGGGGTTCCTGGAGACGGCGGAAGTAGCAGTCAATTAGTGTGGACTGTTGGTGGGAAAATCAGCTACTCGGCGGTGTGGCAGTTTTTCATCAAGCATCTGGAGGAGGTTCACATAGCCCAATGCAAGATATGTCGCAGAAGGTGAAGCCAGGGCCCCAATGTTGGCACCACGGCCCTACGTCAACATATGCTTCACTACCATAAAGCGGCCTGGGAGAACCGTGGCTCTGATGTAGTGGTCCAGCCTGCTGCATGACCCAGCCAAGGCTCCACCGCCTGAGCCAAAGGGAGCTGTCTGTCATACCTTCCTTCTGTCGCTCCATATGCTCCTGCTCCTTCTACTTTTAGTTAGCCATTCCACCAACAATCCATCGGCGAAGCCATGTCCAAGAGACAACAGAATGCGCCCACTCATCCAACGGCGCAGAAGCTAAATGTGTGCCTGTCCAAGTTGCTGGTGCTGCAGTCCCTCTCTTTTCAAGTGGTGGACTCTGTACCTTTTAGAGAACTGATGGCTTGTGTTGAGCCGAGGTGGAGAGTGCCAAGCTGTAATTTCTTTGCGAAGAAGGCAGTACCAGCCCTGCACAATTTTGTGGGAGAGAAGATGGTCCAGTCCTTGAGCCTGTCGGTGTGTACCAAAGTGAACGGCAGCACCGATGTCTGGAGCTGTAACTGGCTCACTGGGTGAATGTGGTTCCTGCACAGCCACAACACCAGCTTGGACAGGTCATGCCGCTTCCTCCGTCACGCTCTCAGGCCGTTGGTCCTGTTACAGTGTGCGACGCCGCCTCCTTATCCTCCGTCTTGTCCTCAGCCTCCACTGCCCAGACAAGTCTCAGTGGCCCTTCAGCATACCATGTGTGCGGTGCACGGTGGTGTCATGCTGTTCTTCACATGGTTTGCCTTGGGGAAAAGAGTCACAGTGGCGAGGAACTGCTAAAAGTAATTCCTAAAGAAATTTGGAGCATGGCTTACTCCACGAAAACTGGAAATGGGATCCATGGTGACTGACAATGGGAAGAACATCTTGCATGCGCTGCAACTGGGAAGGCTGAGCCGTACGCCCTGCATGACACACATGTTCAATCTGGATGTGAAGCAGTTCCTGAAGTGTTCCCCCCATTTGCAAGACATCCTAACAATGGAAAGGAAACTTTGCATGCACTTCAGCCACTTGTACACCGCAAAGCACACCCTTCTTGAGCTGCAGCATCAGAATGGTATCCCCCAACATAGTCTGATTTGTGACGTTGCCACAAGTTGGAATTCCACCCTTCATATGTTGGACCGACTGTACGAACAGAGAAAAGCCATCACCGATTTCTTGATGATCCAAGCAGATAGGGGTACTCCCCTGTGTAACTTCAATGTGAACCAGTGGCAGCTAATACGTGACACCTTCTATTTGCTCAAGCCCTTTGAGGAAGCCACCTTATTAGTAAGTCGGCAGGAGCAGAGTTTAGGTTTCACCAAATGGGTGTTTTTTCTAGTAATCTGACAGGAGAGGAGGAGCTGGAGCAGGCAGAGGAGCTAGAGGTTTATGAGGAAGGCGTGACAGAGGACCCAGACACCGTGGCAGTATGCAGTGGAGATGGAGGCAGGGAGTCCCTCTGAGTGACTTGAACAAATGGTGTGATGCATATTCACCTGCCAAATTGTCATCATTTGGCAGCGGGATGACTTCTGGATCTCCACCTTATCGGACCCTCGCTACCGCCACAAAATGGGGGACTTTCTTACACCCACAGAGAGCGAGGACAAAATGACCTACTACAGAGGCATCCTATGTAGTCAGTTGGCCGATGCCTATCTGCGCCATCTTTCCTCCTCTCACTAGTCTAAACCTGGGGGCCCCCTGCGCTCACCTTCCACTGCCATGGCTGCTGGGGTGGGGCGGCAGGAGCACTACCAGCTCCATCAGCAGCAGCCTGAGTCTATAGTTGCTGATGAGTAGCTTTCTTCACCCGCATAGTGAAGCAATTCCTCATCAGCAGGTACACCTGGAGCAGGACCTGAACCATGGCATACCTTGACATGCCCACGCCAACAAACCATGAAGATCTGCTGGACTTCTGGGCAGCCAAACTTGATTTGTGGCTGCAACTAGCAGAGTTTGCCCTGGAAAAGATGTCCTGCTTGGCCAGTGGTGTGCCATCAGAGCAGGTGTTTTGTGCAGCGGGGGGCCATAGTGACCCCAAGGAGAACTTGTCTGTCCACGAAAAATGTGGAGAGACTGACCTTTGTGAAGATGAATAAGGAATGAATCAGACAGGATTTCCAACCACCAATGCCTGATGCATGAGAGTAGAATGACTGTCAGGATCCGGACTGGTATGCAGAGAGGACACTGGAGGTGGATCCTCTGTGTCAGTGAGGGGATGGCGTGGGCCATACCAGGGGAATGGAATCTAAGGGGTTACTGGTTTTCACCAGGGCTCGTCGCAAAGCGGGATGAACTTGCAGCGGCAGGTAACCCCCAGGTCGTTCCACCCGATAGCAACTCAACCTCACTGACAGCTGAGACAGGCGCGGTACACAGGGACAAGGCAAGAGCAAGGTCGGACGTAGCAGAAGGTCAGGGTCGGCAGCAATGGTTCGTAGTCAGGGGCAACGGCAAGGGTCTGGATACACAGGCTTGGGATACACAAAACTCTTTCTCAGGGCACTAGGGCAACAAGATCCGGCAAGAACAGGAAGGGAAGTGGGTTTTTATATGTTTTGCAGGTGTAGGTACTGATTGGGCCAAGCACCAATTAATGGTGCACTGGCCCTTTAAATTTCAGAGAGACGGCACGCGCGCCCTAGAGAGCGAGGCCGCGCGTGCCGGGACAGAACAGCAGGAGGACGGTGAGATGATTGGAATGCGACTCGCGGGCGGGCGCGTCCCGCTACGCGGATCGCATCCCCGCCGGTGATAACAGTGCAGCGCTCCCGGTTAGCGGGTCTGACCGGGGCGCTGCACACGGAAGAACGCCGCGAGCGCTCCGGGGAGGGGCAGGGACCCAGAGCACTCAGCGTAACAGTACCCCCCCTCCTTTGGTCTCCCCCTCTTTTTGGAGCCCAGGAATCTGCGGACAAGCTCCTTGTCAAAAATGTTGGCCTCAGGTTCCCAGGACCTCTCTTCAGGGCCACAATTCTCCCAATCAATTAAAAAAATCTTTTACCTTGGACGATCTTGGAAGCAAGGATCTCTTTGACAGCAAAGACATCAGAGGAGCCAGAAACAGGAGCAGGAACAGTAACCTTGGGAGAAAAGTGGTTAAGCACAAGAGGTTTGAGAAGAGACACATGAAAAGAGTTAGGAATGCGAAGAGAAGAGGGAAGATGAAGCTTGTAAGAGACAGAATAAATTTGATCCTTGATTTTAAAAGGACCGAGGTAGTGAGGACCCAACTTGTAGCTAGGGACACGAAAGCGTATGTATTTGGCAGAGAGCCACACTTTGTCCCAAGGGAGAAAGACAGGAGGAGTTCTTCTCTTTTTATCTGCATGTCTCTCCATTTGAGACGAGGCCAGTAGGAGCGACTTTTGAGTCTCCTTCCAGATAGCGGAGAAGTCCCGGGTTACTTCATCCACGGCAGGGACTCCAGAAGAAGTAGGAATGGGGAGGGGGGGCAGAGGGTGACGGCCGTACACCACAAAAAATGGGGATTTGGCAGAAGATTCAGAATTTTTGAAATTGTACAAGAATTCAGCCCAGGGCAAAAGGTCGACCCAATCATCTTGGCGGGAGGAGACAAAATGTTGCAAGTAGTCACCAAGAATCTGGTTTACTCTTTCCACTTGTCCATTGGATTGGGGGTGATAGGAGGACGAGAAATTTTATTTGATCTTTAATTGATTACAGAGAGCTCTCCAAAATTTTGACACAAATTGAATGCCTCTATCCGAGACGATATGCATGGGAAGCCCGTGAAGACGAAAAATCTGCAGAAAAAATTGCTTCGCCAACTGTGGCGCAGAAGGAAGGCCTGGAAGCGGAATAAAGTGAGCCATTTTGGAAAAACGATCAACGACCACCCAGATGACAGTGTTGCCATGGGATACAGGAAGATCCGTGATGAAGTCCATGGCTATGTGGGACCAAGGCTGTTCAGGCACCGGAAGCGGATGAAGAAGACCTGAAGGCACTGAAGTCATGTGCACATACTGTACAGGCTCGAACGAAATCAGTCACATCCTTTTCAAAGGAGGACCACCAATAGTGTCTGGCAATCAATTGTAAGGTCTTTTTGATTCCAGCGTGACCAGCCAGAAGGGAGGAATGGCCCCATTTGAGGATCCGGAGGCGAAGACGGGGAGGAACATAAGTCTTTCCTGGAGGGACAGGTACCAGAGAAGCAGGAGCAGAAGAGATCAGGCACTCAGGGGGAATGATGTGCTGAGGAAGGGTCTCGGCTTCGGAGGGATCGGTGGTATGAGATAGAGCATCGGCTCTGACATTCTTGTCTGTGGGACGAAAATGGTTTAGAAAGTTGAAACGGGCAAAAAACAACGACCACCTAGCCTGGCGAGGATTTAGCCGCTGGGCGGATTGGAGATAAGACAAATTTTTTTGATCTGTATAAATGCTGATGGGGTGTAGGGATCCTTCCAAAATATGTCTCCACTCCTCAAGGGCCAACTTAATTGCCAACAGTTCACGGTCTCCGATGGAATAATTTTTTTCTGGAGGTGAAAAGGTTTTGGAGAAAAATCCGCAGGTGAAATTTTTTCCTTTAGCGGATTTTTGTAGGAGAACAGCTCCGGCTGCAAAAGAGGAGGCGTCAACCTTGAGGAAGAAGGGCTTCTGAGGATCAGGTCTGGACAAGACTGGAGCAGAGGAGAAGGCGGCTTTGAGGTGGTTAAAGGCTTCCTCCGCCTGTGACGGCCAGGATTTCGGATAAGCATTTTTCTTAGTCAGTGCTACATTAGGAGCAACGATGGTGGAGAAGTGGGGATTGAATTGACGGTAGTAATTTGCAAATCCGAGAAATCTTTGGATTGCTCGCAGGCCAGTGGGGTGAGGCCAATCCATTACCACAGAAAGTTTATCAGGGTCCATTTGAAGACCTTGTCCGGACACAATGTAACCCAAGAAGGGAAGACTGCTGCGTTCGAATAGACACTTCTCGATTTTGGCATAAAGTTGATTTTGGCGTAGTCGCTGGAGCACGTGACGAACATGAAGGCGATGTTCCTCTAGGTTGGAGGAAAAAATGAGGATGTCGTCAAAATAGACTACCACACAAGAGTACAGCATATCCCGAAAAATTTCATTAACAAAGTCCTGAAAGACTGCTGGGGCGTTGCATAGACCAAATGGCATAACTAGGTATTCAAAGTGGCCATCTCTGGTATTGAAGGCGGTCTTCCATTCATCGCCTGCTCGAATACGGATGAGGTTATATGCGCCCCTTAGGTCAAGCTTAGTAAAAATCTTAGCACCTCGCAGACGGTCGAAGAGTTCGGAGATGAGTGGCAGAGGATAGCGATTTTTTACGGTAATTTTATTGAGACCGCGGTAATCAATACAAGGGCGGAGAGATCCATCTTTTTTAGAGACAAAGCAAAATCCAGCTCCAACTGGGGAAGAAGATTTCCGGATAAAACCTCTTTTGAGGTTTTCCTGTATGTACTCGGACATAGCTTGGGTTTTCGGGGCAGAAAGAGGGTAAATCCTGCCACGGGGCGGTGTGGTGCCAGGGAGCAGGTCGATAGGACAGTCATAGGGTCTATGTGGTGGTAAGACCTCTGCCTGCTTTTTACAAAAGACGTCCGAAAAGTCCTGATGGGCTTTAGGAAGACCTGGCAAAGGAGTAGCAATGGAGACTTGGCAGGAAGAAACTGGGTGAAGACATCGCTTGTGGCAAGACGATCCCCAGCTCTTAATGTCCCCGGTGACCCAGTCGAGGCTAGGCGAATGACGTTGGAGCCAGGGCAAGCCCAGAAGAATTTCAGCAGTGCAGTTGGGTAGCACGAAAAATTCAATATGTTCATGATGGTGAACTCCAACAGTCATGAGTAGCGATTGAGTGCGGTAACGCACGGTGCAGACCAGTCTCTCTCCATTGACGGATGATATGAAGAGAGGCTTGACGAGACAGGTAACTGGAATATTGAATCTGTTTACTAGGGAGGCTTCAACAAAACTTCCTGCTGAACCCGAGTCCAAGAGGGCCACAGCGGAGAAGGATATAGCATTAGCAGGTATAGCAATCCGCACAGGTAAAGTCAATCGTGGAGAGGTTGAATTCACTCCTAGCAACGACTCTCCTACATTGAATAGGTGAGTAGGTGTGTTTCTCAGACGCGGAGGACGAATAGGACAGTCTTTTAGGAAATGTTCGGTGCTAGCACAGTATAGACACAGGTTTTCATTCCTACGGCGAGTCCTCTCTTGTCGGGTCAGGCGAGACCGATCCACTTGCATAGCCTCCTCGGTAGGTGGCACAGGAACAGATTGCAAAGGACATTGGAGGAGAGGAGCCTGGGAGGAAAACCGCCTGGTGTGAACAAGTTCCTTTTCCTGTCGAAGCTCCTGGCGTCTTTCCAAGAAACACATGTCGATGCGGGTGGCCAAATGGATGAGTTCAGACAGGTTAGCAGGAATTTCTCGTGCGGCCAGGACATCTTTGATGTGACTGGATAAGCCTTTCTTGAAGGTCGTGCAGAGGGCCTCATTATTCCAGGAAAGCTCTGAGGCGAGGGTGCAGAACAGGATGGCGTATTCGCCCACAGAAGAACTCCCTTGGACAAGATTCAGCAAAGCAGTCTTGGCTGAGGAAGCCCGGGCTGGCTCCTCAAAAGCACTACGTACTTCAGAGAAGAAGGACTGGATAGTGGAAGTGGCGGGATCGTTGCGGTCCCAAAGCGGTGTGGCCCATGACAAGGCCTTTCCAGACAGGAGGCTGACCACGAATGCCACCTTAGATCATTCAGTAGGGAATTGGTCCGACATAATCTCCAGCTGTAGGGAACACTGGGACAAGAATCCACGGCACAGTTTAGAGTCCCCATCAAACTTGTCTGGAAGAGACAGGTAGAAACTGGGAGCAGCCACTCGCTGCGGAGGAGATGCAGGAGCTGGTGGAGGAGATGGTTGCTGTTGTTGCGGCAGAAGCTGTTGCAGCATAACGGTCAGCTGAGTCAGCTGCTGTCCTTGTTGTGCGATCTGCTGTGATTGCTGGGCGACCACGGTGGTTAGGTCAGCGACACTAGGCAGCGGGACCTCAGCGGGATCCATGGCCAGATCTACTGTCAGGATCTGGACTGGTATGCAGAGAGGACACTGGAGGTGGATCCTCTGTGTCAGTGAGGTGATGGCGTGGGCCGTACCAGGGGAACGGAATCTAAGGGGTTACTGTTTTTTTGTCAAGGACCGCCGCAAAGCGGGATGGACTAGGTCGTTCCACCCGATAGCGACTCAACCCCACTGACAGCTGAGACAGGCGCGGTACACAGGGACAAGGCAAGAGCAAGGTCGGACGTAGCAGAAGGTCAGGGCAGACAGCAATGGTTCGTAGTCAGGGGCAACAGCAAGGGTCTGGATACACAGGCTTGGGATACACAAAACTCTTTCTCAGGGCACTAGGGCAACAAGATCCGGCAAGGACAGGAAGGGGAAGTGGGTTTTTATATGTTTTGCAGGTGTAGGTACTGATTGGACCAGGCACCAATTAATGGTGCACTGGCCCTTTAAATTTCAGAGAGCCGGCGCGCGCCCTAGAGAGCGGGGCCGCGCGCCAGGACAGAACAGCGGGAGAACGGGGCAGGTGAGATGATTGGGATGCGACCCGCGGACGGGCGCGTCCCGCTACACGGATCGCATCCCCGCCGGTGATAACAGTGCAGCGCTCCCGGTCAGCGGGTCTGACCGGGGCGCTGCACATGGAAGAACGCCGCGAGCGCTCCGGGGAGGAGCAGGGACCCGGAGCGCTCGTCGTAACAATGACCATGGTGCCACACCAACACTTCACAAATATGGATAGTGCCAAACAGATTTATAGGGTAACTCTCATTAAAACATATTTTTGCTAATGTACTCCTTATGGTAAATAAAAAATATTTGCAATATACTTTGTTTAAAAAAAAAAATGAAGTTTCCCATGTTTTATTTGTGCTTAACCCCTTCAGGACCAAGCCCATTTTGGCCTTAAGGACCAGAGCGTTTTTTGCACATCTGACCACTGTCACTTTAAACATTAATAACTCTGGAACGCTTTTAGTTATCATTCTGATTCCGAGATTGGTTTTTCGTGACATATTCTACTTTAACATGGTGGTAAATTTTTGTGGTAACTTGCATCCTTTCCATGTGAAAAATCCTAAAATTTTATGAAAAATTTGAAAATTTTGCATTTTTCTAACTTTGAAGCTCTCTGCTTGTAAGGAAAATGTATATTACAAATAAAAATTTTTTTATTCACATATACAATATGTCTACTTTATGTTTGCATCATAAAATTGATGAGTTTTTACTTTTGGAAGACACCAGAGGGCTTCAAAGTTCAGCAGCAATTTTCCAATTTTTCACATAATTTTCAAACTCACTATTTTTCAGGGACCAGTTCAGGTTTGAAGTGAATTTGAAGGGTCTTCATATTAGAAATACCCCACAAAAGACCCCATTATAAAAACTGCACCCCCCAAAGTATTCAAAATGACATTCAGTCATCATTTTAACCCTTTAGGTGTTTCACAGGAATAGAAGCAAAGTGAAGGAGAAAATTCACAATCTTCATTTTTTACACTCCCATGTTCTTGTAGACCCAATTTTTTTAATTTTTACAAGGGGTAAAAGGAGAAAATGAATACTTCTATTTGTAGCCCAATTTCTCTTGAGTAAGCACATACCTCATATGTCTATGTAAATTGTTCGGCGGGCGCAGTAGAAGGCTCAGAAGGGAAAGAGCGACAAGGGGATTTTGGAGAGTACGTTTTTCTGAAATGGTTTTTGGGGGGCATGTTGCATTTAGGAAGCCCCTATGGTGCCAGAACAGCAAAAAACCCTCACATGGCATACCATTTTGGAAACTAGACCCCTTGAGGAACATAACAAGGAATAAAGTGAGCCTTAATACCCCACAGGTGTTTCACCACTTTTGCATATGTAAAAAAAAATATATTTTTTTTCACTAAAATGTGTGTTTCCCCCCAAATTTCACATTTTTCCAAGGGTTAATAGCAGGAAATACCCCCAATATTTGTAACCCCTTCTCTTCTGAGTATGGAGGTACCCCATAAGTTGACCTGAAGTGCACTATGGGCGAACTACAATGCTCAGAAGAGAAGGAGTCATATTTGGCTTTTTGAGAGCAAATTTTGCTCAGGGGGCATGTTGCATTTAGGAAGCCCCTATGGTGCCAGAACAGCAAAAAAAAAAACACATGGCATACCATTTTGGAAACTAGACCCCTTGAGGAATGTAACAAGGAATAAAGTGAGCCTTATTACCCCACAGGTGTTTCACGACTTTTGCATATGTAAAAAAAAAAAAAAAATTCCACTAAAATGTGTGTTTCCCCCCAAATTTCACATTTTTGCAAGGGTTAATAACAGGAAATACCCCCCAATATTTGTAACCCCTTTTCTTCTGAGTATGGAGGTACCCCATAAGTTGACCTGAAGTGCACTATGGACGAACTACAATGCTCAGAAGAGAAGGAGTCATATTTGGCTTTTTGAGAGCAAATTTTGCTCGGGGGGCATATCACATTTAGGAAGCCCCTATGGTGCCAGAACAGCAAAAAAAAAAAACACATGGCATACCATTTTGGAAAATAGACCCCTTGAGGAACGTAACAAGGGATACAGTGAGCATTTGCCCCCCACTGGTGTCTGACAGATCTTTGGAACAGTGGGCTGCACAAGTTTTCATTTTCACGGACCACTGTTCCAAAGATCCGTCAGACACCTGTGGGGGGTAAATTCTCACTGCACCCCTCATTACATTCCGTGAGGGGTGTCGTTTCCGAAATGGGGTCACATGTGTTTTTTTTTTTTTTTTGCGTTTGTCAAAACCGCTGTAACAATCAGCCACCCCTGTGCAAATCACCTCAAATGTACATGGTGCGCTCTCCCTTCTGGGCCTTGTTGTGCGCCCCCAGAGGACTTTACGCCCACATATGGGATATCTCCGTAGTCGGGAGAAATTGCGTTAAAAATTTTGGGGGGCTTTTTTCCCTTTTACCTCTTGTGAAAATGTAAGGTATAGGGCAACATCAGCATGTTAGTGTAAAAAAATTAAATTTTTTACACTAACATTCTGGTGTAGACCCCAACATTTCCTTTTCATGAAGGGTTAAAGAAGAAAAAGCCCCCCAAACCTTGTAACGCAATTTCTCCCGAGTACGGCGATACCCCATATGTCGCCCTAATCTGTTGCCTTGAAATACGACAGGGCTCCAAAGTGAGAGCGCTGTGCGCATTTGAGGCCTAAATTAGGGATTTGCATAGGGGTGGACATAGGGGTATTCTACGCCAGTGATTCCCAAACAGGGTGCCTCCAGCTGTTGCAAAACTCCCAGCATGTGTGGACAGTCAACGGCTGTCCGGCAATACTGGGAGTTGTTGTTTTTCAACAGCTGGAGGCTCTGCTTTGGAAACAGTGGCGTACCGGACGTTCTTATTGGGGGAGGGGGGCTGTGTAAGGGTATGTGTATATGTAGTGTTTTTAACTTTTTATTTTATTTTGTGTTAGTGTAGTGTAGTGTTTTTAGGGTACAGTCACATGGGCGGGGGATTACAGCGAGTTTCCCGGCGCAAAATTTGCTGCATCTCAAGATGCGAGAAACCCACTGTAAAAGCCTCGCCCATGTGAATGTACCCTGTACATTCACAGGGGGGGCTGCACCAGCTGTTGCAAAACCACAACTCCCAGCATGCATGGTCTGTTAGTGCATGCTGGGAGTTATAGTTTTGCAACAGCTGGAGGCACACAGGTTAGGGAACACTGAGTTAGAAACAGACAATGTTTCCCAACCAGTGTGTCTCCAGTTGTTGCAAAACTACAACTCCCAGCATGCCCAGACAGCTGAAGGGCATGCTGGGAGTTGTAGTTCGGCAACATCTGAAGGGCCAGATGTTGCTGAACTAAAACTCCCAGCATGCCTGGACAGTCAGTGCATACTGGGAGTTGTAGTTTTGCAACAGCTGGAAGAGCACAGATTGGAGACCATTATACAATGGTCTCCAAACTGGGGCCCTCCAGATGTTGCAAAACTACAACTCCCAGCATGCATGGTCTGTTAGTGCATGCTGGGAGTTATAATTTTGCAACAGCTGGAGGCACACAGGTTAGGAAACACTGAGTTAGAAACAATGTTTCCCAACCAGTGTGTCTCCAGTTGTTGCAAAACTACAACTCCCAGCATGCCCAGACAGCTGAAGGGCATGCTGGGAGTTGTAGTTCGGCAACATCTGAAGGGCCAGATGTTGCTGAACTAAAACTCCCAGCATGCCTGTACAGTCAGTGCATGCTGGGAGTTGTAGTTTTGCAACAGCTGGAAGAGCACAGATTGGAGACCATTATACAATGGTCTCCAAACTGGGGCCCTCCAGATGTTGCAAAACTACAACTCCCAGCATGCCCAGACAGCCAAAGGCTGTCTAGGCATGCTGGGAGATGTAGTTTTCAGACTCCTAGAAGCAGCAGTGAAGATCTTCACTGCTGCTTCTGAGGACCATATACTTACCTGCCGGTCCCGTCGCTCCTCGTCCTCGTGGCCGGTCCCGTGCTGCTCCTCGGTCCCGCCGCTGGATCTGGTAAGTCCGCCGGTCCCCTGATGTTCCCCCCCTATGCTGCAGGTACCGAGCGAGCCCCTGCAGCCATCGTCCCCCATTCTGCCCGACTTCCAGGGGCGGGCAGTGCGGGGGATCTGAACTTTCACCCCAGATCACTGTGATTGGTCCACAGGGACCAATCACAGTGATCGCTGACCAGGACCATCAATGGATGGTCCTGGGGGTGAAGCAGAAGTTGTCCCCTGCTGAAAACAGCGGGACTTCTGCCAGTTAACCCGTGCGATGCTGCGCATCGCCGGGTTAACTGAATGTCATTTATAAACGTCGGAATGCGCGAACGCACTGCACAACCCGGCGTTTATATATGACATTCTGCGGGAAGGGGTTAAAAAAGCTCAAGAGCACATTTTCCCCCATCTCATTCACAGACTTTGGATCGTAGCCCAAACACAGGAAGCGCAGTCTGGAGTGCGGTATCTCCAGCCTCATCCAATCATAGCTCCTCTCACACCAAACTGTCATATGCTGTGGGTTGGACACACACCCCTCAGCACTCCAGGCTGCACTTCCTGTGTTTGGGCTTCGGTCCTAAGTCTGTGTATGAGATGGGGGAAAATGTGCTCTTGGGCTGTTTTAAGCACAAATAAAACATAGAAAATCTTCATTTTTTTAAAACAAAGTATATTAGAATTTTTTTTTATTTACCATAAGGAGTGCAATAGCAAAAATTTGTTTTAATGAGAGTGCCCATTTAAGGCGCTGCTCCCCAGTTAAAAACATTCCTCCGCATCAGACCTTTTTTTCACCCACCTTCATCACCGGGTACTGGTATTGCCACCCACCGCACCACTCTGTCACCAGGTCACTTTCAGGACTCCTGATGCTGCTGCTGCCAGGTTGTCTCATTCAACCACTCTATGGTCTCTTCTCATGCTTCAGCCAACTCCAGGCTGTGTCATTCAGCCATTATATCGTCTCCTCATGCTTCAGTCACCTCCAGGCTGTGCCATTCATCCAATCTATGGTTTACTAATGCTTCAGCCAGCTCCAGTGTGTGTCATTCAGCAACTACATGGTTTAATAATGCTGCTGGGCCTAGCACATTACCTATATATGTAAATAGTAGCACAAGGTACCATACATCTTCAATGGAAATTTCTAAATTCATATTTTATTCTTAGAGATTGTGTGGCCCTATTGTCTCCTCATCTGCCGCCAACTCCAGGCTGTGCCATTCAGACACTATATGGTCTCCCCATGCTGCCACAAACTCCAGGCAGTCATTCAGCCACTATATAGTCTCCTCATACAGATGCCACCTCAAGGCTGTCTCATTCAGCCACTATATGGTCTCTTCTCATGCTTCAGCCAACTCCAGTCTGTGCCATTCAGCCACTATATATTCTCCTCATGCGCCAGCCACCTCCAGGCTTTGCCATTCAGCCACTATAAGGTCTCTTCATGCTGCCACAAACTCTATGCTGTGCCATTCAGCCATTATATGGTCTCCTCGTGCTTCAGCCAACTCCAGGCTGTGCCATTCAGCCACTATATGGTCTCCCCATGCTGCCACAAACTCCAGGAAGTCATTCAGCTACTACATGGTCTCCTCATACTGATGCCACCTCCAGGCTGTCTCATTCAGCCACTATATGGTCTCTTCCCATGCTTCAGCCAACTCCAGGTGGTGCCATTCAGCCACTATATGGTCTCCTCCTACTGAGGCCACCTCCAGGCTCTGTCATTGTGCTGCCATGTGACATGTGACTCCTTGTTAGATTTGGTCGTTTGTACGCACACGCCTGGGCCTGGGACATTAAAACTTGAGAGTTAAAAGTTCAATTTCAAATTTCAAAATCTTAAAATTCTATTTAAAATTCTTAAATTTCAATGGTCTCCTAATGATTCTGCCAACTCCAGGCTGTGCCATTCAGACACTATATGGTCTCCTCATGCTTCAGCCAACTCCAGGCTGTGTCAGTCAGGCAATATATGGTTAACTGATGCTGCTTGGCCTGGGTCTGGGAATAAAAATGTTGTTATGGTAGCACTAGCTACCCAAAATCTTCAATTTAAATTTCAGAATTCATATTTTAATCTTAGGGATTGTGAAGCCCTGGTGTCTACTCATGCTGCTGCTAACTCCAGGCTGTGCCATTCAGTCACTATATGGTCTCCTCATGCTTCATTCAACTCCAGGCTGTGCCATTCAGCCAATATATGGTTTACTGATGCTGCTGGGCCTGGGTCCGGCCCTAACATTTTTGTTATTATAGCACTACCTACCCAAAATCTTGAATTTAAATTTAAAAATTCATAATTTAACCTCTTAAGGACACAGGGCGTACCTGTACACCCTGCGCCCGGTCCCGGTGGTTAAGACAGGGTGACACCGTGACCCCACATCACACCGGGTCAGTCTCGGCTGCTATTGATAGCCGGGACCCTGGGCTAATAGCACACCGCACAGATCGTTGTGCCGCGTGCTATTAACCCTGCAGACGTGGCGATCAAAGTTGATTGCTGCATCGAAAAACTAAAGTAAAAGCTTCCCGGCAGCTCAGTCAGGCTGATCGGGACTATCGCGATAAAACAGTGATGTTCCGATCAGCTAGGACGCGAGCGGAGCCCCTTTACCTTGCTCCGTCACATCCGATGTGCGTTTTATTGCTCCAAGCCTGAGCTACAGGCTTGAGCAATCAACCCCTATCACTCTGAGCCATGCAAATCTATGGCTTTGCAGGGATCAGGGTAAAATATCAGTGTGTGCAGTGTTGTAGTCCCCTATGGGAGCTATAACACTGCAAAAAAAAAAAGTGGAAAAATGTTTTACCCCATTTTACCCCTTCCCTAATAAAAGTTTGAATCACCCCCCTTTTCCAATAAAAAAAAAACTGTGTAAATAAAAATAAACATATGTGGTACGCGCAAAAAAATTCCACCTCCAGGCTCTGTCATTGTGCCGCTCTGCAGCAGTGATTCTAAAAGCGATGCCTGTAATCTGCATGTCATTCTGAATAACAGTATTATTTCAGTACCCCAGCACACTCCATATGCGTGTTAGAACACAGCAAAGTGTTCTATACCTCTATTGAAGCTCTCTGTAGGCCAGAAATAGCCATTTTTAATATAGATTCGCCGCCAATAAATTCGGAACAAATTTTTTTTTTTTTTGGCGATTACCCCATAAATTACCCCATTATGAAAACTGCACCCCTCAAAGTATACAAAATGATATTCAGAATGTTTGTTAACCCTTTAGGTGTTTCACAGGAATAGCAGCAAAGTGAAGGAGAAAATTCAAAATCTCCATTTTTTACACTAACATGTTCTTGTAGACCCAGTTTTTGAATTTTTACAAGGGGTAAAAGGAGAAAATGCCCCCCAAAATGTAACCCAATTTCTCTCGAGTAAGGAAATATGTCATATGTATACGTAAAGTGCTCTGTGGGTGCACTAGAGGGCTCAGAAGCAAAGGAGGGACAATGGGATTTTGGAGAGTGAGTTTTTCTGAAATGGTTTTTAGGGGGCATTTAAGAAGTCCCTAAGGTTCCAGAACAGCAAAAAATCCCCCACACGGCATACTATTTTGGCATCTACACCCCTCAAGGCACGGAAGAAGGGGTACAGTGAGCCTTAACACCCTACAGGTGTTTGACGACTTTTTGTTAAATTCGGATTTGTAAATGAAAAATTCCTTTTTGACAGACTTTTGGAACAGTGGGTTGTGCAAATGAAAAACCACTGTTCCAAAAATCTGTTAGGCACCTGTGGGGTGTAAATGATCACTGCACCCCTTATTACATTCTGTGAGGGGAGGGGTGTAGTTCCAAAATGGGGTCACATGTGGGAGGCTGTTCTGGCACCATGGGGGCTTTGTAAATGCACATGGCCTTCAATTCCAGCCAAATTCTCTCTCCAAAAGCCCAATGTCACTTCTTTTCTTCGGAGCCCTGTAGTGCGCCAGCAGAGCACTTTACATCCACAAATGGGGTATTTATATACTCAGAGAAAATGGTGTTACAAATTTTTTACTATTACCCCTTTTGAAAATAAAAAAAATTAGGATAGCACCAGCATTTTAGTGAAAAAATAAAAATTTTTCATTTTCAACGAAAATTCTTCAACCATCTGTGGGGTGTTAAGGCTCACTATACCCCTTGTTACATTCCTTAAGGGTTGTAGTTTCCAAAATGCAGTCCTATGTGGGTGATTTTTTTTTTGCGTTTGTGCAAATCACCTCAAATGTACATGTTGCGCTCACTTCTGCACCTTGTGCCCCCTCAGAGCATTTATCATCCACATATGGGGTATTTCCTTACTCAGGAGAAATTGCGTTACAAATTTTGGGGATCTTTTTTTCCTTTTACCTTTTGTGAAAATAAGTAGTAAAAAGTATGGGGCAACACCAGTAAGTTAGTGTAAAAAATGTAAGTTCTTTTACAATACCGTGCTGGAGTAGGCCCCAACTTTACCTTTTTATAAGGGGTAAAAGGAGAAAAAGCCCCCCAAAATTTGTTAGGCAATTTCTCCCGAGTATGGAAAAACCCCATATGTGGCCCTAAACTGTTGCCTTGAAATTCGATAGGGCTCCGAAGTGAGAGAGCGCCATGCGCATTTGAGGACTACATTAGGGATTGCATAGGGGTGGACATAGGGGTATTCTACGCCTGTGATTCCCAAACAGGGTGCCTCCAGCTGTTGCTAAACTCCCAGCATGCCTGGATAGTCAGTGGCTGTCCAGCAATACTGGAAGTATTTGTTTTGCAACAGCTGGAGGCTCCGTTTTGGAAACAGTGCCGTACCTGATGTTTTTCCTTTTTATTGGGGAGGGGGGACTGTGTAGGGATATGTGTATATGTAGTGTTTTACTTTTTATTTTGTGTACTGTAGTGTAGTGTAGTGTTTTTAGGGTACATTCACACAGTTCACAGTGAGTTTCCCGCTGGGAATTTGAGGTGCAGATAAAAATTTGCTGCATCTCAAACTTTCAGCGAGAAACTCGCTGTAAACCCCTGCCTGTGTGAATATACCCTGTACATTCACATGAGGGGGGGGGGGGGGAACCTCCAGCTGTTTCAAAACTACAACTACCAGCATGCCCTTTGTCAGTCCGTGCATGCTGGGGGTTGTAGTTATGCAACAGCTGGAGGCACAGGTTGCAAAACACTGAGAGTTTGTTACTTAACTAAGTGTTTCCCAACCCGTGTGCCTCCAGCTGTTGCAAAACAACAACTCCCAGCATGCATGGTTTGTCAGTGCATGCTGGGAGTTATAGTTGTGCAACAGCTGGAGGCACACGGGTTGGGAACACTGAGTTAGGAAACAGACAATGTTTCCCAACCAGTGTGCCACCAGTTGTTTCAAAACTACAACTCCCAGCATGCCCAGACACCAAAGGGCATGCTGGGAGTTGTAGTTGTGCAACAACTGGAGGAGAACAGTTTGGAGACCACTTTGTAGTGGTGTCCAAACTGTAGCCCTCCAGATGTTGCAAAACTTCCACTCCAAGCATGCCCAGATTCCCCAGGCATGCTGGGAGTTGTAGTTTGGCAACATCTGAAGGGCCAGATGTTACAGAACTACAACTCCCAGCATGCCTGGACTGTCTGGGCATGCTAAGAGTTGTAGTTTTGCAGCATCTGGAAGAGCACAGATTGGAGACCACTGCACAGTGGTCTCCAAATTGTGGCCCTCCAGATGTTGCAAAGCTACAACTCCCAGCATGCCCGGACAGCCAAAGGCTGTCTGGGCATGCTGGGAGTTGTAATTCTGAAACTCACTTTAAAGCGATCTTCACTGCTGCCTCTGATGCCGATGCTACGTTCTGTCACACTCTGCGCTCCGGCCGTGAGCGCAGTGTCCTAGGGTACCCGTCTGTCGGCGGGGGCTGGGATTCGCATCGCGGGACACGCCCGCATGCAAATACCAGCCCGTCATTCACCCCGCTCCACTGCCTCAGTGTCTCAGCTCCGGCATGCACGTCCCTGTCTCCTAGGTTGCGCGCACGCCGGAGCTCTGGAATTTATAGGGCCAGTGTGCCCATAATTAGTGTTTGCACCTGACACCACATTATAAGTCCCTGCACCTCCCACACTTCCCTGCTGGATCTTCAGTGCCCTTAGCCTGAGATTAAGCGTTCCATATTGTTTGTTTGCCTTACCCGTGTATCCAGACCTTCCCGCTACGCTTTTTGACTCCGCACCTTTGCCGCCTGCCTTGAACTTCTGCTACGTTTAACTTCGCTACTGCCTTATCCTCTGGTACCTCGCCTTGCCCAGCTACCTGTGTGGTCGAGCCATGTCGGGGGTTGCGACCTGGGTGTCGCCTGCCGCAGCAAGCCCATCCTGTCTTGCAGCGGGCTCTGGGGAAGACCAGCAGCACCTTAGACTTCCCTCCCCGATAAGGTCCGTGTCATCAGCCACACAGGTTAGAGGATCCACATCCAGCTCCGTTACACCTTCTCCACTTGCCTGCCGCGGCCTCCTACACTTGTGCCTGCCGCCTGTCTCCGGTCCCCACTGCTGCGCTGGTCCCAGGTATGTGCTGCTGTACCTCCCCCCCCCCCCCCCCCCCCCCCCCCGCAGTTTTCGGGATCCTTTTCCTCTGCTCTGCCCGACTTTCAGGGTGGGCAGAGTGGGGGAAATGAACTTTAACCCCCCCCCCCAGTCAGCTGAGACACTGTTATTGGTCCACAGGGACCAATCACAGTGATCGCTGACCAGGACCATACACAGATGGTCTTGGGGGGGCTTGCAGAAGTTGTCTCCAGGACTTCTGCCAGTTAACCCGTGCGATGTCGAGCATCGCCGGGTTAACTGAATGACTTATATAAACGTCATGATGCGCAAACTACCAGCATAACATGACCTTTATATAAGTCATTCTGCGGGAAGGGGTTAAACTAAAAGAACCTTTCATGTACATTATAAACATTCTCACTCCTGCCATTGTTGGTAAGGATGGTTGTTATTTGTTGGCTCCAACACGGAAATATGTCATGGACTGAAAACATAATAGGTTATTACAATTCTTTTTCACATTTTTGTTGTACAATTAAATCTCTACAATTTCCTATAATTAAAGTGGTTTCCTTTAATGTGTTTAGAGACATCTTTCTTCCTGGTACTGGATATTCTTTAAAAAACCTCTATTTCATCTAACTTATCTCAAGTATCAGTGTTTTCTAAAGGAAAGCAGAAAGACATTTTTTTTGGGGGGGGGGGGGGGGGGTATATCAGGACTGTCTTCTCACATGCTGGTCTAAATAAATCCCTCGCCAGCGCACAGGCAACGAACTGTTAATGCTTAGGCTCTGGTTGCCGTTGACATGATGACATTATGCAGTAAATTGCATGCCCCTTTCCTGATAGACACATGCAGAGAGTTACTTACTGTAAATCTTTTTCTCTCAGGTTGTAAGCCATTTTATGTTGCTAAAATAAAAGGTCAGTGATGTGTGAAAACAAGATTATCAATAGCTTTTTTTTTTATATTTAAAAGCTTTTCCCTGGGCTAATTCTAGTTTGTATAACACAATATTCTACTCCTGGCATGTAAAGTATATGGCCTGGGTCTGTACAGTATGTGAAGTGCAGTGTGCTCTTGACCAGCCCATAGAAGGAAAGAAAAAAAATGAGACAAATGTATTATTTATGGTACCCACATTGAAGGTTCCTGTGATCACCAGTTGTAATTTCACAATAGCAACAACAGTCTTAAAACACTCCACAAATAGGATCTTTACCGGTTGGCTTCCAGTGGGTGAATTTTGTAGAAATAAAAAAATAAAAATAATATATATATATATATATATATATATATATATATATATATATATACATATAATACTGACCTGCAGGGTCCACTGCGGCATGCAGGTCATTAGCCCCTTAAGGAAGCAGCCCATTTTCCCCTTAAGGACACAGCCGTTTTTTGCAAATATGACAACTGTCACTTTAAAGGGGTTATCAAGGAAAAATACTTTTTTCCATATATCAACTGGCTCCAGAAAGTTAAACAGATTTGTAAATTACTTCTATTAAAAAATCTTAATCCTTTCAGTACTTATGAGCTTCTGAAGTTAAGGTTGTTCTTTTCTGTCTAAGTGCTCTCTAATGACACGTGTCTCGGGAACCGCCCAGTTTAGAAGCAAATCCCCATAGCAAACCTCTTCTAAACTGGGTGGTTTCCGAGACACATGTCATCATAGAGCACTTAGACAGAAAAGAACAACCTTAACTTCAGAAGCTCATAAGTACTGAAAGGATTAAGATTTTTTAATAGAAGTAATTTACAAATCTGTTTAACTTTCTGGAGCCAGTTGATATATATATATATAAAAAAAATTTTTTTCCCGAATAGAAGCCGAGGCCCCTAATTTCACCCCAAAAACCCCTTGAAAAGTTATTGACTCGACTATAAGCTTAGGGTGGGAAATACATCATCCCCCCATGTCATCATCCAGACCCCCGTCATTAACACCCCATCATCATCACCCTGTCATCATCCCCCTTCATCATCCCCCCTTCATCATCACCGCCTGTCATCATCCCCCTGTCATCATCCCACACCCCAGCTCCATCATCACCGCCTGTCATCATCCCCCCCTGTCATCATCCCCCCCTTTATCATCCCCCCTTCATCATCACTGCCTGTCATCATCCCACCCCCCCCTTCATCATCACCGCCTGTCATCATCCCCTTGTCATCATCCCACCCCCCCCCCCCCTTCATCATCACCACCTGTCATCAGCCCACCCACCTCCCTTTATCATCACCACTTGTCAATGTCTGATTTACAGTGGTCTTCAACCTGCGGACCTCCAGAAGTTCCAAAACTACAACTCCCAGCATGCCCGGACAGCCATCGGCTATCCGGGCATGCTGGGAGTTGTAGTTTTGAAACATCTGGAGGTCCGCAGGTTGAAGACCACTACGGCCTTCGACATCGTCCAGACCCCCCCCCCCTCACCCCTTTAGTTTTGTACTCACCTCTGCTCGGCGGGACGTTAGGGTGAGCTGGTCCAGGCCATCTGTGCTGCAGGGACTGTCCGGTGGGGAGGGATAGTCGTTCCGGGCTGTCATCTTCACCGGGATGGCCTCTTCTCTGCGCTTCGGGCCCGGAATAGAGATGTTGCCTTGACGACGACGCACAGGGACGTTGCTCATGAACGTCCCTGTGCGTCGTCGTCAAGGCAACGTCACTATTCTGGGGCCGGGCCCGAAGCGCGGAGAAGAGGCCCCCCCGGTGAAGACGGACAGCCCGGAACGACTTTCCCTCCCCACCGGACGGTCCCTGCAGCACAGATGGCCCTGACCAGTACAAAACTAAAGGGGGGGGACTGGATGATGACGAAGGCCGCAGTGGTCTTCAACCTGCGGACCTCCAGATGTTTCAAAACTACTGTCCGGGCTTGCTGGGAGTTGTAGTTTTGAAACATCTGGAGGTGTGCAGGTTGAAGACCACTCAGGGCAGAGAGTTCACTCGAGTATAAGCCGAGGTGGGTGTTTTCAGCACGAAAAATCGTGCTGAAAAACTCGGCTTATACTGGAGTATATATGGTAACCCCTTTAAGCATTAATAGCTCTGGGATGCTTTAAGATATGAATTTGATTTTGAGACTGTTTTTTCTTGACATATTCTACTTTATGTTAGTGGTAAATTTTCGTCGATACTTGCATCATTTCTTGGTAAAAAAAATTCCAACATTTCATGAAAAATGTGAAAATTTAGCATTTTTAAAACTTTGAAACTCTCTGCTTGGAAGGAAAATGGACATGCCAAATAAATTATATATTGATTCACATATACAATATGTCTACTTTATGTTTGCATTATAAAGTTGACATGCTCTTACTTTTTGAACCCATTAGAGGACTTAGAGCAGAAATTTTCCAAATTTTCATGAAAAATTCAAAAACTGAATTTTTCAGGGGCCAGTTAAGTTTGAAGTGGATTTGAGGGGCCTTTCTGTGAGAAATACCCCATAAATGACCCCATTATAGAAACTGCACCCCTCAAAGTTTTAAAAATGACATTCAGAAAGTTTTTTTTAACCCTTTAGGTGTTTCACAGGATTTGCAGCAAAATGGAGGCGAAAATTCAAAATCTTCATTTTTTACATTAACATGTTCTTGTAGACCCATATTTTTTTTATATTTTTTACAAGTGGTAAAAGGAGAATAAGCCACCAAAATTTGTAACCTAATTTAACTTGAGTAAGGAAATACCTCATATGTGGATGTAAAGTGCTCTGTGGGTGCAGTACAAGGCTCAGAAGGGAAAGAGTGACAATGGGATTTTGGAGAGCGAATTTTGCTGAAATGGTTTTTGGGGGGCATGTCTCATTTGGGAAACCCCATGGGGCCAGAACAGTCAAGAACATCCACATGGCATACTATTTGGGAAACTACACCCCTCAAGGAATGTAACAAGGGGTACAGTGAGCCCTAAAACCCCACAGGTGTTTGAAGAAATTTCAATAAATTTGGACGTGAAAATGAAAAATTCGATTTTTTTTTCATTAAAATGCTCATTTTTAATTTTTATTTGAAGTAATTGGTGAAAATATCCCCCAAAATGTGTAACACTTTTTCTTCTGAGTATGGAAATACCCCATATGTGGATTTAAAGTACTCTGCGGGCGCACTACAGGGCTCAGAAGAGAAGGAACACCACTGGACTTTTGCAGAGAGAATTTGATTGGAGTAGAAGTTGGGAGCCATGTGCGTTTACAAAGCCCCCGTGGTGCCAGAACAGTGGACCCACACCCCCCAGTTGTGACCCCATTTTGGAAACTACACCCCTCACGGGATGTAACAATGGGTGCAGTGAGCATTTACACTCCACTGGCGTTTGACAGATCTTTGGAACAATGGGCTGTTCAAAATGAAAAATTATATTTTTCATTTTCACGGACCACTGTTTCAAAAATCTGTCAGATACCTGTGGGGTGTAAATGCTCACTGAACCCCTTATTACATTCTGTGAGGGGTGTCGTTTTCAAAATGGGGTCACATGTGTGTGTGTCGGGGGGGGGGGGGGGGGGGGTTCACTGTTCTGGCACCATGGGGGCTTTGTAAACATACATGGCCTTCTATTCCAGCCAAATTCTCTCTCCAAAAGCCCCATAACCCTCCTTTGCTTCTGAGCCCTGTAGTGTGCCAGCAGCTCTCTGCTGACATCTCTGTCCATCTGTTTGCTATGGGGATTTTCTCCGACTCTGGACAGTTCTTAAAATGGACAGAGATGTCAGCAGAGAGCACTGTGCTCGTGATTCAGCAGAGAGCACAGCGTTCCAAAAACAAAATAATTTCTTCTGTAGTATTCAGCAGGTAATAAGTACTGGAAGGATTAAGATTTTTTAATAGAAGTAATTTACAAATCTGTTTAACTTTCTGGAAAAAAAAAAGTTTTCCACCGGAGTACCCCTGTAATCTATGAATTCAACACTCTGGCACCTCTTGGGCTCAATGCCGATTTAGAACTATTTGCATAGGCGTGCGCCCAGGCACACCCTAATCAAGCCCAGGCTCCCGTCACATTCGGGACATCCAGGGAGCGTAGGAACTGGGGGGACACATCCCACCCAGAAAATCATGCAGGGGGACAGATGATGGGGGAAATCCCCCCAGTTCTGCCCTCAGACTTTGCTGTATTATATGCTCCCTGGGTCTATTTAACCCAGGGAGGCATTCATAGCTGTTCACTCATACCCGGAGCTTCTGGATTGCGTGCGCACACAGTTCAGAGAAGGCCGTGACCTCTTCCCAGACACAGGCGCCGATGATGTCAGTCATCAGCGCCTGCACTGTGGAGAAGAGAGAATGCGGCCCGGCTCTTCTGGAGATAGCTGCGTGGGACTAGGTGAGATTTTCTGGTTATTTTTTTCGGTACTCTCTGGGATGGGGAATCGTGTGGGGTGGTGACCGAGGGGGGGTAGGGAGGGGAGGGGGGGGGTAGGGGGGGTATTAGGGCAAATGTGGCTTTTAGTCACAATACACAGTGTTACTTCACACTTACTCTACTGGACCCTTTTCACATAGACACACTATAATGCAGTTACTTCTGTGAATGTTTTTTACTGCTCTTTTATTTTGTAGTCCAATTATATGTGAGTTAATGTCCTTTGTATGTTTAGTTCACAAATAGAGCAACTGATGGAGTGCACTTCATGCAATCAAAGATGCATAGCCTCTAGTGCAGTGGTCTCCAACCTGCGGACCTTCAGATGTTGCAAAACTTCAACTCCCATCATGCCCGGGCAGCCAACGGCTATCAGGGCATGCTGGGAGTTGTAGTTTTGTAACATCTGGAGGTCCGTGGGTTGAAGATCACTGCTCTAGTGTTATTCAAAGTGCATATATAATTAGGTGTTACTCTTTTTTTGTGTAAACGGCGCATTCATAAATATAAGGTGCATAACTTTGCCTTGATGTCAGGACCCTTCTTGTATAATTGCACAAAGTCCTGTGTATTACATCGGGTCCCTATATTAGCACCAGGTTATGCATTCACTGTTCACTTTATTGCAAATGTCCCAACACTGCGCTATTGCACAAGTGCCCGTCACTCCATTTCCTAATCCACATATGTACACAGCTTCCTTTGTTATGCATTGGCTGCAGATTGTATAACACTAGGCCATTGCACTTCGCTGTTTCCTAGGTAGTGGTAGCTGGTTTAAAGTATTTGGGCTCCGTTCACATTGCCATAGGCGATCCTACGTGTTTCATCATCTTCAATTAATCAGGGATCACGTTGTAGTGTGTATTCTTCTAATATCGCTTCACGGGCCACCAGTGACGGGCACTAGTGCAATAGCGCAGTGTTGGGACATTTGCAATAAAGTGAACAGTGAATACATTACTTGGTGCTAATATAGGGACCCGATGTAATACACAGGACTTTGTGCAATTATGCAAGGGTCCTGACATCAAGGCAAAGTTACGCACCTTATGTTTATTAATGCGCAGTTTACACAAAATGTGAAACAGTAACACCTAATTATATATGCACTTTGAATAACACTAGAGGCTCTGCATCCATGATTGTATGAAGTGACTATCAATTGCTCTATTTGTGAACTAAACATACAAAGGACATTAACTCACATATAATTGGACTGCAAAATAATTGAATATAATTGAACTGTGTGTCTATGTGAAAAGGGTCCAGTAGAGTGAGTGTGAAGTGACACTGTGTATTGTGATCTGACTTTGCCTACATGCTATCTACCTAGCTATCAACTACCAATCCACCTAGCTATCAACTGACCTAGCTAGCTAAAAACCAACCTACATACCTTATAGACACTGATTTAAATAGGGACCTTCCATATGATAAGATATACCTTTTATTAAGTTCCATTTAAATATTGACTTACACTACAAAATAAACAGTCTGTCACCTATGGTTTAGCACGCATTTATCATATTGCACTTGAGTATAAGTAGTCTCTCAGGATAAACTCCATATAAAGTGAAAAAACTGTGTATAAAAACACACAAGATATATACACAAAGAATTCCAACGGGAGGTATGGTCCAGGTTTATCTTCTATTCTGTTCTCACTATCGGTCAGAGCTGAGGTTTTTTTTGTTACATGACATAAATTCCTTTATGTATCAATGTTCTCATTTATGCCACTGTTCACATGTAACTCTGTTTATTTACTGTATCTGACTACATTTATTCTGGGGATAAAGGAATTTATGTCATGTACAGAACAGAAGATAAACCTGGACCATACCTCCTGTTGGAATTTTTTGTGTGTATATTTTGTGTGTTTTTATACACTGTTTTTGCACTTTATATGGAGTTTATCCTGAGAGACTACTTATATTCAAGTGCAATAAGATAAAAGTGTGCTAATCCATAGGTGGCAGCCTGTATATTTTGTAGTGTAAGTCGATATTTTATTGGAACGTAATAAAAGGTATATTTTATTGTATGGAAGGTCCCTATTCAAATCAGTGTCTATATTATTAATGTCCTGGGATACCCATCATTTTAACCTGAAAAGTGTTAATTCCTACCTGCCAATCTAGCTAACAACCTACCTACCTGGTTTCCTACTTCCCTGGCTATCTAACTACCTGGCTACCTACATAGCAAGCTGGCTACCTGCCTACCTACCTGGCTATCTAGCAACCTGAATACCTACCTACCTAACTATCTATCTACCTAACTACCTGGCTACCTACCTAGCTATCTATCTACCTAGCAACCTAACTACATGGCTACCTAGCTAGCTAACAACCTACCTAGTTAATTGCCTACCTGGCTACCTAGCTAGCTACCCACCTATGTTGCTAATAAACAACCTTGCTACCTACCTAGCTATCTACCTAGCAACCTAACTACCTACCTGTATGGCTATCTACTTAGCTAGCTAACAATCTACCTAGACACTTAACAAGCTATCTAGCTAACAACCAACCTAGCTATGAACATACCTAGCTACTGACATAGTTGCAACCTGCCCATGTAGCTAGCTACTTACTTACCTGCCTACCTACCTATCTAGCTAGCTAACAACCTACCTACTTTCAGACATATTTATCTAATGAGGGGGTCTATGGTGGGGGATAGGCCTACCTAATGGAGTCAAACATGTTTTTCCTGCAGATGCTAAAGAAAGGGTTTTTACCTGGAAGAAGTTGACATGTCAGTCTGATCCAGATGCACAAGAAAAGGAAAGAGGACATCGCTGATCAGAAATGATGTTACCTGTGAGTCCCTAGATGTAACTATAATCCTATATATGGTATACAGATCCTGTGTACAGCTGGTATCTACCTTTATATGATCCTGGAAACAATTACTTTTATGGTATACAGGTCCTGCAACAAAGTCCAAGACCACAGCACCACAAATTATAAACTGATACGTGCAAAAGAGCTGTAGTTTATTGGTTCCCCAAAAGTTTTTTTTGAGGAACCAATAAATAATAGCTCTTTTTTTTCCAATTTTGGTGCTGTGGTCTTTCTTGCATGTTTGGTATCCGGATTGGCTATCTGGATGACTATGGGGACAATGGATTTATCTAGTGCTGTCTTATCTGTTTATGTATGTGTGCATGCAAGCAAGAGTGTATTTGTGTGTTTGTATATGTGTGTGTATGTATATGTATGTATATATACATATATATATATATATGTATATACGCATGCGTGCGGCGTGAGTTTGTGCTTTAGGGTGCACACCCTAATGCAATAGGCTGCGCACGCCTATGACTATTTGGTTTTCTGGCATAAACCCTCATCACAATTTTACTCATTTTTAGCCCTCTTACCCTCTTTTTTAAAACAGTATTTTATTACTTTTATGTATATTAATTTTGTAATATTTTTAATATCTTTATATACTTTCAATATATTTTTTTATTTCATCTTATTTTTCCACTTCCTCCTATATACATTTTATATTTATCTATACTCTTGCAATATACTGAAAATCATTTTCATTATATAACTTTGATTTACATAATTTATTCTACATACTTAAATACTATCACCAGGTATATAATTGATTGCCCTCTAAATCCGTTGCTATGCAAAATTCTTGCAAAATCATCTTAAATGCTTTAATAATTTTTATTTATACTGTTCATCCTACATATGATATACCAATACTAGGCATATAACTGATTGCCCTTAAAATCCGTTGCTATGCAAAACTCTTGCAATATACTGTAAATCATTTTTAATACATCATTTTTATTTACATTGTTCATCCTACATACTTATATACCAATACCAGCCCTCTAAATTTGCTGCTATACTCATATGCCATATCTGATTATCCGTTGCTATGCAAAATTCCTGTAATTTACTGCAAATCCTTTTTAATACATAATTTTTATTTACACCGTCCATCCTTCATACTTATATACCAATACTAAGCATATAACTGATTGCCCTCTAAATTCGTTGCTAGGGCAATCAGTTACATGCTGTCTAGGCTGTCTGGGCATGCTGGGAGTTGAAGTTTTGCAACCCCTAGCATATTTACCAGCGATCGCCGCCAGACAGGAGCTGCCGCACAGGAGCCGTGATCGCCGCCCGGTAACTGCCGCCTGCTGCCCGCCGATCGCCGCCCGGTAACCGCCGCACGGAAATCCCTCCACTCTGCCCACATTAACTCTTTATGGTGACTGGCGCTGTCTCGGACAGGGTCAATCACCATGATTTTCCCGGGCCATTGGGTCACCAGAGACCCAAATGGCTCGTAAACGCTGTGATTCGCTGGTCTGGATTGACCGGCGAATCAGGGCATTCGTCGACAAGGGGAGTAAATTTACCGCGCTGTGCGCTGTGACTTAGCAGCATCGTATGTTTACGCCGCCAGTCCTTTAGGGGTTAAAGGGGTTATCCAGCAATAGAACAAACAGAGATAGTTTCTCTCAAAAACAGCACCACACCTGTCCTCAGGTTATGTGTGGTATTACAACTTAGATACATTCACTTCAATTGAACTAAGCTACAAAACCGCACCCAACCTGTAGAAAAATGAGGTGCCGGTTTTTGAAGAAATGTTCTCTGATTTTCCAATGCTGGATAACCCCTTTAAGAAAAATATGATATCATAGCCATAATGCCCTGGCTCTGGTCTAAATCCTTTGCAGGTACCAGAATTGAAAATAGGTACTTGTACACGTTATCTTCTATGCCTAGACCCTTCCATTAAATGGGCACTGTCACTTAAAAAAAAAAGCGTCCATACCACAACCGATAGCTTGAACTAGCTGGGAGAAGAGCACGCTAAGGCTAGGTTCACACTACGGAATCTCCGGGCAGAAATTTCCGAGTTCGGCCAGCGCCAACTGAATCAGTCAGTGCTCGGACCGCGTGGACACTGCAGTCTTCAATAGATTGCAATGTGTTCCACGAGGATTTCCGCCTGAAGAATGAGCAACGCCATTCTTCAGGCGGAAATTTCAAATCAGATTTTCCGTTCACAAATTCCACTTCACAAATTCCGAAGTGTGAATTTGTGAACGGAAACCCATTCACTACACTATACATTTTAGCAAGCTGAATTTCTGCCTGTAATTACAAAGCGGAATTGCAGGCGGAAATTCTGTAGTGTGAACCTAGCCTAAGAGAGACAAACTTACAACGCAAGTCTGTAAGATTGCTTCTGTCAGCTGCACTTTTCTCCCTGCTGGTTCTGACAATTGGTTGGGGTCTGAACATTCAGACCCTGACTCATCAACATATTTGAAATGTCTCTAGGAAATAAGGTTAATTCTTTTGGAAATGTTTCAAATCTCTTTAGATATTTAGGAAATCACCAAGATAACTTTAGATTTTGGGTAGGAAACAAGCTATCTCCATGTGGTCCTGGGTAAGGATTGAGGCCTAACTCTGGAAAAGAGGAAACAGAGCACTCCTCTCACCAGACTAACTGGTCTCAACCAGATTCCCCCTGTCTGGCTAAAAAGGAGGTTAGGCAATGGCTTGAGCCCCCTGTTGATTATTTCTTCCACTGCACAAAGATTATCTTATAAGGGGAGTGAACTGTTGTTGGAAGGTTTCTTTTTGTTTGTTTTCAGAAAGATGCCCAGGCTATCTGCAATTGACATATGCAGCCTAGCCCCATTCTAAGTCGTGCCCCTTCTCCCAGTGCTGAGCCTCAATACATGACATTGCCACCACTTCGGCCAGTGATTGGCTAAGTGGCAATTGACATATTGGGACCCAGCATCCAGAAGAAGAGTACCAGAGACCTGGAGCAGTGTTTCTGGAGGCATTGTGGGAGCTTTGTTTTATTTATAAAGAAGACAGACTGAAAAAAAAAACTATAGGTGTCAGGATCCGGACTGGTATGCGGAGAGGACACGGGTGGTGGATCCCCTGTGTCAGTGAGGTGATGGCGTGGGCCGTACCAGGGGAACGGAATCTAAGGGGTTACTAGTTTTCACCAGAGCCCGCCGCAAAGCGGGATGGACTTGCAGCGGCAGGTAACCCCCAGGTCGTTCCACCCGATAGCGAGCGACTCAACCTCACTGACAGCTGAGACAGGTGCGGTACACAAGGACAAGGCAAGAGCGAGGTCGGACGTAGCAGAAGGTCTGGGCAGGCAGCAAAGAATCGTAGTCAGGGGCAACGGCAAGGGTCTGGATACACAGGCAATGGAACACACAGAAACACTTTCTCAGGGCACAAGGCAACAAGAACCGGCAGGGACAGGAAGGGGAAGTGGGTTTATATAGTGTAGGGAGTGTTAGGCACTAATTGGGCCAGGCACCAATTAATGGTGCACTGGCCCTTTAAATCTGAGAGACCCGTGCCTAGAGAGCGGGGCCACGTGCGCCGGGACTGAGCAGGAGGACAGGGCAGGTGAGAGACACGGGGCGCCATCCGAGAGCGGGCACGTCCCGCTCCTCGGATCGCGTCCCCTCCGGAGACATGGAAGCAGCGCAGACATGGATACACAGGCATGCCGCGAGCGCTTCGGGGAAGCAGCGGGACCCAGAGCGCTTGGCGTGACAGTACCCCCCCCCTTGTGTCTCCCCATCTTTTTGGAGCCCAGGAACCTATGGATGGGTTCCTTGTCGAGGATATTGTCCTCGGGCTCCCAAGACCTCTCTTCGGGGCCACAATTCTCCCAGTCTACAAGAATTTTGGAGGCAAGGATTTCTTTTACCGAGAAGACGTCAGAGGACCCAGAGACAGGAGCAGGAACGGTGACCTTGGGGGAAAAGCTGTTAAGAATGAGAAGTTTGAGAAGGGATACATGAAAGGAGTTAGGAATACGAAGAGAAGGAGGAAGATGGAGCTTGTAGGAGACAGGGTTGATTTGACTTTTGAGTCTAAATGGCCCAAGGAAACGGGGACCCAGCTTGTAGCTAGGGACAGGAAACCGAATATATTTGGCAGAGAGCCACACTTCGTCACCAAGAGCAAAGACAGGAGGAGTTCTTCTCTTCTTATCTGCATGTTTCTTCGTGCGAGAAGAAGCCAGTGAGAGCGACTTTTGAGTCTCCTTCCAGATAGTGGAGAAGTCCCGGGTCAATTCATCTACAACAGGAACTCCAGATGAAGTGGGGATGGGGAGGGGGGTTGCGGGTGACGGCCGTAAACCACAAAGAACGGAGACTTGGCGGATGACTCAGAGTTTTTAAAATTGTACGAGAATTCAGCCCAGGGTAACAGGTCGACCCAATCATCTTGGCGGGAGGAGACAAAATGTCGCAGGTAGTCACCAAGGATCTGGTTCACTCTCTCCACTTGTCCATTGGACTGCGGGTGGTAGGACGAGAAATGTAATTTGATCTTTACTTGATTACAGAGAGCTCTCCAAAATTTAGACACAAATTGAACGCCTCTATCCGAGATGATATGCGTGGGAAGCCCGTGAAGACGAAAAATCTGCAGAAAAAATTGCTTCGCCAACTGTGGCGCAGAACGAAGGCCTGGAAGCGGAATAAAGTGAGCCATTTTGGAAAAATGATCAACGGCCACCCAGATGACAGTGTTGCCATGGGAAACAGGAAGATCAGTGATGAAGTCCATAGCTATGTGGGACCAAGGCTGTTCAGGCATCGACAGCGGATGGAGAAGACCTGAAGGCTTCTGACGAGGGGTCTTGTCATGTGCACATACTATACAGGCTCGTACAAAATCGGTCACATCCTTTTCCAAGGAGGACCACCAATAGTGTCTGGCAATCAACTGTAAAGTCTTTTTTTATTCCAGCGTGACCAGCCAGAAGGGAGGAATGGCCCCATTTGAGGATCCGGAGGCAAAGACAGGGAGGAACATAAGTCTTTCCTGGAGGGACAGGTACCAAAGAAGCAGGAGCAGATGAGATCAGACACTCAGGGGGGATGATATGCTGAGGAAGGGTCTCGGCTTCAGAGGCATCGGTGGTACGAGATAGAGCATCAGCTCTGACATTCTTGTCTGTGGGACGAAAATGGATCTGAAAGTTGAAACGGGCAATAAACAACAACAACCTAGCCTGGCGAGGATTTAGCCACTGGGCGGATTGGAGATAAGACAGATTTTTATGATCTGTATAAATGGTGATGGGGTGAAGGGATCCTTCCAGAAGATGTCTCCACTCCTCAAGGGCCAACTTAATCGCCAATAGTTCACGGTCTCCAATGGAATAGTTTTCTTCTGGAGGAGAAAATGTTTTGGAGAAAAATCTGCAAGTGACATTTTTTCCTTTAGCGGATTTTTGAAGGAGAACAGCTCCGGCTCCAACAGAGGAGGCGTCAACCTCAAGGAAGAAGGGCTTCAGGGGTTTGGTCTGGATAAGACTGGAGCAGAGATGAAGGCGGCTTTGAGGGTGTTAAAGGCTTTCTCCACCTGTGGCGGCCAGGATTTCGGATTAGCATTTTTCTTAGTCAGTGCTACAATAGGAGCAACAATGGTGGAGAAGTGGGGAATGAATTGACGATAATATTTTGCAAATCCGAGAAATCTTTGGATTGCTTGCAGCCTATTGGGCGAGGCCAATCCATTATCGCAGAAAGTTTATCAGGGTCCATTTGAAGACCTTGTCCGGACACAATGTATCCCAGGAAGGGAAGACTGCTGCGTTCGAATAGACACTTCTCAATTTTAGCGTAAAGTTGATTTTGACGTAGTCGCTGGAGCACTTGACGAACATGAAGGCGATGTTTCTCTAGGTTGGAGGAAAAAATGAGGATGTCGTCAAGGTAGACTACCACACAGGAGTACAGCATGTCCCGAAAAATCTCATTAACAAAGTCCTGAAAGACTGCTGGGGCATTGCATAGATCAAAGGGCATGACTAGGTATTCAAAGTGACCATTTCTAGTATTGAAGGCGGTTTTCCATTCGTCGCCTGCACGAATACGGATGAGGTTATATCAAGTCTTAAATCAAGTTTGGTGAAAATCTTAGCACCTCGCAGTCGGTCGAAGAGTTTGGAGATGAGAGGCAGAGGATAGCAATTTTTTACGGTAATTTTATTGAGGCCGCGGTAATCAATACAAGGGGGGAGAGATCCATCTTTTTTAGCGACAAAGAAAAATCCAGCTCCAGCTGGGGAAAAGGATTTCCGGATAAAACCTCTTTTGAGGTTTTCTTGTATGTACTCAGACATAGCTTGTGATTCCGGGGCAGAAAGTGGGTAAATCCTACCACGGGGCGGTGTGGTACCAGGGAGCAGGTCGATAGGGCAGTCATAGGGTCTATGCGGAGGTAAGACCTCTGCTTGTTTTTTACAAAAGATGTCCAAAAAGTCCAGATAGGCCTTAGGAAGACCAGGCAATGGAGTAGAAATGGAGACTTGGCAGGAAGAAACTGGGTGGAGACATTGCTTGTGGCATGAAGATCCCCAATTCTTAATGTTCCCGGTGACCCAGTCGAGGCTAGGCGAATGACGTTGGAGCCAGGTCAAGCCCAGAAGAATTTCCTAAGTGCAGTTGGGTAGCACAAAAAATTCAATATGTTCATGATGGTGAACTCCAACAGACATGAGTAGCGGTTGAGTGCGGTAACGCACGGTGCAGACCAGCCTCTCTCCATTGACGGATGAAATGAAGAGAGGTTTGACAAGACGCATGACTGGAATGTTGAATCTGTTGACTAGGGAGGCTTCAATGAAACTTCCTGCTGAACCTGAGTCCAAGAAGGCCACAGCGGAGAAGGAAGTAGCATTAGCGGGTATAGCAATCCGCACAGGTAAAGTCAATCATGGAGAGGTAGAATTCACTCCTAGCAACGACTCTCCTACGTTGACTAGTTGATTGGGTGCGCTTCTCAGACGCAGAGGATGAATAGGACAGTCTTTTAGGAAATGTTCGGTGCTTGCACAGTATAGGCACAGGTTTTCATTCCTATGGCGTGTCCTCTCTTGTTGGGTCAGGCGAGACCGATCCACTTGCATAGCCTCCTCGGCAGGAGGCACAGGAACAGATTGCAAATGTAGGATGTAGGAAGAGATGTAGGAAGAGAGGAGCCTGGGAGGAAAACCGCCTGGTGTGAACAAGATCCTTTTCCTGACGAAGCTCCTGGCATCTTTCCGTGAAACGCATGTCGATGCGGGTGGCCAAATGGATGAGTTCAGACAGGTTAGCAGGAATTTCTCGTGCGGCCAGGACATCTTTGATGTGACTGGATAAGTCTTTCTTGAAGGTCTCGCAGAGGGCCTCATTATTCCAGGAAAGCTCAGAGGCGAGGGTGCGGAACTGGATGGCGTATTCGCCCACTGAAGAACTCCCTTGGACAAAGCAGTCTCGGCTGAGGAAGCCCGGGCTGGCTCCTCAAAGACACTATGTACTTCTGAGAAGAAGGACTGGATTGTAGCAGTGGCAGGATCGTTGCAGTCCCAAAGCGGTGTGGCCCATGACAAGGCCATTCCAGACAGGAGGCTAACCACGAATGCCACCTTAGACCGTTCTGTAGGAAATTGGTCTGACATCATCTCCAGGTGTAGGGAACACTGGGACAGGAATCCACGGCACAGTTTAGAGTCCCCATCAAACTTGTCTGGAAGAGACAGGCGGAAACTGGGAGCTGCCACTCGCTGCGGAGGAGATGCAGGAGATGGTTGCTGTTGTTGCGGCAGAAGTTGTTGCAGCATAGCGGTCAACTGAGTCAGCTGTTGTCCTTGTTGCGCGATCTGCTGTGATTGCTGGGCAACCACGGAGGTTAGGTCAGCGGCACTGGGCAGCGGGACCTCAGCGGGATCCATGGCCAGATCTACCGTCAGGATCTGGACTGGTATGCGGAGAGGACACGGGTGGTGGATCCCCTGTGTCAGTGAGGTGATGGCATGGGCCGTACCAGGGGAACGGAATCTAAGGGGTTACTGGTTTTCACCAGAGCCCGCCACAAAGCAGGATGGACTTGCAGCGGCAGGTAACCCCCAGGTCGTTCCACCCGATAGCGACTCAACCTCATTGACAGCTGAGACAGGCGCGGTACACAAGGACAAGGCAAGAGCGAGGTCGGACGTAGCAGAAGGTCTGGGCAGGCAGCAAAGGATCGTAGTCAGGGGCAACGGCAAGGGTCTGGATACACAGGCAATGGAACACACAGAAACGCTTTCTCAGGGCACAAGGCAACAAGAACCGGCAGGGACAGGAAGGGGAAGTGGGTTTATATAGTGTAGGGAGTGTTAGGAACTAATTGGGCCAGGCACCAATTAATGGTGCACTGGCCCTTTAAATCTGAGAGACCCGGCGCGCGCGCACCCTAGAGAGCGGGGCCGCACGCGTCGGGACTGAGCAGGAGGACAGGGCAGGTGAGAGACACGGGGCGCAATCCGAGAGCGGGCACGTCCTGCACCTCGGATCGCGTCCCTTCCGGAGACATGGAAGCAGCACACGCGGTCAGCGGTGCCGACCGGAGCGCTGCATACAGTGTCACGCCGCGAGCGCTCCGGGGAAGCAGTGGGACCCGGAGCGCTCGGTGTGACAATAAGTTAGGCTTTGGTTAAGAATCACAGCATTCAGAAGGAATAAGTATGTGGATTAACATCAGGGGTCAAGTCCTGGGGAAAAAAGTGAGGGAACTCACCAAAGATTAATGGGAACAGTGTTCCTGCTGTAGAAAAAGTGCAGAAACTCAGTTCCTATGCGTTCCTGCAGGGATTGAGCCCTGATTAACATGTATCTTAGTATTTTGTGGGAAGCTTGCAATGTATAAGGAATAAAGAAATAACTGTATTGCAACTCCTGGATCTACACATCTTCTAGATTGGAGTAGATAATTTCTGTTATGCATGACAGAAATTCTTCTGAAATGTCATCTTTGTCTGCTTTTATGTTTATTTACTTGCTGGCAACAGTTTTAGTTTTTGCCAGAGTAATGGGTCCATGTTGGGTTTTGCTTGAGATTACCTACAGTGAGGCAAAAAAGTATTAAGTCAGCCACCAATTGTGCAAGTTCTCCCACTTAAAAAGGGAGAGCCCTTAAATTTTCATCATGATATACCTCAACTATGAGAGACATAATGAGAAAAAAAAATCCATAAAATCACATTGTCTGATTTTTAAAGAAGTTATTTGCAAATTATGGTGGGAAATAAGTATTTGGTCACCTACAAACAAGCAAGATTTCTGGCTCTCACAGACCTGTAACTTCTTTAACCTCTTAAGGACCCAGGACGTACGGGGACGACCCCGCACCCTGGGCTTTAAGGACCCTGGACGTCCCCGTACGTCCTGACGTTTTCCGATCCCTGCCGTGCGCCGGGCAGAGATCGGAACGGCATGTTTGCTGATATCCTTCAGCAGGCATGCTGTGCAAATGCCGAGGGGGGTCCCGGGACCCCCGCATGTCGGCGATCGCCGGAGATCGCTTGCGAAATCACGCAAGCGATCTTCGGCGATTCGGGTCATTCGGTTCACTTGTGACCCGACGACCTGGAAATAAATGGTGATCGGCGGTGTACAATTACACCGCCAATCACCTGCAGTTGCTGGGGAGCGGTGACAATACTGTCACCGCCCCAGCAACGCTCCTATTGGCCGGCGATCGTCTGGCCAATAGCAGAGCAGCAGCGGAGGGGTTAACGGTGCTTCCCGCTGCTGGACCCGCTGTTTTCGTTCAGTCAGCGGGTGCAGCAGCAGGAAGAGGACCGTTGATCCCCCCTCAGAGCTCCGGAGCCCCTCAGGAGCTGTAGAATAGGGAAAGCTGAGTGCAGGGACAGGTAGGAGCAAATAAGTAACACAGTGTAATAAAAGTAAAAAAAAAAGTTTAAAAAAGTTTTTAAAAAAGTACCCCCCCCCGACCCCTGATAGGTCCCCAAGGGTCCTATTAGGGTCTGATCCCTGACCCCGGGTCCTATTAGGGGTTCAAGGAGCTGCGTGTGCCACCCCCTTTTTTATTTTGGCCGCAGCTTTTTTTATTTTATTTTTTTATTTAAAAAAATCCCCCCCTGACCCCCTAATAGGTCCCCCAGGGTCCTATTAGGGTCCGATCCCTTACCCCGGGTCCTATTAGGGGTTCAGGGAGCTGCGTGCGCCACCCCATTTTTTTTTTTTTTGGGCCACAGCTTTTTTTTTATATTACTGTTATTACACTTTTTACACCAAGCACCACACAGTACATACTTCCCCGCCCCACCCCCGCACACCCCCCCTCCCCCCCGCCACTGACCCCCCCCCCCCTCCCGCCAACGTAGAAAAAAGGCGATGGCCCGCCGGGCATTTTCGGTAGCGGAGGCTTACGCTTTTTTAGCCTCCGACTCCGAATCTGCCAGTGAGGACGATGAAGATCCAACTTTTTTGTGTTCTTCATCGCCCTCCTCATCATCAAGTAGTGATGATGAGTCCCCTGTACGGCTCAGTAGTGATGATGAGTCCCCAGGCGAGGCCACGCACCCCCCATGAGAGTGACCCAGTGGCCGACACTAGTACGAGTGGCAATGACGCTCGTAATAGGAGTCCGGCCCCCCAGACAAGTGCAGCGGAGCCCCCTTCCGCTGACCCTGTCTGGAGTCCCCCAGAGGATTATCAGCCACGGATTCCTGAGTATGTTGGCGACTCAGGAATCCGGATTGACACGGCTGGGTTCACTGATCTGGACTTTTTTAAAGTTTTTTTTCAGTGACAGCCTGGTCAATCTAATGGTGAAGCAAACGAACTTGTACGTCCAGCAGTTCATTGCCCACCACCCCGATTCCTTTTTGGCCAGGTCCAATCCATTGATGCAGCGGAAATGAGGACATTTTGGGGCCTCACGCTGCATATGGGCCTGGACAAAAAACCAAGTGTCCGTCATTACTGGAGCGGGGACTTCCTATACCAGACCCCGCTTTACAGTATGGCGATGACACGGAAGCGGTACGAGGCGATTCGGAAATGCCTGCATTATGTAGATAATGCGGCATGTCCGCCCGAGGTAATCCCACCCATGACCGGCTTTACAAAGTGAGGCCGGTCATCGATCACTTTGGGGCCAAATTTTTGGAGGCCTAAGTACCGCTCAGGGACCTCTCGGTAGATGAGTCTCTCATCAGTTTTAAGGGGAGACTCATCTTCCGCCAGTTTATTCCCTCAAAGCGGGCACGGTATGGTGTGAAGCTCTATAAACTCTGCGAGAGTACCTCCGGGTACACTTGCAGGTTTAGAGTATATGAGGGACGAGATTCCCGTATTGAGCCCCCAGATTGTTCCCCCACTCTGGGTGTTAGCGGGAAAATCGTTTGGGACCTTATGCACCCATTGCTGGATAAGGGTTTCCACTTATACGTGGACAACTTTTATACCAGCATCCCTCTGTTCAAATCCCTTTTCGCCAGATCCACGTCCGCTTGTGGGACCGTGCGGAAGAATCAGAGAGGCCTCCCTCTAAATTTTGTTAAGACGCCTATCCCCAAGGGTGAGTCCCGTGCCTTGACCCATGATAACCTGTTGTTGGTCAGGTATAAGGATAAGAGGGATGTCCTTATACTCACCACTATTCATGGGAATGGCAGCACCCCTGTCCCAGTGCGAGGTACCGCGGGACCGGTCCTCAAGCCCGATTGTATTCTGGACTACAATCGGTATAAGGGGGGAGTTGATCTCTCTGATCAAATCCTCAAGCCATATAACGCCATGCGGAAAACACGGGCATGGTACAAAAAAGTTGCGGTCTACTTGGTACAGGTTGCCATGTACAACGCTTTTGTACTATCACAGTACGCTGGCAACACAGGGACATTCCTCCAGTACTAAGAAGAAGTCCTAAGGTTCCTGATCTTTGCTGACCAGGAAAGAGCAGGCCGGACTTCCCATGGGTCTGGAGTTATAGGCGCCAGGATCATCCCAGGCCAACACTTTCCAGGTGAGATCCCCCACAGTGGAAAGAAGGGGCGATCCCAGAAAAAATGCAGAGTGTGATACAGGAGGGGGATTCGGAGGGACACCAGGTACCAATGTGACACTTGCCCAGATAATCCGGGCCTCTGCATAGGCTGCTTCAGGGAGTATCACACTTCCATGGAGCCCTAAATTTTCCCTTTTCATTTGAATTTTTCATAATTTGACCAATGTACCAAGTCCAGAGTACATTCCAAAATATAACCCCCATAAATCACTAAATTGCCCCAAAAAAACAGAAAAAAAAAAACAAAAAAAACCTGATAAGACCGTTGGGGGTATTTTTTAAAAAATGGGTCATAGGTCGCTGAGTCACTATCATCGGGGACTTTTTATGTTGCCTCAAATGGGCAGCGCTCTCTCTCCACCTGAGCGGGGTGCGCATTTGAGGCAACAGGTTAGGGATGGCCACACACATCACATTCCCAGAATGATGACTCAGAGCATAGGGTTTGGGGCGGGCATATTTTTTTTAGTTTTGGCTATGCTCTGGGTCATCATTCTGGGAACATATCCTGTTTTATTATTTTATGATCTATAGTTTTCTGGCCCACTGTACCCCATATTACGGGCCTCTGTACCCCACCTGTCTACCCCAGTTACGGCCCGTTGTCCCCCATAGTGTTCCCCTATTTTAGGGCTCAGTGCTCCCCCCCATTAATGCTCCTTGAGGGGGGATCCCACATCCTGGCTGCTATAATAAGCTCAAGGCCCCTGACTGACTTCCCACTCCAAGACCTGGTGTGCACCCGCGGAGCGAAAATCATAAAAAATTAAGGTATGTCCTTATTCCAAAGAAATGTATTTACAAATTTTGGGGTGTCTTTTTTGCTATTAACCCTTGTAAAAATGTAAAATTTGGGGGAAAACCCACATTTTAGTGAAATTTTTATTTTTTTATTTTACATATGCAAAAGTCGTAAAACTGCTGTGGGGTATTAAGGCTTACTTTACCCCTTGTTACGTTCCTCAAGGGGTCTAGTTTCCAAAATGTGATGCCATGTGTTTTTTTTTTTTGCTGTCCTGGCACCATAGGGGCTTCCCAAATGCGACATGTCCCCCCAATTTCAGCAAAGTTTGCAAATGTGACTCCTTCTCTTCTGAGCATTGTGGCACTCCTGCAGTGCACTTGACATCCACTTATGGGGTACCTCCATACTCAGAAGAGATGGAGTTACACATTTTGAGGGGTATTTTCTGCTATTAACCCTTGCAAAAATGTGAACTTTGGGGGGAAACACACATTTTAGTGAAAAAAATAAAATAAAAATTTACATATGGAAAAGTCGTGAAACCCCTGTGGGTTATAAAGGCTCACTTAATTCCTTGTTGCGTTCCTCAAGGGGTCTAGTTTCCAAAATGGTATGCCATGTGGGGTTATTTTGCTGTTCTGGCACCATAGGGGCTTCCTAAATGCGACATGCCCCCCTAGCAAAATTTGCTCTCAAAAAGCCAAATATTACTCCTTCTCTTCTGAGCATTGTAGTTTGCCCGTAGTGCACTTAAGAGGAACTTATGGGGTACCTCCATACTCAGAAGAGATGATGTTACAAATTTTGGGGGGTATTTTCTGCTATTAACCCTTGCAAAAATGTGAAATTTGGGGGGAAACACACATTTTAGTGAAAAAAAATTTTTTTTTACATATGGAAAAGTCGTGAAACCCGTGTGGGGTATTAAGGCTCACTTAATTCCTTGTTACGTTACTCAAGGGGTCTAGTTTCCAAAATGGTATGCCATGTGGGGTTATTTTGTTATTCTGGCACCATAGGGGCTTCCTAAATGCAACATGCCCCCCTAGCAAAATTTGCTCTCAAAAAGCCAAATATTACTCCTTCTCTTCTGAGCATTGTAGTTCGCCCGTAGTGCACTTAAGGGGAACTTATGGGGTACCTCCATACTCAGAAGAGATGGGGTTACAAATTTTGGGGGGTATTTTCTGCTATTAACCCTTGCAAAAATGTGAAATTTGGGGGAAACACACATTTTTGTGAAAAAAAATTAAAAAAAATTTACATATGGAAAAGTCGTTAAACCCCTGTGGGGTATTAATGCTCACTTAATTCCTTGTTACATTCCTCAAGGGGTCTAGTTTCCAAAATGGTATGCCATGTGGGGTTATTTTGCTGTTCTGGCACCATAGGGGCTTCCTAAATGCAATATGCCCCCCAAAAACCATTTCAGAAAAACGTACTCTCCAAAATCCCCTTGTCGCTCCTTCGCTTCTGAGCCCTCTACTGCGCCCGCCGAACACTTTACATAGACATATGAGGTAACGAGAGAAATTAGGCTACAAATACAAGTATAAATTTTCTCCTTTTACCCCTTGTAAAAATTCAAAAATTGGGTCTACAAGAACATGCGAGTGTAAAAAATGAAGATTGTGAATTTTCTCCTTCACTTTGCTGCTATTCCTGTGAAACACCTAAAAGGTTAAAATGCTGACTGAATGTCATTTTGAATACTTTGGGGGGTGTAGTTTTTATAATGGGGTCATTTGTGGGGCATTTCTAAGATGAAGACCCTTCAAATCCACTTCAAACCTGAATTGGTCCCTGAAAAATTGTGATTTTGGAAATTTTGTGAAAAATTGGAAAATTGCTGCTGAACTTTGAAGCCCTCTGGTGTCTTCCAAAAGTAAAAACTCGTCAATTTTATGATGCAAATATAAAGTAGACATATTGTATATGTGAATAAAAAATAATAATATTTGGAATATCCATTTTCCTTACAAGCAGAGAGCTTCAAAGTTAGAAAAATGCAAAATTTTCAAATTTTTCATAAAATTTTGGGATTTTTCACCAAGAAAGGATGCAAGTTACCAAAAAATTTTACCACTAAGTTAAAGTAGAATATGTTCCGAAAAAACAGTCTCGGAATGAGAATGATAACTAAAAGCATTCCAGAGTTATTAATGTTTAAAGTGACAGTGGTCAGATGTGCAAAAAATGGCCGGGTCCTAAGGTGTAAAATGGCTGGGTCCTTAAGGGGTTAAGAGTCTCCTCTGTCCTCCACTCATTACCGTTATTAATGACACCTGTATGAACTTGTTATCAGTAGAAAAGACACCTGTAAACAACCTCAAACAGTCAGACTCCAAACTCCACTATGGCCAAGACCAAAGAGCTGTCGAAGGACACCAGAAACTAAATTGTAGACCTGCACCAGGCTGGGAAGACTGAATCTGCAATAGGCAAGCAGCTTGGTGTGAAGAAATCAACTGTGGGAGCAATTATTAGAAAATGGAAGACATATAAGACCACTGATAATCTTTCTATCTGGGGCTCCATGCAAGATCTCACCCCGTGGTGTCAAAATGATCACAAAAACAGTGAGCAAAAATCCCAGAACCACACGGGGGGACCCTATGAATGCCTGTAGAGAGCTGGGACCAAAGTAAAAAAGGCTACCATCAGTAACACACTACGCCGCCAGGGACTAAAATCATGCAGTGCCAGACGTGTCCCCCTGCTTAAGCCAGTACATGTCTGGGCCCGTTTTAAGTTTCCTAGAGAGCATTTGGTTGATCCAGAAGAGTATTGGGAGAATGCCATATGGTCAGATGAAACCAAAGTAGAACTTCTTGGTAATAAAAACTCAACTTGTCGTGTTTGGAGGAGAAAGAATGCTGAGTTGCATCCAAAGAACATCATACCTACTGTGAAGCATGGGGGTGGAAACATCATGCTTTGGGGCTGTTTTTCTGCTAAGGGACCAGGACGACTGATCCATGTAAAGGAAAAGAATAAAAGGGGCCATGTATTGTGAGATTTTGAGTGAAATCCTCCTTCCATCAGCAAGGACATTGAAGATGAAACATGGTTGGGTCTTTCAGCATGACAATGATCCCAAACACACCACCCTGGCAACAAAGGAGTGGCTGTGTAAGTAGCATTTCAAGGTCCTGGAGTGGCCTAGCCAGTCTCCAGATCTAAACCCCATAGAAAACCTTTGGAGGGAGTTGAAAGTCCGTGTTGCCCAGCGACAGCCCCAAAACATCACTGTTCTAGAGGAGATCTGCATGGAGGAATGGACCAAAATACCAGCAACAGTGTGCGAAAACCTTGTGAAGACTTACAGAAAATTTTTGACCTTTTTCATTGTCAACAAAGGGCATATAACAAAGTTTTGAGATTAACTTTTGTCATTGACCAAATACTTATTTTCCACCATAATTTGCAAATAAATTCTTTAAAAATCAGACAATGTGATTTTATGTTTTTTTTTTCTTCTCATTATGTCTCTTATAGTTGAGGTATATCTATGATGAAAATTACAGGCCTCTCTCATCTTTTTAAGTGGGAGTAATTCCACAATTGGTGGTTGACTAAATACTTTTTCTCCCACTGTATGTATTGGATTCATTTGTTCATTGTCAGGGCTTGTAAAACATCTAATTGTGAGCTATCAGTTGCTTTAGCCTTTGATATTTGTATGACTTTTGTGCATTGCTTTTTTTTGTTCCACAATTCTGCTTATTATAAATCCCAGGCATATCTGAGTATTGGCAGCTACTCTAAGAACCCAGTAAGATAACTGCTTAAAGAGTACCTGTCACCAAATAAACTTTTCCAAACTAATTTAGGCTATGTTGCCTAACTACTCCTAACCCTTCCCCCCACCCTTAAAAAAATTCAGAGCTTTAAAAAGCACTGTATCATACCAGTCTTATTGCTCACATAGTGCAATCTCCCAGCAGGAGAAAGTGGGCTTTCCCCAGAAAGCATGATATCACAGTGAGGCTCTGTGCAGCTCTCATTTTTTTATTATTTTTATTATTTATTATAAAAAAAATATTTTTTTTGTATTATTGTTATCTGGGATAGTATAATTTAATGTTTTGTGTTATGTATAATCATACCATGTTATTTAATTATGTGCTATATGCATTGCAACTGAGAGATTATATATTGTGAGATCACTATGGTATTTATAGGGTGACATCTACTGGCCATCCGGGGACCAACATGGAAATTGATTCTAAGTAGAGTTTGGTATATGCCCAGTGTATGTACCTGTGTGTGATTGCGTATTCTCCAGGTGCGCGCGTGCCGATACTCCGGGCGGAAGTTGCGATCCTCACGTGCCTCAGATTGGTGGAAGCTGTCATGTTTACATGGCGGCGGAAACCGATCGGCTCGTGCGCTGATTGGTGGAGATACATATAAATAGCTACCTTGGTGAGTAAACAATACCTCCTGACGAAGTGGGGAAACCCACGAAACGAAGTCCGCTGAGGGTGCACGGGGTCCCCGGATGGCCACTGGAAGTATGCCTGCCATAGGTAATGTAGTAGCTTAATATATCATACTAATGCTTATTTTCCAATTGCGGACATTACCTTAATATCACTGTATGAAGGATGCATTTTGCTATTTGGCATACTCCACCATTGTGTTTGATGTGACCAGGGAGCCCATGCATTTTTTGGGGTATGTGTATTAAATGGGTTAGGGGTGTCTGTCCGGTTATACTTTGTTTTTTCTATGCTGTTGTTATAATAAAGTTTACATATTTTTTAACCCCTTAAGGACCGGGGTTTTTTCCGTTTTTGCATTTTCGTTTTTTGCTCCTTGCCTTTAAAAAATCATAACTCTTTCAATTTTGCACCTAAAAATCCATATGATGGCTTATTTTTTGCGCCACCAATTCTACTTTGTAATGACGTCAGTCATTGTGCCCAAAAATCTACGGTGAAACGGGAAAAAAAATCATTGTGAGACAAAATTGAAAAAAAAAAAACGCCATTTTGTAACTTTTGGGGGCTTCCGTTTCTACGTAGTACATTTTTCGGTAAAAATGACACCTTATCTTTATTCTGTAGGTCCATATGATTAAAATGATACCCTACTTATACAGGTTTGAATTTGTCGCACTTCTGGAAAAAATCATAACTTCATGCAGAAAAATTTATACGTTTAAAATTGTCATCTTCTGACCCCTATAACTTTTTTATTTTTCCGTGTATGGGGCGGTATGAGGGCTCATTTTTTGTGCCGTGATCTGAAGTTTTTAACTGTACCATGTTTGCATTGATAGGACTTATTGATCGCTTTTTATTCATTTTTTCATGATATAAAAAGTGACCAAAAATGCACTATTTTGGACTTTGGAATTTTTTTGCGCGCACGCCATTGACCGTGCGGTTTAATTAACGATATATTTTTATAATTCGGACATTTCCGCACGCGGCGATACCATTTATGTTTATTTTTATTTTTATTTACACTGTGTTTTTTCTTTTATGGTAAAAGGGGGGTGATTCAAACTTTTAATAGGGAAGGGGTTAAATGATGTTTATTCACTTTTTTTTTGCACTTTTTTTTTGCAGTGTTATAGGTCCCATAGGGACCTATAACACTGCACACACTGATCTTTTACATTGATCACTGGTTTCTCATAAGAAACCAGTGATCGATGATTCTGCCGCATGACTGCTCATGCCTGGATCTCAGGCACTGAGCTGTCATTCGGCGATCGGACAGCGAGGAGGCAGGTAGGGGCCCTCCCGCTGTCCTGTCAGCTGTTCGGGATGCCGCGATTTCACCGCGGCTATCCCGAACAGCCCACTGAGCTAGCCGGCATGCTTTCGGTTTCACTTTAGACGCGGCGTTCAACTTTGAACGCCGCGTCTAAAGGGTTAATAGCGCGCGGCTCAGCGATCAATGCCGCGCGCTATTAGCCACGGGTCCCGGCCGTTGTTAGAGGCCGGGCCCGAACCGCTATGACGCGGGGCCACGCCATGGCCCCGCGTTATAGATCGGGAGTGGACACATGACTTTCCAGTACGTCATGTGTCCTTAAGGGGTTAAATGATATGGTGCTTATTATTGTGGTGACAACTATAGGTGTATATTCTGTGCAGCTTTCAGTGAGGCTCTGTGTAGCTTTCAGTTTGTGCCGCTTTCAGTGAGGGTCTGTGCAGTTTTCAGTGAGGTTCTGTGCAGCCTTCAGTCTGTGCAGCTTTCAGTGAGGCTCTGTGCAGCTATGAGTGAGGCTCTGTGCAGCTTTCAGTCTGTGCAGCTTTCAGTGAGGCTCTGTGAAGCTGTCAATCAAGCTCAGTGCATAGAGAAGCACTTCCTGAGTTTGGTCTCCATGCCAGGCCGGGAGGAGACCAAACTCCCTGTATTAATTGCCGCAAGGGCCAGAACAGAGCCACCTAGTGGCCGTTTTTTCTGTGACATTTTAAACATATTTATGTTGATAATTTTAAACAGTTTCTGTGCTAATTCTCCCTGGTGTGGGAAGAGTTAATGCTCTCAGCCTATGGCATCTCGGGTGTGGTTATTTAGACCTAAGCTCTGCTGAAACTCTCTGCTCGTAATTAGACCTGTACTCTGACCATGTCTTGTTTATTATGCACCTTAGCTTTGATTTTATCCTGCTTTGTTTTAGTATATTGTTGGGTTTTAATATTTGTTTATGTTCGTTCTGCATTTACCTTGATATAGCTTAGTCCGTGTTCACACTGTGTGTTATATCAGTTCTGTTCTTACATATTATATAACTGTTACTCCTAGGATAGAATCCTCCTCTGAGCATTGGGCTATTCCATCTATCTAAGAGTGAGTGAGTCTTGTGTATGTACCCGTGTTTGCCTGTATTTAGTATTTCTGTTTCCTCCTAGGCCAGTATCTTGAGCACTCGGTAAAGAGAGCCCACTGGCTAGGAGTCTATTTGGCTTTGGTATTGATGTCCCTCCATGTTTGGAGTGGGATGTCTAGTGTGTTCTTTGTTCTGTGTCCACTATGAACAGTGCTCTTGATTTCCTGATCTGTTTTGTGTTAGTATGCTATATGCTATCTAGTTTGTATTTAGATATCTGTTTTGGTTATTGTTAGGGATGAGCGAATCGAATCTGATGAATCTGTTACGAATTTCAGGAAAAATTTGATTCGCAACTAATGCAAATATCGCAAATTGCTCCATTAAACTCCATTTAGTGAGGTCCAGGCTCCAGGGCATCTAAAATGGCAGATCCACATGTGAGGACATGGGGCAAGGAATCCTGGGAAGGCTAGAACAAGGGTCGGCGGGATGACCCTGAATCACATGAAGCATGCAGCCTATCAGCAGCCAGCCACCCCTGTGATGTCACAGCCCTATATAATCAGCAGCCATCTTGCGACCAGTCACTTCTACCTTTTATTGCAGAGGCAGGCACCCCGGCACATTGCTCAGGGGGGTCCTGAGACCCCCTCATGTCAGCGATCGGAGAAAGTCGCATGTCAATTCAGACATGCGATTTTCTCCAATTCCGGGCTGATCGGGTCTCTGGTGACCCGATCACCCGGAAAATAGGGATGATCGGAGTTGTCAGTGACAGCCCCGATCAGCCTAAGGGATAGGAGTGAGGTCGCAGTGCTGCGATCTCCTCCTATCCCCTGCCATTAGTCAGAACTGAGTTCTGACTAATGGCAGCGCAGGACAGGGGGTTGCCATGGAAAAACCCCATTCTGCCCACCCGTGGATGTTGGTCAGAACAGGGGGGAGAAGATGGAGGCCTTTGCCTGAGGACCAGATGCGTGGGGCCCGGGGATCATCGCAGACATCCAGCGGAGATCACGGCTCAGGTAGGGAAATGACAGTGGGGGGAGAAATGAAAGTGAAAGTAATGTGATCTTTACTGTGGTAACCACTAGGAAGGCCGGACTGCAACTCCCAGCATGCCCAGACAGCCAAAGGCTGTCTGGGCATGCTGGGAGTTGTAGTTTTGCAACATCTGGAGGGTCACAGATGTTGCCAAACTACAACTCTCAGCATGCTTGGACTGCCCAAGCATGCTGGGAGTTGTAGTTCTGTAACATCTGTCCCTTCAGATTTAGCAATTTTCATGAATTTTTTGAAAATTGCTGCTCTACTTTGAAGCTCTACTTTGAAGTCCATTTTATGATGCCAACATAAAGTGAACATATTGTATTTGTGAATAAAAATAACATTTATTATGAATATCCATTTTCCTTTCAAGTGGAGAGCTTCAAAGTTAGAAAAATGCTAAATTTTCAAAATTTTCATGTAATTTAGGGATTTTTCACCAAAAAAGGATGCAAGTAACGCCGAAAATTTACCACCAAAATAAAGTAGAATATGTCACGAAAAAACTATCTCAGAATCAGAATATTCGGTAAAAGCGTTTTCGCGTTATTAATTCGTAAAGCAAAGGTGGTCAGAATTGCGAAAAAGGGCTGCGTCCTTAAGGGGTTAAAGTCTTAAGGGCCTAGATACTGTGAAAGGCCAGCCAAAAGTACACACCTGCTGGTGTTGTAGACAATTAGTGTTTTAAGTGTAGTGAAGCGCATTGTACTCCCCTCATATACGCCCTAAGTATGTCACACAGAGAAGTGCCAGGATGTGCACAGAGGAGTGGCAGAGGCCTAACTTAATCAGGCAGAGGTCACAGCAGAATAGGAGCGAGTGACAGCAGGAGTCGCAGCGAGAGGCCTGAGTTCCCGGTATCAGCTAGCGGTTGTGTCTCGACCAGCAATCCATCTGCCGTCATCGATTGGTTAACACAGTCATCCACTTCATCACAAGTGACATTTGACACTCCCAGTCAACAGTCGGAGTTCCTAAGACACAAGCCTCAGTTGGCATTGCCCGGGAGCAGTCCCTGTCCTCCCATTGCCTCTGTCCTATGCTGTTACCTCCCCCACAGAAGTATCTTATGCTGTGGGTTCAGCTCCACTATTTAGTGAGGACGATCTACTAGAGGACAGTCAGCAGCTACTGACCAGCCAAGAAGTGGAGGAGACATCCGTCGCTTCTTCTGCTAGGCGGGCAAGTAGTGACGAAGAGAGTGGGTTGGGAGGTGGTGTTGTGAGCGATCAGGCTCCCAGACACGGTTGAGGAACCTGAGGAGGACATCAGTGACGTGCAGACACAACTCGATGATGATTAAGCCGATCACACTTTGGAGCCGTGTGCAGAAGGAGCTTCATCATCTTCAGGAGAAGTGGGTTGCAGGTTGCCCGTGAGGCAGCAACTGAGCCAGGAAGGTGGTTGAATGGTTGGCAGTCAGCATGGTGACAGAAGTGGCAAGTCTGGAGCCAAATGTGCCCAGAGTAGACCACCTGCTTCTCAGCAGCCTTTATTCCAGGGAGATAGTGGAACAGGGGTCCCTGGAGTCGAAGGCAGTAGAAGTCAATCAGTGTGGACTGTTGGTGGGAAAATCAGCTACTCGGCAGTGTGGCAGTTCTTCATCAAGCATCCGAAGGATGTTAACTTGGCCACATGCAAGATGTGTGGGCAGAAGGTGGAGCATGGCCAGTAGACATATGCAATTCGTTTTGGCACAAATGCTAATTTATACGAATTTTACCGTTTTCAGGCGTTTGGATTGATCCGAACGAACAAAAACATATTTGGAACATTTCCGAATAACCAAGATAATGCGAACATCAGATTAAGGAATGAATTCGTAAAATGACGAATGCATTCGATAACCGTAAAACGAAAGTAAATAATTCGATTTTTTTTTTTATTCAAAGTTTTTTATTGGTTTTACACAGTTTATCAAACGTCACAAAAGTAGACAGGAATTCAAACATAATATAAGGAATGAGTAGCATAACATAACATCATAAGATTCCCACTCCTGAGGAAACCATGCTAACGTCTGTGAGAATATAGCAAATTGTGGTTAGAACAGAAAATAAAACAATAATAAAGGTGTGAGCTACTCTACCAGATTTTGTAGCTTATCACCTACGGCTCAAAATAGATCAAGAACTAAGTTATAGAACACAATGAGAGTACAGAAGTTCAAACATAAATTGTCATCTGCATTGTTAAGAGCACTACGTATAGTGGGTAGTTGACATCCAAGACTTCCAGCGAGTGAGAAATTTGTCATGCGTGTATGTAGCTAAGGAGAAAGCCTTTTCATAGTTACAGATGAGGTTCAAGAGGTTGACTACTTCACTGAGGGAGGGAATTTTTTCCAATTTCCAATTTCTGACTATTTGGCAGCCATATATAAATGGGGAAGAGGATATCGCACCTCACAAGGGACCATATCAAAGTTCATGAGGAGAAGGACCACCTCCGGGACCAGGACGTTCGGAGACTGCAGCATTTTGGTGGATAACATTTCAATCCCCTTCCATAAATCCTTGAGGCGAGGGCATTCCCATAAAGTGTGGAGAAGTGAACCAACTCCGCCACAACCACGCCAACACAGGTTGGAATATGTATTGTCAATGAGATGAAGTCTGGAGGGCGTGTAATACCATCTATAAATCGTTTTTGATACAACTTCCTGGTGGTTCGTAGATCTAAACAGTGTACGTGAGTAGTTCAGCGCAGTGGACCATTGCTCTAGCGTAAATTCTTTCCCCAGATCAGATTCCCACTTTGTCATGTAATGATGTTTGGATAAGGCACTTTTATCATGGAGAATATTATAAAAGAAGGTAATACCCTTTTTCGAGTCGCTATTTAGATAAGTGAGTATGTATCTCGGGATCTGGTGTTGGGAGGAGAAGTCTCTTGTCAGCAGACTACGCAATTGTAAACTTTTATTGAATTCCCTATGGGGAATGTGAAAAGTAGCGTGTAAGGTGGGAAAATGAACATCTCCCTCTGGGGACAATAGGTCTTGTGCGTTGTAAATGCCGTATGTTTCCCAATGACGAATCTGCAAGTCCAGGATCAGGCATTCTAGGTAGTCAAGTGAGAAGGTCTTAAGAGGGCATGGGATGCAAAATAAGTTTTGTTGCAGAGCATACCTCCAAGCTGCATCAGAAGAAGATACAGACAGGAGGTGCGACTTAGGGGGCCGTCGACCCCTCAATTGTAATAACATGCGGGATCTCAGTGAGATAGGAAGGGAGGAGTAGGACTCCACCTCCACCCATAATTTTTCAGTATTGTTAGACCACCAATGGGTAATGTGATCCAAATGGCATGCCATTAGGTAGTCCTCCAAGTGTGGCAATCTGAGGCCCCCCCCCTCTCCTATGTAAGGTCATTATGCGTCTAGCAATGCGAGGTCTTCTGTTTTGCCAGATAAATTGTGAGAGATGTTTGTCAAGGGCAGAGAGATACTTTTTAGGAAGAATAATCGGGATAGTTCTAAATAAGTACAGCAATTTCGGAAGCAGCATCATTTTAAACGTTGCCAGTCGCCCAAACCACGAAGGAATAGATTTGGCATAGTCTTGCATGGAGCTGTGCAGGGATTGGGCAAGTGGCAAGAAATTGTCATGGAACAGTTTAGTCGTAGGGTGGGTAAGGCGGATGCATAAGTAGGACAGTGCGGAAGGTTACCAGTCTAACGGAAATTTTTTACGTAGGGAGGAGATAAGGTGGGGATTTAAGGCTACAGGCATAATCTGGGATTTGGATGTATTCAATTTATATTAGGAGAGTGCGCTAAATGTCTCTATGGTCGAGAATAGGTGAGGTAAGGAGTCCTCCGTGTCCGTCAAGGTCAACATCACATCATCGGCGAAGAGCGCCAGTTTATGTTCAGTTGGGCCTATCCGTATACCTTTGATATTGGGATTCTCTCTAATGGCCTGGGCCAGGGGCTCGATGGATAGAGTGAACAGCAAAGGGGAAAATGGACAGCCTTGTCTGGTCCCATTCGACAGGGTGAACTGGTTAGATAGGGCTCCATTGGTGAAAACTTGTGCCGCCGGATTAGAGTACAATGCTGCAATCGCTGTCACAATGGAGCCCGAAAATGAACGGAGCGCTGAGAAAGCATATCGCCAGCTCACCCTGTCGAACGCCTTTTCGGCATCTAATGTCAGGAAAACAGATGGGACTTTGTAATGTTGGCAATGTTGGAGAAGAGAGATCACCTTTCTCGTATTATCCGGGGTCTGCCTGCCATTAGTAAACTCCACTTGGTCCCTATGCAACAGTCGGGGAATAATTGGTTTTAGACGTTCCGCCAGTATTTTCGCATAAATTTTCACATCACTGTTAAGCAGCGAAAAAGGGCGGAAATTCGACGTCTGTTCAGTACTCTTACCTGGCTTGGGGATGGTTGTGATAAGGGCCGATAGCATCTCTTTGGGTAAATTACCTGACTCCATCGCCCCACCAAACACCCTCAGCAGGTACGGGACTAAAATCCCACTAAATTTACGGTAGTATTCGTTAGGCAACCCATCAGGCCCTGGCGCCTTATTCACCGGGAGCGAGTTGATTGCTTTCAGAATTTCTGCAGGAGTAATTGGCGAATTGAGGTAGTCGAGTACAGGTTTGTCAACCCGTGGGAGCTGTATGGTGGACAAGAAGCCATCAATGGCCTCCTGGGTCGACTGCGGGGTGTTCAAGTCCGTGTGTAAGTTGTAAAGCTTCTCATAATAATCCCTAAAGGCATTAGCTATACTGCTAGGGGAGATCACAGGTGTACCCGATAGCGGGTGTTTGATACAAGCTATTCGTTGTTTGAGGTGAGCTGGTTTAATCCTCTTTGCTAAAAAAGAACCCGGTTTGTTATCGTGAGAGTAATACTTTAAACCAGTCTTTTTAAAGCTCCTTTCACATTGATACAACAGAAGCCTACGGAGATGCATATGCTCGTTCATCAAATCCGTCAAAGTTTGTGGTGAGGGAACTCCTTTATGAATAGCCTCCAGTGCTGCAATGCGATCAATAGCTGCTGTAATTTGAATAGTCCGCTGACGTTTGAGGATAGAGCCTAACTGTATAAAGGTGCCTCTGATAACTGGCTTATGGGCCAGCCATATAGTGTTTTTCTCAGTAGTAAGAGAATCATTTAAGGAGAAATAGTCTAACAGGGCAGACTCAATTTTCTTGGAGTGTTCTGAATGTGAGATAATGTGTGTGTTCGCCCTCCAAAGAAGTCACTATGTTTTGGAGACTACTCTGAGAATGATACACTTACAGGGGCATGATCGCTCCAAGTAATTTGTCCTATGGATGTGTCCAGTGTTTTATCAAGGAGAGACCTGCTCACTAGTATCATATCAATACGTGAGTAAGAGCGAAATCTGGGGGAGAAGTATGTATAATCCCTCTCCGTGGCATGCTGCAGCCTCCAAATATCAAACAAGTCCTGGTCGCCCAGTAGGGAATTAAGGGAGAAAGATCTATGGGAGGATTGATCCGACAGGTCCATACTGGGATTAGAGACCGTATTGAAGTCCCCACACACTACAACCTCACCTCTTTTGTGAAGATCAAGGAGTATGAACACCTTCCTCAGGAACCGGCTTTGTCTAGAATTAGGAGCATACAGATTAACAATTGTGTACTCGACATTGTCATTATAGCATACCAATAGGACATATCTACTATGCGGGTCAATAATACACTTTGTAATCTGGAAGGCAACACTATCTCTAACTGCAATCAGTACACCCCTTTTTTTTAGAAGAGTAAGTGGAGTGGATAACATGCGGGTACTTTCTGTGTCGAAGCTGGGGAGTGTTAGCGGAGGACAAGTGCGTTTCTTGGATGCAAGCAATGGTCGCATTACTCCTCTCCAGCTCTTTCCACAGAAATTGCCTCTTGTATGGACTGTTAAGTCCATTCACATTCAGTGAAATGACATCAATTCCCATTTCGAGGCTACAATGTCAACAGTAGTCAACCTCGGAGACAAAAAGAGGAACTCCCTCCCTGCAAGATTAAAAACCCGACTGGTGTCTATAGACACCAGACAGGGATGTCACAACTAACAGTAATGCAATCAGAAACAGTAGCAATATGGACTCAACAATATGAGTAGAGCAAAACAATAATAAAGGGAAAAAGAAGAACCAAATAAGAAAGGTAGTGAAACAACTTGGCGGCAAAGATTTCAACAAGCGATGCCAGCTCTGGGGTAAACGTGTAACAAAAAGGACAATCAATCATATACAGAAGTCATACTGCACAGCATCACTTGCTTATCAGGAACTCAGCCATCAGGATCCCTATCATCAGCAGGAGGAGGGCCGGCTCTCAGTGGTTGATTTTCGGAACGCAGATCGACTGCAGTTGCATCGTCCAGAAGGCCCCATGACTTAAGTATATCCATGCCCTCATCCACAGAGGAAATGGCATAAGTCTTCCCTTGGCGTACAATCAGCAATTTAGTAGGAAACCCCCACCTGTAGGGGACAGTCAGGTCTCGGAGCAGTCCTGTGAGAGGGCCCAGATCCCTCCGGGCCTGTAAAGTTGCTGCAGACAAGTCGGCATACATCCGAATATCACTATACGGATCTCGGAGCGAGGGGTGTTTCCTTGAATACTGGAGCAATTTATCCTTAGTTTGAAAAAAGGTAAACCTCGCCAGTACATCTCTTGGCAGGTCATCAGGCAGCGAGCGCGGCTTAGGCACCCTGTGTGCACGATCAATGCTGTACTCATAAACTTCCATATCTGGTAATAAATTTCTGGTCAGTTCCTTGACAAACGGCAGGATCTGGGGACCCGTCACGGACTCCGGAATGCCGCGGAATTTAACATTATTACGGCGATTCCGGTCCTCAGAGTCTATGAGTTTAGCTTGTAAAGCAGATACTTTATCCTCCAGGGTATCATGAGCCTCCGCCAGAACATTATGCGTTTCTGCAAATGTCGCCATATTGTTTTCTGTGAAGGTCATTTTTTGCTCCAGGACCTGCACAGATGATCTCAAAGGGTGCACAATCTGGGTTAGGTCTCTGTGCAGAGAATTGCGAAACATTAGGAGCATCTCCTTAAGCGTTGTATCAGAGACCACTGTGTTAGAGGTAGGGTACGCCTTAAAGAGGTCAGGGTCAGGCAAAGTATTCAGATCCGCACTAGGCAGTGAGTCAGATTGGGCCCCAATAGATTGCAGTCTAGGGCGCTGTTTCAGCGGGCTGACTTGGGGAGATTCAGGAGAATTCAGCCCTGTTTCAACAGCACGAACTCCCTCCACTTCATTCGCCCAGGGTTCGCTAGGATGGCCGCCTCCCTTTCCCACAGAGAACTCACCAGCCTGCAATGGCGCCTGGGCGTCCGGTGAGCTCCAGTGCTCCGGGATCTCGAAGGACAGCCGGGGATTCAGCCTTTGGCGTCCCGGGCCGTCCGGTCTCGTCTGCGGCGTGTCCACAGCGCTGCGTTCTCTCGTTTCCCCCCGCCTGGCTCTGCAGCTGCGACTTCAGGTGAGCGCGGGCCGCGGCGCCATCTCCTCCAGGCCTCTGCCGCTGCGTGCAGGCCGAGAAAAAGTATTGTAGGGGCTTAAATCTTCCCGTTTTAGAGTTCCGCTTTCTGCCCGATGTCGCCATACTGTTCACCCACACTTTAGGGTAGCTGTTAGTCGCTGGTGGCAGATTTAACTGCTGTTAAAGGATGCTTGTGCAGGAGCGCTCTGTTCAGGCAGCCATCTCAGTCAGCGTCCAAACCACGCCCCCTAATTCAATTTTTTCAATTGGTCCTTGGGAGGTCACATGATCGGAGTTCATTGTCACATTATACCTTTTAGCCAATTAGCTTATTCCAGTCGATCCCTACTGTATTACAGACAGTGAGGCTGTTTAATTAGTTGTGAGGTAGTCCTGTGAGAGTTTGCCTAGTGTTACTGGAGTGTGGGGTCACTGAATTTGCAAAAATGGACAGTTTACCTGAGGAAAACTGGGCTTCTGACACAGAAACAACTACAAAACAAGGTAAGGTAACACCTGCAATTTTTTTGCAAGAGAAGATCAGCAAGGCCTGCGTTAGAAATAAGCGTTAGAAATAAGCATTAAAATGAATAATGAAACCGTCTGAAAACAAAAATGAAACAAATTATATATATATATATATATATATATATATATATGTGTATGAAGGCTAACGCAGTTAGCCTGTATTTGTGAGAGGGGGCGGGGTTAATCACTATAAGACCCCGCGGTGCCCCTAGCACAGTACGCCGCGGGTTCTTCACGTGATGAGAGGTCAGCTGACACACCAGTCAGCTGACCGGAAGCTGTTTCCAGCGGTGCGGCGGTGCGTTACGGGTAAGTGGCCGGGGCTGGCCTTGGTGGCAGCGTTTCTCCGCAACCACCTCTCCGGAGGTAAGCCGGAGTCCGGGGGTGTACCCTCGGCCAGGCCCCGGCCCCGGTTTCATTAACAGTGGGACACGTGGCCCGTTCTCTTCCTCTGGCTGGTTTGACACAGCCCCTCCGGCAGTGGGACCCGTGACGGGGGCATGCTGCGGCTATTGTGTTGGGATGGCTGCGCGAGTCCTCGCTCCCCCACGAACCCCCGTGGCAGTACGGTACCGGCATTTCTACAGCCGGGTTGGTGCTGTCACCTTAGGGTTTTCTGCCAGGGTACTGGCCCCTGTTTGTGGTATCGGGGAGCTTATAGGCTATCATCATACCCCCGCCACCTGTCATGGTTATTTAGTGTATATTGTGTGTGTCGGTTACCGGGTTCGTTCACAACGAACGGGGGAAGGGGGGGGGGGTTTAGTCACATGCCGGCACATTCTCTGGCTGCTCAGCTCTGCATTTTACTACAAGGGGTTAATTATATGCCGACGCGTTCTCTGGCTGCTCAGCTCTGCATTTTACTATAAGGGTTATTATATGCCAGCACACTCTCGACTGCTCCGCTCGGTGCATTACAGTAAGGGAAAAAAAAAAAAAAAAAAAAAAGGTTATTCCATGCACTCATTCCTTCCACGCATACGGTCAGATAATTATGCCGAGCACACGATTCATTTCCACGCATAAGGTCATGTAGTTGTTGGTGTTCACAGGCTCAAAAAATAAATAAATAAAAATAATTTTTTTTTTCCTATAATTATTCTACGCATACGACCATATAATCGGTTCCTTGCACACGCCCCCCTTAATTTGCTCCATGTATATGATTATATATGTATATATACGTACACGTTTTAGTTTATTCAAGGTTTACGACACGGCCCTCCTGATCACAAGGAGGGTGTTTCATGTGTTTGTCAAGGCACATGCACTGGTAGCATTGGTGCAGTTCAGGCGCTTGTAGTATGGGCGCTGGTAATTCTGTACATGCACTCATGGTATTTGTACGATTCATGCGCTCGCGCACGTTGATTACGCTCATGGCATTTTTCTGTTTACTCGTTCGTAACATTTGTGCCTTACACACGCTTGTGGGATTTAGGCCTTACAGGTGCTTGTGGGATTCATGCCTTACACGCTTGTAGAATTCATACGGTACACACGCTTGTGGGGTTATATACCACACACGCTTGTTGGTTTCATGTTGTACACACGCTTGTTGGTTTCATGTTGTACACATGCTTGTTGGGTTTATACTGTACACACGGTTGTAGCGTTTGTGCTGTATACACGCCTGTACATGCTTGTAGGATTTATGCTGTGTACACGCCTGTAGGGTTTATACTGTACACACGCTTTCACATGCTTGTTGGTTTTATACTATACACACGCTTGTAGGATTTATGCTGTACGCACGCTTGTAGGGTTTATACTGTTCACACGCTTGTACATGCTTGTTGGATTTATACTGTACACACGCTTGTTGGATTTATACTATACACACTTGTAGGATTCATGCTGTACGCACGGTTGTAGGATTTATGCTGTACACACGCTTGTAGGGTTTATACTGTACACACGCTTGTACATGCTTGTTGAAATTATACTGTACACACGCTTGTTGGATTTATACTGTACACACTTGTAGGAATTATGCTGTACGCACGGTTGTAGGATTTATGCTGTACACACGCTTGTAGGGTTTATACTGTACACACGCTTGTACATGCTTGTTGGAGTTATACTGTACACACGCTTGTTGGATTTATACTGTACACACTTGTAGGAATTATGCTGTACGCACAGTTGTAGGATTTATGCTGTACACACGCTTGTACATGCTTGTTGGAGTTATACTGTACACACGCTTGTTGGATTTATACTGTACACACTTGTAGGAATTATGCTGTACGCACGGTTGTAGGATTTATGCTGTACACACGCTTGTAGGGTTTGTACTGTACACACGCTTGTACATGCTTGTTGGAGTTATACTGTACACACGCTTGTTGGATTTATACTGTACACACTTGTAGGAATTATGCTGTATGCACGCTGGTAGGGTTTATACTGTACACTCGTTTGTAAGATTTATACTGCACACACGCTTGTTGGATTTATACTGTACACATGCTTGTTGGATTTATGCCGTACACACGGTGGTAGCGTTTATACTGTACACTCGTTTGTCAGATTTATTCTGTACACGCTTGTAGGATTCATGCTGTACACTCGCTCATAGGATTCCTACTGTACAAACACTTGCACACACTCGTAGGATCCATACTGTGCATGCGTTTGCTGATTTAAACTGTGCACGCTGGTACGTGCGTGTGGGGTTTGTGCTGCACGCGCTCTTGTAGGATATATTCTGTGCATGCGCGTGGGGTTCATAATGTACACACGTTTGTACACGCTTGTAGGATTTATACTGTACACAGGCTTGTAGGATCATCCTGCACACGTGCTTGTAGGATTTATTCTGCACACGCGCTCATAGGATTCGTACGGTACACGTTCGTAGGATTTGTACTGTACACACGCTTGTAGGAATTATACTGTACACATGCTTGCAGGATTTATACTGTACACACGCTTGTAGGATTTATATTGTACACACGCTCGTAGGATTTGTTCAGTACATGCCCTTGTAGGATATATACGGTACGCTCGATACATACTGTGCACTCGCTTGTAGGATTTATACACGCTCGTAGGATTTATGCTGTACGTAGGATCTATACAGTACATGCGCTCGTAGGATTTATACAGTACACGCGCTAGTAGGATTTGTGCTGTACACGGGCTTGTAGGATCTGTGCTGCACACTCGCTCGTAGGAATTATACTGTGCAGGCTCGTACGGTTGTATTGTACATGTGCTCATGAGAACCATGCTGTTCGTGTGCTCGTGGCATACGTCTTGTGCATGCGCTTGCGGTGCTTGTGCGGCTCTTGCGCTTGTAGCGTTTGTGCCGCACGTGTGCTCGTACAGCGCATGTAGTGTTGTTCTGTGCATGGGTACGTGGTCATAGAATTACTGCATGCGTGTATTGGTTATCGGTTGTCGTTGGCCATACGCACATGCAGTTTGGTTGTGCATTTGCGCATATAGTTGGCCTGAGTATAGGTTCATCACGTTTGTTGGTTGAGTCACTCATAGCTGTTAGACGGCACAGTTCTATACATATGCACATAGTTGTTCCGTACAAATCTGTGTATAGTGGGGCCGGGCTTACGTATATAGTTTGTTCTGGGCGTTCGTGTACACACATTTAGTTCATTCGGTTTATACGCTCAGGGTTTCTGTGCATACACTCATATAGTCTGTCCTGTGCATATGTTCATCCAGTTGGTTTGGACAGTTGCCCAGTTTGTTAGAGGCCATATAGTTTTGTGCATACGCTCATATAACTTGTTCTGAGTGTTCGCTTAAGCAGTTCGTTCTGTGCATGTAGTTCGCTTATGCATACAGGTCATTTGGTGAACACGTGCAGTGGTTCGGCCATACGTCCGTATGGTTCGTTCTCTGCACACGCGCATACAATTTGATCGGTGCATACGCTCACATAATTGTTAGGTTCTCACATAGTGTGTTCCGTACATACCAACATATAGTTTGTTCCCTGCATGTTCACATAGTTCGTTTGTGCATATGCCCGTATAGCTTGTTCTTTACGGTCAATGACTCATGCTGTACATACGCGCACACAGTTCGTTCTCGGCATGCTCACTTAGTTCTATGCATATGCGCGTAGTGGTTTCGGCATACGCTTACTTAGTTAGCCCATGCAGACACACTCATAGTTTGTTCTGGCATACCTTCACTCAGTTAGTCCTGTGCATACGCGCAAATAGTTTGTTCTGTGCTTACGCTTATGTATGTTACGCCTAGCGCTCCGGGTCCCCGCTCCTCCCCGGAGCGCTCACGGCGTCTTTCTCCCTGCAGCGCCCTGGTCAGTCCCGCTGACCGGGAGCGCTGCACTGTCATGGCCGTTGGGGATGCGATTCGCACAGCGGGACGCGCCCGCTCGCGAATCGCATCCCAGGTCACTTACCCGTCCCGGTCCCCTGCTGTCATGTGCTGGCGCGCGCGCGCCAGCTCTCTGAGACTTAAAGGGCCAGTGCACCAATGATTGGTGCCTGGCCCAATTAGCTTAATTGGCTTCCATCTGCTCCCTGCCTTTATCTGACCTCCTCCCATGCACTCCCTTGCCGGATCTTGTTGCCTTGTGCCAGTGAAAGCGTTTAGTGTGTCCAAAGCCTGTGTACCTGAACTTCTGCTACCCTTCCTGACTACGAACCTTGCCGCCTGCCCCCGACCTTCTGCTACGTCTGACCTTGCCTCTGCCTAGTCCTTCTGTCCCACGCCTTCTCAGCAGTCAGCGAGGTAGAGCCGTTGCTCGTGGATACGACCTGGTTGCTACTGCCGCAGCAAGACCATCCCGCTTTGCGGTGGGCTCTGGTGAAAACCAGTAGCCTCTTAGAACCGGTCCACTAGCACGGTCCACGCCAATCCCTCGCTGACACAGAGGATCCACTACCTGGAAGCTGAATCGTGACAGTAGATCCGGCCATGGATCCCGCTGAGGTGCCGCTGCCAAGTCTCGCTGATCTTCCCACGGTGGTCGCTCAGCAATCGCAGCAGATTGCCCAACAAGGACAGCAGCTGTCGCAGTTGACCGCCATGTTACAGCAACTTCTGCCTCTGCTACAGCAGCAACCATCTCCTCCGCCAGCTCCTGCACCTCCTCCGCAGCGAGTGGCCGCTCCTAACCTCCGCTTGTCCCTGCCGGACAAATTTGATGGGGACTCTAAACTCTGCCGTGGATTTTTGTCTCAGTGTTCCCTGCATATGGAGATGTTGTCGGACTTGTTTCCTTCTGAACGGTCTAAGGTGGCGTTCGTAGTAAGCCTTCTTTCAGGAAAGGCCTTGTCTTGGGCCACACCGCTCTGGGACCGCAATGATCCTGCCACAGCCACAGTCCAGGCCTTCTTCGCTGAACTCCGGAGTGTCTTCGAGGAGCCAGCCCGAGCTTCTTCTGCCGAGACTGCCCTGTTGAACCTGGTCCAGGGTAATTCTTCAGTGGGCGAGTACGCCATCCAATTTCGTACTCTTGCTTCCGAGTTATCATGGAATAACGAGGCTCTCTGCGCGACCTTTAAAAAAGGCCTATCCAGTCGCATCAAGGATGTGCTGGCCGCACGAGAGATTCCTGCCAATCTGCAAGAACTCATCCATCTAGCTACCCGCATTGACATGCGTTTTTCTGAGCGACACCAAGAGCTCCGCCAGGAAAAAGACTTAGATCTCTGGGCACCTCTCCCACAGTATCCGTTGCAATCTACGCCTGGGCCTCCCGCCGAGGAGGCCATGCAAGTGGATAAGTCTCGCCTGACCCAGGAAGAGAGGAATCGCCGTAGGGAAGAAAATCTCTGTCTTTACTGTGCCAGTACCGAGCATTTCTTGGTGGATTGCCCTATCCGTCCTCCACGCCTGGGAAACGCACGCACGCACCCAGCTCACGTGGGTGTGGCGTCTCTTGGTTCCAAGTCTGCTCCTCCACGTCTCACGGTACCCGTGCGGATTTCTTCTTCAGGCAACTCCTCCCTCTCAGCCGTGGCCTGCTTGGACTCCGGTGCCTCTGGAAATTTTATTTTGGAGTCGTTTGTTAATAAATTCAGCATCCCGGTGACCCGTCTCGTCAAGCCGCTCTACATTTCCGCGGTCAACGGAGCCAGATTGGACTGCACCGTGCGTTACCGCACAGAGCCCCTCCTCATGTCTATTGGACCCCACCTTGAGAGGATTGAGTTCTTCATTCTCCCCAACTGTACCTCTGAGGTCCTCCTCGGTCTGCCTTGGCTCCGGCTTCATTCCCCCACCATTGATTGGACCACCGGGGAGATCAGGAACTGGGACTCTGCCTGCCACAGGAAGTGCCTCTCCCCCCCTCCCAGTCCCGTCAGGCAAGCCTCTGTGCCTCCCCATGGCCCCCGTCCTGGTGTCACACTGCCCCGTGCCAGGCCTCGCCCTCTGCCCTCCCTCCCCATTCCCACTCCTGCTGTACTGCCTGCCGTTGAGGAATCCCTCCATTCTTTCCCGGTGTCCTCATCCCAGGGGAGGCAGTTACCGGACAAAGAGAAGGGGAGACCTAAGGGGGGGGGGGGTACTGTTACGCCTAGCGCTCCGGGTCCCCGCTCCTCCCCGGAGCGCTCACGGCGTCTTTCTCCCTGCAGCGCCCCGGTCAGTCCCGCTGACCGGGAGCGCTGCACTGTCATGGCCGTTGGGGATGCGATTCGCACAGCGGGACGCGCCCGCTGGCGAATCGCATCCCAGGTCACTTACCCGTCCCGGTCCCCTGCTGTCATGTGCTGGCGCGCGGCTCCGCTCTCTAGGGCGCGCGCGCACCAGCTCTCTGAGACTTAAAGGGCCAGTGCACCAATGATTGGTGCCTGGCCCAATTAGCTTAATTGGCTTCCATCTGCTCCCTGCCTTTATCTGACCTCCTCCCATGCACTCCCTTGCCGGATCTTGTTGCCTTGTGCCAGTGAAAGCGTTTAGTGTGTCCAAAGCCTGTGTACCTGAACTTCTGCTACCCTTCCTGACTACGAACCTTGCCGCCTGCCCCCGACCTTCTGCTACGTCTGACCTTGCCTCTGCCTAGTCCTTGTGTCCCACGCCTTCTCAGCAGTCAGCGAGGTAGAGCCGTTGCTAGTGGATACGACCTGGTTGCTACTGCCGCAGCAAGACCATCCCGCTTTGCGGCGGGCTCTGGTGAAAACCAGTAGCCTCTTAGAACCGGTCCACTAGCACGGTCCACGCCAATCCCTCGCTGACACAGAGGATCCACTACCTGGAAGCCGAATCGTGACAATGTAGTTGCCAAGCGCACTTGCTCATAAAGTCTTGTGCAGTTCTGTGGACTTGCTCTGGTAATCGGTAAAGTTGTTCAATGTTTCTGCTAGTAGTTATTGTTATGTACATATTTGATAGTTTGTTGCATACACTCGCTCGTGTAGTTCATTCCAGCTCACGTTCTTATAGTTTGTGCGGCACAGGCTCTCATATAGTTTGGTCGGTGTATACGGTCAAGGTGTCTGGTTTGGACATGTGGTCTGGGTATTATTGATCAACACATGGTCTGGTTGGTTTGCCGGGCCCACGTTCAGTGTCATGTGCAGCATATGTGCCAAGGAGTTATGCTTGGTATATGCTTACGGTATTCATACTCGGTACATGTTCATATACATTCAGCACATACGTTACTTTGGTTGAGGTTTTCAATTGCGGATTGACCAGTCACGTCTACAGGTCGGTCTGGATACAACCTGTCACGGCTTCAGGTTGGCGACAGTGTCATCACATACATTGTGTTTAGGTAGCAGTTGGTTCAGGCTACAGGTATAGCTTGGCGGTGATACTTTTAGTTTCATAGTTAATTGAGTTTTCAGACCTGTCACGTCTACAGGTCGGTTCAGTTACTATTCGACGCGGCTTCGGGTTGACGACAATGTTATGCGTTTTCACAAGTTAATTTAGCATCGGGGCCACGTATATACGTCAATCATGGTTACGACCTGGCGCGGCTTAGTGGTGATACTTTGTTTCATAGTTAATTGAGTTTTCAGACCTGTCACGTCTACAGGTCTGTTCAGTTACTACTCGACACGGCTTCGGGTTGACGACAATCTTATGTGTTATCACAAGGTCATTTAGCATCGGGGTTATGCATATAGCTTGGTTTCAGTTGAAGTTTTGGCTGTCTTAGCTTCAGGTTGATCATTATTTTGGTTATACATTGGTTGAGTGTCATGATCAGGCTTGCCGCATGAGTGGAGTCATCACCTGTCACGTCCACAGGTCGGTTACAGTCACAACCTAACACGGTTTTAGGTTGACGACTAGGTAGTTATGTTTTATGTACATATGCACTTGGGATTATGCATACGGTCAGGGTTTGGTTTGTAGCATGTACTCGGAGGAGCTTACACACACACTTTATTTTCCTACTTGGTTTTATTGGGTTTTTGACACTCTTCTCTTCATCAAGCACGATTAAGTCATACCTAGCGGTGGTTCAGCTCCACATCTCATTGGCACATTCCGACTTGGCCTCCTTTTTTCATTCGATACAGTTAAAGCGGCGCTGAAAGGTGCGCTAAGGATCCAAGCCTTCTTCCCGTCAGCCTTTGTCGGCCGACTCGTTCAGACAGTTAGTAGATGTTCTAGACAGGACCCCCGTTCAGCTACGAAGATAGTCTGTGTTGGAAAGCAGCTTTGTTTCTAGGTTACTATGGCTTCCTCAGACCTGGTGAGTTCTCTAGTAAAATGTAAAATGATATTTGTTGGAGACTGAGCCAACTGATATGGAATTCCAATCACTATTAGCTTGAGTTGAGCGCTACTAAAACATCGTTACCCGGGCAAGTCGTTACCATCTGCTGCTTTTCCACATTTCATTTCATAGGTAGTGCCCGGTTCTTCTGCTAGGTGACCTGTTGTTCACACGCCAGGGAGCCAGTAGGTCGCAGCCATTATTATTATTCTGAGGTTTTGCTCTCACCACTCCGCAATTCGTTAAAGTACGCATTTTAGTGATAGGCTTTGGGGGGTGACTCGGCTGTGATATCTGGACACCCCCTTCGCATTGGTGCCACCTCATCAGCGTCACGTCAGGGGATGCCAGCCCGTGTGATTCGTAATTTGAGTCGCTGAAATCTAGCTCATACATGCGCCCATCCCCTATCCAAACTCTGGAAGGTCCCATGCTTTCCAGTTTCTGGTTTTGTAATGTTGTCTTATTTCATAAAGCGTTTTTGTTTCAAATATTGAAGTTTTGCCCTCTATTTTATTCAGGTGTACCTACACGCGGCAGTATATGGCACAACTCAGACTGCCTGTTAGTTTTATATCAGTGGTTAGGCTGTTAGGTAGGTACGCTACGCATTTGAGCCACCGATCACAAGTGTGAAGGCTAACGCAGTTAGCCTGTATTTGTGAGAGGGGGCGGGGTTAATCACTATAAGAACCCGCGGTGCCCCTAGCACAGTACGCCGCGGGTTCTTCACGTCCCACCCAACCCCCCCTCTTTTAAAAAAATTCATTTAATCTCTTAGGAGTCTTTTCTATCTAAGGTATGCCCTCTATTTTATTCAGGTGTACCTACACACGGCAGTATATAGCACAACTCAGACTGCCTGTTAGTTTGTATATCAGTGGTTAGGCTGTTAGGTAGGTACGCTACGCATTTGAGCCACCAATCACAAATATATATATAACGAATAGATCCAAAATAACGAATGCATCCAAAACCTGAACAGTTTCCGAATACAACCAAAAATATACAAATGCGCCCGAAAACTGAATAAAACGAATTACTGTATCTCGAAGGTTTAACAGAACCGAAAAAAAATTTCTCCGAAAAAAAAATCAAACAAAATTTTTGGTCGTGCACAAGTCTAATGGCCAGGGTCCCAATGCTGGCACCCCGGCCCTGGATAAACAAATGCAGCATCACCATACAGTAAAGCGGCCTGGGAGAACCGTGGCTTCGATGTGGTGGTCCAGCCTGCTGCATCACCCAGTGGCACGCCGCTCCCTGTTTCAGCCAGCCAAGGCTCCACCACCTCAGCTGAAGGGAGCTGTCTGTCATTCCCATCTTCTGTCTCTCCAGATGTTCCTGCTCCTCCTACTTCGAGTCAGTCATTCCGCCAGCAATCCATCAGGGAATCCATGTCCAAGAGACAACAGTATACGCCCACTCATCCAACGGCGCAGAAGCTAAATGTGCTCCTGTCCAAGTTGCTGATGCTGCAGTCCCTCCCTTTTCAAGTGGTGGACTCTGCACCTTTCAGACAACTGATAGCTTGTGCCAAGCTGAGGTGGAGAGTCCTTAGCTGTCATTTCTTTGCAAAGAAGGCAGTACCAGCCCTGCACAATTTTGTGGAAGAGAAGGTGGGCCAGTCCTTGAGCCTGTCGGTTTGTACCAAAGTGCACAGCAACCCCGACGTCTGGAGCTGTAACTACGGTTAGGGACAATACATGTCTTTTATGACCCACTGGGTGAATGTGGCTCCTACACAGCCACAACAGCAACTTGGACAGGTCACGCCGCTTCCACCTCCACGATCTCAGGTCGATGGTCGGGTGAAAGCGTGTGACTCTACCTCCTCATCCTCCACTGTGTCCTCAGCCTTCACTGCACGGACAAGTCTCAGTGCCCCTCCAGCATACCGTGTGTGCAGGGCATGGCGGTGTCACACTGTTCTCCACATGGTTTGCCTTGGCGAAAAGAGTCACACAGGGAAGGAACTGCCAAAAGTCATTCATCAATAGATCAAATTATGGCTTACTCCACGAAAACTGGAAATGGGTACCATGGTGACTGACAACGAGAAGAACATCTTGTCTGCACTGCAACAAGGAAGCCTGCAACATGCGCCCTGCATGGCACACGAGTTCAATCTGGTTGTGAAGCGGTTCCTGAAGTATTCCCCACATCTCCAAGACTTCCTAACAATGGGAAGGAAAATTTGCATGCACTTCAGCCCCTTGTACACCGCGCACACACCCTCTGTTAGCTGCAACGTCGGAACGGCATCCCTCAACATAGTCTGATTTGCGACTTTTCCACACATTGGAATTCCACCCTCCATATGTTGGACCGACTCTATGAACAGAGAAAATACATCACCACTTGATGATCCAAGCGAATAGGGGGACTCCCCTGTGTAACTTCAATGTCAACCAGTGGCAGCTCATACGTGACACCTGCCGTTTGCTCAGGCCCTTTGAAGAAGCCACATTATTAAACAGTCACTAGGATTACGGAATGAACAATGTCATTCCACTGCTTCATCTACTACAACAAGTGTTGTAGTAGACAATGGCTGGACAGGGCACTGGAGACGTGATGCCTACATCTCACGGCCACATGAGCCCTGTGGGGGCTGAACTGGAGGAGGGGGAGGGGCACAGTGGAGCACAGTTTAGGTTTCACAAGATGGGAAGTTTTTCTAGTCATCTGACAGGAGAGGAGGAGCAGGAGCATTTAGAGGAGCTAGAGGGTTATGAGGAAGGCAAGACAGAGGACCCAGGCACACCGTGGCAGTATGCAGTGGAGATGGAGGAGGGAGTCCCTCCAAGTCACTTGCACAAATGGCATGATGCATGCTCACTTGCTTGCATAGTGACTGCCGAATTGTCTCCATTCGGCAGCGGGATGACTTCTGGCTCTTCACCTTATTGGACCCTCACTACCGGCACAAAATGGGGGCCTTTTATACACCCACTGAGAGGGAGGACAAACTGACCTACTACAGAGACATCCTACGTAGTCAGTTGGCCGATGCCTATCTGCACCATCGTTCATCCTCTTGCAGATCTGACTCGGGGGGTCCTCTGTGCTCACCTTCCACTGCCATGGCTGCTGGGGAGGGGTGGGGTGGCAGGAGCAGTACCAGCTCCATCAGCAGCAGCCTGAGTCTGCAGTCACTGATGAGTAGCTTTCTTCACCCGCATAGTGAAGCAACTCATCAGCAGCAGGTAGACCGGGAGCAGGACCTGAACCAGTAGGTGGTGGCATGTCTTGACATAGTAACATAGTTCATAAGGTTGAAAAAAGACCAGAGTCCATCAAGTTCAACCTATAACCCTAATGAGTCCATACTGAGTGTAAGTTACCATGACCACCTCCTCAGGCAGAAATTCCACAGTCTCACTGCTCTTACAGTAAAGAACCCACATCTGTGCTGGTGTAGAAACCTTCTTTCCTCTAAACGTAGAGGATGCCACCTTGTTATAGATACAGTCCTGGGTATAAATACATCATGGGAGAGATCTCTGTACGGCCCCCTGATATATTTATACATAGTTATTAGTTCTCCCCTAAGCCTTCTTTTTTCTAAACGTAATAACCTAAATACTGATAATCTTTCTGGGTACTGTAGTCCTCCCATTCCCGTATTACCCTGGTTGCCCGTCTTTGAACCCTCTCCGGCTCCACTATATCTTTCTTGTACGCAGGTGCCCAGTACTGTACATAGTATTCTGTGTGGTCTGACTAGTGATTTGTACAGTGGTAGAATTATTTCCATGTCATGAGCATCTATGCCCCTATTGATGCACCCCATGATTTTATTTGCCTTAGCAGCAGCTACCCAGCACTGGTCACTACAGCAAAATTTACTGTTAACTAAGACTCCCAAGTCCTTTTCCATGTCAGTCATCCCAAGTGTTCTCCCATTTCATACATAATCCTGGCCCCGATTTTTCTTCCCCATGTACATAACCTTACATTTATCAGTGTTGAACCTCATCTGCCACTTCCCAGCCCAAACCTCCAACCTATCCAGATCCATTTGTAACAGTTCCCTGTCCTCTATTGTGTTTACCGCTTTACACAGTTTAGTATCATCTGCAAAGATTGCCACTTTCCTATTCAATCCCTCTTCAAGGTCATTAAAGAATATAATAAATAGAACAGAACCCAAGATGGACCCCTGTGGTACCCCACTAGTAACAGTCACCCAATCAGAATAAGTACCATTTATAACCACCATCTGTTTCCTATCACTGAGCTAGTTACTTACCCACTTGCACACATTCTCCCCCAGCCCCATCCCTCTCATTTTATGCACCAACCTTTTATGTGGAACCGTATCAAATGCTTTGGAAAAATCCAGATATACGACATCCAGCAATTCCCCCTGGTCCTGTCTGGAGCTCACCTCCTCATAAAAGCTGATTGGGTTAGTTTGACAGGACCGATCCCTCATAAAGCCATGCTGATATGGAGTCATACATTTATTTTTAACAAGATACTCCAAAATAGCATCCCTTAGAAAACCCTCAAACAATGTACATACAACAGAGGTTAAACTAACAGGTCTATAATTCCCGGGGGTCACCTTTTGACCCCTTTTTAAATATTGGCACCACATTTGCCATGCGACAGTCCTATGGAACCGTCCCTGTCACTATAGAGTCCCTGAATATTAAAAATAGGGGTCTGTCTATTACATTACTTAATTCCTTTAGAACATGGGGGGTGAATTCCATCTGGACCTGGTGATTTGTCTATTTTGATTTTTTGTAGGCGGCACTGTACTTCTTCCTGGGTTAGACAGGTGACCTGTACTGAGGAGTTTACCTTATCTCGCTGTATTTCACCTGGTATTTCATTTTCCTCGTTGAATACAGTGGGGAAGAATTTGTTCAATATATTTGCTTTTTCCTGATATCCGTTTATAATTTCTTCCTCATAATTTATTAACCTCTTAAGGACTCAGGGTTTTTCCGTTTTTGCACTTTCGTTTTTTCCTCCTTACCTTTTAAAAATCATAACCCTTTCAATTTTCCACCTAAAAATCCATATTATGGCTTATTTTTTGCGTCGCCAATTCTACTTTGCAGTGACATTAGTCATTTTACCCCAAAATGCACGGTGAAACGGAAAAAAAAATCATTGTGCGACAAAATCGAAAAAAAAACGCCATTTTGTAACTTTTGGGGGCTTCCGTTTCTACGCAATGCATATTTCGGTAAAAATTACACCTTATCATTATTCTGTAGGTCCATACGGTTAAAATGATACCCTACTTATATAGGTTTGATTTTGTCGCACTTCTGGAAAAAATCATAACTACATGCAGGAAAATTTATACGTTTAAAAATGTCATCTTCTGACCCCTATAACTTTTTTATTTTTCCACGTACGTGGCGGTATGAGGACTCATTTTTTGCGCCGTGATCTGAAGTTTTTATTGGTATGATTTTTGTTTTGATCTGACTTGTTGATCACTTTTTATTCATTTTTTAATGTTATAAAAAGTTACCAAAATACGCTTTTTTGGACTTTGGAATTTTTTTGCGCATACGCCATTGACCATACGGCTTAATTAATGATATATTTTTATAGTTCGGACATTTACGCACGCGGCGATACCACATATGTTTATTTTTATTTTTTTTTACACTGTTTTATTTTTTTATGGGAAAAGGGGGGTGATTCAAACTTTTATTAGGGAAGGGGTTAAATGACCTTTATTAACACTTTTTTTTTACTTTTTTTTCGCAGTGTTATAGGTCCCATAGGGACCTATAACACTGCACACACTGATCTCTCATCCTGATCACAGGCGTGTATTAACACGCCTGTGATCAGCATTATCGGCGCTTGACTGCTCCTGCCTGGATCTCAGGCACGGAGCAGTCATTCGTCGATCGGACACCGAGGAGGCAGGTAAGAGCCCTCCCGGTGTCCGATCAGCTGTTCGGGACGCCGCGATTTCACCGCGGCGGTCCCGAACAGCCCGACTGAGCAGCCGGGATACTTTCAGTTTCACTTTAGAAGCGGCGGTCAGCTTTGACCGCCGTTTCTAAAGGGTTAATACCGCACATCGCCGCGATGTGTGGTATTAGCCGCGGGTCCCGGCCGTTGATTAGCGCCGGGACCCACGCGATATGATGCAGGATCGCGGCGCGATCCCGCTTCATATCGCGGGAGCCGGCGCAGGACGTAAATATACGTCCTGCGTCGTTAAGGGGTTAAAGGGCCAACACTTTCATTTTTAACCTTTTTGCTATTTATATAGTTAAAGAATATTTTGGGGTTAGTTTTACTCTCTTGGCAATCAGACTTTCTGTCTCTATTTTTGCGGCTTTTATATGTTTTTTACATATTTTACATTTTTCTCTATAGCTTTTTAATGCTTCTTCACTGCCGTCCTATTTTAGTAGTTTAAATGCTTTATTTTTGTCATTTATTGAACCCTTAACGTTCTTATTCATCCATATTGGTTTTCTTTTATTTCTGACCCTTTTATTCCCATAAGGTATTTACATCTTACAGTGAGAATTTAAGATATATTTTAAAAGTCTCCCATTTAGGGTCAGTATTGTTCTTTTTGAGGACATTATCCCATTTTATATTGTTAAAGGTTTCTCTGAGTTGATCGAACTTTGCCTTCCTAAAGTTCATTGTTTTGTGGCCCCTCGAGAGATTCCCTTATTGAAGAACAAGTTATAATGTATTAAATTATGATCACTATTTCCTAGGTGTCCTTCTACTTGCACATTAGTTACTCTGTCAGGTGTGTTGGTTACTATTAAGTCTAGTAGGGCGCCCCCTCTGGTTGGGCCCTGCGCCATTTCGGTCAGATAATTGTCTTTAGCTGTAATCAGAAACCTGTTTCCTTTATGAGATTCACAGGTCTCAGTCTTCCAGTTTATATGAGGATAATTAAAGTTCCCCATTATCACATCATTTTGATTTGCTGCCTTGTTTATTTGCCTCAGTAATTGAACTTCTGCCCCTTCCATTATGTTTGGTGGCTTATAGCAAACCCCTATCAGAATTTTTTTTATTTTTATCTCCATATATTTCTATCCATAATGACTCCACATTATCGTTTCCCTGCCAAATATCCTCCCGCAGTGCGGCCTTCAGATTGGACTTTACATAAAGACAAACTCCTCTCCCTTTCCGTTTTGTCCGATCCTTCCTGAACAGACTATAACCCTGTATGTTGACCGCCCAGTCACAGCTATCGTCCAACCAAGTCTCTATTATACTCACTATGTCATAATCCTCCTCAGATATTTTCAACTCCAGTTCGTCAGGTTTATTGGTCAGACTTCTGGCATTAGTCAACATGCAATTCAATGGTGTGTGTTTTTTTTTCCTATGACGCCTATCCCTATTAACTATTCTAACTTGTTGGGGTGTTCCAGTTCAGGACTAGCCTCCCTGACACTTTTCCCTCTACCCCGTTTTATAACTGCAATCCAGCTAACTGCCTGACTGTCCTGCACCTCCGTCCCACTATCCTCCCCCACCTCTACCCCTGAGATTACTTGCTCATTGAGCAGGAGACTCCTCTCCAGGTTGTCAATGCATCTGTGTTGCCAGTTGCTCCTCTAGATCCAGGATCTGGGCTTCCAAATGAACAACTCGCACACATCTAGCACAACAATATGCACCCTCAAACTGCTGTTCAAGGATTGTATACATTGTGAAAGATGTACACTGGACTGCATTTTCCAACATGGAGGCCATGCTAGATTTGGGGATTGCAAAAATTAACAGTAAAAAAAAAACAATCAAATATGTCAAGTACCGGTACGTCCTGAGTCCTTTCCCTTTCTATAACGCGGGGCCACGACGTGACCCTGCGTCATAGCGGGTCGGGCCCGGCCTCCAACAACGAGCGGGACCCGTGGCTAATAGCGCGCAGCACTGATCGCTGTGCCGCGCGCTATTAAACCTTTAGATGCGGCGTTCAAAGTTGAATGCCGTGTCTAAAGCGAAAGTAAATCACTGCCGGTTATCTCAGGGGGCTGTTCGGGATCGCCGCGGCATCTTGAAGATCCGTTGGACTTCTTGGCAGCCAAACTTGATTTGTGGCCGCAACTAGCAGAGTTTTCCCTGGAAAAGATTTCCTGCCTGGCCAGTAGTGTGCCATCAGAGCGGGTGTTTAAGTCAGCGGGGGCCATAGTAACCCAAAAGAACTCATCTGTCTATGAAAATTGTGGAGAGACTGACCTTTGTGAAGATGAATCAGGCATGAATCAGCCAGGATTTCCACCCACCAAAGCCTGATGCATCAGAGTAGATTGACCATGGTGCCACACCAACACTTCACAAATATGGATAGTGCTAAACATATTTAAAGGGGTATTCCAGGCAAAAACTTTTTTATATATATCAACTGGCTCCAGAAAGTTGTAAATTACTTCTATTAAAAAATCTTAATCCTTCCAATAGTTATTAGCGTCTGAAGTTGAGTTGCTGTTTTCTGTCTAACTGCTTTCTGATGACTCACGTCCCGGGAGCTGTCCAGCTCCTATGGGGATATTTTCCCATCATGCAAGGGATATTCTCCCATCATGCACAGCTCCCGGGACGTGACATCATTATTGAGCAGTTAGACAGAAAACTTCAGAAGCTAATAACTATTGGAAGGATTAAGATTTTTTAATAGAAGTAATTTACAAATCTGTTTAACTTTCCAGAGCCAGTTGATATATAAAAAAAAGTGTTTGCCTGGAATACCCCTTTAAGGCGCTGCTCCTCAGTTACAGACATTCCACCACATCAGAGCACAAGTAAGTATTGAAGATATGCATTAGCTAAAACTTTTAATAATATTTTTAGGATAAAATATATGGACCCCAAACGGCCATCACACCCCCTCCCATAGACTTGCATTGAGGGGGCGGGGAGTGACATCACATGGGGGCGTGACGTCCATCCAAAGTCCATTTTGCCCCTTTTATGAATCAATCATAACAAAGGATGAAAGGAATAAAAATTGTGGTGGCGGATGAGAGGATACTGTCTTGTGGGGGTGTAGTGTAGTTAGGGTGTTGCTGTTCAGGATAGTTAAGGGCGCTGTTAACCCTTGTCACTCGTGACGCCAGGGTGAGGGTTAAATCCTGAGTTTCTTGATAGGCCTATAGCCACCCTTCCCAAGAGCAATAGATGATGCAGAAATAAAGGATTGTCCACAACCACTGTTAACTGAAAACTTGCAGGAACTTTTACTGAAGAATTTCTGTGCATGTGGTAATAGTAACAGTCCAGATAACAGAGTCTCTTTGCATATAGCTTGAGCACCGATTGACATTTGGTTGGGATCAGATAAGCCCAATTTAGCTTCTTAAGGATTGTATAGCAGAGATCCGCTGGATTTAGGGGAGTATTTAGGTCCAGTGATCTTGCGATGAGTTGCGGGGAATTGCTTAGTCTATCCGCTATGTTAAAGGCCTAGGCCGCAAGGCTTTGGCCTAGTAAATTGTCTTGTAAGCTGCGGAGGTCCTACCTCTTCCAGAGTCAGCAACCCAAGAGAGGGATCAAGATGGCGCAGGTCCCTTATATGGGCAGGGGCTGGCCGTTTTGGATTGGTCCGTAACGACTGTCACTCACCATTACAGTGCATTGTGGGTGAACACGTCACGGGAACCTCCAAAGGTCCTGTAGCAAAACCAAAGAGTTCCAACCCAACCACGTGACCCGCAGGTCCTGCTGCGCTCCGAACAGGTAGGCAACTAAATATATACATATTTATTCTTATACTTATATTAATAAGAACTGCTATATAGTCATCGACTAAGTGAGAGGTGACAAGGGGAAAACTACAAAAGAGGGACCCCAACATCCTAGGGACTCTGACTATGGGGACCTCTATATAGGTAACGTATACAATACGGTACCGGGACACCACACTATTTTAATATGATATTTTTAGAAACTGTAAAATGGAAAATGATTTTACTAGATAAGTAATCGAAATAATGGGAACTGCAGTTCAATGTTTACAAATGTAAAGTAATGGACTAAGGAAGAAGGAATCCCCTGTATGAGTATCACAACTGCAGTTCTGTCTTCACTAAGACTTTACAAGAGAAGGATGTAGAGTTGGTGACTTCTGAGTCACCGGTGCAGTCAAGCGGTAAGGAAAGGAAATAGAAGGCTTGGTTGCATAGTGTGGGAGTTTAGCTTGGTAGAAATAGCAAATGGTATAAAACACTTCTCCTGCAGTTTATCATTTAAAAACAAAATACAGCCATATTCCCATTGGTGTAAAACAAACCAAAACCTGCCTGTCCAGCACTAACTAAACACTTACACTGGCTCATACTATACAAGTGGCGTATTACCGGCCACTCTACAAAAAACACTTTAAATTGTTACCGGACACTACAGGTCATTGTCACAAGGTCTTCTTTTTGAAGCATCAGCCTTTCGGAGTAAAACTCCCATCAGAGGGTCAGTTTCCTCTTAGCCTCACTAGCAGACTTACTTTCAGTTAGACTTAATAACTAATAACCAGCACCTGTGTCAATCTGAAATCCTGGCATAGCCCAGGAAGAAGAATGAAAGGCCCCACAGCCAATCCTGCCTTTTGTTCCATAAAAATGCAGGCCCAAAAAGAGGACTTATCAAAAGCAAGCTCTTTTCCTAGATTTCCCATATCTAACCCAGCTATGTCTGGATGGGATATGTGCTTCCTGAAACCTACATTCTACATTTCACAGGAACCTTGGGGAAATATAGAGATCCCAAACCACCATTCCTGTCACTGCTTCTCAATAACTGGAGGTATTACAAGTAGGAAGATAGAGATTTTGATCCCGAAGTAAAGAGCTCTAGTGAGATCCCATTTAAATTACTGTGTTTAGTGCTAGAGCCCTCACCTGAAAAAAATATTGATAAAATGGGCCCAAAAATGGGATACAAAAATGGTTGAAGGTCTGTGAATTTTAGTGATGAGCGGCATTGCCCATATTCGAATTTGTGATATTTTGCGAATATATAGACAAATATTCGTCCTATATTCAGGTATTCGAGGAAGAAAGCAGTGAGTGGGTGGGCAACTTTTTACTATTGGTTGCTAGGGATGTTGTTGATAACCTCTGACAAGTGACAATCATTCTAAGTGGATCACAAGTGAAAAGAAGGAATATGCAAATATTCACATATGCGAATATGCGCATATGTGGAAAAAAAGTTAATATTCGTAATTTCGAATAAATAGCGAATATATTCGCAATATTCGCGAATTCACAAATTTGCGATATTCGCAATAAAAATTCGAAATGCAAATATTCGCACCCAACACTAGTGAATGTACGGTTGGTACATTTATAGTAAGTGAATGTAAGCATGGTTGGGATAAACATTATATCTATACTAATATGTAAAGAACCAAAAAATCAGCAGCACTCCCTTTCTTCGGATGAATCAATGTGTGGCTTTATTCATCTTGTGTTACAAGCAGCTACGTTTCGGCTGTCTCGCACAGCCATTATCAAGCCAGGCTTGATGGGCTGCTTGTAAGACAAGATGAATAAAGCCATTCACTGATTCATCTGAAGGAAAGGAGTGATGCTGCTTTTTGGTTCTAACCCAGGCTCCAACAGCCTGCACCTGGACAAATATAATGGTTGTACTGCTCTCCTGTGAAGTGTATCCTAAGATATAAATATAAAAGAAAATAATATGAGGGCAGACAAGATGGACCAAGTGGTCTTATTCCAGCAACAATCTTCTACGTTTCTATTTGTGTGTACATTAATAGCAAGTATATTCTGTGGTCACAGATATATTTTTCCATTATTGATTAAAAACCACATATAATTTACATTCAATCTAGAAAATGAAAATGATGGATATCTATTGATTATACACATTACTGTAAAAGTGACCAGCAAACACAGGCCTTGTTCATATAATGTTAATGGTCTATGCTTAATATTTATGCCGGGAAGCACTTCTAACATACTCCTCTGGTATAAGCTACCGATGTATTTCTCTGTAAAGGGTCACATAGTAGAAAAACACATACTGCATGAAATACATTTTTTACAGCATTCTATTGTATGAAACAGTGTGGTCTGCTATATGATTCCATAGCTTTTGTAGTATGCAGGCATATACTGGCCTGACAGAGGCCTATCAGACACTTTTTTTGGCCTCAGTCACTCTCAGAGTGTATGTTGAGAGCTTTAACAATTATGTGCTAAATAATAATAGTAATAGTAAGTAGTAATAGAAAAATACTACTGAAAAGGACTTGGGTGTACTGGTATATAGTAAGCTTAACTTTAGTGGTCAGTGCCAAGCATCGGCTGCCAAGGCTTATAAAGTCGTGATGTATCAAGCAAAGCATAGAGGCTTGCTACAGGAACATAGTTTTGCTTCTGTATAAATCATTAGTCAGACTACATATGGAGTATTGTGTCCAATTTTGGGCACCTGCATATAAGAAGGACATGGCTGAACTAGAGAGGGTGATAAGGATAATTAATGGTTTGGGAGGATTACAGTACCAAGACAGGTTATCAAGCTTGGGGTTATTTAGTTTAGAGAAAATACGTTTTAGGGGCAATTTGATCATAATTAGAGTTGAGAGAATCAAAGCAGACGAACCCGAATTCGTTAGGAATTTCAGGGTTTATTCAATTCGCAACTAATTCAAATATCGCCGCAATTCTATTGCACAAATCGCTTCATTAAACTCCATTTAACAGCGTTCCAGGCTCCAGGACACCTAAAATGGCAGATCCACATGTCGATACATGGGGCAGGGGATGCTAGGAATCACATGCAGGATGCAGCCTATCAGCCTATTCAGTCACCCCTGTAATGTCACAGCCCTATATAATTTCATACCATACAATGCTGAGGGATAGGACTGACTGCATGTCTCTGTGTGTTACACAGATACGCTGAATAGATCACACCGCAGCGTTCCACTGCCAACTGCTAGTCACATCAGCGTTGTGGACAGAGAGCAGTGCAGTGCTTTGCTTGTTGTCACTGAGAAGAATTTTGACGCTAGCCATAACATCCCAGTGACTTCATTCAGCATTTTATTAGAGAGGGGCAGATAGTTTTTCGTTGCCTCATACATATCAACAAGCTGCTTTAACTTCATGAACCTTATCACAGGAGGCAGGAATGATTTTTCAGCGCAATTCTGTGTATTTTTTCCACAAGAAATCATCTGCTGCTTATAATAGTCTGTAGATGGTATAAAAACCAGTTCACACCAGTCACTCTGTGAGAGAGTGCAATTTTGGGTTTAATAAACATTTTTTTTTTTTGTGGTGCTGCACTGTTGTGTCCTGCTGCTGTGCAAAAATATGTTTTTTCATTGGACAGTAGTGCATTTTTCTGCCCTCATATTTGCATACCACATACCTACATCAAAGCAGTATACTATTTTGTATCTGTAAATCTGTAACAAGTCTAGATACTGGGAAAGTCTAGGCAAAAGTAATCACCGGCTGGTGTTTTACGAAAATACATTTTCCAAGTGTACTGTAGCGCATTTTTTTGCCCTCATACGTGCATACCCCATACCTACGTCTAAGTAGTGTACCATTTTGTACCTGTTAATCTGTCAAGGGCCTACATACTATGAAAGTCCAAGCAAAAGTAATCACTGGCTGGTGTTTTACAAAAATGCGTTTTCCAAGTGTACTGTAGTGCATTTTTTTGCCCTCACACGTGCATACCACATACCTACATCTAAGTAGTGCACTTTTTTGTACCTGTTAATCTGTAACAAGCCTACATGCAGTGAAATGGCAGGGAAAACTAATCACTGGCTGTTGTTTCATGAAAATAAGTTTTCCAAGTGTACT